>NC_050096.1:217310565-217935565 GCF_902167145.1 Zea mays | reverse complement strand
CCTTTAGGCAGATCTGTACAGTGCCCAACGCAAATGAAGCGATGTCACAAGTCCCCCAATTTTTTTAGTTTTCTGAATATAAATAATATAAAAAAGCAATTGTTGTTCATTTGTTTTGTGAAATCTTGATTTTAAAATAAATAATATGAGAGGACAAGAATATGAGAATAGATCAAATATGAAAGGCTACATTTTAAATTGTTTTATCTCTATACACAATAGATCTAAGGGCCTATTTTTATATTTTCCACTGGGGCGTAAAAAAACTCAGAGACGGCCCTGCGTTTGGGTTTGGGTATTGAAGAGATTCGCTCGCGTGATCACCTGTTTGCTCGCGGCCACAAGTTGACGATGCCATTGGAGCATCCGAGAGTCTGTTCAAGGTCGCTACTATCCATGACAGCAGACAAGCTAGAAACCAATTGTGTGAAAAGCTTCTTGTAATCGCACTAGAGCTCATATAGCACTTATGATTGGGTGCCACTTCCCGCATTCACTGTTGCTCGGTGCGATAACCAAATTATGGGACTGTTTGGTTCGTGGCCAGGAACTTGCCACACTGCAAATTAGGCACGCTACAATTTCTTAGACATGTGTTTAATTCATGCCACGAGTATGGCGTGCAGAACTTTCTTAGCCATACATACCACATGTAGTAGACTCAATTTGATGTAAAACTCACAGATGTGGGCATGTGGCACCAGATTTATTGGCTACACTTTGCCTACACTTAGGGGTGTTTGCTTTCTAGGGATTAATTTTTAGTTCCTACATTTTATTCAATTTTAGTTCCAAAATTGCCAAATACAAAAACTAAAACTCTATTTTAATTTTTATATTTGGTAATTTATATACTAAAATAGAATAAAATGAAGGAACTAAACATTAGTCCCTAGAAACCAAACATCTCCTTAGTTGGCTACACTTGTGGTGTGCTGCAACTGCAACAAGCAAGGGTGGACTACCAATAATCATTACACGAACATTTCCCTCCCTGGAAATGATGGAACCTTGTTCTGTCCCTGACAATAACTATTCGTCTGTAAATAGCAGAAAACATCTTTGTGAAATTGTGGCAGTCAACACAAACACGAAGATTCTTTGCAAGCCTTATTGGTCTGTGTTGAGGCGTCACAAGCAAAGCAAAAGCAATTGCCAGCTTTTCACTGTGATAGGTGAGGGCACTTTCCTTCCCTTCTGAATCCAAATCATGCAACTCTGATGACACATTTGGAACATAACCAGCAATCCTTAACTGCTTATATATCTCACTGAGATTTTCATAAATCTCCACTTTCCTTGGGTGTGCATCATCATCTGCAATAAACTCATGAACTGTACCATTATGCTCCACAGTGGTGCAGCCGGGAGTAGTTTGTATTCCTTCTTCCTGCATCAACTTCCTGATTTCAGATACCTTGCTCCATTCCCCAACTGCTGCATAAGTGTTCAGCAATAGAACATAGTCCCCAGCTTGCTGCGCCTTCAGTTCAATTAGATTACCGATTACACGCTCCCCGAGATCAACATGACCATGTATTCGGCAAGCACCAAGAAGAGTTCGCCAAATTGTCGCATCTGGTGCAACCTTCATCTCATTTGTCACGAACTCGTAAGCCTCATCAAGCAAGCCAGCCCGGCCCATTAGGTCAACAATGCATCCATAGTGGCGAACGTTTGGCTTCAATCCGTACTCACATCGCATCATATCAAAAAACCTAAAACCCTCGTCAACCAGCCCACTATGACTACATGCAGAAAGAACACCAGTAAAAGTCTGTTCATCAGGAGCAACATCTGATCTAATCATCTCTTCAAATACTGAGATAGCATCATTCCCAAAGCCATTTGCTGCCAATCCTGAGATCATTGCGGTCCATGTGACCACACTCTTCTGAGGAGTGCCAGAGAAAACCCTGTATGCCTTATCCACACACCCGCACCTCAAGTACATCGTAATCAATGAATTGCGCACCTTCAGCTCGCCCCCATAACCGTGCTCCTCGGCATACGCCCACACCTGCTCACCAAAATCAAGTGCGCCCAGGCTCGAGCATGCTTGGAGGAGCAGAATGCAGGTGACATCATCTGGCTCCGACTCACTGTCCTTGCCTCTCATCTCCTCAAAAAGCTTCAGGGCGTCCTTTGTCCGCCGGTTCCTCGCATAACAGGTGATCAGAACGTTCCATGCGACCGCGTCCCTCACTGGCATTTCGTCAAACAGCTTGCGCGCGCCGTCCCCGTCGCCACGGTTAGCATAGCACCTCATCAGCGAGGTGGCGAGGAGGGCGTCGCGGAGGTGACCCTCCGCCACAACGTTTGCGTGGAGCTGGCGCGCGTGCGCGAGTGAGCAGCGGGGCTTGAGGAGGATGGCCAGGGTGAAGGCGTTCCCGCGACGGCCGAGAGCACGCACGCGGCAGAGGAAGCGGAGCGCGTCGGAGGGATCGGAGAGGGCGCGGAGGATGGAATTGCACTGGAAAGTGGAGGGGAGATAGTGCGGGGTGGTGAGGTGGTGGTCGAGGACGGCGAGCGCGCGGTGGGACGGGAGGGAGACGGCCGCGAGGGAGAGGAAGGCGGAGGTGGTTGTGACGGGGGAAAAGATTAGAAGGCCCGTGCGAAGAAGGTGCGCGTGGAGCTGGATGAAGCGGCGCGGGGGAATGGGCGAGGCAGAAGCGAGGAGGGCGGCGGCGACGGAAGAGGTGGAGGTGGAGGCGCGGTGAGCACGGGTGAGAGGAGATGAGGATGAGGATGCCATGGCCCGCGGGACGGGCGCGAGTGCGAGGCAGGATATGGGCATATGGCCATATTTCGGGTTGCTTGATTTCTACTTTGGCCAATATTTTTTAAATACAAATAAACTCTTAATATTTTTATAAAAATACTATTAAAATAAATCGGTACATATAAATATTATGTTTTAAAACTAAATAATAAAACAGTTATTTGTAGTCAAATTTTTATAAATTTAACTTAAATCTTATCTAAAATGATAACTAATAAGATAACAGAGGAAGTAGTTAATATTTACCACCAGATAAGATTATAGAAATTAGATTATATAGTCTATATAAAATAAGCTAGATTATACAACCATAGAAGAAAACAAACATGCACTTAACCTTCGGTTAACTATTTGTTGAGCATGTGCTGTGAGCTATGTGCTAGAAAAAATAGTTATGTTGTTAGCATGAGCTATAAGTTATGAAAACGCTGCAGTGAAACAAATGTAAAAATATAGCTTTTATCTTTTATCTCTTTTGAAACCACTATGTTATTTCACTTATTTCAAAAGGTAAAAAGTAAAAATTTAAAATAGAATTTAAGGTTCAATTATCGTGTGAGGGTTCAGGCCCTCGTAACCATGAGCACGACTGATATATCAGTTTTACACTCTGCAGAGGTGGAACAACTTTACCTATGAGTCGTGATTCCCTTCTAGCCTAGGTTTGCAAGTCTCGTATTCACTTCTGGGGTGGGTGGCTAGGGTCTCACTACGAGGCTTTTTCCTAAAGTCCTCACTATGCAGACGTTGGAAATGGTCAATGCATAGAGTCATCTGACGTAACCTAACCTTATATCCAGTCTACAGGGTAAAGCATGGGAACTATGCCCGTATCCAATCTACCTTAGCTGGAATATAAGAGCATGGCAGATGCTCCGTTCCGGTCGACCAAGACCAGCACCAACATAAGACTTCCCTAGTTATTTAGCTAAGAGTGTCCCATACCACCCTCATGGGTGTTGGGGACTTGTTCTCAAATGCTTCGGCTCGAAGAAAAGCAAAAATACCAGCGTGAAGCAAAAACAAATGTCCAATGCGTGATTACAGGAGAGCACGTGAATAGTACGGGGGTACTGTTCACCTATTTATAGGCACAGTTCACAGCCTGTATATAATTACATTTATGCCCTTTACAATGAACTATAATAATGACACAGAATATCATGGGTCTTTAAGTCATTTCATCTTTAAGTCGGTTCACCCCTTCATCTTGAGACATGTCACTGTACCGAAGCTTTATAGTTGATAGCTTCGGCGCTGTTCTGGAGAGGATCTGCCGAAGGTGTTTATTTCTTTAGGATCTTCGGCTACGAAGCATACCCCCAACAGTAGCACTATTTTCCTGGATGGTCACTCCATGTTCCAATTAAATCATATGATCTTGCTTAATCCTCGGATTAACAACAATGATGTGAACTTACTATTTAGAACATTAATATCATAAACAGGAGTGACTGCATAAAGTTAAAGTTGTAGCAATAGCATAGCTACTAAAGTAAAGCACAATACCTATGTTTGATCAAGAAATAAGGTTGGAAAGGTTAGGTGTATTTGAATAGGTAACCCATCAAATTATCTATATCATGAATGTGAACTTAGTTATCATGTGTTGATTAGGTTCAAACAGAATATAAGGG
This sequence comes from Zea mays, assembly GCF_902167145.1. NCBI lineage: Eukaryota > Viridiplantae > Streptophyta > Magnoliopsida > Poales > Poaceae > Zea > Zea mays. The sequence continues at coordinate 217,931,146 of NC_050096.1, read as the reverse complement.
GGGAAGATCACTTGTCTTGCTTATAGAAAACTTGAGATTCTTCTGCGGAATAGATCTTGATTCTCAACTACTTGATCAATCTCTAAACATCACACAAACAAACAAGAAGAAACAAACACCACTCAATAATATACAACATTCACCATAGACAAAGCTAAAAGACAGCATAACGAAAAGAGCATTTGCTTTTCAAAAACATCACAAGCAATTATTAACAAAAAGATGCTCTTTTGCTAAAAAGGTTTGCTTTATATTTTATAATACTAAGAATACCTTAATTAGTAAATATATAACTATTAGGTGAACCATTTCAATCTTTTATAAAAGACATACGTTGTATGTCTAAGATTAAGAGTTCATAAAATGATAAAAACGCATAATAACATTATTAAACCTTCTTAACATTTTAGAAATGATATGTTATATACCAAAGGTTAACGAATTATGAAACATTCAGCTTAGATAGATTTTATGTGGAAAGATAACTAAAAAATAATTACTTTATTTTCATTAAGAAAATACATGGCCTAATAGATTTTTATGCAAGGGATAACAGAAGAATTAATTATCTTTACTTTTATTAAGAGAACACATAACCTATACTATTATTAAAAAAGCTATATTCAAGGTCAATATATAAACTAACATTTTAATTATATAAAGAACATAAACACTAATTTATTTTTATTTCATCCTTTAGGAAAACTAAGTGATATATATAACATAGACTAAATGTGATGATTAATCAAGCCTATATAACTAGTTATGAACAAAATGAGATATAAGATTAATTAATAAAATATGTGAAAGGCTAATTAATTAATTAGTTAATTAATTATCTTTTAGTTTCAAATTAGGAACAAATGATCTAGTTCATTACTAAATAAATTATGTTTCAACAATATGTAAACTATCCTTTTCTTTATCCTTATGAAAATATGAGGACTCAATTAAGTCATTCAACATTTTTTTATAAAGATTGTATGTCAAGTTAATATTGTAAGACACATTACGTATAATTATAAGAACATGAATATAAAACTACTTCAAGAGAAAAGATAATTATATTTTATATTGACTTAGAAACATATGGTCTATTTCTATTTTAAATTTCTATTTAAGAAAGTTATTCTTAAACATCTATAACAACCATTATTAAATTATGAAAACATGACATCTATTGGAAAAGTCACTTTAATATTTCTTGGATAACAACTATAATTCAAATTAAACTATGAAAATATGTGAACCGTTAGAAACACTATTAAAATTATCATGACATAATTATGAAACTAACAAAATCATTTCTATTTTAATTGGGTTCCTAATATACATTTTATACTGTAATTAAGACCTAACACATAAATTTATTATGAGGGGTAGCCGATATATTTACATTTTTGTATATAAATAACACTATAAATAAAAATCTCTTATATTTTTATTACAAGAACATAAAGGTATAATTCTTTTTAATTTATTATTTATAAAATTATATACAAAGCAATTATAATAACCATAATTTAAATCAATTACAAAAATATCTAAATTGTTACTAACACTAATATTTCACATGAACTTATGTAGCAAACAACACAAAAATTCATTTATCTGTATCTAGACAACAAAAGGGCTAGATCGCAAGAATACCATGTCTTCTACCTTTGGATCGCGGACAGAAAACAGATCATCGCAGCGGCGATGAACTTTGGCGAATGAGAACGACAAGGGCAGGGAGCTTCCAGCAAGGGATCCTGACACATCGACTGTTGTCGAGTGACGGCAGGGAAGGTAGGGGACTCGGTACGGGTCTACGGGAACAACGAGAACAACAAGGGCTCAGCGAGGTGTGATGTTTCTGTGCTAGCGAGGTGTGGGACTTCGATAACACGGGACGAACTCCAGCGAGCACAAACAACGGTGTGCGATGCAGCAGCAGCAGGCAGCAATGACGCGGCGCGATGCAGAGCAGTAGGGAGCGTGCGTCAGCATACCAGAGAGAGGGCGCGACAATGGCGAGTCAGGAGAGCACGAGCAGGAGGGGCGCGAGCAAGATCGACGCGACGCGAAACTCTGGGCGAGCTCCAGCGTCGGCGGCTGACAACGGCGAGGAGCAAAGACAACGACGATGTCGTGAGCAGAGAGGGGAGGAGCTCGATTGGGCACTGCGGAAAAGGAGGAACTGCGTTGGCTCGGCATTTATAACTATAGACGGTAGCGCGAACAGACGTCGGGCAGAGTGTGGCGTCGTAGTGGAGGAACAGAGAGCCGCCATTAATGGCATCATCTCGGTGGGAATCAGGGGCAGATATGCGTCTAGGGCTGTCTGGGCTGCAGCTCCGGTCGCGGTCCAGTACAAGTGAATAAGCACAGTACAAGCAGACCACGTCTCTGCCTCCAGCCGCCGTGTGCCGTGTCGCGTCTAGCCGCCGCTCGCCCACAGGCTCCTGCAAGCCGGCCTCCGGTCGTGGGCGCTCGTTGTCTCGTCGTCTCCGGTCGATGGTCACCATCTCCGGCGTCTCCGGTCGGCACGCGAGCCATGAGTTTAGCCTGCAAGAGCGAAACAATCAAAACAAAGAAGTCACCGAAATCCACTCCAAGGCTGAGCGGAACCAAGCTCCACCGAGAAAACCCAAATTCCTCACGAAGACGCTATGTGCTTCTGCTGCGTTAAGCATTAACTGTGAGTACCTTTATGCTCTCCTTTTCCTACATGTTTTCCCCTTCCTGGAAGCAGAATAGTGCACCATTCTGAAATTGTTCTGTTGACAGGCATCTTTAGATTAATGTACTCATGTTTATAGTCCCATGTTTATAGAAATAAGATGGACAAATTTATCATCAAGAACAAGAAGAAAGATGCTTCTAATTCTAAAACAACTAGGGCAAATGAGGACTCAAGATTTATCACAATGTTTGCAAAGAAAGAATCAAAATATTGTTCGTGCAATAGGATTGATTGAATATGTACTAAGGAATATGAATGACATGAGGGAAAATGGTTGGGATCCCTTTTTGAGGAAGTGAAGAGTTTTTATACCAAAATAAACATAGTAATCCCAAATATGGATGACACAATACCAACTAGAGGCAGATTAAGGTGTCGTGGAGCTAAGTTGGTGAGTTACTACCATCATTTTCATAATGGAATATTCATTGTTGTCATTGATCAAATTCTTGTTGAGTTCAACGACCGCTTCCCTGAAATATCAACTCAGTTACTGTAATACTCAAAATTGTATACCAGGAATAATAGAGAGATCTCCTCATTTTATGTGTCTTATTTGCATCATGAAAAGAGCATACATAAAATTAAGAGTGATTAAATTTAACCAATGACACTAAAATAAAAGAAAGTGCATCATATTGGAGTTTTGGTTTGTGCATCAAATAATGTTCACAATAATATTAATAAAAATATAATAATTGACTTGAGGTGAAGTTTAAATCCTAACTTGAGAATTAGGGTTTGAAGTAAAAGAGGAAGGAGAAGGTACTATACAATACAAAAACAAAGTTATAAACAAATAAATTTATTCCATAATGATTTATTCAAATCATATACTCAGAAGTTTGAGCGCAAGATCCACCACAAATTTGAAATTCAAATTTAAGTTCAAAAAAATAAGAAAAGTGGAGAAAAGAATAAAAAAAAGAACTCCCAATTCGGGTGGGCCGTGAAAGCCAATTTTGGCCCAGTAATCACGCCCTCGCGGGCCGGCCTTGCTCTGTGCCTTCCACCGCGCGTAGTCCTGACATCAGGGGCCCACTGGTCAGCCACCCTCCCTCGCGCTCGCGTCTCTCCGTTCGCTGGCATTTGGGTCCCTTCGGCCAGTTGCGCCAATGCCCTCAGTCACTACCTCACGGGCCCATCAGTCAGTTTCCCAGTCGCCGCGTGCGCGCCTTGTATCGCTGACTTGTGGCCCCCTTTTTCCGAGCCTCCCACCTCGCCATGACTGCGCGGACCGGGTCCGTCGTCGGCGATGCCGGGATTCTCTCAACCACTTTGCCCCGGACCTTGCGCGCTTGATCGGTGGATATAACGCGTACACCCTGTCTCGTGCGTTGTGCCCATGAGGAATTCAGCTTTGCCGTGAAACCCGCCACCGTGTGAAAGCACCGCGTGAGGAGAGAGCGGCCGCCGCACCGAAATTTTGATGTCACCGGCGGTCTGGGTACGTGAGCAACCTCGGCGAATTAGTCGTCGTGCGGGGGATTTCAGTCGCGCGCCTTGTCGGTGTTTTGGGTCCGACCGCACACCCGGGGTTGCCCCTCAAGGTGCTTTTAGGAGTAGGACGGTGTCGACGACTGTAGCAAAATGGTTCGTGCCGATCGCACGAGAGACAATGGACAAGATTTGCAGGTTCGGGCCGCTTAGAAGTGCGTAACACCCTACGTCCTGGTGAGTATATGAGCGTGGTTACAAGAGGATTCTCCGGATAGAGGGCGCAGAGAGTTTTTGTGAGTGGCTTAGTAGAACAGGGTCGATCGATCTGAAGGGGTGCCCCCTAGGCCTTATATACTCGGCCGTGGAGCAGTACATGTGATACGATAACAACAAGTAGCTAAAAGATAGTGAACCTCTTGAGTTTATCCCTACGTAACTTTCGCCGACTTATCCTCGCATGGCTCTGTTGCATGAGGGCTTCAGCGCGGGAAAGTCGGGTCTCTGTTGTGATCCATTCGTTCGACGTTGTGGGCCGCCTGTGTTTGCACTAATCAGTCTCACGTCTCCTTTGTTGGCTGTCTCTCCCTAGGCCCACGAAAGAATGACCTTACGAATTATTGGGCCCTTGGGCCGTTCGTGAGGCCTTTTACTTCTTTAGTGGACCCGGGGGATATCTATCCCCCACAAGCCCCCGATCTTTGGGTTGATTTAGAGGTAATCAACTCAAAGATCCAAGGTCCAAAAAATGATTCCTTGCTGTCTTCTCTGGTTTTGATCACTCGTCCGACCAAAGTTCGGCTTTGTGCTTGTGCCTTAGAGGTCGGCATTTTGGATTGTAAGACTCCGGAATTCATTGGGTGCACCGGAGGTGCACCCAATGGGTGTAGCCCCCGACCTTTGAGTAGATTTTAGAAGATAATCTACTCGAAGGTCTTCTTCCAAAGGTTATCTTCATTCGTACTCCTGCTTTTCGGTTAAGGATTAGTCTTTTCGATTTTGCTCTACGCCTTAGAAGTCGGCATTATACCGGTTTAGAATAATATTCCGTGGGGTGCACCGGAGGTGCACCCAATGGGTGTAGCCCCCGACCTTCAAATGGATTTTTTAAGGATAATCCGTTCGAAGGTCTTCCTTTCACTTGCGAAAACTGGCATGAGGCTATTTTGCATTATGCTTTGGAGGTCAGCATTATGTCATCAATATTTTGCTGCCCAGGTCAGCGTATATTTTGTCTTTAGCAGCCGAGTTTGCAATCCATCCATATCTTGCTAGGTAGTGCAATTTATTTGCTTCTGCGATTGATTGGACGTTTGACGGACGTTCTCTGTCTAGTCTTCACGTCGCTTCTGTCGGCCATATCTTGTACTTTGCTGGTTATATTTGGCTTTCCTCTGATCCTTACTGATATCTCATTTTTGTCTTGAGGTATTCACTGCATGCTCTGCACAGATGTGACCGTTTGAAAAATATACCGATAATTCCTGGGCGTCCCCCCCCCAATGGGTGTGGGCAAGGGACGGCTTGGTACGCTGAGTGTTTTAGCCAGTTGCCTCTGAGTAGTAATGCGATGGGACGGCTAGTGTAATCATATCCTTCGCGCTGTTGACTGGAGTCCCAATGGGTGTAGTGTTGCATGAAACGGCGTCCGCCGTCTGACGTGTCTTCGGGTGGGTGGAAGTGCTTATTGAATGCCTTGCGACTGTTCAGTGACCGCGGTTAGAAGTGAGCGGTTGCCTTTCCCTTCTATAAATAACCCCTTTGCTTCTCTGGTTTCTTCACATCTCTTCGCTGCTCCTTACTGCCTCTTCCCTTTCTTCTCTCCCAAAGCTTTAACCATGGGCAAGAACAACAAGCGCAAGCGTGAGCCGACTCCTCCATCGGAGGAGTTTGGTGATTCAGAGTACTCGGAGGAGGAGTTCTCCTCCGAGCCCGAGGGGTCTCCGGCTCCCGTCTCTCCTCCGGCGTCGTCCGATGGCTCGGACGACTCCCAGGGGATAGCCGCGGAGGTCTGGACATACATCCGGGCCGTCGAGCGCGCCGGGCTCGAAGGCTCGGATGAGTCGGAGTACTCCTCGGATGAGGAGGACTCGGACGGCGGCGACGAGGGTGAAGACGACGACGACGACGACGATGATGATGACGACGACGGCGACGGCAGCGGCAGAGGCGGCGGCAGGGACAGCACCAAGGGCAGCAGCAGGGGCAGCACCAAGGGCAGCAGTGGCGGTAGCGGGGACAGCACCAGGGGCAGCAGCAGGGGCAGTACCAAGGGCGGCGGCGGCGGCAGGGGCAGGGCCAGTGGCTAGGTGCCACTGGTCTTCTTAGATATTAGTATAGTTTAGTATAGCTAGAATAATGTAGTAGTAATTAGTATAATTTAGTAGTAGTAGTAGTGTAAAGTAGTATAATGTAGTTTAGTAGTAGTAGTAATGTAGAGTAGAATTAGGGAAGTACCAACTCATAAAGAGTTGGTTTGTAAGCTCGTCAACTTCCCTTTAATGAAGATTGTCGTTTGTCCCTTCTTTTTGATGACTTGTCACTGCTTTTGCTGAATGTTGAAACGATTCTTTTGATATAGTAGAAACAGCGTCGAGCGGTAGTGAAGATTGACATCAGCGTTTTAGAAGTAACACTGAGCAATCGAACACAAGACCAGCGTTTTAGAGGCAATGCCGAATGATAGAAGGTCGGCATCGGCATTTTAGAGGTAATGCCGAGCGATTGAACACGTGGTTGGCGTTTTAGAGGCAGCGCCGAGTGATTGAAGGTCGGCGTCGGCATTTTAGAAGTAATGTCGAGCGATTGAACACGTGGTCGGCACTTTAGATGCAGCGCCGAGTGATTGAAGGTTGGCGTCGGCATTTTAGAAGTAATGCCGAGCAATCGAACACGTGGTCGGCGCTTTAGAGGCAGCGCCGAGTGATTGAAGGTCGGCGTCGGCATTTTAGAAGTAATGCCGAGCGATTGAACACGTGGTCGGCGTTTTAGAGGCAGCGCCGAGTGATTGAAGGTCGGCGTCGGCATTTTAGAAGTAATGCCGAGCAATCGAACACGTGGTCGGCGCTTTAGAGGCAGCGCCGAGTGATTGAAGGTCGGCGTCGGCATTTTAGAAGTAATGCCGAGCGATTGAACACGTGGCCGGCGTTTTAGAGGCAGCGCCGAGTGATAGCCAGCTTCTCAAGTTAATTTGAGGAAAACGGCCGAGTGATGAGGTGGCACATCGGCTTTCTTGGAAATAACTGTTAGATATCCACGTGGCATGCTGGGATTTCGGAGATGACCGCCGGGTGATGACTGGGCACTTTTGAAAAGGTATCTGGCTCAAGAATATCCCTTAAGAGTCGCGCTTTTAGCCGCCTTTGCTTTCCGTGCCCTAGTTCTTGCATTTCCGCATCTGAGTCTTCTCTGCCACTCGCCTCCTGCTCTGTTTCGCCAGCGAGAGACAAGATGGCGCCCAAGAGGAAGACCGCGAACTCGTCTGCCGCAGTGATCCCCGCCATCGACCCCAACAGTCAGTTACCCTTCGCAGGTAACCATATGTCTGTGATTTCTGAAGTTGAGCTTCTCCGCCTTGTTTCCATCGGGGTTCTCCCTCCACGGGAACTCTGTTCTTGGCGTTCTTGCCACGGGACCACTGTCCCAACCGAAGATACCCACGAGTCAGTGGTTTACACTCCTTTTCTTCTTCGCGGCCTCGGCCTTCCCATATCTCCTTTTTTCCGTGGTATCCTTGATTTTTATCACATCAACCTGACTCACTTGAACCCTAACTCCATTCTCCAAATCTCTATTTTCGTTCACCTTTGCGAAGCTTATCTTGGCGTGCTTCCGCATTTTGGCTTGTGGAAGTATCTGTATCACTGCCGTCCTGGGATGGCCGGGGGGCAGCATCAATTGGTCGGAGGTGCCAGTTTAGAGATGCGCCGGGGGCGGAAGACCGAGTATCTCGAGATACCCCTCAAGGACAGCATTAAAGGTTGGCGTCTGGAGTGGTTTATAATGGATAATTATGGAAATTCTCTCCCTCCTCGCTCAGGGAGACAGGCAGACGTTCGTACTCCGAGTTGGACTGAGTCTCCCACGGACCAAGAGGTAGCCGAGGCGGGCGTGTTGCTCACTGAGGTTGGATTACTGAAAGAGAGAGGTCTGACTGCCGAAGCCGTGGTCACAGATTTTGTTTTCAAAAACATTCAGCCGCTGAAGGACAGGGCCTATCCGGCATATCTTTACCGAGGGCTGGCCGACTCGACTCGAGTTACTAATAGGAGAATTCCTTCTGTTGATTTGGTGAGCCGACTCGAGATGATTCTCAGGGGTAAGGTTTCAAACGTTGGAGCTCCAGTGGCATACTCGGCTTGGAACCTGCCTTCTCCCAAAGATTTCACTCTTTTTGTGTCCAATCCGCCCGTGACAGACAGCAATTTGGGTCTTAGAGTTCGACCTTCTGCTGAAGAGGTCCGTTCCTTAGTTGCTTCGCTCGGGGAGATACCTGATGATGAACGGCAGATTTATTTTGAAGTGCCCCTGAACCCTAGTGACGCAGACATAAATGACATGCTCGATCTGCTAGCTGAGGATTCATCTGATACTGCTCCTGATGGTACATTGGCAGTGGTGCCACTTCCAGAGGTTGATGCGACCTTGGATGTCTCGAAACCTGCCAATACTCGCCCGAGGCGTCCCAGCCGAACCAGTCAGCCCGAGCCTTCTGCTGATGAGCAGAAAAGGAAAAGAAGACGCCTCCGGCGAGTGTCTAGCTTTGATGAGGATGCCGGCACCTTAGCTCCTACTGCCGAAGAAATGACTGCAACTGGTCTTGCTGACATTGATCCCAATGGGTGCGCTCCGCCTGCTGCTGACCCCAATGAGGATGCTGTTTGTGCTGTTGCTGTGGAAGATGAGGAGGAAGAGAATGAAACTCCATTAACTCGGAAGAACAGTCGGCAGTTCGTCACTAGCGGTGGTAGTAGTGGGGTTCCTTCTCCTGCCTTGTCTGCTCTTATTGGTCTGCAAGAACTGTCCATGGCCAATTTTGATCAAGCTCTAGAGGATATGGTCCCTGAGAACTTGCTGTTGGAACCTGCGGACGTTGATGCAACAGAAACTTGTGCAGCCGTGCCAGATGCTGGGTTGAGGTCATCCCGTGCCTCGTCGACCTTAGAGCACGATCTCGAGGGCCGGGATAATGACTTGGACCGTCCTGATCCTGTGGAAACAGCTGAAGGCCCGTCGACCTTAGAGGTGGTCACGGCAGAGAGCTTGGATCCTTTGAATAGTGCTGACATGTGCCCAGCCCCCGAGGGTGTCGCCGGGGAGGACTCAACTCAGGCGAGGAGTGTAGGCCACTACCCAGCCCCCGAGGGTGTTGCCGGGGGTGACCCGGCTCAAGTGGGCAGTGCCAACCTTGACCCAGCCCCCGAGGGTGTCCGAGCGGGGTCTCCCTCCTGCACCTCCATGGATGTTCATGTGGGTTCACCTCCACACTCTGGCGGCATGATGGTGGCTCGGACTCCGGATCAGGGGGTCGCTTTGGAGGGCAGCATCCCCACTGGTCTGGAGTTAAACTCTGCTGAATGTACTGAGCTTGTTCCTGCTGGTCTGCTGCAACCTGCTTCGAGTGGTGGTCTGGCACCTGGTCATCAGCCGATTTCGAATGATTTGGGGATCCCTTCGCTTTTCTCCAACCTCCAGGTGCTGTGCTGTGCTTTAGTTGGATCTTTATGTTGCGTGAATTGTTGCCATTATGATCATCCGCTCTTCTTATCAGGCTTTGGTGGATGGAATGGTCGGTCAGCTAAAGTCGCAGGGTGCTTCCATCCCGGAGGTGGCTTTATCTCTTGAGCGTTGGAATCCGGTGTTGCTTCGGAGTCGTGTATCTGAGTTGGAGGCCGCCAATGCTGGTTAGTGTCCTTTTTTCTTCTTCTTTGTTCTTGCCCGTGGATTGTTTTACCTTCTGACCTCATTTTGTTTGAATACTTCTTGATAGGGATGACTCGGCAGATCACAGTTCTTGAAGAAAAACACTCTCAAGATCAAGCCGAAATGGCTCGACGATGCGCTGACTTCGAGGAGAAGTATTCCCAAAGTCAGATCGAGTTGAGTCAGGTCTCTGCGGCTTTGGACGATGCCAACGCTCTGAGTTCCTCCCTTCATGTCCAGCTTGACTCTGAGAAGGTAGCTTACGAATCTGTGCTTCGCCTTATGATGCTCTTGGGTTCTGAATGAGTTGATTTTTGCTTGTAGGAGGAAAAACACATCCTTGCCGCTTCTCGCGATAACTTGGACAGATTGTACCGAGATTCCAGCAACTCGCTGACCATCTTGGAGAGGAGCCACCGTTTTACGATGGAGGAGCTTGACAATCAGCGCCGTCAACTGCAAGAATCCTCGGATGAAGTAGCCCGCCTCACACAGTTGCTATCGGCAAAGGACGCCACCATCAAGGGACTCCGAGCTTCTAAGAAATCCATTGCTCAGGAGTTAGAAACTGCTCAGCAGGCTGTTAAAGTTGCTGAAGAAGCTGCTGTCACTTTTAAAACTCAGCGCGATAAGGCCCTGGACAAGGCCATTCGAGCAGGACGAATCTTGATGAGAAGACCCGGCGTGGCTGTCCCTGAAGATATAAAAGCCGACGTGAATGCTGCCCCTGATTCCTCGAATCGCCCTTCTTCGTCAGTCGTTCCTGAGAAAGACATTAGAAAGTAAAGAAACAGTTCGCGTGTTATGAGCGCGCAGTTAGCATGATCAAGTATCGGCTTATCATTCGAATGACGTGATTACTCCTTTATTGTATCAGAATTTATTAGTTTGCAAGTTTGTGGTAACGTTGCATGATGATTATGAAGTTTGTTTGTGGGATATGGAGATCATCCCTTGAACTGCATAAGCGTGAGTACACTATACTGGTTCAAGCCATCAATTACTTTTAGCCGGTAACTTCCGTTAGTAGGGCATAGTGGTCACCCCCGGTAGAGTAAGCGTGAGCATGTTGCACCGCCTCAAGTCGTTGCCGACTTAGGTCGATTGCTCCGTTCGTAGGGCATAGTGGTCACCCCGAGTTAAGTAAGCGTGAGCATGTTGCACCGCCTTAAGTCGCTGCTGACTTAAGCCGATTGCTCCGTTCGTAGGGCATAGTGGTCACCCTGAGTTAAGTAAGCGTGAGCATGTTGCACCGCCTTAAGTCGTTGCCGATTTAAGCCGATTGCTCCGTTCGTAGGGCATAGTGGTCACCCCGAGTTAAGTAAGCGTGAGCATGTTGCACCGCCTTAAGTCGCTGCTGACTTAAGCCGATTGCTCCGTTCGTAGGGCATAGTGGTCACCCCGAGTTAAGTAAGCGTGAGCATGTTGCACCGCCTTAAGTCGTTGCCGACTTGAGCCGATTGCTCCGTTCGTAGGGCATAGTGGTCACCCCGAGTTAAGTAAGCGTGAGCATGTTGCACCGCCTTAAGTCGTTGCCGACTTAAGCCGATTGCTCCGTTCGTAGGGCATAGTGGTCACCCCGAGTTAAGTAAGAATGCAAGTCAATCATAAATGAGTCAAGTATCTTTGGAATCTCTCTTTATTGATGATGTATTTCCTTTATACAGAATACATGGTCACCCTGGCTGTTTTGAGATACAGCTATGGGTAAAACTTTCGGAGGTGCTCTATGTTCCAGGAGTTCCCGACTTCTGTACCATCCATTTGGGTGAGGCGATATGATCCGGGACGAGTGACTTCTGCTACTATGAAAGGACCCTCCCATAAGGGTGATAACTTGTGCCGTCCCTCCCCCGTTAGAATTCGGCGGAGGACGAGGTCTCCCATCGAAAAGAAACGTTGCCGCACAGCTTTGTCGTGGTAGCGCCTTAGAGTCTGCTGGTATCATGCTGATTGAATCACCGCATTCAGTCGCTCTTCCTCGAGTACGTCGATATCCTCCAGCCTAGTGGCTTCGGCTTCTGCTATGCTTTCGAAGATCAATCTTGGCGCCCCAAACTTGAGATCAGCGGGTAGCACTGCCTCCGACCCATAGACCATAAAGAAAGGAGTGTTTCCATGCAGGGCCCGGCTAGGTTGAGTTCTCAAGCTCCAAACAACATAAGGCAATTCTCTTATCCATTTTCCTGCGAATTTTTCATTTTTATCAAAGACCCTTTTTCTAAGTGCTTCCAATATCATTCCGTTGGCTCGCTCAACCTGCCCGTTGGCTCTCGGATGGGCTACAGATGCATACTTGATCTGAATGCTTTTTTGCTCGCAGAAGTCAAAGAATTCTGAACTGGTGAAGTTGGATCCCAAGTCAGTGATGATACTGTTTGGTATCCCAAATCTGAATATTATGTTTTGTATGAATTCCACGGCTTTAGCAGAGGTTAAGGAGGCAATGGGCTGAAACTCTATCCATTTAGTGAACTTGTCAATTGCCACCAATACATGGGTGTATCCTCCTTGAGCTTTCTTGAAAGGTCCAATCATATCCAATCCCCAGCATGCAAAAGGCCAAGTTACTGGTATGGTTTGTAGCTGCTGTGCTGGCATGTGCTGTTGTTTTGACAGGTACTGGCAAGCTTCGCATCTCTGAACTAGCTCGGCTGCATCATTCTTTGCCGTCGGCCAATAGAATCCTGACCTGAAAACCTTCCCGACTAATGTTCTGGATGCTGCGTGTACTCCGCACTGCCCTGCATGAACTTCCTCCAGAAGTTGTTTCCCGGTGGACGGGAGAACGCACTTCATGAGGACGCCTGACGCGCCCCTCCGGTATAATACCTCCCCAATGAGTGTATAGTGAGCTGATTGTCTGGCAATGCGCTCTGCCGAGTTCTTGTCATCTGGCTCTTCTTCATTCTTTATATACTTAATAATCGGTTGCCTCCAGTCATCAGAGTCTGACTCAGGTTGGTCTATGATGTTGCACTCTTCTATTTGATCCGTCGAGATGCTCGGCTGATTGATTTCTTACATGAAGACCCCGGGCGGGACTTGAGTCCGACCGGATCCGAGCTTGGACAGTACATCAGCCGCCGTATTCCGATCTCTTTCTATATGATGGAACTTCAGGCCTTCGAATTTATCTTCTAGCTTTCGGACGGTGGCGCAGTATCTTCCCATTGAATCGCTTGAACAATCCCATTCCTTGTTTATCTGACTGATGACTACCAGAGAATCCCCGTACACCATCAGTCTCTTGACACCCAGCGATATGGCGATGTTTAATCCGTGTATCAAAGCTTCATACTCGGCTGCGTTGTTAGAGGCCGGGAATAGCAATTGGAGAGCGTACTTGAGGTGTTCGCCTCCAGGTGCAGTGAAGAGAATTCCTGCTCCTGCTCCCTGCAGCTTCAGCGAGCCATCAAAATACATTCGCCATACTTCTGCGGTTTCTGGATTATCCGGCACTTGCTGTTCTGTCCACTCTGATACGAAGTCGACCAGTGCTTGAGTTTTGATGGCAGTGCGAGGTCGGAACTCGATATCATGGGACCCCAACTCGCAAGCCCACTTGGCTATTCGGCCAATGGCTTCCTTGTTGTGAAGAATGTCCCCTATTGGAAAACCAGTAACTACTATGACTTTGTGGTCGTCAAAGTAGTGGCGCAGCTTGCGGGCAGTTAGAAGTACTGCATATAATAGCTTCTGAACTTGAGGATACTTTTTCTTCGATGGGCCTAGAACCTCACTGATGAAATAGACGGGATGTTGTACCGGGTAGGCATGCCCTTCTTCCACTCGCTCGACTACCAACGCAGTGCTTACCACGTGAGTCGTGCAAGAGATATATAACAGCAGATCTTCAGCCGGCTGAGTCGGCGTAGCTCGCCGGGGCGGTTTCAATACTGGCGGCGTTGTCAGGAATTTCTTCAGTGCGTCTAGGGCTTCCTGTGCCTCTGAAGTCCATTGAAACTTATCCACCTTCTTCAGCAGTTTATAAAATGGCAGACCTTTTTCTCCCAGCCTGGATATGAATCTGCTCAGGGCTGCCATACATCCAGTGAGTCGCTGAACCTTCTTTTGCGATCGAGGAGCTTCCATCTTCATGATAGCTTCAATCTTATCTGGATTAGCTTCAATTCCCCGGTGGCTGACAATAAATCCGAGTAACTTTCCTGCTGGTACCCCGAAGACGCATTTCTCAGGATTGAGCTTCCATCTATATCTTCTCAAGCTGTTGAAAACTAGCTGTAAGTCTTCGATGAAATTTTCCGGATTCTCCGTTTTGATCACCACATCGTCTATGTAAGCTTCCACACGCTTGCCCCAGTGATCGGCTAAGCATGTTTGAATAGCTCTCTGATAAGTCGCTCCAGCGTTTTTGAGGCCGAACGGCATGGAGGTGTAACAGAAAGCACCAAACGGGGTGATGAACGCCGTTTTTTCTTCGTCTTCTTTTGCCAAACTAATCTGATGATACCCGGAATAGCAATCTAAGAAAGACAGCATCGAACATCCAGCGGTGGAATCCACCACCTGATCTATCCTTGGGAGCCCGAAGGGATCCTTCGGACAGTGTTTGTTGAGATCAGTATAGTCGACGCACATGCGCCAATCCACTTTATTCTTTTTGAGTACAAGAACAGGGTTGGCTAACCACTCGGGGTGTAATACTTCTCTAATAAATCCGGCCGCGACCAAGCGGGCTAACTCGGCACGAATGGCTTCTCTCTTGTCGGGCGTGAAACGATGCAGCTTTTGCCGGATCGGCCTCGCCTGGGGATAGACCTTCAATTTGTGCTCGGCCAGTTCTCTTGGGACTCCCGGCATATCCGCAGGTTGCCATGCGAATACGTCTCGGTTATCTTGCAGGAACTGGACGAGCGCGCTTTCCTATTTGTCACTCAAACTGGAGCTGATGATGGCCGTCTTGCGCTCATCAGCGAACCCCAGGTTGATCCGCTTGGTGTCCTCAGTCGGCCGCATAGAGGTCGCGGCCTGAGCTTCGTTTGCCGGCACGGCGAGGTCTTCATCAGGCTTAGAGTTCGCCGGTGTAGAAGGAACCGTTGACGGCTTGGTGGTGAGGGCTGCTTGGATGGCCACTCGGAAACATTCCGCGGCGCCTTGGAAGTCAGCACGCACAGTTATGATTCCTTGTGGTCCGGGCATCTTCAGTATCATGTACGTATAGTGTGGGATGGCCATGAACTTGGCCAGCCCTGGCCTCCCGATGATGGCGTTGTACCCGCAGTCGAAGTTCGCCACCTCGAACCTCAGGAACTCGGTTCTGTAGTTATCCGGAGTCCCGAAGGTGACCGGCATGTAGATGTGGCCCAGCGGGTATTCCCCTTCCGTCGGCACGATGCCGAAGAAAGGAGTGTCTGACTCATGGAGCTCTTTGAGGTGAACTCCCAAGCCTTGAAGCGTACGGGGGAAGGTGACATTGATGCTGCTCCCCCCGTCCACTAGCACCTTCTTCACCCGGCTCTCTCGGATCACCGGATCGACGAGGAGCGGGTATTTGCCCGGGTGGTCGAAGTTGAGCCATTGATCATCCCGAGTGAACGTGATTGGGTGCTCTGACCACCGGTACGGGGCGGGAGGGCCGGTGGTCGCCACCAGTATCTGCCGGTCGTTGAGCTTTTGTTGTCTCTTGTTCTCCTGCGACCCATGTCCGCCGAAGATGACGTTGACCTCCCTGTCAACGCGCGGGAAAGCTCCTCCTCCCCCCTCCTCCGGCTGATGGGGCTGTCGTGGTTCATCTGGTCCTCCCCTCGGCGGAGGAGGTGGTAGAGGTTGGAAGGGTCGGCCATGCCCGACGGAGTGCTTGAAGTCCCGGCAGTTGCGGAGAGTGTGGCGCATATCCTTGTGGTACGGGCACTGGGCGTCGAGGATGTCGTCCAGCGTGCGTTCGCCTCCACGAGGTCCTCCTCGGGCGCGAGAGGCGGGTGGTCCGGCGGCGTGTACCTCTTCGCGAGGCCTCTTCTCCCAGCGCTTGTCGGGCGGCTGGTTCGCGTCGCGTCGTGGTGCCGCCGGTGCGGGCTTTGCTCCTCCGATGAGGTCCTGGGCCCGCTCGTCAGCGGTGATGTAGAGGTCGGCTTCCCGGAATAGCTCCTCGGAGGTGGTTGGCGCCTTTTGCAGTATGGCTCGGACGAAAGCCGAGTCATTAGATCCTCTGTAGAAGTCCTCGATCACGGCCGCCTCCGTGACCTCGGGGATGCGGTTTCTCATGGTCTGGAACCTTTTAAGGTATGACCGGAGAGTCTCATCCCCCCGGCGCTTGATGGATTTGAGGTCCCATGGTTGCGCTGGCTTGTCGGAGAGAGACTGGAAGTTGGCGGTGAAACGTCGGCTGAAGTCTCCCCAGTCATCGATGCAGTGTCGGGGTAGATGTCGTAGCCACTGCAGCGCGTCTTGCCCGAGGACGATGGGCAGATACGCAGTCATGACGTCCTCGGATGCCCCGGCAGCCCGAGCAGCGGTGGTGTAGACGGCTAACCAGCCCCCTGGATCCTGCTTAGGTTCATATTTGTCGACATTGGATACCTTGAAGTTGGGAGGCCATTGGATGGCCCTAAGGCGCGGAGTAAGGGCAGATACTCCGCACGTGTCCTCCTGTCGTCGAGGATGTCGTCTGTCCCGGGGAGGGGAGTGGCGGTGGTGGTTCCTCGACCGTCCCCGGGTGGTTCCACCAGTTGAAGCTGTTGCCGACTCAGTTTGGGTGGCCTGGCTTTGAGTCGGGAAGCCATGATCTCGGTCATACTCCTCCCGACGGCGAATTTCGTTCTCGTGCCGCCGTTCGCGCGAAGCATTGATAGAGCTTCGCGCGTCTCGGCGACTGTTGATGGCGTGTCGCAGATCGTTCGGCGGGTGGGCGAGCGGTAGAAGATGGTTGGCTGCCTGAGTGAACAGGCGCCGGTATCCCTCGGCATCGGGGGTCCGAGGAAGTCCGTCAGCTATCCGGGCCAGAACGCCTCCGACCTCGCTCGGCGTATTCATAGCTCGGGCGAAGTCGGGGTTCAGGTTGCGCCCGAAGAGCGGGTTCTCGCGTCGTTGCCTTGTGTCTTGCTCGGCTTGCTCCTGAGTCCGACGGCGATCTCGTCGTCGGGAGTTCCTTCGTTCCCTGAAGACGCGTTCTTCCGGAGTTTCTCCCATCTCTGAGACCTCGTCTCGCGAGACAGGCTGCTCCGGATCCCGTTCTCCAGCTGCGTGATGTCGTCGAACATTCCTGCGTCGATTCCTTCGTCGGCGGGATTCTCGCTGAGGTGGTTCTTCTCCAGGCGCGGTCGGTTCATCGTCGGAGACGGCGGGCGACTCTGCTCTCCCGATGAAGAGGACGTCGGGGTAGAGCGGTATTGCTGCCGCGGCGACTTTCTTTCCGTTCTCCTTTGAGGTCGGAGGAACGGGAAGAACGACTGGCCTTTCCTTGATCTCCTTCCTTCTCATGATCTGTGTCCATTCTTTCGTCGGGGAAGTAGACAGCGGAGTCTTCCGGGTCAGCGAGCTTCTAGCTCCAGCCTCCCCGGAGACGATCTCGTTCCGAAGAGCCGGAGGTAGCGTTTTTCCAGCATTTTCGGAGTTTGTTGGAGGAGACTTCTGTTCCGGTAGATCCGCGAGGCGGTGTAGAATTCCCTCTTCGTCCGCCACGGATGATATCGTCCCGAAGCAGAATGTGGATCCGGGACGCATGGTAATCTTGCTGTGGAAGGTGACGGCCATTGAGCTAGCTTGGATCGTCGACACACCCCCTACCTGGCGCGCCAGCTGTCGGTGTTTTGGGTCCGACCGCACACCCGGGGTTGCCCCTCAAGGTGCTTTTAGGAGTAGGACGGTGTCGACGACTGTAGCAAAATGGTTCGTGCCGATCGCACGAGGGACAATGGACAAGATTTGCAGGTTCGGGCCGCTTAGAAGTGCGTAACACCCTACGTCCTGGTGAGTATATGAGCGTGGTTACAAGAGGATTCTCCGGATAGAGGGCGCAGAGAGTTTTTGTGAGTGGCTTAGTAGAACAGGGTCGATCGATCTGAAGGGGTGCCCCCTAGGCCTTATATACTCGGCCGTGGAGCAGTACATGTGATACGATAACAACAAGTAGCTAAAAGATAGTGAACCTCTTGAGTTTATCCCTACGTAACTTTCGCCGACTTATCCTCGCATGGCTCTGTTGCATGAGGGCTTCAGCGCGGGAAAGTCGGGTCTCTGTTGTGATCCATTCGTTCGACATTGTGGGCCGCCTATGTTTGCACTAATCAGTCTCACGTCTCCTTTGTTGGCTGTCTCTCCCTAGGCCCACGAAAGAATGACCTTACGAATTATTGGGCCCTTGGGCCGTTCGTGAGGCCTTTTACTTCTTTAGTGGACCCGGGGGATATCTATCCCCCACACGCCTTCTCAGGCGCGGAAGGTGCCGGCCACCCAAGAATCGTCCGTCAGGACGCAATCGTGCCCCTGCCTCCGCCCTTCTCCGTTGACGGGCGCCACCTCACCTCGCCCGACCACAAGTGAGTCCCCACCGTGGTCGCCTAGCCCTTAATTTCATTTTGCATACATTCTTAGCCATAGCGGGTCGCCGAAGCGGTATGGTTTTGTGGCGCCGGTGAGAGCTCCGCCGTGACCGGAGCGCCTCTGCTCGGTTGCCGTCGGGAGGTTGGGGGAGATCTCCCTGGCGTTGGATCTTAATTCAGCGGCTGTGATTAGTCCGTCCGTACCCTTTCACCATGTCTCGATCTGGTCCGTTAGATCGTAAATGGACAGCCGCGATGTGATCCTAGCGTTTTAAATCCAAACCGTCGATATCTGATCTCGTGGCTGCGGTTGCGTACCGGTTCGCGGTGGGATGGATCTAATCCAAGCCGTCCGCTGTTGATCTCACGGCCGAAAACCACTGATACCCCTTTGCGTTGGCCTTTTTGCTAAAGAAACCCTTTACTTTTCAAGAATAAACTCACCGTCCAATTGCACTATGCTCTGAGTCTTAGAAAACTTACGCTAGAGCCCCTGACTTTTCCAGAAATTGAGGCCCAGTCCAGAGATAATTAAAAACAGAGAATTGATTATAACAATTTGTTTTTAATACAAAAACAATTCTAGAAACTTGTAAAATGCATAGAAAATTCATGTTAACTCCAAATTGAACCATTCCAGTTCCTAAAATTTTGTAATGTTATTATCTATCATTTAGTATCACTGTTTTGACATGAACTCAATTAGAAAATTAATTTATCATTTTTTCAAGCACATTAAATCTTAGGAAATCCATAACTTGAAATCTATAACTCCAAATTTAATGATTCCAGTTCCTGGGATCTTATTTTAATGTCTAGTTTATTATTGTATATTTTATTTACATGTTTGATGTGATGTTTATTTATGCTATACTATGTATGTATTGTGTTGATGCGAGTAGACGAGCAAGCCACTGTGGATTCTGAGGTTCAACAAGTAGAAGTAGCTGAGCAGGAGCTCATTGAAGGCAAGTTGTGCCCTTGATCACTTACTTTTCCCAGCCATGTTCTTATTAATTTTAATGATCTGCATAGGTTAATTTTGATGGGATCCTTTATGTTACCCCAGTTTTGGTTATCTTTATACCTTGTTCACCCCTGAAATATTTTTTGGGTAGTACCTGCTATTGCTTTATGTGGATTGGGTATGGAGATACAACATTCATGATTACTCTTTTATTATTTTGTTATTATTACTGTTCATGTTAAGATCATTAAATTAATGGGAACATGGAGCGACCACCCGAGAAAACAGTGCTACCACAAGGGTTTAATGAGACGCCCTTGGCTGATTAACTAGGAAAGCTAGTGGAGGTCTTCCTTACCCGAAAGGGGCAAGGGCAGTAGGGGAGTGGTCAGTGTAGGGAGGTCCTTGGTTGATTTTGCTGCGATGGCGGTCAGGCGAGGGATTCCTGCACTGGAGCTTCCTATAAACTGTAGCGGGATTTCTGAAGCTAGTGGAACTTTGTAAAGGCCTCGTAGTGTTACCCTGCCTCGCCTCCTCGGTAGAGGTGTATGGGATTGGCCGTCTCTTGGCAGATGGGTAACATGACTTGTGGGTAAAGATGCACAACCTTTGCAGAGTGTAAAACTAGTATACTAGCCATGCTCACGGTCATGAGCGGCTCGGACCCTCACATGATTAATTATGGAACTTAAATTTAATTTGACATTTGCATCGCATTTGGGATTATTTTACTATTACTTTTCTTTATTATTATTAAGGTTTGGTATTTACTTACACTTAGTAATCGCTAATAAAATTTTGACCAACTTATAAAAGCAATGCTCAGCTTCAGCCTCTATTTCATTGATCAGCCTTACACTTCATGAACTCCCACCTTTGGTGAGTTCATGCCACATTATTCCCCACGACTTGTTGATCTATGAACGTATGTGAGCTCACTCTTGCTGTCTCACACCCCCCACAGGAGAAGAACAGGTGGTCGAAGAGGAGCCGCCTAACACTGAGGCATTCGACTTGATCTAGGTGGCGTTTCTCAGTTGACATTGGCGCCGACGATCCTTAGTTTGTATTATGATTATTCTTTTATTTTGTAATAAGTCTTCCGCTATGTAATAAATACTCTGATGTTTAGTGACATTTATCTCTATACACTCTGTTATTATATATGTTGTCTTCTTGGCGCATGTATGAGATGCACCCGGCTTTGTTCCTTAAAACCGGGTGTGACAGTTACTTGGATGTATTGCTTGCCTGATCCGAGGGATTCTTTTGCCAACTTTGATTTATAGAAGTTAATTGAGCTATCAAAGATTTATGGTGCTGATTTTAGTGATTATGAACGTACATGCCTTATGGACCAACTTCTCTTATTCATTGATGAGGTTAGAAATGATGATGGATTTAGAGATTGTAATAATCTTGGACACTTTGCTACAAAGATGGTTAAAACAGATAGACACATATGTTTCAGTTTAGTGTATCGTCTTGTTGAGCTTGCATTAATCTTGCCTTTGGCACTGTAACTGTTGAGAGGGCCTTCTCTGCTATGAACATTATCAAGACTGAAAGAAGAAATAAAATGGGTGATGAATGGATGAATAACAACATGGTATGCTATATTGAGCGGGATATGTTTGTAGATATTCAAGATGAAAAGATTTTGAAGCATTTTCAAGGCTTGAGAACTCGGAAGATAAATTTACCTCGCAGCATCAACTCATTAACAGTATGTATTGATTATTGTATTATTAGAATTCGTATCGACTTATTTTTAGGCTACATATTTCTTGAATGTTTAAATTATATCTTGTTTCTTATGTCATATTAAACATCAATTATATTTTTTGTTTGGTTTAAAAAAAATTATAGTCTTAGCTTAGTAACTATTTATTGGATCAATTCTGGATCCGCCACAGTGAGAACGAAGGCGAGGAGACAAGACCCAGTAGTGGGCGAGAGAGGAGACGTAGCGGGTGGGCTTCGGCGTGCTCCAACGTGGAGGCTAACAGACGGCCGGTGAGCAGACGCAGGCAGCGGCGGCGGCCTCTGCAATTGTTGCTGCACGAGGGTAGGGCTGAAAAAAAGCTCGAGCTTGATGAGCTGGCTCGGGCTCGTAGTAGCTCGGCTCGGCTTGGACCGGCTCGGCGCTCAGAACGAGTCCAAGCCGAGCCTGTTTTTATGGCTCGTGAAAAGAGCGAGCCAGCTCGGCTTGGTGCAGCTCGCGAGCTGGCTCGCTCGATCCAACAACAATTTGTTACATAAAATCTTAATTAGCATATAATATTAGTACCGAGTAGACAATAATTTGTGTTATTTTAGATTACTATAAAAAAATAATCTATTTTCTATATTATATTAGTGATATATCTATTTTACTAATTTAAAATATGTTATTTAAAATATTTTTAAGATTTCATATTATAATTTAGAGAGCAGATTTATATTTATGGCTAGGCTCGTTGGCTCAACGAGCCGGCTCGCGAGTCCGGAGCGAGCCGAGCCGAGCCGAGCCGCTTTTTCGAGCTCGCCAGATAGATGAGCCGAGACGAGCTTTCGTTTCCATTCCTACACGAGCGTCCCGAACTCCCGATCCATATGAGAAGTCTGCGTACAGGAGAAGGCTCGCTGGGAAGAAAAGAAATGCTCATGAGTGGGTTCCACCAGCAAGAGATAGAGAAAGGAAAACAAAAGAAAGAAAAAAAAACGTACGTGTTGGGTTGGCTCAAATGGCAAGGAGAGGCACGAGCGGCTGGTTTCCATTTTTTTATTTCAAAATAATAAATTCATAATATTTGTATTAAAAATATATACTTCAAAAAATAGAATAATTAAAAATAACATTATATCAAATAAAAATAGAATAACATTATATCAAATAAATAACATCATCATCTTGCACCAAGCATTTTTGCATCACGTCATCATACCATTATGCATTATACAATCATACATCATATCATTTCGCATCAACCGGAAAGTGAGAAGATTGAGAATTGCTCCCTTTATGTGCAGGTGAAACAACAGCTCCGAAGCAGCTTAATAAAGAGCGAAAATGATCAAATCTTTTTGTTTCATACATGTTTTTTGTCAAATCTCTACTACTTATTAAGACAGTAAGGGGTAGACTGTCATTCCGTGTTCTGCCATTCTCATTCCCCTCTCTCTGCAAAGTCCATTCTCATGTTCTGCCATCATTCTTGTCATTCTCATTCCTTGTTCTGCATTTCTCATTCCCCCCTCCCTACAAAGTCATTCCCACGTACATCCCAAGCCTAGCTAAAATTACACAAATGGCTCCAAGGGGATTTGAACCCACGACCCCTTAAGCAAATGTGCTCGTAGCTACCACTAAACCACATGTATGTTTATGTCTACATCTATTACAGTAAAAACATCTACTACATCTCTCCCGAAGCCCACCTGCTACCCGTACACAATGTGTAGTAGTAGATAAGTATCACCGAGATTCTTGAATTATATTTTTAAATGCAGGGAGTAGTATTTAAAAAAGAGCCTTGCATGCAATTTCTTTTGTTTGAATAATGTTTTCAACTTAAATTTCTTTTTTACATGTGTGACATTTATTCTCCATCTTTTCATAGATCTGACTTGTGAGTCATTTTTATAAACCAACGCCAAAGATGAATACATGTTTCTTACTTGGAAACCCCGAACAAACACTACTAGCAGGAGGCGTTCGCGTTGGCATCACTCATCGATGACGAGAAGAAGCTTGACGACTGCCAGTTTGACCTCTAGAAGCAGTTCTACGTGGCTGCATGCGTCGCTGTGTACGGTAAGCTCTGGCGCAGCCGCCGTTTGGATGCGGTCCAGAGCGGCTGCACCACGCTGTCCATCGTCAAACAGGGGGACCTCATGGTCGTCGCCAAAGCCGGTGACTCTCGGGTTGTTCTGGGCACCGCATCCAACGACGACGCCATCATGCCGTCCAGCTCAGCATCCACCTGAAGCCCAACCTACCACGTAAGTTGCTACTGACCGGACATGAATTCTTGTGCGCTGGGACGACGGTCGTTGCTGACGTTGTGTGAGTGTCCTCGAACAAGATGTATGTAGAAGAGTAGCACATCCGGTGGTGCAACAGCCAGGTGTATTACCTCGCTGATGAGCCTGGGTGCACTTCGTTTGGCAGCCTAGCCAATAAGTCATCGGTACTCACCATGTCGCGCGCGTTCGATGACTACTATACCAAGGACTGTGGCGTCATCTCGCCCGAAGATGACGCATAGGAGGACCGATAGCAATGACCACTCGCCATCGTCGGGGTAGTTTTTGTGCCGGTTTGTCTTTAATTCTCTTTGCAAACACACACACTTGCCTTTTTGTTTAAGCAAGCATGTATGGTGGTGTGTGACTGATGACTGACGATGTACGAGGGAACTTCTACCAGCAGGTGTGGCACGTGCTCTCCAATGATGAGACCATATAAATTGTGGCATATATCGAAGTCTGCATGATACCGATGGTTGCAATGTAGAAGTGAAACAACGAAATTAAAATAACAAAATTTATTTATGGCCAGGATCACAAATGGATTATGAAACAATTTCTTATAACAATATAAAACACATTTTGTACATAAATTATCATGGTATTATGTGTTCTCATTGCAACGCACGGGCACTCACCTAGTTATATAATGAAAACAAGAGTGAAAAGAAGGGGAGAATACTACGTCTTCAACAACCATATTCCTTAAGTTGTGAGAAAAGCCTTCGGTTGAATAAGTTTTATCACCAAAAGAGCAAAAAGGGGGCCAATGCTTCGATTTCAGCAGCATGCATTCTTTATGACATTACAAGACCTTCGGCTTAAGGAGCTATTCTTTACGAAGCGTAAAAAATAAGGGAAGGTGTTATTTCGCCTTTGGCTCAAAAACGGTACGTACATTTATTTCACGCTACATAAAGAAATATAGTACACGATATAATTATATACATAATACAATTGTTTTTACATAGATCAAGCCACAAACTTGAAAATGTTTTTACATACTTTCTAGACATAAAATTGAAAAACTTTTTGCAACAGTCCATTAGTCTTCCTTCATAACCTTCTTTGCAGCTTCGTTCAGTAATGTATTGACGGCTTCGTCTATCGCTGTGTTTACCACCCTAAATTCGTCGAGGATTCCTTTTAGTGATGGATCTGCTTCGGGATCGTATGCATCTGGTGGTAGAGAAAGTTATGTTGCACAAAGAGATCGTCCAGTCATGAATTACGAAGGTAAGAAATTACTAAGTCAAAGTTTAATAGTAAAAACATGTACATATGTGTCTTTCTAGCTCTGTAGCTTCTTCGGTTTTCTTAGCTTCTTCCTTAGTCCGATGAGTCTGAAAAAGCCATAAGAATAAATTGAGCACAAAAAGTAAGTTGTAAATGCAAAAAATAAGAGTTTAGTATCTGGAATGACCTCTTCTTCGTTCTGTCTGATTGCTTTGTCTGCTATCTCCCTTCCACCATTAAGCCAAACTTCAGAATAAAACTTTCCTGGCAAAGCAATGGCTTCGGCAGAAGGTTCCTTTACTTCATCAGTAGAAACTGCGAAATCTGGTTGAATTACAACCTTTGCATGTTTGCAGCTAGCCTTTTCAAATAATGACACTTCTCCTCGGGCCCCTACGTAGGCGCATAAGTCTCTTCGACCCGTGAGGACTTCATCAAAAGCTACGATTTCACCCTATATCCATTTAACAGTCCCTTCGACATCGCCACGAATAAAATTTTCATCATTTGAAAAAGCTCCGATATTAGCGTACATGTTCTTCAGCTTCTCGCAGCAGTGGGTGGCAACACAAAAACATTGCTCTTTAGAGTTCCGAAGTTCATCAACATTCTTTTGAACTTCATTCCGCTTAGTTTCGACTATTTCACGTTTTTTTCCTTTTCAACTTCTAAATTTTTGCTAAACTCATCAAGCTTTTCTTCTAGCTTCAATACTTCAAATTTGTGCAATTCTAAATGGGCTAACAGTACATATTCTAGATCAGCAATACGCTTCGAATCAGCTTTCTTTTCTTCTTCTAGTTTTGTAATTATTGAACTCTCTTTAGAAAACTTAGCCAGTTCAGCCTGGCTTTTCTTCAGTCTGCCGACCAAAGAAAGCAGAATTTTATGTTTCTCAATGGCTTCGTGCCGTAGGTTTATAACTTCTAAATGTAAGTTTCCGAAGGCTATTCGAGTGCTTTCATATTCGGCATCCTTTTGCGCCTTTAAAGTCTTGCTCAGAATAAGCCCCTGACAGCAACAAATAGAAAATAAAGAGAGTAAATAATACAGAAAATATATGAATAATCAATAAAAATATAAGAGAAAAGGGAGCACGAACCTTTAAGTTATTATATGTCAGGCAATCCGTAAGGTGACCCTTCGGCATAGCGGATAATCCAAGCTCTAGCTTCGGATAGCCCATGTTGTCCATCATTTCACGACAAACATCAATTTCTTTGTTGTCTGGGAGATAGTATAGATAATCATCTTCATCATTGCCTCCATATACTAGAGAACCTCGAGGATACTTCAAGTCTCGAGCATAATGCTGAACTTTGACAATTTGCTCCTTGGTCAACTTTTCCCCGAAGCATGGTGAATGATGTACTCAAAATCTTCAAATGACGTTGCTTTGGGTGCCAGCAAATTTTCCTTCTCCGGCAACTTACCAGACTCACGCCTTATCGAAGAGGATCCCAAAGGGTCGGCTTTATCCAATCTAGAACTGATTTCCACATTAGTAGTCATCTTCGGCTCCTCGACTATATCCTTGCTAATCTTCGACGCTGCAGGCGACGCCATCTTCGTAGGCCTCGGAACAACCTCTAACATGTTTGCCATTCTTTTTCCTTTTCATGGAGTTCCCGCTGGGGCAGACGTCACCTTCGGTTGTTCTTGTATCTCCAGCTGCTCCTGCATCCTCGACAGCTCCGGCATCTTCGACTACTCTTGCATCCTTGAGCACTCTGTTGTTGTTGTTGTTTCTAAATGAATAGCGGGCGTTTCAGCCACTATGTTTATTTTGGTTCCCTCTAGCTTCTGTTCAAAAAATCCAGAATAAAATAAGAATATTAAACAATCTAACTCAATTAAAGAAAAAACAAAATTCATTACTTCGGAGATCAAGCGGTCACTTCAACTAACTCGACAGTTTTCGCCTTATTAGCTTCGACAGTAGGCAGTTTTGCCGCCCTCTCCAAGTAATACAACTTTGGTCGGTGGGTTAGTGAATTTTTCCTTTTCGCTCCTTTTTTCGTGGAGGGAAGCAGTGAGAGCACCTAGAGGGGGGGGGTGAATAGGTGATCCTGTAAAATTTAACAACAAATAGCCACAAAACTTGGTTAAGTGTTAGAATGATAAAACCAAGTGGCTATAGAGCGAGCTCTTGCAAAACACAATAATCACACAGAAAAGCAATCACAAGAGACACGCGAGTTATCCCGTGGTTCGGCCAAGTAATACTTGCCTACTTCCACGTTGTGGCGTCCTAATGGACGAGGGTTGCACTCAACCCCTTTCAAGTGATCCAATGATCAACTTGAATACCACAGTGTTCTTCTTTCTTATACTTTCTCCCATTTGCGAGGAATCTCCACAACTTGGAGCCTCTCGCCCTTACAATTGATGATCACAAAGAAGCACAGAAGTAAGGGAGGGGAGAGCAACACACACAAGACTCAAAACGAGAGTACAATCACGCACACAAGTCACAACTTGAGCTCTAAGTTCAACACACGGAGTTCTCAACTCAATAGGAGCTCAAATTGCTAGCACAAAGAATCAAATGCGTGGGAGTGGAGTCTGAATGCTTAGGAATGATCAAAGAATGCTTGGGTGCCTCCTCCATGCGTCTAGGGGTCCCTTTTATAGCCCCAAGGCAGCTAGGAGCCGTTAGAGGCAACTTTGGAAGGCAAATCTTGCCTTCTGTCGGGTGGCGCACCGGACAGTCCGGTGCGCCACCGGACAGTTCCTGTAGCTATCCGGTGCGTGATCTCCTTCCTTTTATGGCGCATCCGTCCGTTGCAGATTTGCGGCAGTTGGCACACTGGACACAGTCCGGTGCACACCGGACAGTCTAGTGCCCCCTGCCGACCGTTGGTGCGCCCACGCGTCGCGCGCGGATTGCGCGGCCGACCGTTGGCGCAATCAACTGTTGGCTCACCGGACAGTCCGGTGCCTCACCGGACAGTTCGGTGAATTTTAGCCGTACGCCGTGGAACATTTCCCGAGAGCGACGACTTCGCCGCGGATGACTCATCGGACAGTCCGGTGATTTATAGTCGTACGCCGTCGTCGAGTCCCGAGAGCGGACTGTTCACCGAGACTGGTCCTGGCACACCGGACACTGTTCGGTGCACCATCGGACACTGTCCGGTGCACCCAGACCTAGCATCAGTTGGCTGTACACAGCCAACTCCTTTCTAATCCATTTTCTCCTGTTTCTAGCACTTAGACAAAATATGTTAGTACTCAAAACAATGTACTAAGTCTAGAAACGTACCTTGTAACTTGATTTGCACTTCTTGAATCTTTGGCACAAATTAACACTTAGAGCATTTGTGTTGGGCACTTAATCATCAAAATACTTTAGAAATGGCCCAAGGGCACATTTCCCTTTCAAGCAGTAGTCAGGATAAACAAATCCAATGGCATCAAACACTCTATTCAACCTCCTTTTCCCCGGGCACCAAAGGAAGTATCCATAGCTTCGTCTTTAGCCTTGGAGTATGCCCCCAACAACTCATAACTAGTTGCCACAATGGCCTCAAGCCATTCGTCATCTGGCTCGCCAAATTGACTCCTATAACGACAAGTGTACTTTAGATAAACTAAGCCACCATCGCTCGAATTAGCGTTGGTCTCCTTCGACATCTCCCACTCGCTAACAAAGGGCCATACCTTAAAGACTATGTGCTCCTGAACTAAATCCCTAGTACTGATATAGCTGCACACAGCGTTGAAGGCCACTAGGCATGCTTGAGCCTTTTCAATGTTCATAATGGTAGGCCTATTAATACCGAAGCATGACCGAATGGGCCACTGAATCACGTCCTTGATATCCTCCCTCTCAACCAAGTCATTCTTAACATAGAACCATCGCTTCATCCATGACCCTGGCCATTTTTTCGATAGGTCGGAACGAGGCATCTCGCGTTAGAGAGATATACGAAGAAGTAACAGCCAAAATTATTGTAATATTGCTCTTTTCCAGTAGCCTTCGTTTGATAAGAGAGTTCGTGAATATGTAGAAGCAATCAGCATCAGGCTCCGATCCTTGGCTTCTTATCGCCCAGATGAAAACTCCAACTTTAACTAAAGCTTCAGAAGTAAGCTAATGAAGAAATATCTCAAACCTCTTCATGACTTCAACCAACATCTTATGAAGGGGAAAACATAACCCAACCTTCATTGAAGCTTCAAAAAACACTACTTTGTCTCTCTCAGGAAGAGGAACAATGTTCTCCCCTCGGGCTCTCACTATGGATACATCATGAAAGTACTTACCCTTCATTGCCTTAATATGTCCTTTTTAATAGTAGTTTTTTCAAAGTTAACATGGCTTGGTCTCCATGGCCGATCTTCGGCATCATCTGCACTACTATCAACATCAAAATCAACACTATCCTCAGAATCTTCAGACAACCCAGTTAGAATCTCATTGGTTATTTTCTCAGCATTGGTCCTTTCCATATCTTCGTAAAACCCAACCAATGCGAGGTTCTCACTCCTCTTATCTTTGGCCATCTCAGCTTAGACTAAGGAAACAATCGAAGCTAGAAAACAAATGCAATTGAAATGGCTCAGAAAACGGTAGGGCAGGTCAATAACACAACAGATAATTTGCCATGACCATCATATTTATATGCAAAAAACTACTGTAAAAGTTGCCCCGACAATCCAGAAAGTTTCGCTATCATAGTAATGGAAAGGTGTTTTTTCGGACCTTCGGCATAAGGCCTCCGTTCATTCCACAGTCTGAGTTTGATACAAGGAAACAAACTAATACTTCGAGGGGCTACTATTGGGGGCCTTCGTATGTCGAAGGTCCTTAAAAACACGTTTAACCATTGGTTGTCAACATGTTATTAAGTGTTGCAGGAGCTTCCGCGGCAAAACACCTTTGATGCAGAACGTGGAGAAGGATGAAGAAGCTAGCTTCGTCATAACAACACAAGGAGATGATAATGGGAGAAGGTGTTATCATGAATGCTAAATGCCGAAGACAATATTGCCCTCACGTTATTTTTAAATCCTATGTACTGTTCCTATGGGCATACATGTAATTTCATACGAAGCTGTAAGATCCCCTATAAATAGATGAACAGTGCCCTGCATAAAGTACCTTTTTTAGGCGGACTAGATATCTTGTGTAATCTCTTCCCCAGATCACCTTCGTTCTAATTCACTTTGTGGAACCGAAGGTATGATTGTAAATTCATTATATGAAAGGGGAGAAATGAGATATGAAAATATCTGAGATGAGTTAACATATTTAGCTTCTTTACATTCTTTGTGTATTCATTTATGTGCTAATGTTTGATGCATTTGGTTAAAATCCCAACCTTCGTCTTTGAATGAGTTGTTTCAAAGAGATAACTACTTGAATACGAAGGTTGATCATTGAAAGTCGCCTAGAGGGGGGGTGAATAGGGCGAATCTGAAATTTACAAAGTTTAAGCACAACTACAAGCCGGGGTTAGCGTTAGAATTAAAATCGAGTCCGAGAGAGAGGGCGAAAACAAATCACAAGCAAATAAAGAGTGTGACACGGTGATTTATTTTACCGAGGTTCAGTTCTTGCAAACCTACTCCTCGTTGAGGTGGTCACAAAGACCGGGTCTCTTTCAACCCTTTCCCTCTCTCAAACGGTCACTTAGACCGAGTGAGCTTCTCTTCTCAATCAAACGGGACACTAAGTCCCCGCAAGGATCACCGCACAATTGGTGTCTCTTGCCTCGGTTACAATTGAGTTGATCACAAGAAATAATGAGAAAGAAAAAGCAATCCAAGCGTAAGAGCTCAAATGAACACAAGTCACTCTCTCACTAGTCACTATTTGATTGGAATGATCTTTGGACTTGGGAGAGGATTTGATCTCTTTGGTGTGTCTTGTATTGAATTCTATAGCTCTTGTAAGGTGTAGGAAGTCTGAAAACTTGGATGAAATGAATGTGGGGTGGTTGGGGGTATTTATAGCCCCACCCACCAAAAGTGGCCGTTGGAAGGCTATCTGTCGCATGGCGCACCGGATAGTCCGGTGCGCCATCGGACACTATCCGGTGCGCCAGCCACGTCACCCGACCGTTAGGGTTCGACCGTTGGAGCTTCTGTCTTCTGGGTCACCGGACAGTCCGGTGGTGCACCGGACAGTCACTGTACACTGTCCGGTGCATCTTCTGGCGCTGCTCTGACTCTAGCGCGCACTGTAGCGCATTGAATGCGTTTTGCAGACGACCGTTGGTGCGAAGTAGCCGTTGCTCCGCTGGCACACCGGACAGTCCGGTGAATTATAGCAGAGCGGCTCCCAGAATTCCCGAAGGTGGCGAGTTCAGACTGGAATCCCCTGGTGCACCGGACACTGTTCGGTGGCACACTGGACAGTCCGGTGTGCCAGACCAGGGCACACTTCGTTGGTCTTTTTGCTCTCTTTGTTTGAGCCCTTTCTTGGTCTTTTTATTGGTCTATTGTGAACCTTTGGCACTTGTAAAACTTATAATCTAGATTAAACTAGTTAGTCCAATTATTTGTGTTGGGCAATTCAACCACCAAAAACAATTAGGAAAAGGTGTAAGCCTATTTCCCTTTCAATCTCCCCCTTTTTGGTGATTGATGCCAACACAAACCAAAGCAAATATAGAAGTGCAGAATTGAACTAGTTTGCATAATGTAAGTGCAAAGGTTGCTTGGAATGAAACCAATAATTATTTCTACTAGATATGCATGGATGGCTTTCTTCTAATTTAAAATTTTGGACCACGCTTGCACCACTTGTTTTGTTTTTGCAAACTCTTTTGTAAATTCTTTTCAAAGTCATTTTGCAAATAGTCAAAGGTAAATGAATAAGATTTTGAGAAGCATTTTCAAGATTTGAAATTTTCTCCCCCTGTTTCAAATGCTTTTCCTTTGACTAAACAAAACTCCCCCTTAATGAAATCCTACTCTTAGTGTTCAAGAGGGTTTTGGATATTAATTTTAAAGAGGGTATACCAATTGAAATTATATAAAAAATAAAATTCCAATTGAAAAATTCTTTTCTTAACTCAAATTTGAAAGACTACATTTTTGAAATTTGTGGTGATGCGGTCCTTTTGCTTTGGGCTAATACTTTCTCCCCCTTTGGCATGAATCGCCAAAAATAGATACTTGTGAGTGAAATATAAGCCCTTTGAAACTACTTTCTCCCCCTATGGTAAATAATATATGAGTGAAGATTATACCAAAGTTGGAGAGGTGTGTGGAGTGACGGCGAAGGATGAATGATTCGATGGAGTGGAGTGGAAGCCTTGTCTTCGCTGAAGACACCATTTCCCTTTTCAATCTATGGCTTAGCATAAGGTGTACTTGAAAAACACATTAGTCATAGCACATGAAAGAGATGATCAAAGGTATATATATGAGCTATGTGTGCAAAGTATCAATCAAAATTCCTAGAATAAAAAAAAATTAGCTCATGCCTAAGTTTGGTAAATGTTTGCTCATCTAATGGCTTGGTAAAGATATCGGCTAATTGTTCTTTGGTGTTAACATATGCAATTTCGATATCCCCCTTTTGTTGGTGATCCCTTAGAAAATGATACCGAATGGCTATGTGTTTAGTGCGGCTATGCTCAACGGGATTATCCGCCATGCGGATTGCACTCTCATTATCACATAAAAGAGGAACTTTGGTTAATTTGTAACCATAGTCCCTAAGGGTTTGCCTCATCCAAAGCAATTGCGCGCAACAATGGCCTGCGGCAATATACTCGGCTTCGGCGGTAGAAAGAGCGACAGAATTTTGCTTCTTTAAAGCCCAAGACACCAGAGATCTTCCCAAGAACTGGCAAGTCCCTGACGTGCTCTTTCTATTAATTTTACACCCTGCCCAATCAGCATCGGAATAACCAATTAAATCAAATGTGGATCCCCTGGGGTACCAAAGGCCAAACTTAGGAGTATAAACTAAATATCTCAAGATTCGTTTTACGGCCCTAAGGTGAACTTCCTTAGGATCGGCTTGGAATCTTGCACACATGCATACAGAAAGCATAATATCCGGTCGTGAAGCACATAAATAGAGTAAGGAACTTATCATCGACCGGTATACCTTTTGATCGACGGATTTACCTCCTGTGTCGAGGTCGAGATGCCCATTTGTTCCCATGGGTGTCTTGATGGGCTTGGCATCCTTCATCCCAAACTTTGTGAGTATGTCTTGAATGTACTTCGTTTGGTTAATAAAGGTGCCCTCTTGGAGTTGCTTGACTTGAAATCCTAAGAAATATTTCAACTCCCCCATCATAGACATCTCGAATTTTTGTGTCATGATCCTACTAAACTCTTCACATGTAGATTCGTTAGTAGACCCAAATATGATATCATCAACATAAATTTGGCATACAAACAAATCATTTGCAAGTGTTTTAGTAAAGAGAGTAGGATCGGCTTTTCCGACTTTGAAGCCATTAGCGATAAGAAAGTCTCTTAGGCATTCATACCATGCTCTTGGGGCTTGCTTGAGCCCATAAAGCGCCTTAGAGAGTCTATAAACATGGTTAGGATACTCACTATCTTCAAAGCCGGGAGGTTGCTCAACATAGACCTCTTCCTTGATTGGTCCATTGAGGAAGGCACTTTTCACGTCCATTTGATAAAGCTTAAAGCCATGGTAAGTAGCATAGGCAAGTAAAATGTGAATTGACTCAAGCCTAGCTACGGGTGTATAGGTTTCACCGAAATCCAAACCTTCGACTTGTGAGTATCCCTTGGCCACAAGTCGGGCTTTGTTCCTAGTCACCACACCATGCTCATCTTGTTTGTCGCGGAAGACCCACTTGGTTCCTACAACATTTTGGTTAGGACGTGGAACTAAATGCCATACCTCATTCCTCGTGAAGTTGTTGAGCTCCTCTTGCATCGCCATCACCCAATCTGAATCTTGAAGTGCTTCCTCTACCCTGTGTGGCTCAATAGAGGAAACAAAAGAGTAATGTTCACAAAAATGAGCAACACGAGATTGAGTAGTTACCCCCTTATGAATGTCGCCGAGGATGGTGTTCACGGGATGATCTCGTTGGATTGCTTGGTGGACTCTTGGGTGTGGCGGCCTTGGAACTTGCTCATCTTCCTTGTCTTGATCTTGAGCATCTCCCCCTTGATCATTGCCCTCCTCTTGAGGTGGCTCATCTTTTTGATCTTCTTCTTCATTATCTTGAGCCTCATCCTCATCTTGAGTTGGTGGAGATGCTTGCATGGAGGAAGATGGTTGATCTTGTGCTTGAATGGGCTCTTCGGATTCCTTAGGACTCACATCCCCAATGGACATGTTGCTTAGCGCGACGCAGGAGCCTCTTCATCATCTAATTCATCAAGATCAACTTGCTCTACTTGAGAGCCGTTAGTCTCATCAAACACAATGTCACAAGAAACTTCAACTAGTCCAGTGGACTTGTTAAAGACTCTATATGCCCTTGTGTTTGAATCATATCCTAGTAAAAAGCCTTCTACAGCCTTAGGAGCAAATTTGGATTTTCTACCTCTTTTAACAAGAATAAAACATTTGCTACCAAAGACTCTAAAATATGAAACATTTGGCTTTTTACCGGTGAGGAGTTCATATGATGTCTTCTTGAGGATTCGGTGTAGATACAATCGGTTGATGGCGTAGCAAGCGGTGTTGACCGCCTCGGCCCAAAACCGATCCGAAGTCTTGTACTCATCAAGCATGGTCCTTGCCATGTCCAATAGAGTTCTATTCTTCCTCTCCACTACACCATTTTGTTGTGGCGTGTAGGGAGAAGAGAACTCATGCTTGATCCCTTCCTCCTCAAGAAAACCTTCTATTTGAGAGTTCTTGAACTTCATCCCATTATCGCTTCTAATTTTCTTGACCCTCAAGCCGAACTCATTTTGAGCCCGCCTCAAGAATCCCTTTAAGGTCTCTTGGGTTTGAGATTTTTCCTGTAAAAAGAATACCCAAGTGAAGCGAGAATAGTCATCCACAATAACTAGACAGTACTCACTCCCGCCGATGCTTATGTAAGCTATCGGGCCGAATAAATCCATGTGGAGTAACTCCAGTGGCCTGTCAGTCATCATGATGTTCTTGTGTGGATGATGAACACCAACTTGCTTCCCTGCTTGGCATGCGCTACAAATCATGTCTTTCTCAAAATGCACATTTGTTAGTCCCAAAATGTGTTCTCCCTTTAGAAGCTTGTGAAGATTCTTCATCCCAACATGGGCTAGTCGGCGATGCCAGAGCCAACCCATGTTAGTCTTAGCGATTAAGCAAGTATCGAGTTCAGCTCTATTGAAATCAACTAAGTATAGCTGACCCTCTAATACTCCCTTAAAAGCTACTGAATCATCACTTCTTCTAAAGACAGTGACACCTGTATCCGTAAAAAGACAGTTGTAGCCCATTTTACATAATTGAGAAACAGAAAGCAAGTTGTAATCTAAAGAATCTACAAGAAAAACATTGGAAATAGAATGGTCAGGTGATATAGCAATTTTACCCAATCCTTTGACCAAACCTTGATTTCCATCCCCGAATGTGATAGCTCGTTGGGGATCTTGGTTTTTCTCATAGGAGGAGAACATCTTTTTCTCCCCAGTCATATGGTTTGTGCACCCGCTGTCAATGATCCAACTTGAGCCCATGGATGCATAAACCTACAAAACAAATTTAATTCTTGATTTTAGGTACTCAAATGGTTTTGGGTCCTTTGACATTAGATACAAGAACTTTGAGTACCCAAACACAAGTTTTTGATCCCTTGTGTTTGCCCCCAACATACCTGGCAACTACCTTGCCTGATTTGTTGGTTAGCACATACGAAGCATCAAAATTTCTAAATGAAACATTATGATCATTTGATGCTTTAGGAGTTTTCTTCTTAGGCAATTTAGCATGGGTTGATTGCCTAGAACTAGATGCCTCACTCTTATACATAAAAGCATGATTAGGGCCAGAGTGAGACTTCCTAGAGTGAATTCTCCTAATTTTGTGTTGGGATAACCGGCAGGGTATAAAATGTAACCCTCGTTATCCTGAACCATGGGAGCCTTGCCCTTAACAAAATTGGACAAACTTTTAGGTGGGGCATTAAGCTTGACATTGTCTCCCTGTTGGAAGCCAATGCCATCCTTAATGCCAGGGCGTCTCCCACTATAGAGCATGCTTCTAGCAAATTTAAATTTTTCATTTTCTAAGTCATGCTCATTGATTTTGGCATTAAGTTGAGCTATGTGATCATTTTGTTGTTTAATTAAAGCTAGGTGATCATGAATAGCATCAACATTAATATCTCTACATCTAGTGCAAATAGTAACATGCTCAACGGAAGATGTAGAGGGTTTGCAAGTATTAAATTCAACAATCTTAGCATGCAAAATATCATTCTCATCTCTATGATTGGAAATAGTAGCATTGCAAACATCTAGTTCCTTAGCCTTAGCAATCAATTTTTCATTCTCATTCCTAAGGCTAGCCAGAGAGGTATTCAATTGATCAATCTTAGCAATTAAATTGGCATTATCATTTCTAAGACTAACAATTGAATCATCACAATCATCAAGCTTCCCAACCTTAGCAATTAAATTGGCATTCTCATTTCTAAGGTTGGAAATAATATCATGGCAAGTGCTTAGCTCACTAGTTAATTTTTCACATTTTTCAACTTCTAGAGCATAAGCATTTTTCACCTTAACATGCTTCTTGTTTTCTTTAATTAGGAAGTCCTCTTGGCTATCCAAGAGTTCATCCTTATCATGAATAGCACTAATTAATTCATTTAATTTTTCTTTTTGTTGCATGTTTAAGTTGGCAAAAAGAGTAAACAAGTCATCCTCATTATCACTAGAATTAGCCTCATCGCTAGATGTTGCATATTTAGTTGAGGATTTTGATTTTACCTTCTTCCTTTTGCCATCCTTTGCCATGAGGCACTTGTGGCCGACATTGGGGAAGAGGAGCCCTTTGTTGATGGCGATGTTGGCGGCGTCCTCGTCGGAGGAGGAGTCGGTGGAGCTCTCGTCAGAGTCCCACTCTCGGCAAACATGGGCATCACCGCCCTTCTTTTTGTAGTACCTCTTCTTTTCTCTCCTCTTTCCCTTCTTGTCGTCGCCCCTGTCACTATCACTAGATAATGGACATTTTGCTATAAAATGACCGGGCTTACCACACTTGTAGCACACTTTCTTGGAACGGGGCTTGTAATCCTTCCCCTTCCTTTATTTTAGGATTTGACGGAAGCTTTTGATAATAAGCGCCATTTCCTCATTGTCGAGCTTGGAGGCGTCGATGGGGATTCTACTTGGAGTAGAATCTTCTTTCTTCTCCTCCGTTGCTTTGAATGCAACGAGTTGTGCTTCGGGTACAGAGGAGGATGCGCCTTACTCGATGATCTTTTTGGAGCCTTTGATCATTAGCTCAAAGCTCACAAATTTACCTATCACTTCCTCGAGAGACATTATTTTGTATCTAGGATCACCACGAATTAATTGTACCTGAGTAGGATTAAGAAAAACTAGTGATCTTAGAATAACCTTGACCATCTCATGGTCATCCCATTTGGTGCTCCCGAGGTTGCGCACTTGGTTCACCAAGGTCTTGAGCCGGTTGTACATCGCTTGTGGCTCCTCCCCTTGGTGAAGCATGAATCGACCAAGCTCCCCCTCGACCATCTCCCTTTTGGTGATCTTGGTCACCTCATCTCCTTCGTGCACCGTTTTGAGTACGTCCCAAATTTCTTTGGCGCTCTTCAATCCTTGCACCTTGTTATACTCCTCTCGACTTAGAGAGGCGAGGAGTATTATGGTGGCTTGTGAGTTGAAGTGCCGGATTTGGGCAACTTCGTTCGAGTCATAATCCTCATCCCCTATGGATGGTACCTGTACACCAAACTCAACAACGTTCCAAATGCTAGTGTGGAGTGAGGTTAGATGATGCCTCATTTTGTCACTCCACATGTTATAATCTTCACCGTAAAAAACCGGTGGTTTGCCTAATGGAACGGAAAGTAATGGAGTACGTTTGGAAATACGAGGGTAGTGTAGGGGAATCTTACTAAACTTCTTGCGCTCATGGCGCTTAGAAGTTATGGACGGCGTGTCGGAGCTGGAGGTCGATGGCGATGAAGAGTCGGTCTCGTAGTAGACCACCTTCCTCATCTTCTTCTTCCTTTCGCCACTCAGTTGCGACTTGTGTGAAGGGGATTCCTTCTCCTTCCCATTGTTGCGGGACTCTCCCGATGGAGCCTTCCCGTGGCTTTTAACGGGCTTGTCGCCGGTCACCATCTCCTTCTTGGTGTGATCTCCCGACATCACTTCGAGCGGTTAGGCTCTAATGAAGCACCAGGCTCCAATTGAAAGTCGCCTAGAGGGGGGTGAATAGGGCGAATCTGAAATTTACAAAGTTTAAGCACAACTACAAGCCGGGGTTAGCGTTAGAATTAAAATCGAGTCCGAGAGAGAGGGCGGAAACAAATCACAAGCAAATAAAGAGTGTGACACGGTGATTTGTTTTACCGAGGTTCGGTTCTTGCAAACCTACTCCCCGTTGAGGTGGTCACAAAGACCAGGTCTCTTTCAACCCTTTCCCTCTCTCAAACGGTCACTTAGACCGAGTGAGCTTCTCTTCTCAATCAAATGAGACACTAAGTCCCCGCAAGGACCACCACACAATTGGTGTCTCTTGCCTCGGTTATAATTGAGTTGATCACAAGAAAGAATGAGAAAGAAAAAGCAATCCAAGCGCAAGAGCTCAAATGAACACAAGTCACTCTCTCACTAGTCACTATTTGATTGGAATGATCTTTGGACTTGGGAGAGGATTTGATCTCTTTGGTGTGTCTTGTATTGAATGCTATAGCTCTTGTAAGGTGTAGGAAGTCTGAAAACTTGGATGAAATGAATGTGGGGTGGTTGGGGGTATTTATAGCCCCACCCACCAAAAGTGGTCGTTGGAAGGCTGTCTGTCGCATGGCGCACCGGACAGTCCGGTGCGCCAGCCACGTCACCCGACCGTTAGGGTTCGACCGTTGGAGCTTCTGTCTTCTGGGTCACCGGACAGTCCAGTGGTGCACTGGACAGTCACTGTACACTGTCCGGTGCGCCTTCTGGCGCTGCTGACTCTGGTGCGCACTGTAGCGCATTGAATGCGTTTTGCAGACGACCGTTGGCGCGAAGTAGTCGTTGCTCCGCTGGCACACCGGACAGTCCGGTGGTGCACCGGACAGTCCGGTGAATTATAGCGGAGCGGCTCCCAGAATTCCCGAAGGTGGCGAGTTCAGACTGGAATTCCCTGGTGCATCGG
Organism: Zea mays; assembly: GCF_902167145.1. Taxonomy (NCBI): domain Eukaryota; kingdom Viridiplantae; phylum Streptophyta; class Magnoliopsida; order Poales; family Poaceae; genus Zea; species Zea mays. The sequence goes on along the minus strand of NC_050096.1, from coordinate 217,892,060 downwards.
ACAGTCCGGTGCGCTAGACCAGGGCACACTTCGGTGGTCTTTTTGTTCTCTTTGTTTGAGCCCTTTCTTGGTCTTTTTATTGGTCTATTGTGAACCTTTGGCACCTGTAAAACTTATAATCTAGAGCAAACTAGTTAGTCCAATTATTTGTGTTGGGCAATTCAACGACCAAAAACAATTAGGAAAAGGTGTAAGCCTATTTCCCTTTCAATCATCTTTTTAACATTATGTTGTCTTGTTTTCAACTGTGCAATTGGGAACAAGTAATCAACACTCAATGTTATGTGTCATTGTGTCGCACCCCCTCCCATGGGATCCTCAATGGGAAGAAGACCCTGGACAACGTAACCTAAGGACTCTGTAATCGAACACCGAGGGAGAGGGACACACACGGGGACCCTAGCCACGTCCCCATTAATAGAATTGAGGAACAAATGATGCAAGCGAAAGGTTCCCCGAGGAAATTGGTCGGACCGTGAATGCTTATGCCTCAAAGGCTACGACGTCGGTCACCGGTGGAATCGGGAATCCAAGGTTGTGGACTACTGTTCCGGAAGGAGCGTGAAACTCTAACAACATCTATTAATCTATTCTATTCTTATAAATTTCTTGGAAAATTTTGTTTGTTATCATTTCTTCTTAGGGAGTGCGAAATCTATATAGTTGTGTGCCAGTCGCCGGGCAAAGGGCTCAACCGACGCTTTTAGGTCTTCGAGCTCGTCATCTCGCCATTCGATGGCATACCTGAGACACACTTGATCCAGCTTGATCGAGTCCTTGTAGTGAGACTGACTAACGACTAGGGCATGGTTGACCCCGATTGGAACGTGTCAGCCTCTAGTTCATGGATGCGCCCAGCGATGAACTTTATCTAGGGGGTTGGAGCGAACGATTCCTCTGACCGTGGAATCCCGAGATGGTTACACATGACGTCGATGGCTACACATAAATTGGCATGCTCAGCAATCAAGAGCCTATGAATGATCCTCCACACGTGAAAGCTCCTCTAGCACTTCTACTAGGAAAAAGTAAAAACCCTATAAGAATCACCAAATCCGAAAAGTTGGCAAGCAAAAAGGCAAGAAAACAAATCTTACCTCCCATGGGGGACCTCGACGAAGAGCCCTCAGCACCCTTTTCCTGTGGCAGCGTCTCGGTGGAACCCAATTGGGCCCTCACATGCCTGCACCTTGCTCGCACGGCTGGCGGGGCCTCTGCCTCACTCTCAGCCTTGGATCCCGCTCTGGGCAGAACATCGAAGACTGCCTCATGATCCATGGCAGAAGCGCTCATCCTTCTTGGAAAAATGGACCACCTCTAGATGGCCGACATCCGAGCCCAGGGTGATAAAATGTCCCCCTGGTCGCCACAAAACGCCCTTGGGCCCCGGGTGCCCTGTACCACCCGGCTCTAGACTCGAAGTCGGATTCCTCCTGATCCCCCTAGGGAAGGGAAGACGATGGCTTCCTTGAGAATGGGAGCCGCAAGGGGGACAAGAGGCGTCTATGTCATGTACATTTTGGTCTTGCTGAGTGAAAGTGCATTCATCCCTTTTGTGGGTTTTGGTGATTTGGATAACAACACATTTAAAGGTTTAACAAGTTTGCTAAGTGTTGAACAGGAAATTCAGTATGATGAATGTTGGGGGTCTTCCTTTTCCGAAGGTCCTAAAAAACACGACCAACCATTTGCTTCTAGCATAATGCTGATTTATTATAGGAGCTTCCTCACAAGCAGGGGTTCATGATGGGAGTTTTCTCCTCCGGCGAAGGTCTTCAAGACGAAGATATAGCCCAAAAAGGACAACAATGAACGCCGAAGCTATAACCGAAGAGTAACATCTTTGGCTTAAAGAGGTGCCGAAGATCAACCATGATGCTGAGCCGAAGAGGAAAAGACTAGCTAGTCCCTAATGATTTATGTTACAGTTATGAACAATAGTTAAGGTCATAAATGTATTTTTACCTGGGCTGCGCCCAGTGCCTATAAATAGGTGAACAGTACCCCCGTACTATTCATGCTGGATTGTAATCGCTCTCGCGTCAATACCTTCGAACAAGCCGAAGGTATCAATGTAAGATTCTGTTAACATATGAGTACTCCAGTGTGTTATTACAGACTCTGAGATAGAACCGAGGAAAACACAGAAAGAATAGAGGAAGAGGAAGACTTGAACAGGAAGAAGAAGATAATTGTCTATTCTCTTGATGCCCTCGCTCTTCGCTGCCAGGCACATATATATCACCTACTCCATCTCAATTTCATTGATCCAGTCTGGGTCGTGCACACGGACGTTCCTTCTGGTGGGCCTGACAGAGCGCCTCGATCTGCTTGCTTCTGTGTTGTGTCCATCAACAACTTCGAGTGGGCCACCTGTGCTAACATCCCCCCAGCTAAAGAAGCTGGTTGCCCCCAAACAGCTGCATATGGAAACTGCTGCTGCAAGGCCTGTTCATCCTCCCAAGTTGCTAAAGCCAACGACATATGGGACCGTTGCACCAATACTTGTGAGCAAGGAGACATACCCTGTGTAATAGTACGACGCTGAATGATCTTGATGGGCACACTAAACTGATAACTGTCAGTTGGTAATACAGGAGATGCCACACAATCTGAACCGAGAGCACGCTTCAACTGAGACACATGCACCACAGGATGGATCTTTGCAGAATCTGGTAACTTCAACTTGCAAGCAACCTCACCCACCTTCTGAGTAATCTAAAAGGGCCCAAAAAACTTGAATGATAATTTCTGATGTGAACGCAATGCAACTAAAGCTTGAACATATGGTTGTAGCTTCAAATAGACCCAATCTCCCACCACAAACATGCGCTCAGAACGTCCCTTGTCAGCTTGCCTTTTCATGCACAACTTGGCGCGTTCTAAATGTTGTCGAACCAACTCAGACATGAGATGCTTGCTGCTCAGCCAAGAAGCAAGATCAGAAGAACTAACCATAGTGGAGTCGGTAATGCCAAAGTCCCGCAGTCGGGTTCCATATAATGCTTCAAAAGGAGAAATGCCAGTAGAAGAGTGTGGAGATGAATTATACCAAAACTGCGCCACTGACAACCACTGGCTCCACTGAGATGGACACGCATGAACAAAGCAACGTAATAATATCTCCAAGCACTGATTTACACGTTCCGTCTATCCATCAAACTGTGGATGGTACGCAGAGCTCATGCGAAGACGAACATCTGCCAGACGAAATAACTCTTGCCACAACTAACTGAGAAAGATTTTGTCACGATTAGAGATAATTGACTGAGGCAACCCATGATGTTTGTAGATATGATCATGAAACACCCTGGCCACAGACAGAGCCGTGAATGGGTGGTGCAAGGGCAAGAAATTAGCATATTTTGTGAAGGTATCGACCACCACCAAAATGCATGTATAATTCTGGGACCGAGGAAGAGCTTCAATAAAATCCATCGAGATAATTTGCCATAAAGCAATCGGGACGGGTAATGGTTGTAACAGCCCCGGTAACTTGGCTCGATCCGCCTTTGCCTGTTGGCACATGGTACAGTGACTGACAAACTGTTGTACAACATGCTTCATGCCCTACCAAGCAAAGAGCTGCTTAAGCCGAGCATATGTCACTGGCATTCTAGAATGTCCTCCGACTGCTGAACAGTGAAATGCTGCCAAAAGCTTCTGTTGCAAATCCAAATCAGCACCAACCCAGATTCGATTCTTGTATCGAAGTATTCCATCCTTCCAAGAGTGGTGTGGAACCGCTGTTGAGTCTACAACCAATTTGGTGATGAGCTCCTGAGCAATCTTGTCCTGCATATAAGATGATGCCACTTCTGCAATCCATTGTGGAGTAGCAGAGGATACCGCAAGACATAAAGCTGAAACAACTGGGTGTCACGACAAGGCGTCTGCAGCACTGTTATCAGTGCCCTTCTTGTATATAATGCGATATTGCAATCCCAAAAGGCGAGTAAACATTTTCTTCTGCCATGGAGTATGTAGACAATGTTCATCTAACTAAGCCAAACTTCGATGACCAGTATAGATGTGAAATTCCTTTAACTGCAAATAATGGCGCCAATGATCCATTGCTACCAAAATGGCCAAAAACTCTTTTTCATATGTAGACAATCCCTGCAATTAGGGTCCCAAGGCTTTGCTAAGGTAGGCAATAGGATGTTCAGCCTGCATAAGAACCGCACCTACACCCAGGCCACTAGCATCTGTCTCCAAACAGAATGGAATTGAAAAATTAGGCAGGGCCAATACTGGTGCCAACACCAATGCTTGCTTCAACGCTTGAAAAGATGATTCATGTGTCAGAGTCTAGATGAACAACACTCCTTTCTTGAGCAGTGTGGTAAGAGGCTTGGCAATGATCCCAAAGTGGCGTACAAAACATCGATAATACCCCGCCAAACCAAGGAAGCTACGTAGCTCCTTGAGGGATGCTGGAGTAGTCCACTCAGCCACTGCCTTGATTTTGTCCGGATCAGTGGCCACCCCCTTGGCTGAAATCACATGCCCCAGGTAAGATAATTGATTTTGAGCAAAATAGCACTTGGACCATTTCACCTTCCATTGATCTTGGAGCAGCAACTAAAAAATTGCCCGAAGATGCTCCAAATGTTCCTCAAATGTGGAGCTATATACCAATATGTCGTCAAAAAATACCAAAAACACCTTTACGCAACAAGGGGGCTAAGGTAGCGTTCATTGCTTTCTGGAATGTGGCTGGAGCTCTAGTTAATCCGAATGCCATAACCTTAAACTCATAATGACCAGAATGAGTTTGAAAAGCCATCTTGTGTGTATCTGAAGACTGCAACAATATTTGATGATATCCAGCTGTCAAATCTAAACTAGAAAACCAAGAAGCTTGTCCCAACTCATCCAACAATTCCTCAATCATAGGTATAGGAAAAACAGACTTACCTGTTAGTGCATTCAAATGCCTAAAATCAACACAGAACCTCCACGTGTTATCCTTCTTTTTTACTAATAGAACAGAAGAAGAAAACTGACTAGTACTAGGTTGAATCAACCCTGACTATAACATAGCAGTCACTTGGCGCTCTATCTCGTCCTTCATGGCCAGTGGGTAACGATAGGGCCTGATATGCACTGGGGTAGCTCCTGGCACCAAGGGCATAGTGTGATCACAAAACCTTGAAGGAGGCAAGCCGACTGGTGGAGCAAATATCTCTACAAATTCAGTCAACAATGACACCAACAGAGGAGGCAACGGTAACTCTTCAAAAGAAGGAATGAACTGATCCACTGCTGTTACCTCCACAACTTAACCTAGCAGAAGAACAACTGATAACCCATGTAGTAGCGCTAAAGAATTATGGTACGAGATCACCATCCAATTCTGTAACCAATGAATCCTCATGGGACTATGCATGGCCAACCAGTCCATTCCCACGATCATGTCATAAGAGGATAGATCCAATATGCGAAAATTAGTGAGAAAGTCACACTATTGAACAGACCTAGCAGCATTCAACAATTGTTGAGAGCAACGAATGCGACCACCATCGGCCACCTGCACCAGAACCGGAGGTGATAAGGAAGACAAACCAGTTAACTGAGAGGCCACTGTGGCTGATAAAAATGAGTGCGAACTGCCCAAATCCACTAAGATTAGCACTTCAACTCCTTGAATGACGCCCTTAAACTTCATGGTATTGACTGAATTCACCCCTTTAGCTGCTACAATAGAAACAGCTAAGAACAACTGCTCCTCCGTGACAGTTTCAGTGGTCAGTACCGGAGTTGAATCCTCATCTTCCAACTGGTAAAGATCCCATAACTCTTGCATTGCATGCAACTGTACTGCCTGAGGACATTGATGATCTGGTGACCACTTTTCAGTGCACCGGTGACATAAACCACGGGCACACCGATAAGCACGCAGGGTCGCCACCTTGTCATCCATCACGCGAGGGCATTGTTGCTCTGTCCGGTGACTGACATCGTCCGGCATCACCAGCTTATCCCCCCTTGGCGGTAGAGGAAGAGGTAATGGCCCCTTTAATGGTGGTCTAGCCACCCACGCCAAGTCTGGCCAACGAGCATCCAAGCGCTTAGCCGGTGTAGTCACCTCCTCCTGCAACAATGCCAAGACACAAGCAGTACCCAGCGACGAGGGACGTTGCACAATAACAACATCACGAATATCATCTCTAAGCCCATGCACGAAACGTTGGACAAAATACAGCGGATCAACATGATGCCCATATGACACCAAATTATCCACTAGAGCAGAAAATTGATCTACATATTCCTTAACAGCCATTGTCTGACTGATACGAAATAAACGATGAATAAACACCTCATGTTCATCTTTGCCGAACCTCCCCATCAACTGACTACAAAGCCATGCCCACGGGAAGGACTGAAACTAGTCATCCATTGAGGATAACCAATGAGCCGCTGACCCCACAAAATGCATAGAGGAAACCTTCACCCACACAGGACGTTCCACTACATACAACTCAAAATAATCATGACTACGCCTAATCCACAACTTGGGATTATCTCCATCAAACACTAGAAAATTCAGTTTCGGCAGACGACCTAAATCCATAGTACTTGCTCGTAACATCGCCTCAACCCCTGGCAATGTTCCAACAGGCTATCCCAAGGCATGGACACGTAACTCATCGGCCAACAGCACTGAACCCGAAGGCAAGTGAGAACACGTACCCTTGACCGGGGGATGAATTAGGGTGGTGATCGACCCAAACCCATCCTCCCGGTGATGCACGCCGACGTGGTGCCCATGGGGTGAGGTGGTTGTGGATCCGGCAGATGGGTGCTCAGCAGCCTGCGGCGCTAGAGCCAACACCCTTATCATCGCCGTGGATTTATCGACGACGGCGCGCTCCCAGTGCTTAGCGATTTTCCTGACTTCCAGTCGCAGGTCATCCACCGTACCCTCCATGCTTGTGTGCCATTCATCAAACACATTGGATGCTTTCTCTAGGGAACGGACACACTGTCGTTGATCCGTGGCATATTCCGTGAAGGTTGACTCCTAGCGTGTCACCTGCTCCGCGAGATGACGATCGAGCTGCACTTCATGATCTGCGAAGCGACGAGCGATTTCATCGAGGATGATCTGTGTGTCGGGATTCATCACCACTTGCCACCGACGAAGACGAGTATTGTACGGATGAACACGCGCCGACTCCAGATCAACTTCAGACACAGAAGAAGGCCAAGGATTGTTGTCTCTGAATACCAGTTGTTAACATATGTGTACTCCAGTGTGTTATTACAGACTCCGAGATAGAACCGAGGAAGACACAGAAAGAGCAGAGGAAGAGGAAGACTTGAACAGGAAGAAGAAGATAATTGTCTATTCTCTTGATGCCCTTGCTCTCTGCTGCTAGGCACATATATATCACCTACTCCATCTCAATTTCATTGATCCAGTCTGGGCCGTGCACGCGGACGTTCCTTCTGGTGGGCCTGACAGAGCGCCTCGGCCTGCTTGCTTCTATGCTATGTCCGTCAACAACTTCGAGTGGGCCATCTATGCTAACAGATTCCATATGCTTGTCATAAAATAAAGATATAAATTGAGATATGAATGAATAATATTTATCATCTCTATGAATTGTTATTCTTGCGAATGATGAAGGTGTGTCCTTCAAGACCTTCGTTTGAGGATCATTATATCCGAAAGGAGATGATGTTCCAGAGGACGAAGGTCTCTAATCTTCAACAATTGTGTTGCCTTGTTCTTGATTCATAGCATTTATGAACAAGTGACCAATAATGAACATACTTGAATAGTGTATAATGATCAATGAACAAAGGTTCAACATAAGGTTAAATAACCAATGAGACAATGCAAATGGATATAATATGGTCTCTATATTGGTTCGATAATATGGACAAGACCTGAGAAATCACTATGCATAAATATGATCAGAATAGAGGTTGAAGTGATTAAGAGGATTGGTCAAGCCAAAGTGAATAAGATATGAGGAATTGTGAATTGACTTGACCATATTACTATTACTCCATATATGCTTCTATAAGAATCAAACTAGAGCTTGATTGATCTTAGCATTTATATCTAGATGACATTCAAGCAAGGTTCACAATATTGAACAAATGATTCTTTCAATGGATGATCAATATAATGTGACTCAAGAATAGCTTGATAGAGTGAAGATAGCAAGGAAAGGGCTTCGAGAGACTAAGCAAAGGTGAAGGCCAAGCGACGGCTTATGGACCGAGGTACCATGGCTAAGGTGAAGAAGAGAGTACTTGCACTAAGTCGATGAACTGATTAGCTATGAAGAGTGTTGGGAGCCTTCCCTTTTCGAAGGTCCTCAAAAACGTGATGAACCATATATTTTCAGTGTAACATAGACTGTTATAGGAGGCTTCGGCTTTGGGATGAAGGCTCTCTTTCTGGTGAAAGCATGTGTGATATGAAGATACAACCCAAAGGCAGAACGGACAGATGCTGAAGCTGTGGTTAAAGGAGCTTCGGCTTAATATGATGACAAAGGTGGAAGACGAAACCGACCTAAAGGGGAAAAGACTACTTAGCCCTTGATAGTTTGCTTTATGATTAAAAGTAAATGTCAGGTACATGGATGTAATTTTGTCCGGGCTGCGTCCCGTGCCTATAAATAGATGAACAGTAACACTGTACTGTTCACGCTGGATTGTAATCACTCTTGCGTCATTCTCGCATTTTCACCTTCTGACAAGCCGAAGGTATTAATATAATATAAATGTTGTTGATATTTATTCATGTTCATAAAATGATAATATAAATAACTCAATGATTCATAATTATTATTCATATTCTTTTTATGTTTCATGTATCCTCACTTATATTTGTCCACCAAGATGATGAAGGTACTTCCTTCATGACCTTCGTCTAAAGATCATTATATCCCAAAGGAGATAATGCTTCGAAGGACGAAGGTCTTTAATCATTAACAGTTGTGTTGCTTTGTTCTTGATGTATAGCATTTGAGAACAAAGACCAACATTGGCGCCCACCTCCGGTGAACTCAATCGACCACCTTCGGCAAGCATCGACTTTCACAATACCGCCGAAGAAGCCAACAGTGCCACGGGCTTCCCTGCAGCCACTGGACACTAATTAGGAGACGCTGCGAGAAGCTAGGAGCCAGAAGAGGAAGGCTACTAGCCCAACAACTCAGGAGGAGGAGCTAGATCAAGAGATCAGGGATTTGGAGGCTATCTGAAAGGGAAATAGGCTTACACCTTTTTCTAAATAGATTTTGGTGGTTGAATTGCCCAACACAAATAATTGGACTAACTAGTTTGCTCTAGATTATAAGTTTTACAGGTGCCAAAGGTTCACAATAGACCAATAAAATGACCAAGAAAGGGTTCAAACAAAGAGGGTCAAAGACAACCGAAGTGTGCCCTGGTCTGGCGCACCGGACAGTGTCCGGTGCACCAGGGAACTCGACCCTGAACTCCTCACCTTCGGGAAAATCAGAGGGCGCTCCGCTACCGGACCGTCCGGTGAGGCACCGGACAGTGTCCGGTGACACGCCGGACTGTCTGGTGTGCCAGCGGAGCAACGGCTACTTCAAGCGCAACAGTCGACTGCAACGCATTTAATGCGCGCCTGCGCGCGCAGAGGTCAGAGCACATGCAGTTGGCGCACCGGACAGTCTACATGACCTGTCCGGTGCACCACCGGACAGCCCAGAGGCCCCACAAGTCAGAGCTCCAACGGTCAAACCCCAACGACTGGCTGACGTGGCTGGCGCACCGGACAGTGTCCGGTGGCGCACCGGACTGTCCGGTGCGCCATGCGACAGCAGACTTCCAACGGCCACATTTTGGTGGTTGGGGCTATAAATACCCCAACCACCCAACATTCAATTGCATCCAAGTTTCCAACATTCTACACATTACAAGAGCTATAGCATTCAATACAAGACACACCAAAGAGATCAAATCCTCTCCCAAGTCTCTAGTTCAATTCCAATCAATAGTGACTAGTGAGAGAGTGACTTGTATTCATTTGAGCTCTTGCACTTGGATTGCTTCTTTTCTTTCTCATTCTTCTTGTGATCAAACTCAATTGTAACCGAGGCAAGAGACACCAATTGTGTGGTGGTCCTTGCAGGGACTTAGTGTCCCGTGTGATTGAGAAGAGAAGCTCACTCGGTCTAAGTGACCGTTTGAGAGAGGGAAAGGGTTGAAAGAGACCCGGTCTTTGTGACCACCTCAATGGGGAGTAGGTTTGCAAGAACCGAACCTCGGTAAAACAAATCCTTGTGTCTCACTCTTCATTTGCTTGCGATTTGTTTTTCACCCTCTCTCTCGGACTCGCTTATATTTCTAACGCTAACCCAGCTTGTAGTTGTGATTAACTTTGTAAATTTCAGTTTTGCCCTATTCACCCCCCTCTAGGCGACTTTCAATTGGTATCAAAGCTCGGTGCTTCATTAGAGCCTAACCGCTCGAAGTGATGTCGGGAGATCACGCCAAGAAGGAGATGGTGACCGGCGACAAGCCCGCTACAAGCCATGGGAAGGCTCCATCGGGAGAGTCCCGCAACAAAGGGAAGGAGAAGGAATCCTCTTCCCACAAGTCGCATTGGAGTGGCGACAAGAAAAATAAGATGAGGAAGGTGGTCTACTACGAGACCGATTCTTCATCGCCATCCACCTCCGGCTCCGATGTGCCGTCCATAACTTCTAAGCGCCATGAGCGCAAGAAGTATAGTAAGATTCCCCTACGCTACCCTCGTATTTCAAAGCGTACTCCTTTACTCTCTGTTCCATTAGGCAAACCACCGGTTTTTGACAGTGAAGATTATAATATGTGGAGTGACAAAATGAGCATCATCTAACCTCACTCCACACAAGCATTTAGAATGTTGTTGAGTTTGGTGTACAGGTACCATCCGTAGGGGATGAAGACTATGACTCGGACGAAGTGGCCCAAATCCACCACTTCAACTCCCAAGCCACTACTATACTTCTCGCCTCTCTAAGTCGAGAGGAGTATAATAAGGTGCAAGGGTTGAAGAGCGCAAAGGAAATTTGGGACGTACTCAAGACCGCGCACGAAGGAGACGAGGTGACAAAGATCACCAAGCGGGAAACGATCGAGGGGGAGCTCGGTCGCTTCATGCTTCACCAAGGGGAGGATCTGCAAGCTATGTACAACCGCTTGAAGACCTTGGTGAACCAAGTGCGCAACCTCAGGAGCACAAAATGGGATGACCATGAGATGGTCAAGGTTATTCTTAGATCCCTCACTTTTCTTAACCCTACACAAGTTCAATTAATTCGAGGTGATCCTAGATACAAGCTAATGTCTCTCGAGGAAGTTATAGGGAAGTTTGTAAGTTTTGAGCTAATGATCAAAGGCTCAAAGAAAATCATCAAGCAAGGCACCTCCTCCACGCCCGAAGCACAACTCGTCGCATTCAAGGCAACGGAGGAGAAAAAGAAAGAGTCTACACCAAGTAGGCTCCCCATCGACGCCTCAAAGCTCGACAATGAGGAGATGGCTTTAATCATCAAGAGCTTTCGACAAATCCTCAAGCAAAGGAGGGGGAAGGACTACAAGCCCCGCTCCAAGAAGGTTTGCTACAAGTGTGGTAAGCCCGGTCACCTTATAGAAAAATTTCCTATTTCTAGTGACAGTGACAGGGGCGATGACAAGAAGGGGAGAAGGAAGGAAAAGAAGAGGTACCACAAGAAGAAGGGCAGCGATGCCCATGTGTGCCGCGAGTGGGACTCCGACGAGAGCTCCACCGACTTCTCCTCCGACGAGGACGCCGCCAACATCACCGTCAACAAGGGACTTCTCTTCCCCAACGTCGGCCACAAGTGCCTCATGGCAAAGGACGGCAAAAGGAAGAAGGTTAAATCTAAATCCTCCACTAAATACGCATCCTCTAGTGATGAAGACAATTCTAATAATGAGGAGGATGATTTGTTTACCCTTTTTGCCAACCTTAACATGGAACAAAAAGAGAAGCTAAATGAATTAATTAGCGCTATTCATGATAAGGATGAACTCTTGGATAGCCAAGAGGACATCCTAATTAAGGAAAATAAGAAACATGTTAAGGTTAAGAATGCTTATGCTCTAGAAAGGGAAAAATGTGAAAAATTATCTAGTGAGCTAAGCACTTGCCATGATGTTATTGCCAACCTTAGAAATGAAAATTCTAAATTAATTGCTAAGGTTGATTCAAATGATTATGATGATTCATATGCCAATCTTAGAAATGATCATGATATTTCTACTGCTAAGATTGAGAAATTGAATGCCTCTCTTGCTAGCCTTAGATTGGAAAATGAAAAATTGATTGATAAGGCTAAAGAGTTAGATGTTTGTAATGCTTCCATTTCCGATCTTAGAAGTAAAAATGATATTTTACATGCTAAGATTGTTGAACTAAAAACTTGCAAACCCTCTACATCTACCATTGAGCATGTTTCTATTTGCACTAGATGTAGAGATGTTGACATTGATGCTATTCATGATCATATGGCTTTAATTAAACAACAAAATGATCATATAGAAAAATTAGATGCTAAAATTGTCGAGCATGAACTTGAAAATGAAAAATTTAAATTTGCTCGTAGTATGCTTTATAGTGGGAGACGCCCTGGCATCAAGGATGGCATTGGCTTCCAAAAGGGAGACAATGTCAAACTTAATGCCCCTCCTAAAAAATTATCTAACTTTGTTAAGGGCAAGGCTCCCATGCCTCAGGATAACGAGGGTTACATTTTGTACCCTGCCGGTTATCCCGAGCATAAAATTAGGAGAATTCATTCTAGGAAGTCTCACTCTGGCTCTAATCATGCTTTTATGTATAAGGGTGAGACATCTAGCTCTAGGCAATCAACTCGTACTAAATTGCCTAAGAAGAAAACTCCTAATGCATCAAATGAACCTAGCATTCCATTTAAAACTTTTGATGCATCCTATGTTTTGACTAACAAATCTGGCAAAGTAGTTGCCAAGTATGTTGGGGGCAAACACAAGAGTTCCAAGACTTGTGTTTGGGTACCCAATGTTCTTGTATCTAATGTCAAAGGACCCAAAACTGTTTGGGTACCTAAAATCAAGAACTAAATTTGTTTTGTAGGTTTATGCATCCGCGGGCTCAAGTTGGATCATCGATAGCGGGTGCACGAACCACATGACAGGGGAGAAGAAGATGTTCTCCTCCTATGAGAAAAACCAAGATCCCCAACAAGCTATCACATTTGGGGATGGAAATCAAGGTTTGGTCAAAGGATTGGGTAAAATTGCTATATCACATGACCATTCCATTTCCAATGTTTTTCTTGTTGATTCATTAGATTACAATTTGCTTTTCGTTTCTCAACTATGCAAAATGGGCTACAACTGTCTATTTACTGATGTAGGTGTCACTGTCTTTAGAAGAAGTGATGATTCAGTAGCATTTAAGGGAGTGTTAGTGGGTCAGCTATACTTAGTTGATTTCAATAGAGCTGAACTCGACACTTGCTTAATTGCTAAGACTAACATGGGCTGGCTCTGGCATCGCCGACTAGCACATGTTGGGATGAAGAATCTTCACAAGCTTCTAAAGGGAGAACACATTTTAGGACTAACCAATGTTCATTTTGAGAAAGACAGGATTTGTAGCGCATGCCAAGCCGGGAAGCAAGTTGGTGTTCATCATCCACAAAAGAACATCTTGACGACTGACAGGCCACTCGAGCTCCTCCACATGGAACTATTCGGCCCGATCGCTTACATAAGCATCGGCGGGAGTAAGTACTGTCTAGTTATTGTGAATGACTATTCTCGCTTCACTTGGGTGTTCTTTTTGCAGGAAAAATCACAAACCCAAGAGACTTTAAAGGGATTTTTGAGATGGGCTCAAAATGAGTTCGGCTTAAGGATCAAGAAAATTAGAAGCGATAATGGGACGGAGTTCAAGAATTCACAAATCAAAGGTTTCCTTGAGGAGGAGGGCATCAAGCATGAGTTCTCTTCTCCCTACACGCCACAACAAAATGGTGTAGTGGAGAGGAAGAATAGAACTCTATTGGACATGGCGAGGACCATGCTTGATGAGTACAAGACTTCGGATCGGTTTTGGGCCGAGGCGGTCAACACCGCCTGCTACACCATCAACCGGTTGTATCTACACCGAATCCTCAAGAAGACATCCTACGAACTCCTCACCGGTAAAAAGCCCAATGTTTCATATTTTAGTGTCTTTGGTAGCAAATGTTTTATACTTGTTAAAAGAGGTAGAAAGTCCAAATTTGCTCCTAAGGCTGTAGAAGGCTTTTTACTAGGATATGATTCAAACATAAGGGCACATAGAGTCTTTAACAAGTCCACTGGACTAGTTGAAGTTTCTTGTGACATTGTGTTTGATGAGACTAACGGCTCTCAAGTAGAGCAAGTTGATCTTGATGAATTAGATGATGAAGAGGCTTCGTGCGTCGCGCTAAGGAACATGTCCATTGGGGATGTGTGTCCTAAGGAATCCGAAGAGCCTATTCAAGCACAAGATCAACCATCCTCCTCCATGCAAGCATCTCCACCAACCCAAGATGATGGTGAGGCTCAAGATGATGAGAGGAAGATCAAGAAGATGAGCCACCTCAAGAAGACGACAATGATCAATGGGGAGATGCAAATGAACAAGACAAGGAGGATGAGCAAGTTCCAAGGCCGCCACACCCAAGAGTCCACCAAGCAATCCAATGAGATCACCCCGTGAACACCATCCTCGGCGACATTCATAAGGGGGTAACCACTAGATCTCGTGTTGCACATTTTTGTGAGCATTACTCTTTTGTTTCCTCTATTGAGCCACACAGGATAGAGGAAGCACTCCAAGATTCGGATTGGGTGATGGTGATGCAAGAGGAGCTCAACAACTTCACGAGGAATGAGGTATGGCATTTAGTTCCACGTCCTAACCAAAATGTTGTAGGAACCAAGTGGGTCTTCCGCAACAAACAAGATGAGCATGGTGTGGTGACTAGGAACAAAGCCCGACTTGTGGCCAAGGGATATTCACAAGTCGAAGGTTTGGATTTCGGTGAAACCTATGCACCCATAGCTAGGCTTGAATCAATTCGCATTTTACTTGCCTATGCTACTTACCATGGCTTCAAGCTTTACCAAATGGACGTGAAGAGTGCCTTCCTCAATGGACCAATCAAGGAAGAGATCTATGTTGAGCAACCTCCCGGATTTGAAGATAGTGAGTATCCTAACCATGTCTATAGGCTCTCTAAGGCGCTTTATGGGCTCAAGCAAGCCCCAAGAGCATGGTATGAATGCCTAAGAGATTTCCTTATTGCTAATGGCTTCAAAGTCGGAAAGGCTGATCCTACTTTATTTACTAAAACTCTTGCAAATGATTTGTTTGTATGCCAAATTTATGTTGATGATATTATATTTGGGTCTACTAACGAATCTACATGTGAGGAATTTAGTAGGATCATGACACAAAAATTCGAGATGTCAATGATGGGAGAGTTGAAGTACTTTCTAGGATTCCAAGTCAAGCAACTCTGTATGCATGTGTGCAAGATTCCAAGCCAATCCTAAGGAAGCTCACCTTAAGCCGTAAAACAAATCTTGAGATATTTAGTTTATACTCCTAAGTTTGGCCTTTGGTACCCCAGGGGATCCACTTTTGATTTAATTGGTTATTCCGATGCCGACTGGGCAGGGTGCAAAATCAATAGGAAGAGCACATCGGGGACTTGCCAGTTCTTGGGAAGGTCTCTAGTGTCTTGGGCTTCAAAGAAGCAAAATTCTGTGGCTCTTTCAACCGCCGAAGCCGAGTATATTGCCGTAGGCCATTGTTGCGCGCAATTGCTTTGGATGAGGCAAACCCTTAGGGACTATGGTTACAAATTAACCAAAGTTCCTCTTCTATGTGATAATGAGAGTGCAATCCGCATGGCGGATAATCCCGTTGAGCATAGCCGCACTAAACACATAGCCATTCGGTATCATTTTCTAAGGGATCACCAACAAAAGGGGGATATCGAGATTGCATATGTTAGCACCAAAGAACAATTAGCCGATATCTTTACCAAGCCATTGGATGAACAAACCTTTACCAAACTTAGGCATGAGCTAAATATTCTTGATTCTAGAAACTTTTATTGATGTTTGCACACATAGCTCATATATATACCTTTGATCATCTCTTTCATGTGCTATGACTAATGTGTTCTTTCAAGACCATTTCATGCTAAGTCATAGATTGAAAGGGAAAAGGAGTCTTCGGCGAAGACAAGGCTTCCACTCCGCTTCATCAAATCATTCATCTTTCGCCGTCGCTCCACACCAACTCTCCAACTTTGGTATAATCTTCACTTCTATACTTCTATCCAAAGGGGGAGAGAGTAGTTTAGAAAGGGCTTATATTTCACTCAAATATCCATTTTTGGCGATTTATGCCAAAGGGGGGGAGAGTATTAGCCCAAAGCAAAAGGACCGCACCACCACCAATTTCAAAAATATAGTCTTTTATTTGGTATGGAGTCTATTAATTGGTGAAGTTTTTTTTCAATTGGTATCTTATATTGATACAATTTCAAATTTGTATACCCTCTTCAAAGTTAATATCTAAAACCCTCTTGAACACTAAGAGGAGATTTTCATTAAGGGGGAGTTTTGTTTAGTCAAAGGAAAAGCATTTGAAACAGGGGGAGAAAATTTCAAAACTTGAAAATGCTTCTCAAAATCTTATTCATTTACCTTTGACTATTTGCAAAAGAACTTTGAAAAGAATTTCCAAAACTGTTTGCAAAACAAAACATGTGGTGCAAGTGTGGTCCAAAATGTTAATAAGAAGAAAAGACATCCATGCGCATCTAGTAAGTAATATTTATTGGTTTCATTCCAAGCAACCATTGCACTTACATTATGCAAACTAGTTCAATTATGCACTTCTATAATTGCTTTGGTTTGTGTTGGCATCAATCACCAAAAAGGGGGAGATTGAAAGGGAAATAGGCTTACACCTTTTCCTAAATAGATTTTGGTGGTTGAATTGCCCAACACAAATAATTGGACTAACTAGTTTGCTCTAGATTATAAGTTTTACAGGTGCCAAAGGTTCACAATAGACCAATAAAATGACCAAGAAAGGGTTCAAACAAAGAGGGTCAAAGACAACCAAAGTGTGCCCTGGTCTGGCGCACCGGACTATCCGGTGTGCCATCGGACAGTGTCCGGTGCACCAGGGAACTCGACGCTGAACTCCTCACCTTCGGGAAAATCAGAGGGCGCTCCGCTATAATTCACCGGACCATCCGGTGAGGCACCGGACAGTGTCCGGTGACACGCCGGACTGTCCGGTGTGCCAGCGGAGCAACGGCTACTTCAAGCGCAACAGTCGACTGCAACGCATTTAATGCGTGCCTGCATGCGCAGAGGTCAGAGCACGCGCAGTTGGCGCACCAGACAGTCTATAGGACCTATCCGGTGCACCACCGGACAGCCCAGAGGCCCCACAAGTCAGAGCTCCAACGGTCAAACCCCAACGGCTGGCTGACGTGGCTGGCGCACCGGACTGTCCGGTGCGCCATGCGACAGCAGACTTCCAACGGCCACATTTTGGTGGTTGGGGCTCTAAATACCCCAACCACCCCACATTCAATTGCATCCAAGTTTCCAACATTCTACACATTACAAGAGCTATACCATTCAATACAAGACACACCAAAGAGATCAAATCCTCTCCCAAGTCTCTAGTTCAATTCCAATCAATAGTGACTAGTGAGAGAGTGACTTGTGTTCATTTGAGCTCTTGCGCTTGGATTGCTTCTTTTCTTTCTCATTCTTCTTGTGATAAAACTCAATTGTAACCGAGGCAAGAGACACCAATTGTGTGGTGGTCCTTGCAGGGACTTAGTGTCCCGTGTGATTGAGAAGAGAAGCTCACTCGGTCTAAGTGACCGTTTGAGAGAGGGAAAGGGTTGAAAGAGACGTGGTCTTTGTGACCACCTCAACGGGGAGTAGGTTTGCAAGAACCGAACCTCAGTAAAACAAATCCTTGTGTCTCACTCTTCATTTGCTTGTGATTTGTTTTTCACCCTCTCTCTCTCTCGGACTCTCTTATATTTCTAACGTTAACCCGGCTTGTAGTTGTGATTAACTTTGTAAATTTCAGTTTCGCCCTATTCACCCCCCCTCTAGGCGACTTTCACTATCCACCAACAGGTGCAAAGGAAGAGGGAAAAGATGCTTCGGCTCATCAACCTTCAGAAAAAGATCGACGAAGCTGCTAAAGAAATGTGTCACCTCACTCAGGATGACCATGACCAAAGGCCCGAACACATGGAGCTTCGCCAAGAAAGCCTATTCAATGATGATGAATGGTACAGTGACTTTCATCAGGGCAATTTTGCTTTTGATAATGCTTCTCCCTTGGCTGCAGAATTGTAGGCCACCCCGTGACCGTCGTCATACAAGCCACCTCAGCTCCCCATGTATGACGGCCACTCAGACCCGAAGCAATTCCTAATGAGCTACGAAGCAACCATATCCTCATATGGGGGCAATGCTGCAGTCATGGCGAAGTCCTTCGTCATGACAGTCAAAAGCGTAGCTCAAACTTGGTACTCCTCTGTTCGGTCAGGGACAATTATGTCATGGCAAAAGCTAAAGGATATGTTAGTGACCAGCTTTTAGGGTTTTCAAATGAAGCCGATCACTGCCCAGGCTCTCTTTTAGTGTTCGCAGGACCAGGAGGAGTACTTGCAGGCGTATGTCCGAAGGTTCTTGCGGCAAAGAGCTCAAGCACCTACAATGCCCAATGAGATCGTTATTGAGGCCATGATCAAGGGGCTCCGGCCAGGACCTACAGCGCAATACTTCGCAAGGAAGCCACCACAAACCTTGGAGAAGCTTCTCTAGAAAATGGATGAGTACATCAGAGCCGACAATGATTTTTAGCAAAGAAGGGAAGAAGCCTTCAAATACTCTGAGTTGGCTAGGGGCTTCGGTGGAAGATTCCACCCTAGGCATGTCAGGTCGATTCATAATTCTAGTACAAATGACAACAGGGGGAATCATACCCAAACGCAACAACACAGCTCTCAATCATCAGGGGCGCAACAAAGTTCTTTCAGGCCACCAGCTTCAAGAGGCAGAGGGGGCAGAAGCTTCGGAGGAAGATATGGAGATCAGCCCAGGAAACTGTTTTGTTTGTTCTGTGGTGAAGACAAAGGGCATACCACAAGGACGTGCCAAGTCATGATTCAGAAGTAGAAAGAAATTGCCGAAGCTGAAACACGGCAGAATCAGCCGAAGCAGGTTCTGCATACCGATTCGTGCTACTCTCCCTACATCCCGGAGTATGTAGTCAATCAACAGCTTGCGGCCTCTGTCGCTTCGGCAAGCCATTCTCAAGCTTCCTGGGCCCAGTTACCACCACCACCACTGCTAGCACCTGCCTTGGTTCGTAGTCAATAGCCAGAAGGGCATCACCACGCTTAGCAACAGCGCGACCTTCGAGAGGAGTCCGAAGCTCGCACAGTGAACAACAATGTGCCTGAGTCAAAGCACATCTACTAAAGGTGCCACGATGATTCGATTAAAGAATATCCTAATCTGGTGTATCTTAGTTTTGTTCGTCATTTTATTTTCTTGCATGAAAAACAATTCACGAAGGTTTAATCTCCAATTTGATGTAATATTATTGTGGACACATCATCGAGTGTGGAACACATTCCCTTAACAATGCTTCCGAAGCTACAAAGTCGTTCCTAAGGGAGCGCAGAGTAAGTTCTGAAGCTCAAAAGTCATTCCTAAGGGAATGCAGAGCCAATATGCCACCAAAATAAAAGGTGAAGAAGCTCAAAAGTTCTTCCTAAGGGAATGCAGAGCTTAAATACCATCGAAATAGAAGGTGAAGAAGCTCAAAAGTCGTTCCTAAGGGGTGTAGAGCTTAAATGCCACCAAAATAGAAGGTGAAGAGACTCAAAAGTTGTTCCTAAGGGGATGCAGAGTCTGGGTGTGTTTTCGTGTGGGTATGTGTCTTCAGCATAAACATCATGCTGCATCATATCATCGTATCATTTCGCATAGCATTACATCATACATCATGTCGCATCAGCAACAAGATTGTGGAGAAGGAAAGATGCTTCTTTCAAAATATGCGATGAATGGAACAATGTGCTGAAGCACGAAGTGCACCTTTGGCAATTATAATTTTACATGCCAAGAGAATCTTCGTCGACAATAATATTATATAACAGCTACGACATAAGAAGAGGTGACTTTTTCTTTGCGAAGCATGAAAATAAGGGAAGGTGTTTTTTGCCAAAGGCTCAAAAACATGTATGTACATAGATTTCATACATCGCAAAGAAATATACTACATTCACATACATACAGATGTTCGATGTTTGACTCATACATGAATATTACATTTCTTAGTACACAAAAATTCAATCTTCTTTTAATATTTTCTCGTCAGCTTCATTCAGGAGTTTATTGACAGCTTCGTCAACGACTTCTTCGGCAATCCTTATCGTTTCTAATGCTGCCTTCATGGCCATTTCGGCCTCGAGATCATATGGCTCAGGTGGCAGTGAAAGTTCAGCTATACTAAAGAACAAGTTGTTAATCCGAAGCCAAAAACAAACACCGAAGCTAAGATTCAGTAATAATACCTATATGCCTTGCGCGTTCAGCAGCCTCTTCGGCTCGCTTGGCTTCTTCTCGGGCATCATGGGATTCTTTTTCATTTTTCTTTATAGCTTCATTAGCAATCTCGCGGCCGCCTTTCATCCAAACATCGTAATAAAATTTCCTGTCTATCAAAGTAGCTTCATTCGAAGGCTCCTTCGTGTTGTCTATGGAGAAGACGACTTCTGTCTGGGTTGCGGCTTTAACGTGTTCACAACCAGTTTTCTCCAGAATCACAGCAACCCCTCGAGCACCGGCGAAGGCACAAAAATCCCCACGGTCGCTAAGAATTTCTTCAAAAGCTTCCCCCTCTTCGCCGATCCATTCAATGACTCCTTCGGGATCGCCTCGAATAAACTTTTGCTTCGATGAGTATGCACCCACCTTGGCAAAGTTGTCTTTCAGTTTCTTGGCGCAATCCAAGGATTTCTCATAACATCTCTCCTTGGACTCACAAAGCTCCTCCACATTCTTTTCCAGCCTCGCACTTGTCCATTCACTTATCTCTTGCTTTGCCTTTACGAGTTCAAAATTTTCATTAGCTTCGGCAAGCTTTTTTCGAAGGTCTTCGACTTCGGCTTTATGAGCTTCAGATTGTGCATTAAGCTTTGCTTCATTGCTCTTCAGCCTATCTACTAAGGAAAGTAGTATTTTATCTTTTTCAAGCGCCTCGCTCCATAGCGTGACAACTTCTGACTGAAGGTTCCCAAGGGCTATTTTGCAGCTTTCGTCTTACGCATTCTTTTGCGCCCTTAAAGCCTTGCTTAGAATTAAGTCCTACAAAAAATAAAGGATCAGCACACATAATAAGAAAAGGCACAAAAAGTAATATGCTTATAAGCTAAAACATCCTCACCTTCAAACTGTTATAGGCAAGGCTGTCTGCAAGGTCATCCTTCGACATTGCAGACAGGCCAAGTTCTAGCTTCGAGAATCCTATATTTAAAGCCATCTCCCGGCAAACAGATATCTCCGTACTGTCCGGAAGGCAATACAAAAAATCATCTTCATCACTGCCATTAAACACCAAGGATCCTAGGGGATACTTCAAATCCTTGGCATAATGTATAGCTTCAGTAATCTGCTCTTCTGATAGTTTTTTCCCTGTCGCGTGATGCACTATATATTTCAATCCTTCGGTAGAGGCTTCAGTAGCAGGGGATTCAGACTCTTCGTTAGTTTTTGTAGCATCTGAAGGCTCTGCTTTGATATTCTTTTCGACAACCTCCGTAGGCCCCGTTTCTATGGGGGCTAAGGGCTCAGCCTCAGTTTCAAACAGGGTCATGACGACTTCGGTAGTTTCCTTCGTATTCTTTTCACTTATGTTAGGTACTTCTACAGAGGCGGGAGTCAGTACCTTTGTCGATTCCATGACCACGTCTAATACGCTGGCCATTCTCCTCCTTTTTGGAGTTGCTGTAGGAATTTTGTCATCTTCGGCAGCTCCGTCTCTTGCAACGGTCTCAGAATCTTCGGTTGCTCTGCCAACCTCCTTGGTTTTGGTTTTTCAGCTTTTTATCAGTTTCACTAGTTCACTTCAGCACATCGGTCGTCTTGGTTTTCTCCTATACCGTTATCACCGATGGTTTCGGCACTTCGGCCGATTCTCCCTTGGCTTCAGCAGGAGCGGGGAACTCTGGCTCAATAGCGGAAGAAGGCCCCTCAGCAAGCTTCGGCACCCTGGCCGCTTCAATGTACCTGGGCCGATGTGTCAAAACTTTAATCTTTTTCCCCTTCGGCGTAGCAGAGATGGCCGAAGTAGCAACTTTTCTTTTCTTTCCCTGCTTTCGCGAGGGATAACAATAGTCTAGGTATACAAAACCAATTACATCAAAAACTCTATTTAATCTCCTCTTGCCTCGTCCTCCGAAGGCTAAAGTTGATGAGGACATCACTTCTATACATACAATGAATGGACCGATAACACGATCTCGTGCACGACAGCTAAATCTCCAGGTACGTTCTACCCTAGTCAATTGTGTTTCAGAGCTTACGCTTGGGCCATGGATGTTTTGATGATTAGGTACCTTGGAGAGGACCAGCAATGACTTGGGAAAGGCCAAGGTGTTGAGGAGGAGCAGCAAGGGTGGCCACAACAGGAAGGAGATCAAGTCTGACTCGGCTACGACTCCATCTCGGGTTCCAGGACCAGTCTGCACTAAAATGGACGCCTAGGATGCATCCAGACTCCAACTGCGACAGACTTGATATGGTTGGAAAGATAAGGAGATTATCTAACCAACTCAACTGGTTCCACCCTAAAATTCATCCGAAGTCAATGGGAATCGTCGAAACAATTTAGCATTCAGATTCTGTTTTGGTGCTGCGACACCGTCTGTTAGGCCGCTGGGCCGTGTATCGCGTCGAAGCCCATTAGGGGCGAGTCTAGGGGTCACGCACGCCCTAATACTCTATTTATTCAGCAGCTGCTGTCACATTAGGTTTTGGGTTTTGCTTAGATCAATTTTGTCATCGAACAGTGTCGCCGTCATCGGTTTGTGAGACCCCATCCCGTAATCAATACAATTTTGGTTGCGTTTCTTTCCTGTTCTTGCTTGTGTTCTTGATTGCGCTTGCAGGGATAAGCCTTCGTGGCAAGGTCATTCGTGTGTCATGGGTGATAACCAACGGAGCTGTGGTGTAGTGATTGCGAGGAACCGTTCGCTCGGAGCCTTGGATCATCAACATCGAGATCTCCATTCAATCAAGTTATCGTATCTCACGAAAGATCAGGCCGCGTCTACTATCAATTGGTATCAGATTTCCAGGTTGCCCGTGAGGTATAATCCTACCTTTAGATTAGTTTTGTTTCGTCCCATAGTTCATAAAAAGCCAAAAAAATATAATTACGATCAGTTTATTCCGACCTAAAACCATCGCCTTAGCCTTTGCACAATTCAGTTTTAGAGTCCGCAGTTCTGAGTTTGTATTCTAGGTTGAGTTTGGTTGCTGGTTTAGATTTGTTTTGGTTCAGTTTGATTATGTCCATCTGCTTTCATCCTACAAAACCGACCCTATCTACAAAATAGATCCTATCTCTAAAACCGACCCTATCCACAAAACAGATCCTATCTCTATAACCGACCCTATCCACAAAACAGATCCTATCTCTAAAACCGACCATATCCATAAAACAGATCCTGTATCTAAACCAACCATATCCACAAAACAAATCCTATCTCTAAAACCGACCCTGTGCTCCATAGCCGCCGCTTCGGTTCCTGCCGATTTGTGCCTTTGAAAACCATAACTTGAGGTACCTTCCATAAAACAGGCATAACTTTTCACTCGGTGCTCCGCTTGAGCTCAATTTTTTACAGCAGATTCCTGACTCCATTCTAGGGTGACCCAAACTCGCTGTTGGGGACTTGTTCTCAAATGCTATGAGTTAAGAACAAGGCAACATAAAATGTTAAATGTTAATACCCTTCGTCTTTCGAAGCATTATCTCCCTTAGGATATAATGATCCTCAGACGAAGGTCATGAAGGACTTACCTTCGTCACCGCAGCATATGTTAATGAAAGAAGAAGCATATGAAACATAAGAGACAACATGAATGATCATATGATATTATTTACTATCTTTTTTCATATTATTATAGATAAACAGGAACAATATTGAATTACATTTATACCTTCGGCTTGACAGAAGGTAAAAGTCCAAGCATGACGCACGAGCGAATACAAGTCAGCGTGAATAGTACAGGGCTACTGTTCATCTATTTATAGGCACATGACGTAGCCTGTGAGAAATTACACTCATGCCCTTTACATTTACTATTGACTTTAGGATAATCCATTGAGGTCCATATTGCCTTTTCCCCTTTAAGTCGGTTCCTTTTCCCGCTGCTATGCCGAAGCTCTCATGCGCGTGGCTTCGGGACCGCATCACCCTTCGTATCGTTCATGCTTCTCACATTGTATATGGTCTAGATCCGAGTCCGAAGGTACCTGTTCATATACCACACTTGGAAAATATTGTCAAATCATGTTTTTGAGGACCTTCAGAAGACGAAGGCCCCCAACAGTAGCCCCTCGCAGTATTAATTTGTTTAAGATAACGAATTCAGACTGCGACATGGACGAAGACCTTAAGCCGAAGGTCCAAAAAAACACCTTCCCTTTGCTAGAATAGCAACAGTCAATGACGAATGGGACCCCCCAATTTGGGGCGTGCTGAGCGTATAAATAAGAACTCACACCAGCCACATTTGATACGCTGCCTGCGCCATTTGCTTTGTTTTCTCAATTTCATAGCTCTTGCTCACTTACGCTTGCTAGTTTCTCAAGTTTTCTGAGCTTCGGTTAAAAAGACGCATTTTGGACATTTCTGAAGGAGAAATGTCTGAAGACAAAAAGATTGTTGTTGAGACGAAGGTGACTGAAGATACAAAGCTATTTGAAGAGAAGAAGAATATGGATCCTTATATTGCTGGTTTTATCAAATCGATGGCAAAGACAAACACAGAGAAGATTGTTAAAGAGACGCTGGAAGGTTTGTCTGAAGATATCGGTGACAGTGATAGTTATGATGCAGAAAGCGGGGGCGAAGATTCTGAGGATCGGCCCTAGAGGCCAAGTCATACAATCTTTGGGAAATCAACGATTAAGCAGAGCCATCTTGATAATATGAGAGGAAGGTATTTTTGGGATATGTCTATTGTAAGGGCTGGCGGAGACAACAAGGTCCCTGCTCCCAAAGAAAACGAAGTTGTGATTTATCGAAGCTTCTTCAAAGTCGGGCTTCGGTTCCCTCTAAGCAGGTTTGTAGTTGAAGTGCTGAAAACCTACCAAATCTTCCTTCATCAGTTGACCCCCGAAGCCATATTAAGGATGGGAATCTTCGTCTGGGCAGTAAGAATCCAAGGGATAGAGCCAAGCGTGAAGTGCTTCTGCAGCATGCACGAACTTCTGTATGAGACAAAGGCCATGGGTAAAGTACAGTACCCCAACAACTTTGGTTGTTATGGATTTGTCGCCCGCGCCAATGACAGCCACCCAGTGCCAACATTTCGGAAGAGATGGTCCGGAACTTGAATAGAAGAATGGTTTTATATGAAGAACGACTTGACGGCGAGGGAGGACATCAAAGAGGTTATCATGCGCCCCATATGGTCTCGCTTCGGTCTCCGAAAACCGAAGGTTGAAATTGATGATGCTGTGGAAGCGTGCCAGAAGGCCTTCAGCACTGTCTGCTTTTTCATTGGTACAAGAGATTTAATTCAAGAGCATATAGCATTTAGAGTGTGGCCGCTTGCGGAAGGCTGGGAAATGCTGAAGTAAATCATCAATGATCCTAGCGAAGGTGATTTGGTCCGGCTGAAATACACCTTCAGGTTTGGAGATAAGTTTGATGAACCAAACAATGATTAGCTGAAGTGTATTGAAGTTGCAAGTGATGAACTGCTTGGATCATATACCAAGGTAGAAGATAATGCATTATCCACAGCCTTTGGAAGTAGGGGAAAAAGAGATTGAATAGAGTTTTTGATGCTATTGGCTTCGTCTACCCCGACTACCGCTACCCGTTGCGGGTACAGGGGAAGAAGAGAAAAGTTGATGCAACGGGTGCCCCAGCCAAGCCTGTGCCGGAGGCTGTAAGCAAAAAGTTGAAGGTGCTTACCCACTGGCCGCGTTACATTGAACCGGCCGTGGTTCCTGAGTTTGGCGTAGGGACATCTTCTGCTGCTGAAGCAAAGCGCGCTGCCTCGACTGTGCAGAGTACTGAAGAGTCGATTGTAGCGCTGAAGACGTCTGCAGTCGGGCTAGCCGAAGCTAGAGATGACAAGGCTGAAGAGCTACAAGTGGAAAAGGTGATAAAAACGCCGGAAATCTTGAGCCCACCGACAGAGACAGTTTTGTCAAAGATGCAAAAAATTCCTGCCGCCACTCCTAGGAGGAGGAGAATGGTCAGCGTATTAGATGCTGTTATAGAAACTACGAAGAATTTGAGCCCTGCTCCTAAGAAAATTGTCGAAGCTTCGAAAGTTCAGATCGAAGCTGAAGCTAGGCCTTCAATGCCCACCGAGACAGAGCCTACCGTATCTAAGAACAAAACAGCAGGGCAGAATGTACCAGAAAAAACTGAAACTCCTGCTCCCGAAGCTCTGATCGAAGATGTTGACTACATTATTCGGCATGTTGCAGGGAAAAAATTGTCCGAAGAGGAAATTTTTGAAGCCAAACACTATGCCCAGGAACTAAAGTACCCGAAGGGGGCCTTAGTGTTTAATGGTACAAACGAAGATGATTTCTTGTACTGTCTCCCAGACAATAAAGAATTATCTGTGTGTCGGGAGATGGCCAAAAGTATGGGCTTCCCGAAGCTCAAAGCTGGCCTTTGCGCCATGACGAAAGCTAATCTCATAGATAGTCTTGCATACAACAGTCTGAAGGTTCAGAAATTATGAATTTGGAAACTTATGAACTCTGGAATGAAGTCTTTTACTTTGATGTTAATCCTTTTATTCTTTCTTGCAGGGCCTAATACTTAGCAACACTCTAAGAGCGCAAAAGAATGCTGAAGACGAGAGCTGCACTATAGCTCTCAACAACCTTCGAACAGAGGTTATCAGGCTGAGAAACGAAGCCTCAGAAAAATACAAAAATTCTACTTTCATTGGTGGATAAAGTAAAAGAAGATGAAGCAAATTTTAAGGCTCAAGCTGAAATTCAAAAGAATGAGATCGAAGACCTTCGGAAACAGTTGGCCGAAGCCAAAGAAAAATGCGCTATCGCAGAAGCTGATTGAGAGGCCAGCGAATATTGGAAAAACTTTTTGAAAAAACAGTTGAAGAACTTCACGCATCCAAAGAAAGATGTTTTGAAAAATCTTTAGGGTGCATGGAGAAGATAAAGGCTAGCTTCGCCAACGTGGGCGCCTATTCAAACGAAGATAACTTCATACGAGACGATCCTGAGGGTGTTATCGAGTGGATAAGCGGAGAGGCCGAAGCTTTTGAAGAAATCCTGAGTGATCGCGGGGATGTCTGCACGTTCTCCGGTGCAAGAGGAATTTCATCTATCCTAGAGAAGGCAGGTTGCGACCATGTCAAAACTCTGGCCCAGGTCGAAGCTGCCTTGTCTGTGGATGACACAAAAGATCCCTCAGCTGAAGCAAGCTTAGTGGGCGGAAAATTTTACACTGACATCTAAGCAAATGGTGGCTGAGAAATAGCTCATGAAATTATGAAGAAGAGCGAGAAAGACATCCATGAGGCCTGTTGGGGACCTTCGGCTTACGAAGGTCCTCAAAAACAGGATTTAACAGTATTTCTGGAGTATAATGTGTGAACAGGTATCTTCGGACTCGAGTCGGTGTCACAGCAGGAGAAGACCAAAATCATACGAAGGTTGATACAGCGCCGAAGATGTGAGCGGGAAAGCTTCGGCGTGGTAGCAGAAAATGAAACCGACTTAAAGATGAAAAGGCTATTCAGACCTCGGTGGATTACTATAGAATTGTTATCAAATGTAAAGGGCATGAATGTAATTTTGTATGGGCTGTGTCCCGTGCCTATAAATAGGTGAACAGTACCCCCGTACTGTTCACGCTGACTTGGCATTTGCTTTTGCGTCACACTTGTATTTTCATCTCCTTCCAAGCCGAAGGTACATTTGTAATTTGATGTCATTTATATTTCTCCATAATAATAATGCAGTTATAAGTTGATAGTAACATACAATTGTCTATGTTATTCTTTATATCTCATATGATTCATTCTTCATCATAGTATGTTGAGCTTATGAAGGTGTGCCCTTCATAACCTTCGTCCGAAAATCATTATATCCTAAGGGAAATAATGCTTCGAAGGACGAAGGACTTTATCATTTAACATTTTCTATGTTGCCTTGTTCTTAACTCATAGCATTTGAGAACAAGTCCCCAACATTGGCGCCCACCGTGGGGCGAACTCACTTCCACTCTTTGAGTTTTTTGAACATCTTCGGCGATCATAAACCTTCGCTATGGCGCCGAAGAAAGCTTCAGCAACCGGGGCTGCAGCTCTGCAGCCTCTGGACCATAACCAGGAGACAGTCTCTCTTCGGGAGGCCCGAAGCCAGAAGAGGAAGGCTGTCAGCCCGACACCACCAAAGGATGAGATAGATCAAGAAATCAGAGACATGGAGATGCTTCATCAACAGGTGCAGAGGAAGAAAGAAAAGATGGCCAGGCTAGCTGAACTGCAAAGGCAGATAGACGAAGCCTCTGAAGAAGTTCGTCATCTTACTCAGGATGAGCAACACCGAAGGCCTCAGCACCAAGACCTTCATCAGGAGGGTTTCCCCAACGAAGATGACTGGTATGACAATTTCCATCATGGGAATTTTGTTTTTGATGATGCTTCTCCTCTGTCCGCTGAGCTGCAGGCTACACCTTGGCCTCCGTCTTACAAGCCGCCTCAGCTTCCCATATTCGATGGCCACTCAGACCCGAAGCAGTTTTTGATGAGCTACGAAGCAACAGTATCTTCGTATGGTGGCAATGCTGCAGTCATGGCCAAATCTTTTGTTATGGCTGTCAGGAGTGTTGCTCAAACCTGGTATTCCTCCCTTCGACCAGGAACGATCACTTCATGGCAGAAGCTGAAGGACTTGTTGTTAACCAGCTTCCAAGGGTTTCAGACGAAGCCGGTCACTGCTCAAGCTCTATTCCAGTGCACCCAGGATCACGAAGAATACCTTCAGGCGTACGTCCGGAGGTTCTTGCGTTTGAGGGCACAGGCACCAACAGTGCCAAACGAAATTGTCATTGAGGCCATGATCAAGGGGCTTCGGCCAGGACCTTCAGCTCAGTACTTTGCTAGGAAGCCCCCTCAAACTTTGGAGAAGTTGCTCCAAAAGATGGACGAGTATATTCGGGCCGATAATGATTTTCGTCAAAGAAGGGAGGAGGCTTTCAGGTTTTCTGAAATGACCAGGGGCTTCGGAGGGAGGTTCTATCCGAGGCACGTTAGGTCAATTCACAACTCTACCCAAAGTGATGATAGGGGGAGCCAGCAGCAAAGACCACAGTGCTCCTCACAGGCTTCGGGGCAACAGCAAGGCTCCTTCCGACCACCAGCTCCAAGAGGCAGAGGCGTCAGGGGCTTCGGCGGAAGATTTGGAGATCAACCAAGAAGAATCTTTTGCTTGTTTTGTGGTGAGAACAAAGGCCATACCACCAGGATGTGCCATGTTACCATCCAGAAGCAAAAGGAAATAGCCGAAGCTGCAGCGCAACAAACTCAGCCGAAGCAGGTTATGCACACTGCTTCGTATCATTCGCCTTACATCCCAGAGTATGTAGGCAATCACCCTGCAGTTTCTGTTGCTTCGGCGAGTCAACCTCAAGCTTCCTGGCAACAGCCTCCGCCTCCACCACCGCTGCAACAAGGCCAGCAGCCAGAAGGGAGCCAATATGCTCCACACCAAAGGGACTTCAGAGAACAGTCCGAAGCTCGCACAGTCAACAGCACTGTGCCAGAGTCAAAGCACATCTACTGACAAATATCCTACCTTAATAGCAGTCTTTTTCATTCAGTTTTATTTTCTGTGTAATAAAGGACATTGTTTAGATTTCATGTAAATAGTTTCGTTGTTTGCCACAAGGAAAATATATTTTCTTCACAGGCTTAAGTTGTTGAAGTTTAAAGATTTGTGATAACAAAGAGGACCTTTGAATTACCAAAAATTCTTCGAGGCAACAAAAAGTCGTTCTAAGGAACGCAGAGTAAGTTTGCCGAAGTCACAAAAAGCCGTTCCAAAGGGACCGCAGTGTAAGTTTTCTGCTCCAAAGTCGTTCCAAAGGGAATGCAGAGCATACAGCGAAAAGTCAACGCTGATACCGCCTAAGTAAAAGGCGAAGCGCGAAAAGTCAACGCGAATACCGCTGAAAGTAAAAGGCGAAGAAGCTCCTAAGGGAGGCTTACAGCGAAAAATAAACGCTGATTCCGCTGAAGTAAAAGGCGAAGAAGCTCCTAAGGGAGGCTTATAGCAAAAAGTCAACTCTGATTCAAAAAGATTATGTATTTTATCGCAGGGATGTATGTTTGTCTTCAGAATAAATATCATCTTGCATAGCATAACATCATCACACCATTTCGCATACCATAAGCATCATACATCATGCTGCATATGGCACAAGAAGGGGGCACAATATCGAACTCCAGAAGAATGTTTTGAAAAAAGGAGAAAATCATACTAAGTTGTAAGGAGATACACTATTGATCTTCGGAAGTGTAGCTTCGGAAAATATCTTCACGAAGCTTGGATATTATTCATCAAAACACTACGGATATTGTCGCGATAAATAAAAAGTCTTCTTCACGAAGCATGAAAAGAAGGGAAGGTGTTTTTTCGTCAAAGACTCAAAAACGGTACGTATGTAAAATTTCATGCATCGTAAAGAATTGAACAATAGAAACAGGTATACTATATTCAGGGTTACAAGATATTACACATGTTACATTTCAGAAGTTTCTACAATAAATACTTAATCTTCTCTCAGAACAACTTCCGCAGCTTCGTTCAGGAGCCGATTAACAACTTCATCCATGATGGCTTCAGCCATCTTTTTAATTTCGTCATCTCCTTTCGGGTGAGGGCCCGGAGACGCTGTAGTAGGATCTGAAGGAGGACAGGATACGGCTACATTGCTATTACAAATTGCGAGCGAAGTTTAAAACCAAAAATTACAACACAATAAAAACCATCAGTTAATACCTATTTGCCCTTCGGGCTCTGCGCTTTTTTCAGCAGCCTCAGCTACTTCTCTAGCATCATGAATGCCCTTCTCGCTTTTCTGGATAATTTCTCGAGCCATTTCCCGACCACAATTATCCCAGACATCGGTGAAAAATTTTCCACCAACCATGCTAGCTTCGGCTGAAGGATCTCTCGCATCTTCGAAGGACAAAGCAGCTTCGGATTGCGCTAAAGTTTTTACATGTTCGCAGCCCTTTTTCTCCAAAATGGTGGCAATTCCTCTGGCACCCGAGAAAGCACATATGTCTCCGCGGCTATTTAAAATTTCCTCGAAGGCCTCAGCTTCGTGATTAATCCATTCGATGGGACCTTCGGGGTTGCCTCTTTTAAAGTTTTCCTCGCTCGAGAATGCGCCGACGCTGGCGAAGCTAGCTTTTAACTTCTTAACACACTCTATAGATTTGTTATAGCATCTTTTCTTGGACGAACGAAGCTCTTCAACAGTTCCCTCTAAATGATTTGCCCATTGGTCGCTGAGTTCTCGCCTCGTTTCTTCAAGTATGCGTTCCTCTTTGGCTCTGGCCAGTTGTTTCCGAAGATCTTCAATTTCGTGCTTCTGAGCCTCAGCTTGACCTTTAAAAGTAGCTTCGTCTTCTTTTATTCTATTTATCAATGAATGTAATATTTTATCTTTTTCGAGACCTTCGTTCCTCAGTTCAATTACTTCGGAACGAAGGTTGCTCAGGGCTATAGCGCACCCTTCGTCTTCAGCATCTTTTTGGGCCCTGAGGGCATTGCTAAGTATCAGACCCTGCAAAGAAAAATGTGCGTGCGTCAATAGACTTAAGCAAACGAAAATTTTAGTCTCAACAAAAATTGCAAAGATCCCATTTGTTGCACCTTTAAGCTATTATATGCCAGGTTGTCGGCCAGATCGTTTTTTGATAGCACCGAGAGCCCATCTTCTAGTGTTGGGAATCCGAAGCTCTTGCTCATCTCCCGACAGACAGAAATCTCCTTACTGTCAGGGAGACAATACAAAAAGTCTTCTTCTCCACTGCCATTGAATGTTAACGCCCCCTTTGGATACTTCAGTTTTTGAGCGTAAAGCTGGGCCTCTTGTTTTTCTTTTTCTGATAATTGTTTTCCCGAAGCATGACGAACAATATAATCAAGGACTTTGGGGGATGCTTCGGGGGCAATAACACTGATTTCTTCAACAAGAGTTGGCTCTGTTATTTTTTCTTCCTCGGTTTCCAAGGATCTTATCTTCGTGGGCTCTGAGGACCCAGCTTCGGCTTCAGTTTCTTGCTCTGGAGCCTTAGTATCAGAAATTTCAGTTTTCGCTTCGGGAATGGCAACAGTCTTCTTCGGAGGTGTGCTGGAAGATTTAATTGTTTCCAGAACATCTAGCACATTGACCATTCTCTTTCTTTTCGGAGTCACTACTGGCACCTTTTGATTTTTTACTGTCTCAACATTTGCTGCAGGACTCAAAACTTCTGATGTTTTTGATCCCTCAGTTGGTCCTTTTACTCCTTCCATTTTTCTGCGGATGGCGCTTCGGCCATCTCTTTGGTTTCTGGTAACAAAATCTTCGGTTCTTCCAATTCTATCCTTGTTGGCGCTTCGGCCATTTCTACGACTTCTGGCAGCAAAGTTGGCTTGGTTGGCTTTTCAGCTTCGGTGGCCGAAGAAGTTTCTTCGGTGAACTCAGGCACCGAAGCTGGTTCAATATAGCGTGGCCGATGCGTGAGGACCTTTATCCTCTTTCTTTTCGGTTCTGGCTCGCTAGGAGCAGTTGCAGCTTCTTCTTTCGCAGAGGTTGTGTTTTTTCTTTTCTGCCCTCGAATGGGATAATGATAGTCAGGGTAGACAAACCCGATTGCGTCAAACACCCGGTTCAATCTTTTCTTTTTTCGTCCTCCGAAGGCTGCTGACAATGCAGTATCTTCAGCCTTCGAATAAACCCCAAGTAGCTCATCACTTAAATTTTCAATGCTTTTTAGCCAGTCATCATCTGGCTCAACGAATTTATCTCCAAACTTGAAAGTATACTTCAGCCTGA
The DNA here is from genome assembly GCF_902167145.1 of Zea mays. Classification (NCBI taxonomy): domain Eukaryota; kingdom Viridiplantae; phylum Streptophyta; class Magnoliopsida; order Poales; family Poaceae; genus Zea; species Zea mays. The sequence continues at coordinate 217,858,623 of NC_050096.1, read as the reverse complement.
TAAGGCCACCTTCGTCAGCCTCCTTTATAGTCTCTTGTGGCATTTCCCATTTTTCCGCAAGCGGCCATACTCTGAAGGCAATATGCTCTTGGACCAAATCTCTCGTTCCAATAAAAGAACAAATAACTCTGAAGGCTCTCTGGCATTCTTCGGCAGCTTCATTCATTTCAACCTTCGGCCTCCGCAGGCCGAAGCTTTGCCAAATAGGGCGCATAATTATACCTTTGATATCTTCTCGTGCTTTCAGGTCATTCTTCACATAAAACCATTCTGTCATCCAGTCGTCGGGCCATCTCTTCCGAAAGGTTGGCACGGGACAGCTCGACCCAGACCGAGAAACGAAACTGTAACAGCCAAAATTATTATGATACTGTTCCTTACCCCAAGGTTTTGTCTCGTATGATAATTCGTGTATGTTACAGAAGCTTTTCGCATCAGGTTCCAGACCTTGGCTTCTCACGACCCACACGAAGATATTCAGCCTTATGATTGCTTCGGGGGTAAGTTGGTGAAGATAGACTTCGAATATTTTCAGCACCTCTACGATAAAGTTGCTCAGGGGAAACCGTAGTCCAGCTTTCAAAAAGCTTCGGTACACTTCGGAGTCTTCGAATATTCTCTTCAGGGTTTGGACAAGTTTTTTCTCCTTCGTCGGCCCTCACAACGGACAAGTCCCGGAAATACCTTCCTCTCATGTTGACAAGATGATTTTCTTTGATAGTTGATTTGCCGAAAACCGCATGGCTTGGTCGCCAAGGGCGATCTTCGGAGTCTTCACCACCACTGTCCACATCATAACTGTCGCTGTCACCAGTATCTTCAGACAAACCTTCTAAAATCTCTTTGGTGATTTTTTCTGTATTGGTCTTCGACATTGCTATGAGAAACCCCAGATTCTTCTCTTCATCGAGACTCAGCTTCATCTCAGTAGTAGCCTTCTTATCTTCAGACATCTTCGGAAACACTAAAAAACTGTTTTCAGTGCCGAAGCTTCAAAACTTAAAAGCTAAGCAAACCTTGGTGCGCAAGAGCTAAAAATTGAGTGAGCGGGAGCAGATGGCAAGAGAGCGTGCCAAATGAGCTTGCGGTATGATCTTATTTATACGCCCAGTGCGTTGAAAATTGAAAAACCCCGCCTGTCAGTGAATGTTGCTATTCTAGCAAAGGGAAGGTGTTTTTTCGGACCTTCGGCTTATAGCCTTCGTCCATGTCGCAATTTAAATTTATTATTTTTAACAAATTAATATTGCGAGGGGCTACTGTTGGGGACCTTCGGCTTACGAAGGTCCTCAAAAACAGGATTTAACAGTATTTCTGGAGTATAATGTGTGAACAGGTATCTTCGGACTCGAGTCGGTGTCACAGCAGGAGAAGACCAAAATCATACGAAGGTTGATACAGCGCCGAAGATGTGAGCGGGAAAGCTTCGGCGTGGTAGCAGAAAATGAAACCGACTTAAAGATGAAAAGGCTATTCAGACCTCGGTGGATTACTATAGAATTGTTATCAAATGTAAAGGGCATGAATGTAATTTTGTATGGGCTGTGTCCCGTGCCTATAAATAGGTGAACAGTACCCCCGTACTGTTCACGCTGACTTGGCATTTGCTTTTGCGTCACACTTGTATTTTCATCTCCTTCCAAGCCGAAGGTACATTTGTAATTTGATGTCATTTATATTTCTCCATAATAATAATGCAGTTATAAGTTGATAGTAACATACAATTGTCTATGTTATTCTTTATATCTCATATGATTCATTCTTCATCATAGTATGTTGAGCTTATGAAGGTGTGCCCTTCATAACCTTCGTCCGAAAATCATTATATCCTAAGGGAAATAATGCTTCGAAGGACGAAGGACTTTATCATTTAACATTTTCTATGTTGCCTTGTTCTTAACTCATAGCATTTGAGAACAAGTCCCCAACAAGGCCCGAGTACAAGCTAAGCAAGCTGAAGAAGCTACAGAGCGTGAGAGGCGCATAGGTATTGTTTCGCGGCATCTAGCTTCGGCATTTGTTTTCGTGACTTCGAACTAATTAATTTTTTCTACTATAGCTGAACTATCTCCTCCACCAGAACCGTTCGACCCCCTGGCTGACCCGGAAACGAAGGAAGCAATAGATATCATCAATCTGGTCGAATCTATTGTTGACGAAGTTGTTAACAAGTTGTTAAATGAAGTTGCGGAGAAGGTCCTGAAAGAGGACTAGTACTTATTGTAAAAATATTTTTAGATGATCAATGTAACTTTGGTGTATCAAGACTGTAATATTCGATGTGCACATTTATGAATCTAATATGTAAATTATTTTGTAATTCAATTCTTTGCGATGCATGAAACTTTATATACATACTGTTTTTGAGCCTTCGGCGAAAAAACACCATCCCTTCTTTTCATGCTTCGTAAAGAAGAAAACCCGTGCTTCATGAAAATATCCATGCTTCATAAAAACATCACAGCTTCGTAAACAAAGGATCCCTTCTTTTGCAATAGAGCTAACGAAATTGTGTTTCTCAGCTTACTTTGTGCCTCAGCACATTTTCATCATCATTTTTTAAAGCAGACTCCGAAGGTCGACTTTGTATTCAATTCATGTTAGCGGTGCAATATGATGTATGATGTGATGCTATGCGGGTTGATGTGATGATATGATGCAAAATGATGTTTATGCCGAAGGTGCACATTTCCACCCTTGTAACACAATCACTGCGTTCCGTTAGGAGTAACTGAATTGTCTTTGCCGTTTATTTTTCGGCTTCACCGCTTATTTTTCGGTGTAAGTTCTGCATCCCCTTAGGAACGACTTTTGAACTTCTTCGCCTTCTTTTTTGGTGGTATTTTTCGCGTCGACTTTTCGCGCTTCGCCTTATATTTCGGCGGTATTTTTCGCGTTGACTTTTCGCGCTTCGCCTTATATTTCTGTGGTATTTTTCGCGTTGACTTTTCGCGCTTCGCCTTATATTTCGTCAATATTTTTCGCGTTGACTTTTCACACTTCGCCTTATATTTTGGCGATATTTGGCTCTGTATTCCCTTAGAAACGACTTTTGAGCAAAAAAACTTACACTGCGCTCCATTGTGAGCGACTTTTATTTTTTGTAGCTTCGGCAAGACTTAGACCGCTCCCTTAGGAACGTCTTTTCTTTGTAGCTTCGGCGGTTTTTGAGCTTCGTAAACCTGTGAAAAAGCTATATTTCATTCTGATATAAGAGAAACTATTACAAGGAATTAAAACTAAGTTTACATTGATTGTTTCTTAAAAAACAAAATGACAAAAAACCATAAAAGCATTTTTGGAGTAGGATATCGCTCAATAAATGTGCTTGGATTCTGGCATAGTACTGTTGACTGTGCGAGCTTCGGATTGCTCCCTGAAATCCCGTTGCTGTTGAGAGTGCTGGTGCCCTTCTAGCCGCTGGCTCCGGGAATGGATCGGTTGTAGTGGTGGTGGAGGTGGGAGTTGTGGCCAAGAAGCCTGTGAATGGCTAGCCGAAGCAACAGAAGCTGCAGGATGATTGCCCACATACTCTGGTATGTATGGAGAATGGCACGAAGCAGTGTGCAAGACTTGCTTCGGCTGATTCTGCCGAGCTTCGGCTTCTGCTATCTCATTTTGCTTCTGAATAGTGATTTGGCACATTCTTGTAGTATGGCCCTTGTCCTCACCACAGAATAAGCAGTATATCTTTCTAGACTGATCCCCAAATCTTCCCCCGAAGCCCCTAGCGCCTCTGCCTCTTAGAGGTGGTGGCCTGGAAGAGCTTTGTTGTTGCCCCGAAGATTGTGAGGTATATTGTAACCTCTGAGGCTGACTTCCTTTTTCTTCACTCTGAGTGGAATTGTGGATTGACCTGACATGCCTTAGGTGGATTCTTCCTACGAAGCCCCTAGTCATTTCCAAGAATCTGTAAGCTTCCTCTCTTCTCTGGCAGAAGTCATTGTCAGCCCGGATGTATTCATCCATTTTCTGGAGCAGCTTCTCCAGAGTTTGTGGAGGCTTCCTGGCGAAGTACTTAGCCGTGGGTCCTGGCCGAAGGCCCTTAATCATGGCCTCAATGACAATTTCATTGGGCACTGTGGGCTCTTGCACCCTCAATCGCAAGAACCTTCGGACATACGCCTGGAGGTATTCCTCATGGTCTTGCGTGCATTGGAACAGGGCCTGAGCTGTGGCTGGCTTCGTCTAAAAACCTTGGAAACTGGTCACCAGCATGTCCTTAAGCTTCTACCACGATGTGATAGTCCCTGGCCGAAGAGAAGAATACCATGTTTGAGCTACATTCCGGACTGCCATGATGAAGGACTTCGCCATGACTGCAGTATTGCCCCCATACGAAGATATAGTTGCTTCGTAGCTCATCAGAAACTGCTTTGGGTCTGAATGCCCATCATACATGTGAAGCTGAGGTGGCTTGTATGACGGGGGCCATGGGGTAGCCTGCGGTTCTGCTGCCAAGGAAGAAGCATCATCAAAAGTAAAGGTATCATGATTAAAATCATCATACCACCCATCTTCGTTGAATAAGCCTTCTTGACGAAGTTCCTTGTGTTGGGGCCTTCAATCTTGTTCATCTTGAACAAGATGGCGCACTTCTTCAGTAGCTTCGTCGATCTTCCTTTGAAGATCAGTCAGCCGCGTCATCTTCTCTTTCTTCCTTTGTACTTGTTGATGAATGATTTCCATGCCCCTGATTTCTTGGTCCAATTCCTCCTCCTAGAGTGTTGAACTGGTGGCCTTCCTCTTCTGGCTTTGAGCTTCTCAGAGAGAAAGAGTTTCCTGGTTTGGGTCCAGTGGCTGTAGTGCAGCAGCCCCTGTCGCTGAAGCTTTCTTCGGTGGCATGACGATGGTCAGTGCTTGCCGAAGGTGGTCGAAAGAGTTCACTGGAGGTTGGCGCCAATGTTGGGGACTTGTTCTCAAATGCTATGAGTTAAGAACAAGGTAACATAAAATGTTAAATGTTAATACCCTTCGTCTTTCGAAGCATTATCTCCCTTAGGATATAATGATCCTCAGACGAAGGTCATGAAGGACTTACCTTTGTCACCGCAGCATATGTTAATGAAAGAAGAAGCATATGAAACATAAGAGACAACATGAATGATCATATGATATTATTTACTATCTTTTTTTCATATTATTATAGATAAACAGGAACAATATTGAATTACATTTATACCTTCGGCTTGACAGAAGGTAAAAGTCCAAGCATGACGCACGAGCGAATACAAGTCAGCGTGAACAGTACATGAGTACTGTTCATCTATTTATAGGCACAGGACGCAGCCTGTGAGAAATTACACTCATGCCCTTTACATTTACTATTGAGGTCCATATTGTCTTTTTCCCTTTTAAGTCGGTTCCTTTTCCCGCTGCTATGCTGAAGCTCTCATGTGCGTGGCTTCGGGACCGCATCACCCTTCGTATCGTTCATGCTTCTCACATTGTATATGGTCTAGATCCGAGTCTGAAGGTACCTGTTCATATACCACACTTGGAAAGTATTGTCAAATCATATTTTTGAGGACCTTCAGAAGACGAAGGCCCCCAACACTCGCCTTCGGCCTGTTTGGTCCGGTCAAAAAATTCAAAAAAAATCAGGAAGATAATTAAAAAAATTGTTTAAGTGTTTTCAGGAATTTCAAAGATCCTTTGTGATTTTCTCTAGGTCACAATACAACTCTATTTCAAGTGAAATTTTGTGTGCTTCCATCCTTTGTGATTTTGCATTAGTGATAAAAAATTCAGAATATTTCGAGCTCGTTTGCTGGTACTTCTTTGCAAACGCGCCTTTGATTTCTACTAGTGCTAAAAAATCTGCTCTATTTACAGAACTGCCATTTCTACTAGATACTTGTACCTCCTTTCTTGTGCCATGGTCCAACTATTCTATTACATTTTCTAGGCCAGCAACTAGGACGAGTACTTGGAACACTTATTCAGCATTTCTATCTGTTACTGACTTGTGTGCCACATATATATATTTAGTCAGCCTTCCCATAGCTCCAGCTTTCTCTCGAGCAGAATAGGTACTCCTTTGCAATCACACCCACGCTCGTTGGACAGTCACACCGGTCACCGTTTGCCACCTGTAGTGCTGGTAAGAACCTTGTAAGAGCGGGGTAAGACGCTTCATAATTTGTATTCCACCACCACCACCACCACCCTGATAGATAGTTGTAGGGTTCACATTGTTTGTTGCCTTTTTATCTCTGTTTTGTGCTAACAATGACAGGACCAAAGAATCAAATGGACAAGGACAAGGGGCCTAAGCTTAACAACGATGAGTGTGTCTCTCAGCTGGAATTAAAGGAGATGATGCGCGCGATGACTGAAGCTTTTAAAAAATACCAGGACTCTGCGGCGACATCCTATGAGCAGCTTGATCGACGAGTTGATGAACTTGTTACACGCATGGACGTACTGGAGGCTCGTCCCCCCACCAACTCCAGCCCCATCTCACTCTCCTGTGGACGACGACGACGATGACGATGATGTTTATGCTCCGCTGCCACAACGCCTCGCACGTAATCGATAAGAAAATGAATTGCAGGGTCGTCAACAGTGGAGGAGGAGCACTTTCGCGCCACACCAGCCACCGGCGCCAGCCAAGGCGTCATCCTCTTCGGGCGTACGGATGTCCACATCTTCCTCCACCAGCGACACATGCAGCACCGCACCTTCGGCATCATAGGGACATGACAACAGCAAGTCCTTGGTGCCTTCGGTTGTTGCAGCAAAACCTGCTACGACCACCTCTTCCACAGGCCGCTCCTCTGACATCAAGTGCCACCGCTGCCAGGGACTTGGCCATATTCAGCGAGATTGCCCCAGCAAATGGGCATACATTGCTACTGGTGATGGTGGGTATGTTAGTGCTTCTGATGTTGAAGATGAAGATACTGTTGGAGCTAACATTGCAGAGACTTATGATGGTGATGAAGAGGTTCTTGGTACAACAGCGACCGAGACCTATAAGGCCTTGATTGTGCAACGAGCTTTGAGTGCCACGGCTAGTGACAACGACAACAGATAGCGCCACAACCTCTTCAACATGTTCCTCATCGTCAAGGACTGCCATGTACATACCATCATTGACTGTGGTAGCTGCAACAACTTGGTGAACATTGAGTTGGTCAAGAAGCTTGGCTTGACCTCACGAGAGCATCCCCACCCTTATCACATTCAATGGTTTAACAACAACGGTAAGTTCAAGGTAACAAAAACAGCAAGGGTGCATTTTTCTATTGGCTCTTACCATGACTTTGCTGATTTCGATGTGGTGAGTATGAATGCTTGCTCGCTTTTACTGGGACATCCTTGGGAGTTTGATACTGATGCTATTCACCATGGTAGATCCAATAAATATACTTTCATGCATAAGGGAAAGAAAATTGTGTTGCTTCCTATGACTCCCACTGAAATGGTCCACTTAGAACATGAGAAAAAGATTAATGCTAAGCAAAAAGGTGTTTTTAACTCTGAAAATCAGCAACCTATTAAGTTAAAAACTCCTACTTTGCTAGCCACTAAATCTGATCTTGATGAGTTACATGCCTCTGTTGGACTTTGCTATGCCTTAGTGTGCAAAAATGTTTTCTATTCTATTGATGATACGTCTATTGCTTTGCCACCAGCTATTGCTAACCTTTTGCAAGAGTATATGGATGTGTTTCCCTCTGAGATACCCCTTGGATTACCACCTGAGTTGCCTCCAGATTTTCGGGTTAGTTCCACCTTTAACAGTTTAGATTTGAAGCCATATATGGGTGACGAAGATGAGATCGAGTCAAGGATGACTCCAATTCAAGAGGAGGAGGATGATGAGGACATCACTTATATACATACAATGAATGGACCGATAACACGATCTCGTGCACGACAACTAAATCTCCAGGTACGTTATACCCTAGTCAATTGTGTTTCAGAGCTTACGCTTGGGGCCATGGATGTTTTGATGATTAGGTACCTTGGAGAGGACCAGCAAGGACTTGGGAAAGGCCAAGGTGTTGAGGAGGAGCAGCAAGGGCGGCCACAACAGGAAGGAGATCAAGTCCGACTTGGCTGTGACTCCATCTCGGGTTCCAGGACCAGTCTACACTAAAATGGACGCCCAGGATGCATCCGGACTCCGATTGCGACAAACTTGATATGGTTGGAAAGATAAGGAGATTATCTAACCAACCCAACTGGTTCCACCCTAAAATTCATCAGGAGTCAACAGGAATCGTCGAAACAATTCAGCATTCAGATTCTGTTTTGGTGCTGCGACACCGTCTGTTGGGCCGTTGGGCCGTGTATCGTGTCGAAGCCCGTTAGGGGCGAGTCCAGAGGTCACGCACACCCTAATACTCTATTTATTCAGTAGCCGCCGCCACATTAGGTTTTGGGTTTTGCTTAGATCAATTCTGCCATCGAACAGTGTCACCGTCATCGGTTTGTGAGACCCCATCCCGTAATCAATACAATTTTGGTTGCGTTTCTTTCCTGTTCTTGCTTGTGTTCTTGATTGCGCTTGCAGGGATAAGCCTTCATGGCAAGGTCATTCGTGTGTCATGGGTGATAACCAACGGAGCCGTGGTGTAGTGATTGCGAGGAACCGTTCGCTCGGAGCCTTGGATCATCAACGTCGAGATCTCCATTCAATCAAGTTATCGTATCTCACGGAAGATCGGGCCGCCTCTACTATCAAAAGTCATGCCATCGTCTTCGGCCCTTGTGTTGGCCCCAAGCAATTCGTCATTAGTCGCCTCAATACGATCCAGCTAGTCATCGTTCGGCTCATCGAATTGATCTCTGTATCTGAAGGTGTATTTTAGATAAACTAAGCCGCCTTGACTGGACCCGGCGGCAGCTTCCTTTGGCATCTCCCAGCCACTTACAAGAGGCCATACTCTATAAGCAATATGCTCCTAGATTAAGTCTCTTGTGCCAATAAAAGCGCATACAGTGTTAAAGGCCTTCTGGCATGCTTCAAAATCATTTCCAAGGGCAGTGGCTGGCCTTCTGATGCCGAAGCGAGACCAAATAGGGCGTTGAATGATCCCCTTTATATCTTCTCTTTCAACTAAGTCGTTTTTTACATAAAACCACTCTTCCATCCAGGCTCTTGGCCACCTCTTCTGAAATGTCGGGACTGGATAGCTCACATCAGAGCGAGGCACAAAGCCGTAACAACCAAAATTATTGTGATATTGCTCTTTGTCGGTAGCCTTCGTCTCATAGGATAGCTCATGCATGTTGCAGAAGCATTTTGCACTTGGCTCTAATCCCTAGCTCCTCATGGCCCCAATGAAAATCTCCATTCTGATGATAGCTTTAGGGGTAAACTGATGAAGGTAAATTTCAAAAGTCTTCAGAACTTCAACTAAGAATTTACTCAAGGGAAACCGAAGCCCTGCCTTCATGAAGCTCTTGTATACAACCACTTCGTCAGCTTCGGGCACAGGGGCATTGCTATCTCCTCTAGCCCTCATGATAGAAATATCACAGAAGTATCTTCATTTCATTGCATCAATTTGACTCTACTTGATGCTTGATTTCCCAAAGATGGTATGACTCGGTCGCCAGGGCCCAGGGCTGATCTTCGGCACCTTCGTTTCCACATTCTAAGTCAAAACTTTCACAATCGCCGGAATCCTCAGATAACCTAGCCAGCATTTCATTAGTGATCTTCTCTGTATTTGTCTTCTCCATAGCTTTGTAAAACCCGGCCAATGCAGGGTCAACAATCTTCTTCTCTTCAGCCATTTAGTTAACGATTGTACGATTGCTGAAGCTTACAATCTAATCAAAACTCGGCAGAGCCAGAAAATTCAGAAAGCCAAAAATAACGCAAGCAACTAAAATGGCGCAACAAATGCTATCAATGTGAGTCTCTATTTATATGCCTAGCGCCTCACAACTTGGTAGGCCCTACTTGTCAGTGTCTTTCGCTATTCTAGCGAAGGGAAGGTGTTTTTTCGGAACTTCGGCTAAAGGCCTTCGTTCACGTCACAGTCTAAATTTGTTACAAACAAACAAATTAATACTGCGAGGGGCTACTGTTGGGGGCCTTCCTTTTCCGAAGGTCCTAAAAAACGTGACTAACCATATGTTTTTAGTGTAACATAGACTGTTACAGGAGGCTTTGGCTTTAGGATGAAGGTTCCCTTTCTGGTGAAAGCATGTGTAATATGAAGATACAACCCGAAGGCGAAACAGAAGGACGCTGAAGGTGTAGTTAAAGGAGCTTCGGCTTAATATGATGACGAAGGTGGAAGACGAAACCGACCTAAAGGGGAAAAGACTACTTAGCCCTTGATAGTTTGCTTTATGATTAAGAGTAAATATCAGGGACATGGATGTAATTTTGTCCGGGCTGCGTCCCATGCCTATAAATAGATGAACAGTAACACCGTACTATTCACGCTGGATTGTAATCACTCTTGCGTCATTCTCGCATTTTCACCTTCTGACAAGCCAAAGGTATTAATGTAATATAAATGTTGTTGATATTTATTCATGTTCATAAAATGAGACTATAAATAACTCAATGGTTCATAGTTATTATTTGTATTCTTTTATGTTTCATGTATCCTTACTTATATTTGTCCACCGAGATGATGAAGGTATTTCCTTCATGACCTTCGTCTGAAGATCATTATATCCCAAAGGAGATAATGCTTCGAAGGATGAAGGTCTTTAATCATTAATAGTTGTGTTGCTTTGTTCTTTATGTATAACATTTGAGAACAAGGACCAACAAAGAGTTATATTGTGTTGATGCATCAGAAAGGTGACTTTAAGCCAAGATTTGAACTCATATATGGTGAAATGGTTCAAGTCACAGGGCTTGATTTGTGTTTGCTTCAAAAGGTGAGACAAAGATGTTTGTGATCCTTATGAAGCAATTCCATGGAGAAATCACACAGGAGACACCAATGACTCAAGGAGTTTACTTAATTATATTTTATTTAACTTGAGTATAGGAATCGTCGTACTATCAAGGGGGCCCAAAAAGAAGGTTGGTGTTTACCAAAGCTCAAGCTTCTAAGATTCAAAACCTATTTCGAAAACAAAATCTTTTGGACACTCTGTGAGTTCAACTGAAGTGAGGTTTGGGAGACGGAGATGCTTCTTGTTGTAAAGCAGTTGAGCTTTTTCAGCTGAGTTGAGCTTCTTCAGCTGAATTGAACTTCTTCAGTTGAGTTGAGCTTCTTCAGCTGAGTTGATCTTTTTCAACTGAGTTGAACTTTCTCAGCTGAGATGAGCTTCTTCAACTGAGTTGAGCTTCTTCAGCTGAGTTGAGCTTCTTCGGTTGAGTTGAGTTTTTTTAGCTGAGTTGAACTTAACTTCAACCAGGGTCTAGGTAGGTTCACCGGATTCCAGGCAGGTTCAACCAGAGTCCAGGAAGGTTCAACCGGGGTGTAGGGCAAGTTCAACCGGGGTGTAGGGAAAGTTCAATCGGGGTCTAGGCAGGTTCAACCAGGGTCCATGGCAAGTTCAACCGAGGTTTTTTCTTAGGACCTCTCTCGTCAAAATCAATTGAATCGGCTCTAAGGGCGGTTCAACGGTTGTCAGGGACTGTTGACCAGTCTGACCAATAGTCTGCTAGTCCGACTAGCAGACTGACTATCAGCCTACCCCCAGGCGGTTGAATTGGCCCTAGGGGCGGTTCAACCGGTGTCAGGACCTGTTGACCAGTTTGACCTGTAGTGTCAGCCTGCCCCCAGGCGGTTAAACTGGCCCTGCGCAAAAAAGTTCAGCCAAGTGGCTAGTTTTGGAGCCCCACCAATATAAAATCACTCCAACCTCTCTCCCCACACAAGAGCACGCACCAAACTCCGATTCTAACTTGAGAAACACCTCCCACTCTCTCTCACGCATCTCTTGCCTCTCCCATTTCAAATCTTTGGAGAGAAATCTTTGAAAGAGATTGAGAGCTATGGTTTTTGTGCTTCATCTCCAAATCCGTCTTACTCTTCTTGATTCAAGCTTTGGCACTACATCAAGTTCTTGTGGATTCATTACTCTTGGAGCTTCTAGCTCCTAGACGACTAGGTGTCTCTTGTGAGTCTCCAAATCTAATGGAAGACTACAAGAAAGTTTGTATTACCCATTCGTTTGAGCAAAGATTAGTGTGGGCTTGACCTTTGTGGTCGGCAAAGGGGAGGATTAGGGTTGAAAGAGACCCGGCTTTTTGTGGCGCCTCAATGAGGAAGTAGGGCACCTTTTGTGCTGTTACCGAACCTCGGGATAAATTTTGTGTTCTTGATCATTGTGTTTGTTCGTGTTCTTCGTCGTCTCACTATTCCGTGGAAGAATTGTTTATATCTTTTTGGTGTGTGGATTTTGAGAAGTGCCCTTCTTATATATACTACTTTGAACCCTGTGGATCATCTAGGACATCCCATTTGCAAAGGTAACTAGGTGAATTTCGAGATCAATTCAGTTTTATATCTCATTCTTTAGTTGAGCTCGTGCAAACTAGAAGAATCGGTTTTGACACCAGTTAAACCGGTTTTACCCAGTTTGTTTCTAGTTTTTTCTTGTTGAAAAAAATCTGCTTGCCTATTCACCCCCTCTAGACAACTTTCACTTGGTATCAGAGCTTAATCCTCGTTCTAACGCTTAACTGTGTGAGGAAAAGATCATGTCGAGGGGACTAAGCCCCTGTTTGGTTGGGATTCTGGGCCGATTCTGGCCGCCAGAAGCTGAAGCCGCGGCCAAACGGCTAGTTTCTGGGCCAGCTTCTGGCGGTCGCGCTTCCCACGGAAGCCGGCCTTGTACACGAAATGAGAAGCCGCCCGACCCACGCGTCCGCTGGAAGCCGGCTATTCGCGAGGGTTTCCATCCACCGCCCGAGCCCAGCGTCCTCTGCAAGCCTCAGCTCTCTCCCTCAACCGCCGTCTGCTCCTCCGCCGCATCGGGGCGGCGACCTCGACCAGACTCCCGTCTCCCCTTCCACGGCATTCGCTCAGGTACATTCCTCCATTCCATTGCGTATGCGCTCGTCCCCCGCTGCCTCGTCGCTAGGGTTTTGACCTCGCCGCCGCCAGGTCTTCCGCAAGGTTGGACTCCGCCGTTATCCGAAGTCGTCGTATTCGCAGGTGCATTCCTAACTTCCATGTGTACCCTTCTTCCCCGATGTCGTGTTACGGATCTGGTGTACCCCATGTAGTGATTATGCTTTAGGTTGCATCGACGTGTGTGGTTCAAACTTCCCACTGTAATGAAGCCAATTGTGAACTGCTTAGTAACGAATATCCTGTTTATTTGATGTTCAGATCTCGGGGTGTTAGCTGTTTGTCTCCCTGTTGCATCACAGAATCTCCACTCCAACGAAGGTGATGTTCACATAAAATTATTTTCCCCTTCTTGTCATTAACATGTTGTGTATGTTAAGCAGTAATTGTTCATATGTTCACGTTTTTTGGTTACTCCATTCAAAGTGTGTTTGTACTGTCAAAAGTACAGACGTTAATAGTAAATGTTTGGTATAGCCTCCTTTGTTAGCAGCCTAGGCACTGGAAAAGTAAGCCAAATTTGTGTACATAGTCCCCATGTCTGGTATACTAACGACCTAATAAATCCACATCAGATGGATTCAGCTGACTCCATAGCCGACAAGGAAATTGGAAGGATGCAAGAGATTGCGGACAAGATATTTTCGGTAGCGAGGGAAACAATCCGTCCTGGACGCGGGTTGACCTCATTTGACGCTACCAAACTTCGTGTAGCATTGGAGGATATAGCTTGCATGCTGGAGCAAGACTCTCTGGTGTTGCAAGAGAATTTGGACATCGTGAACAACGTACACAACCTGGGTGACAGCAGCTACGAACCTTCTACCTTGTCCTCACCACCCCCTGATGAAGACGACTTTACTCCAGACTGGGACTTTGCAGAGCACTTCGAAAATTTCTGGGGTGTTGAATATGACTCAGATCAGATGCCTTCGTTTAGTGACAATGAGGTTTAAGTTAGAACATGGTCAACCTAGCAGAGAGGTGTTAGGGTAACAGGGATAGATGAGACTTTTGGTTAATGCGCACTTCTAAAGTGCTCCCTGTGCTTTTGTGTCTACCAGCACATGATTTGCTTAGTCTATATATGTAAATATGTCAACCCGAATGCCACCTTTAGTTGCTAGTACCTTATGTTATTATATGGTCAGTTATGTGTCTACTTTGTTTGCTTAGTAAGTGCTATTCATAACGTATTTTCAATCGTGTTCACTTGTTTTGCACTAGATGGACAAGTCTGCCAAAGTCATTGCAAAGTGGGATAGTAGAGCAACAAAAATTTACACAGAAATTTGTGTAGAAGAGGTCAATGCACGGAACATGCCACAACACTTTCTAAATGCCGAAGGGTATGCTAACCTCATAAGGAAGTTTAAGGAACGCACAGGTCGCACTTACACCAGGGATCAAATGAAGAATAGGTGGGACTCCTTAAAGAGAATGTTCACCCAGTGGAAAACTCTTAATGAAAGGGCTACAGGTCTTGGTCGAGACCCTCATACTGGTTCAATCAGTGCGCTAGATGAGTGGTGGGCCAAGCAAAATGAAGTAAGTACGTTTTTTTTGTAGACTAACAATAGTATTGGCCATCTGAAACTAGGAAGTACCATGTTGGTGCAGGCAATGCCAGGTTGTATTATGTTCAAAACAGCCCCCCTAGAGAATGAGGACGAGCTAAAGATTATGTTTGGACCCATTGTCTGCACAAATGAAAGAACCCTTGTTCCAGGCGTCGAGGATGCTAATTCATCATCTGACAATCATTTGGAAGCCACTTTAGGTGGGGGTGAAAACAGCACACCTGACCCTTGCTCAAATGCGACTGGGAAGCGTAAGGTGCGTCATGATTCTCCTAAACCAAAGAGGAAAAAAGATTCGAGGGAAGAGTACATGAAATGCCTTGTGGAGGCTTTTGAGTCGCGTTCAAGGACCACTAACAAGTCCGTCACCTCTACTGAGACCGACCCTGTGCGTGTTGAGGTTAGTGCGCAGTTGCAACAAGTGATCGATGATGGTTCAAGGACCACTAACAGCACACCAGAAGGCAGCGACCTCCATTTGTTTGCCACTCATCTGTTCATTGAGAAAAAAATATAGAGATATATTTGCTTCACTCAAGACCGCAGAAGGAAGGAACGCTTGGCTGCGCCATGCATTCGAGATAGATGTTAAAAAGTCCAATTAGATGTTGCTGGTCCGACAACAGAGGCTTATGTTGAGTATTATGTTAGTTGTGTCTGGTTTATGAGTCATGTCGTTTCAGTTTTATGAGGATTGTCGTCTTATGAGTCATGTCGTTTCAGTTTTATGAGTCATGTCGTTTCAGTTTTATGAGGATTGTCCTTTCAAACAATTTTCCAAATATTCGAGTTGAACATGTATTTCAATAATCAGAGTTGTAAGCTTGTGAACAATGTGAATCTGTGAACTTTATGTCACCTATGATACATGATTATGTGCCTTGTAAACTGTGCTTCTACATTAGTATGGTGATTATACAACTGTGGTTGCATATGAATTTCTGCCTGTTGTTTGTGTGCATGCAGATGTGTGATCCTTATGCACACACATCTGATGATGATGAAATGGATGACACAGATGGTGAATTGCTTGTTGCTCTATATGCTGTGGACATTTGGGGCAGACATTTCAGTCAGGGTCCTAGAAGAACATTGGTGGAAACTGGTATTCAATGGGTTGAGAGAACGTTGGAGATTAGTAATGACTGCTTCGACATGTTTCGCATGCGACGAACTGTTTTTAGACGATTGCATGACACGTTGGTAGAAAATTATGGTCTGCTTCCTAGTCGGGGTGTCAGTACTATGGAAGCTCTTGGCATATTCTTGTGGGCATGTGGGGGTCCACAATCTTTTAGGCAGATAAGGAACAAGTTTGGTCACTCCTTGGAAACAATTAGTCGCAAGTATAGTGAAGTCCTTAATGCACTGTATAAGATGTCATCTGACATAATCAAGCCAAAAGACCCAAATTTCATCGAGATTCATCCTCGTTTGCGAGAGGCGAGGTTTTGGCCACACTTCAAGGATTGCATAGGCGCAATTGATGGTAGTCACTTTCCAGCGGCAGTCCCGGCCTCGGAGCAAGCGAAATATATTGGCCGACACGGTTACGCATCGCAGAATGTAATGGCCGTGTGTGACTTCGATATGAGGTTCACATTTGTTGTCACAGGATGGCCAGGATCCGTACATGACACAAGAGTATTACAAGATACTTTGATAACTTATGCGGACAGGTTCCCCCATCCACCGGAAGGTACATAAATATGTAGTACTTTTCTATAATACAGTATTATTTTATGTCTTAAGTATTTAACATTTGTATTGCATGATTGTGCAGGTAAATACTATCTTGTCGATTCAGGTTATCCAAATAGAAAGGGGTACCTTGCACCTTATAAGGGTCAGAAGTACCACATTTCGGAATGGCAAAATGCGAGGCAACCTATTGGGAGCAAAGAAGTATTCAACTATGCACACTCATCGCTGTGCAATGTTATTGAGCGATCGTTTGGGGTGCTCAAAATGAAGTGGAGAATTCTACTAAGTCTCCCTTCTTTTTCGCTTGAGAAACAATCGAAGATAATTATTGCATGTATGACATTGCATAACTTCATTAGAGATAGTGCTCTACACGATAGAGATTTTGATGAAGTAGGACCTAATAGTCTGAGTCATGATGTACCTGTAGGTGAGAGTAGTACTAGCACATCTGATGAGTTAGACATGACTGCTTTTCGAGATGCAATTGCTAATGCATTAGTGTCGTAGTTAACTTTGTCAATGTAACGGTAGTTATGATGTAATCAACTCCACTAATTATTGTGTAATGACCTTTTGTTGGTTTACTGTTTAAGTTTATCTTTTGTTCGAACAGAATCTGCAATATGAGAATCTGTTTATCCAAACACGTAGATTCTAACGAACAGCTTTTCTGCACAGCTGGCGAACCAAACACCTAAATTCTAACCACCAGCTTTTCCCAACAGCCAGCTTTTCCCCACAGCCAGCTTTTCAGAAAAGCTGGTCAGAAAAAAGCCGAACCAAACATGCCCAGGCCGTGCAATGGAAAGCCGACGAGTAGGCGAGCAGCAACCAGATGCCGGACGAGAGGCCGCATGGGAGCGTGGACCACGGGGCAACGGGCGATAGGTGGCCGTCTGCGGCAGTGACATAGTGCGAACACAACATATTTGCGGTGTGGTTACAGGCTGTGGCTGGCAGCTGCGTGCACGATTACCAAGCGCGCCCAACCAGACTATCGGGTGCGCCACCTGTCCCACGTCTGTTAGCGTAAAAAAGGAATGCATGCATGAGTTAAACACGATCCAATATATGCGCATAAATTTAGGAAGATATGTGCGGCGGTTTCTATTTTTAAATCCTTTATTTCCTCCATAAATTTAGGATCGATGCAACAGCCATGCAGCTAGACGCGTAAGGACCATTTTATGATATATACTAAGACTAAATATGCTATACTGTGTAAATAATTATGCAATTTGGTATACTGCATAAAAATCTGTTACCAGCTGCATGCACACGAATTCATGATGAAAAAATATGCAATGAAAGGAAATAAATTGCATGCATAGAAACAAAAAATCGTATTTAATGTTTAATTGCTTCATAAATATAGGATCCCTCCAACAACCATGCAGCTAAACACATTAAAACTAGTTTATGATATATAATTATACTAATTATACTACACGGTATAAGTATTTATGCAATTTGGTACACTGCGTAAAAAAATCTAACATGTTGTTCACTGGTAAACGCATCTCCAGGTTGGAGCGTAAAAACCTTAAGTTTTGACCATAAAATCTCTCAATTATAAGTGTAAATACCTAGCCAATGTGAGAGTTTGATAGCTCCGGTAGGTTGTTATTACGATCCTATTTTTATGTCAGATCCAAAAAACATGGCAGACACATGCATGTGGTTTCTATTTTTATACAGATCCAAAAATTATGGCAAAATGCATACATGAGTCAAACATGTTCCCTTGCATGCGCGTAAATTTAGGAAAGATATGTGTGGCGGTTTCTATTTTAAATGCTTTATTTTCTCCATAAATTTAGGATCGCTGCAACAGCCATGCAGCCAGACTCATAATGATTATTTTATGATATATAGTGATACTAAATATGCTATACTGTGTAGATAATTATGCAATTGGGTATACTGCGTAAAAATTTGTTTCCATCTGCATGCACACGAATTTATGATGGAAAGAATATGCAATGAAAGGAAATGAATTGCATGCATAGAAACAAAAAATCGCATTTAATGTTTTATTTCCTTCATAAATATAGGATCCCTCCAACAGCCATGCAGCTAAACGCATTAGAACTAGTTTATGATATATACTGATACAAATTATACTATACGGTGTAGGTATTTATGCAATTCGTTACAGTGCGTAAAAAATCTGGCATGTTGTTCACTGGTGGACGCATCTCCGGGTGGAGCGTAAAACCTTAAGTTTTGAGCATAAAATCTCTCAATTATAAGCGTAAATACCGAGTCAATGTGAGAGGTTGATAGCTCTAGTAGGTTGTTATTACGATTCTATTTTTATGACAGATCCGAAAAATATGAAAGTTGCATGCATGCAGTTTCTATTTTTATACAGATCCAAAAATTATGGCAAAATCGTAGGAGTTTTCATTGCATGCGCACAAATTACGAATAGCATAAATTAAGGAATTGTCTTTCCAATGTGCATGCAGTAAACTGATATACGAACTCCGTGTTTAAGCATAAAATCGTACACTTTTTAGCATAAATATTACATGTGATAGGCATAAAACACAATAATCGAAAAGAAAACACGAATCGAAGGAGGTAGTCGCCGGAGGACGTCGTCGACGACATAAGCACAGATGTATGTCGTCATTGGGGCCGCCCGAACTACGCCGGATCGGAGGATGTCATGCGCGATCGTCGTTGCGTGCACCTCGCACCTTCCGTGACGCCGCTCGAACCTCACGCCTCGTGTGTCGCCGTCGCTACTCGCACATCGAGGGGCGCCGCTTGCTCGCCGGCCGTGGAAGTGCCGCCGCCTCGGGGCCCTGGGAACGCCGCCGCTTGCCCGCACAAGGGCACTGTTGTCGCTCGCCCTCTAGATCAAGGAGTCGCTGCCGCCGACCTGGGAACCGCCGCCTCTACTCCGGATCGAGGAACCGCGGCCACCGCACGTCGAGGTCGGGGAGCCGCGGCCACCGCAGCCACTGGCCGGGGGTCCACCGTTGCGCGCGCTATCGGGCAACCGCCGTCGTCGCACGCGCCGTCGCTAATGAATCTGGATGGGGCATGAAAACTGAACCCTAGCACTCTGGATTTTCTTTTATAGACCTGTGGACCTGGTCCAGCTCGACCGGATTGCACTGTCTGGCCTGGGCTTACTCTAGTTATTGAAAGCCCAGGGCTCCTAATATACAATATATATATATATATATTATACATCATATATATGCTTATTTTTTTAGAAAAAAACTTAGTTATTTATTTGAATACCCATGAATTACACTGGGTCCGCCTGGGTCCGCCTCTGTTTGAACTCTATATTAATATACTTGGGCTTATTAGCAAACTTGATCATCTTGAGTGTGCGTTCCTTTGTGCCAAAACTATTGTACTTCCTAATAACATGTTTTAATAATAGTTTCAATATATGTTTTGGATGACCTAATCAATTGTTATTGAATCTTGCCAAGGTGTTTTTTTACAACGGGGCAGAGCCCCCTAATTCATTAAGAACAAAGAGTTCATTACAAGATTCACAACCATAAGCAACCAGCCCAACTGACAGGCAACTAGTTCAGACACGCCACATCAGGTACCCCCTACAATACCGAGCTAACTCAATATAGTAAAAGTGACCTAACGCAACAAACCACATGCCCCAAGAGGAACCATAAATTTTGCTTATTATAGTATTTGCACTCCAGACAGGAGGCAAGACACACAACATTTACAGAGCAACAGCAAAGCCATCGGCATATAGGTAAGCTAGAAGACGAGCAGAATAGCAAAACCGCTGGAACCCGCTACCCAGTAATGTGACGATCTCTAGGTCTCCAGCCATAGGCTCAGCCTAAAACTTCACTTGTCGTCCTTCTGATAAGCTTGCTTCCTTGGACCACCATCTTTTTTCCTTCTCTTTCTGTCGAATAGCCCAGGAATCCAACTAGAAGCAGCAAAGAAATATGATGTTAGAGGGATCAAGTAAAGATTTGTCGCCAAAGCATCAATCATTTCTGGTTCTCCAAATAGCCCAAGAACAGCACCACACCCAAAAAGAAACATATTAGCGCTCTTATTTTTAGAACTTTTCATCCAAACACCGAAAAAAACATCAATGTTCTTTGGAATAGAATCCAAACATAATGCAACCTGAATCACCCTTCACACATATCTAGCAACAGGACACTTAAAAAAAATAAGTGGTCAACCGATTCATGGATGCCACAGAACAAGCATTCACTCGAGCCTTGCTAGTTTCTTTTTTTCAAATTATCTTTTGTGAGAATTTTGTTTCTCACAGCTAACCAGAGAAAAACCTTAATCTTATAAAGGAGTTTAGTTTTCCACAGAAACCGATAAGGCACACAGGCCTGATCACACATTTTCTTTTGTAAAGGGAATTCACAGAAAAATCCTTTTTACAAAGGGTCCAAACAATTTTATCCTCCTGATCAGTCACATGATGGTTACTACAACAATCAACAAGTTCTTCATACATCATATTCAAGCTACCCGTGATCCTCCTAAAGAAGAGAGCCAAAAAATCGATGACATGACTTTTTCAACCGAAATGTTTTTGTCATGCGCCAGGTCAAATAAACGAGGAAACCTAACAGCTAGAGGGGAATCACCAGCCTAAGTATTTTTTTTGAGAAACTAACTTTCCTGCCATTACCAACAGTCATTTTATAATTTTTGTAAAACTCATCTCTCAGATCTAACACTTTTCTCCAGAAATGAGAATCACTATGTCTTTTCTTAACAGAAATAAGGGGTTTTCCCTTATTGTATTTTTTGTTGATAATTTTTGCCACGGGCCATTTGAATTTTCAATATTCCACAACCATTTGGACATCATAGCATCATCCATGCCTTTAAGGTCTAGAACACCCTGACCCCTCTGAATTTTTGGACAACAAATTGTGCCCCGATTTGCTAAATGGATTTTCCTTGAGTTCTGCCCTCCTTGCCATAGAAGCCTTTTCCTATAAATGTTAATTTTCCTAATCATTGTCTTAGGAGCAGGGTAAATGGATAACATGTAAAGGGGGACATTGGTCAGACAGATATTCATTAAAGTCAGTCTTCCACCCAAACTTAGGAACCTTCCCTGCCATACTGCAAGTTTTTCTCCACTTTCTCTTTAATAGGACTCCAAAAGAATTTTGCTAAGTTTTTTGTTGTCAATTGGCACCCTAAGATATTTCACAGGAAGGTTGCTAATAGGACAAATGAAGATGTTGGCATACAATTCCTTGACCTCATTAGTCTCACTAAAGCAATAAACTTGACTTTTATGGAAGTTAATCTTGAGTCCAGACATTTGCTCAAAAAGGCATATTATGAATTTAAGATTTTTTGCCCCCTCCAAACAGTCTTGAATAAGGAAAATAGTGTCATCAGCATATTGAAGACAACAACAGCCATTTCTTATGATGTGGGGGATGAGGCCTTTTATAAGACCTTCATCTTAAGCTTTTTGAATCAAACAGGCAAGACCATCAGCAACAAGATTAAAGAGGAGGGGAGAGAAGGGGTCCCCTTGCCTCACCCCTTTGTGAGTGGTAAAATAGGGGCCAATAACATCATTGATTTTGATGGCAACTTTGCCACCTCTGACATTCCTCATCATCCAATCACACTGTCGGTGTTTTGGGTCCGACCGCACACCCGGGGTTGCCCCTCAAGGTGTTTTTAGGAGTAGGACGGTGTCGACGACTGTAGCAAAATGGTTCGTGCCGATCGCACGAGGGACAATGGACAAGATTTGCAGGTTCGGGCCGCTTAGAAGTGCGTAACACCCTACGTCCTGGTGAGTATATGAGCGTGGTTACAAGAGGATTCTCTGGATAGAGGGCGCAGAGAGTTTCTGTGGGTGGCTAAGTAGAACAGGGTCGATCGATCTGAAGGGGTGCCCCCTAGGCCTTATATACTCGGTCGTGGAGCAGTACATGTGATACGATAACAACAAGTAGCTAAAAGATAGTGAACCTCTTGAGTTTATCCCTACGTAACCTTCGCCGACTTATCCTCGCATGGCTCTGTTGCATGGGGGCTTCAGCGCGGGAAAGTCGGGTCTCTATTTGTGATTCATTCGTTCGACGTTGTGGGCCGCCTGTGTTTGCACTAATCAGTCTCACGTCTTCTTTATTGGTTGTCTTTCCCTAGGCCCACGAAAGAATGACCTTACGAATTATTGGGCCCTTGGGCTTTTCGTGAGGCCTTTTACTTCTTTAGTGGACCCAGGGGATATCTATCCCCCACAAGCCCCCGATCTTTGGGTTGATTTAGAGGTAATCAACTCAAAGATCCAAGGTCCAGAAAATGATTCCCTGTTGTCTTCTCTGGCTCTTATCACTCGTCCGACCAAAGTTTGGCTTTGTGCTTGTGCCTTAGAGGTCGGCATTTTGGATTGTAAGACTCCGGAATTCATTGGGTGCACCGGAGGTGCACCCAATGGGTGTAGCCCCCGACCTTTGAGTAGATTTTAGAAGATAATCTACTCGAAGGTCTTCTTCCAAAGGTTATCTCCATTCGCGCTCCTGCATCTCGGTTGAGGATTAGTCTTTTCAATCTTGCTCTACGCCTTAGAGGTCGGCGCTATACCGGTTTAGAATAATATTCCATGGGGTGCACCGGAGGTGCACCCAATGGGTGTAGCCCCCGACCTTCAAATGGATTTTTTAAGGACAATCCATTCGAAGGTCTTCCTTTCACTTGCGGAAACTGGTATGGGGCTATTTTGCATTATGCTTTGGAGGTCAGCATTATGTCATCAATATTTTGCTGCCAAGGTCAGCGTATATTTTGTCTTTAGCAGCCGAGTTTGCAATCCATCCATATCTTGCTAGGTAGTGCAATTTATTTGCTTCTGCGATTGATTGGACGTTTGACGGACGTTCTCTGTCTAGTGTTCACGTCGCTTCTGTCGGCCATATCTTGTACTTTGCTGGTTATATTTGGCTTTCCTCTGATCCTTACTGATATCTCATTTTTGTCTTGAGGTATTCACTGCATGCCCTGCACGGATGTGACCGTTTGAAAAATATACCGATAATTCCTGGGCGTCCCCCCCCCAATGGGTGTGGGCAAGGGACGGCTTGGTACGCTGAGTGTTTTAGCCGGTTGCCTCTGAGTAGTAATGCGATGGGACGGCTAGTGTAATCATATCCTTTGCGCTGTTGACTGGAGTCCCAATGGGTGTAGTGTTGCATGAAACGGCGTCCGCCGTCTGACGTGTCTTCAGATGGGTGGAAGTGCTTATTGAATGCCTTGCGACTGTTCAGTGACCGTGGTTAGAAGTGAGCGGTTGCCTTTCCCTTCTATAAATAACCCCTTTGCTTCTCTGGTTTCTTCACATCTCTTCGCTGCTCCTTACTGCCTCTTCCCTTTCTTTTTCTCCCAAAGCTTCAACCATGGGCAAGAACAACAAGCGCAAGCGTGAGCCGACTCCTCCATCGGAGGAGTTTGGTGACTCGGAATACTCAGAGGAGGAGTTCTCCTCTGAGTCCGAGGGGTCTCCGGCTCCCATCCCCCTGCGTGAGTCGTCTGATGACTCAGACGACTCCCAGGGGCTTGCGGCAGAGGTCTGGACGTACATCCGGGCCGTCGAGCGCTCCGGGCTCGAAGGCTCGGATGAGTCGGAGTACTCCTCGGATGAGGAGGACTCGGACGGCGGCGACGAGGGTGAAGACGACGACGACGACGACGACGACGATGACGACGACGGCGACGGTGACGGCAGCGGCAGTGGCAGGGGCGGCGGCGACGGCAGCAGGGACAGCACCAAGGGCGACAGCAGCAGGGGCAGCACCAAGGGCAGCAGCAGGGGCAGCACCAAGGGCGGCGGCGGCGGCAGGGGCAGGGCCAGTGGCTAGACGCCACTGGTCTTCTTAGATATTAGTATAGTTTAGTATAGCTAGAATAATGTAGTAGTAATTAGTGTAATTTAGTAGTAGTAGTAATGTAGAGTAGTATATTGTAGTTTAGTAGTAGTAGCAATGTAGAGTAGAATTAGGGAAGCACCAACTCGTAAAGAGTTGGTTTGTAAACTCGTTAACTTCCCTTTAATGAAGACTGTCGTTTATCCCCTCTTTTTGATGACTTGTCATTGCTTTTGCTGAATGTTGAACTGATTCTTTTGATATAGTAGAAACAACGCCGAGCGATGTGAAGGTTGACATCAGCGTTTTAGAAGTAACACTGAGCAATCGAACACAAGACCAGCGTTTTAGAGGCAATGCCGAATGATAGAAGGTCGGCATCGGCATTTTAGAAGTAATGCCAAGCGACAAAATACGGGGCTGGCATTTTAGAAATAACGCCGAGTGATTGAATGTCGGCGTCAGCATTTTAGAAGTAATGCTGAGCGTTTGAACACGTGGTCGGCGTGCTAGAGGACATGCTGAGTGATTGAAGGTCGGCTTCGGCATTTTAGGGGCAACGCCGAGCGATTGAGCACGTGGTCGGCGTTTTAGAGGCAACGCCGAGTGATTGAAGGTCGGCGTCGGCATTTTAGAAGTAATGCCGAGCGATTGAGCACGTGGTCGGCGTTTTAGAGGCAACGCCGAGTGATTGAAGGTCGGCGTCGGCATTTTAGAAGTAATGCCGAGCGATTGAGCACGTGGTCGGCGTTTTAGAGGCAACACCGAGTGATTGAAGGTCGGCGTCGGCATTTTAGAAGTAATGCCGGGCGATTGAGCACGTGGTCGGCGTTTTAGAGGTAACACCGAGTGATTGAAGGTCGGCGTCGGCATTTTAGAAGTAATGCCGGGCGATTGAGCACGTGGTCGGCGTTTTAGAGGTAACACCGAGTGATTGAAGGTCGGCGTCGGCATTTTAGAAGTAATGCCGAGCGATTGAGCACGTGGTCGGCGTTTTAGAGGCAGCGCCGAGTGATAGCCAGCTTCTCAAGTTTACTTTGAGGAAAATGACTGAGTGATGAGGTGGCACATTGGCTTTCTTGGAAATAACTGTTGGATATCCACGTGGCATGCTGGGATTTCGGAGATGACCGTCGTGTGATGACTGGGCACTTTTTGAAAGGGTATCTGGCTCAAGAATATCCCTTAAGAGTCGCGCTTTTAGCCGCCTTTGCTTTCCGTGCCCTAGTTCTTGCATTTCCGCATCTGAGTCTTCTCTGCCACTCGCCTCCTACTCTGTTTCGCCAGCGAGAAGCAAGATGGCGCCCAAGAGGAAGACTGCGAATTCGTCTGCCGCGGTGATCCCCGCTATCGACCCCAACAGTCAGTTACCCTTCGCAGGTAACCATATGTCTGTAATTTCTGAAGTTGAGCTTCTCCGCCTTGTCTCCATCGGGGTTCTCCCTCCACGGGAACTCTGTTCTTGGCGGGCTTGCCACGGGACTACTGTCCCAACCGAAGATACCCACGAGTCAGTGGTTTACACTCCTTTCCTTCTTCGCGGCCTCGGCCTCCCCATATCTCCTTTTTTCCGTGGCATCCTTGATTTTTATCACATCAACCTGACTCACTTGAACCCTAACTCCATTCTCCAAATCTCTATTTTCGTTCACCTTTGTGAGGCTTATCTCGGCGTGCTGCCGCATTTTGGTTTATGGAAATATCTGTATCACTGCCGTCCTGGGATGGCCGGGGGGCAACATCAGTTGGTCGGAGGTGCAAGTTTAGAGATGCGCCGTGGGCGGAAGACCGAGTATCTCGAGATACCCCTCAAAGACAGCATTAAAGGTTGGCGT
The DNA here is from genome assembly GCF_902167145.1 of Zea mays. Lineage (NCBI taxonomy): Eukaryota > Viridiplantae > Streptophyta > Magnoliopsida > Poales > Poaceae > Zea > Zea mays. The sequence continues at coordinate 217,832,620 of NC_050096.1, read as the reverse complement.
CTGGAGTGGTTTATAATGGATAATTATGGAAATTCTCTCCCTTCCCGCTCAGGAAGACAGCCAGACGTTCGTACTCCAAGTTGGACTGAGTCTTCCACGGACCAAGAAGTGGCCGAGGCAGGCGTGTTGCTTACTGAAGTTGGATTACTGAAAGAGAGAGGTCTGACTGTCGAAGCTGTGGTCACAGATTTTGTTTTCAAAAACATTCAGCCGCTGAAAGATAGGGCCTATCCGGCATATCTTTACCGAGGGCTGGCCGACTCAACCCGAGTTACTAATAGGAGAATTCCTTCTGTTGATTTGGTGAGCCGACTCGAAATGATCCTCAGGGGTAAAGTTTCAAATGTTGGTGCTCCAGTGGCATACTCGGCTTGGAACCTGCCTTCTCCCAAAGATTTCACTCTTTTTGTGTCCAATCCGCCCGTGACAGATAGCAATTTGGGTCTTAGAGTGCGACCTTCTGCTGAAGAGGTCTGTTCCTTAGTTGCTTCGCTCGGGGAGATACCTGATGATGAACGGCAGATTTATTTTGAAGTGCCCCTGAACCCTAGTGATGCAGACATAAATGACATGCTCGATCTGCTAGCTGAGGATTCATCTGATACTGCTCCTGATGGTACATTGGCAGCGGTGCCCCTTCCAGAGGTTGATGCGACCTTGGATGTCTCGAAACCTGTCAATACTCGCCCGAGGCGTCCTAGCCGAACCAGTCAGCCCGAGCCTTCTGCTGATGAGCAGAAGAAGAAAAGAAGACGCCTCCGGCGAGTGTCCAGTTTTGACGAGGATGCCAGCACCTTAGCTCCTGCTGCCGAAGAAATGACTGCAACTGGCCTTGCTGACATTGATCCCAATGGGTGTGCTCCGCCTGCTACTGACCCCAATGAGGATGTTGTTTGTGCTGTTGCTGTGGAAGATGAGGAGGAAGAGAATGAAACTCCATTAACTCGGAAAAACAGTCGGCAGTTCGTCGCCAGCGGTGGTAGTAGTGGGGTTCCTTCTCCTGCCTTGTCTGCTCTTATTGGTCTGCAAGAACTGTCCATGGCTAATTTTGATCAAGCTCTAGAGGATATGGTCCCTGAGAACTTGTTGTTGGAACCTGCAGACGTTGATGCAACAGAAACTTGTGCAGCCGTGCCAGATGCTGGGTTGAGGTCGTCCCGTGCCTCGTCGACCTTAGAGCACGATCTCGAGGGTCGGGATGATGACTTGGATCGTCCTAATCCTATGGAAGTAGCTGAAGGCCCGTCGACCTTAGAGGTGGTCATGGCAGAGAGCTTGGATCCCTTGAATAGCGCTGACATGTGCCCAGCCCCCGAGGGTGTCGCCGGGGAGGACTCAGCTCAGGTGAGGAGTGCAGGCCACTACCCAGCCCCCGAGGGTGTTGCCGGGGGTGACTCGGCTCAAGTGGGCAGTGCCAACCTTGACCCAGCCCCCGAGGGTGTCCGAGCGAGGTCTCCCTCCTGCACTTCCATGGATGTTCATGTGGGTTCACCTCCACACTCTGGCGGCATGATGGTGGCTCAAACTCCGGATCAGGGGGTCGCTTTGGAGGGCAGCATCCCCACTGGTCTGGCGTTAAGCTCTGCTGAATGTACTGAGCTCGTTCCTGCCGGTCTGCTGCAAGCTGCTTCGAGTGGTGGTCTGGCACCTGGTCATCAGCTGATTTCTCCTGACTTGGGGATCCCTTCGCTTTTCTCCAACCTCCAGGTGCTGTGTTGTGCTTTAGTTTGATCTTTATGTTGCATGAATTGTTGCCATTATGCTCATCCGCTCTTCTTATCAGGCTTTGGTGGATGGAATGGTCGGCCAGCTGAAGTCGCAGGGTGCTTCCATCCCGGAGGTGGCTTCATCTCTTGAGCGTTGGAATCCGGTGTTGCTTCGGGGTCGTGTATCTGAGTTGGAGGCCACCAATGCTGGTTAGTGTCCTTTCTTCTTCTTCTTTGTTCTTGCTCGTGGGTTGTTTTACCTTCTGACCTCATTTTGTTTGAATACCTCTTGATAGGGATGACTCGGCAGATCACAATTCATGAAGAAAAACATTCCCAAGATCAAGCTGAAATGGCTCGACGATGCGCTGACTTCGAGGAGAAGTATTCTCAAAGTCAGATCGAGTTGAGTCAGGTCTCTGCAGCTTTGGATGATGCCAACGCTCTGAGTTCTTCTCTTCATGCTCAGCTTGACTCTGAGAAGGTAGCTTACGAGCCCGTGCTTCGCCTTATCATGCTCTTGAATTCTGAATGAGTTGATTTTTGCTTGTAGGAAGAAAAACGCATCCTTGCTGCTTCTCGCGACAACTTGGACAGATTGTACCGAGATTCCAGTAACTCGCTGACCATCTTGGAGAGGAGCCACCGTTTTACGATGGAGGAGCTTGACAATCAACGCCGTCAGCTGCAAGAATCCTCGGACGAAGTGGCCCGCCTTACCCAGTTGCTATCGGCAAAGGACGCCACCATCAAGGGACTCCGAGCTTCTAAGAAATCCATTGCTCAGGAGTTAGAAACTGCTCAGCAGGCTGTTAAAGTTGCTGAAGAAGCTGCTGTCACTTTCAAAACTCAGCGCGATAAGGCCCTGGACAAGGCCATTCGAGCGGGACGAATCTTGATGAGAAGACCCGGCGTGGTTGTCCCTGAAGATATAAGAGCCGATGTGAATGCTGCCCCTGATTCCTCGAATCGCCCTTCTTCGCCAGTCGTTCCTGAGAGAGACAATGGAAAATAAAGAAACAGTTCGCGTGCTCTGAGCGCGCAGTTAGCATGATCAAGTACTCGTTAGAGGTTATCGGCTTATCATTCGAATAACGTGATTACTCCCTTATTGTATCAGAATTTATTAGTTTGTAAGTTTGTGGTCACGCTGCATGATGATTATGAAGTTTGTTTGTGGGATATGGAGATCATCCCTTGAACTGCATAAGCGCGAGTATGCTATACTGGTTTAAGCCGTCAATGACTTTTAGCCGGTAACTTCCGTTAGTAGGGTATAGTGGTCACCCTAGGTAAAGTAAGCGTGAGCATGTTGCACCGCCTTAAGTCGTTGCCGACTTAAGTCGATTGCTCCGTTTGTAGGGCATAGTGGTCACCCCGAGTTAAGTAAGCGTGAGCATGTTGCACCGCCTTAAGTCGTTGCCGACTTAAGTCGATTGCTCCGTTTGTAGGGCATAGTGGTCACCCCGAGTTAAGTAAGCGTGAGCATGTTGCACCGCCTTAAGTCGTTGCCGACTTAAGTCGATTGCTCCATTTGTAGGGCATAGTGGTCACCCCGAGTTAAGTAAGCGTGAGCATGTTGCACCGCCTTAAGTCGTTGCCGACTTAAGTCGATTGCTCCGTTTGTAGGGCATAGTGGTCACCCCGAGTTAAGTAAGCGTGAGCATGTTGCACCGCCTTAAGTCGTTGCCGACTTAAGTCGATTGCTCCGTTTGTAGGGCATAGTGGTCACCCCGAGTTAAGTAAGAATGCAAGTCAATCATAAATGAGCCAAGTATCTTTGAAATCTCTCTTTATTGATGATGTATTTCCATTATACAGAATACATGGTCGCTCCGGCTGTTTTGAAATACAGCTAGGGGTAAAACTTTCGGAGGTGCTCTATGTTCCAGGAGTTCCCAACTTCCGTGCCATCCATTTGGGTGAGGCGATATGATCCGGGACGAGTGACTTCTGCTACTATGAAAGGTCCTTCCCATAAGGGTGATAACTTGTGCCGTCCCTCCCCCGTTAGAATTCGGCGGAGGACGAGGTCTCCCATCGAAAAGAAACGTTGCCGCACAGCTTTGTCGTGGTAGCGCCTTAGAGTCTGCTGGTATCGTGCTGATTGAATCACCGCATTCAGTCGTTCTTCCTCAAGTACGTCAATATCCTCCAGCCTGGTGGCTTCGGCTTCTGCTATGCTTTCGAAGATCAATCTTGGCGCCCCAAACTTGAGATCAGCGGGTAGCACTGCCTCCGACCCATAGACCATGAAGAAAGGAGTGTTTCCATGCAGGGCCCGGCTAGGTTGGGTTCTCAAGCTCCAAACAACATAAGGCAATTCTCTTATCCATTTTCCTGCGAATTTTTCATTTTTATCAAAGACCCTTTTTCTAAGTGCCTCCAATATCATTCCGTTGGCTCGCTCAACCTGCCCGTTGGCTCTCGGATGGGCTACAGATGCATACTTGATCTGAATGCTTTTTTGCTCGCAGAAGTCAAAGAATTCTGAACTGGTAAAGTTGGATCCCAAGTCAGTGATGATACTGTTCGGTATCCCAAATCTGAATATTATGCTTTGTATGAATTCCACGACTTTAGCAGAGGTTAAAGAGGCAATGGGCTGGAACTCTATCCATTTAGTGAATTTGTCAATTGCCACCAATACATGGGTGTATCCTCCTTGAGCTTTCTTGAAAGGTCCAATCATATCCAATCCCCAGCATGCGAAAGGCCAAGTTACTGGTATGGTTTGTAGCTGCTGTGCTGGCATGTGCTGTTGCTTTGACAGGTATTGGCAAGCTTCGCATCTCTGAACTAACTCGGCTGCATCATTCTTCGCCGTTGGCCAATAGAATCCTGACCTGAAAACCTTCCCGACTAATGTTCTGGATGCTGCGTGTACTCCACACTGCCCTGCATGGACTTCCTCCAGAAGTTGCTTCCCGGTGGACGGGAGAACACACTTCATGAGGACGCCTGACGCGCCCCTCCTGTATAATACCTCCCCAATGGGTGTATAGTGAGCTGATTGTCTGGCAATGCGCTCTGCCGAGTTCTTGTCATCTGGCTCTTCTTCATTCTTTATATACTTAATAATCGGTTGCCTCCAGTCATCAGAGTCTGACTCGGGTTGATCTATGATAATGCACTCTTCTATTTGATCCGTCGAGATGCTCGGCTGGAGAATTTCTTGCACGAAGACCCCGGGCGGGACTTGAGTCCGACCGGATCCAAGCTTGGACAGTACATCAGCCGCCGTGTTCCGATCTCTTTCTATATGATGAAACTCCAGACCTTCGAATTTATCTTCTAGCTTTCGGACGGCGGCACAGTATCTTCCCATTGAATCACTTGAACAATCCCATTCCTTGTTTATCTGACTGATGACTACCAGAGAATCTCCGTACACCATCAGTCTCTTGACACCCAGTGATATAGCTATGTTTAATCCGTGTATCAAAGCTTCATACTCGGCTGCATTGTTAGAGGCCGGGAATAGCAATTGGAGTGCATACTTGAGGTGCTCGCCTCCAGGTGCAGTGAAGAGAATTCCTGCTCCTGCTCCCTGCAGCTTCAGCGAGCCATCAAAATACATTCGCCATACTTCTGCGGTTTCTGGATTATCCGGCACTTGCTGTTCTGTCCACTCTGACACGAAATCGACCAGTGCTTGAGTTTTGATGGCGGTGCGAGGTCGGAACTCGATATCATGGGATCCCAACTCGCAAGCCCACTTGGCTATTCGGCCAATGGCTTCCTTGTTGTGAAGAATGTCCCCTATTGGAAAACCAGTAACTACTATGACTTTGTGGTCGTCAAAGTAGTGGCGCAGCTTGCGGGCGGTTAGAAGTACTGCATATAATAGCTTCTGAACTTGAGGATACTTTTTCTTCGATGGGCCTAGAACCTCACTGATGAAGTAGACAGGATGTTGTACCGGGTAGGCATGCCCCTCTTCCACTCGCTCGACTACCAACGCAGTGCTTACCACGTGAGTCGTGCAAGAGATATATAACAGCAAATCTTCAGCCGGCTGAGTCGGCGTAGCTCGCCGGGGCGGTTTCAATACTGGCGGTGTTGTCAGGAATTTCTTCAGTGCGTCTAGAGCTTCTTGTGCCTCTGAAGTCCATTGAAACTTATCCACCTTCTTCAGCAGTTTATAAAATGGCAGACCTTTTTCTCCCAGCCTGGATATGAATCTGCTCAGGGCTGCCATACATCCAGTGAGTCGCTGAACCTTCTTTTGCGATCGAGGAGCTTCCATCTTCATGATAGCTTCAATCTTATCTGGATTAGCTTCAATTCCCCGGTGGCTGACAATAAATCCGAGTAACTTTCCTGCTGGTACCCCGAAGACGCATTTCTCAGGATTGAGCTTCCATCTATATCTTCTCAGGCTGTTGAAAACCAGCTGTAAGTCTTCGATGAAGTTTTCCGGATTCTCCGTCTTAATCACCACGTCGTCTACGTAAGCCTCCACACGCTTGCCCCAGTGATCGGCTAAGCATGTTTGAATAGCTCTCTGATAAGTCGCTCCAGCGTTTTTGAGGCCGAACGGCATGGAGGTATAACAGAAAGCACCAAACGGGGTGATGAACGCCGTTTTTTCCTCGTCTTCTTTTGCCAAACTAATCTGATGATACCCGGAATAGCAATCTAAGAAAGACAGCATCGAACATCCAGCGGTGGAATCCACCACCTGATCTATCCTTGGGAGCCCGAAGGGATCCTTCGGACAGTGTTTGTTGAGATCAGTATAGTCGACGCACATGCGCCAATCCACTTTATTCTTTTTGAGTACAAGAACAGGGTTGGCTAACCACTTGGGGTGTAATACTTCTCTAATAAATCCGGCCGCGACCAAGCGAGCTAACTCGGCACGAATGGCCTCTCTCTTGTCGGGCGTGAAACGACGTAGCTTTTGCCGGATCGGCCTCGCCTGAGGATAGACTTTCAATTTGTGCTCGGCCAACTCCCTCGGGACTCCCGGCATATCCGCAGGTTGCCATGCGAATACATCTCGGTTATCTTGCAGGAACTGGATGAGCGCTCTTTCCTATTTATCATTTAAACTGGAGCTGATGATGGCCGTCTTGCGCTCATCAGCAAATCCCAAGTTGATCCGCTTGGTGTCCTCAGTCGGCCGCATAGAGGTCGCGGCCTGAGCTTCGTTTGCCGGCACGGCGAGGTCTTCTTCAGGCTTAGAGTTCGCCGGTGTAGAAGGAACCGCTGACGGCTTGGTGGTGAGGGCTGCTTGGATGGCCACTCGGAAACATTCTGCGGCGCCTTGGAAGTCGGCGCGTACAGTTATGATTCCTTGCGGCCCTGGCATCTTTAGTATCATGTACGTATAGTGTGGGATGGCCATGAACTTGGCCAGCCCCGGCCTCCCGATGATGGCGTTGTACCCGCAGTCGAAGTTCGCCACCTCGAACCTCAGGAACTCGGTTCTGTAGTTATCCGGAGTCCCGAAGGTGACCGGCATGTAGATGTGGCCCAGCGGGTATTCCCCTTCCGTCGGCACGATGCCGAAGAAAGGAGTGTCTGACTCGTGGAGCTCTTTGAGGTGAACTCCCAAGCCTTGGAGCGTACGGGGGAAGGTGACGTTGATGCTGCTCCCCCCGTCCACTAGCACCTTCTTCACCCGGCTCTCTCGGATCACCGGATCGACGAGGAGCGGGTATTTGCCTGGGTGGTCGAAGTTGAGCCATTGATCCTCCCGAGTGAACGTGATTGGGTGCTCCGACCACCGGTACGGGCGCGGGAGGGCCGGTGGTCGCCACCAGTATCTGGCGGTCGTTGAGCTTTTGTTGTCTCTTGTTTTCCTGCGACCCATGTCCGCCGAAGATGACGTTGACCTCCCCGTCAACGCGCGGGAAAGCTCCTCCTCCTCCCTCCTCCGGCTGATGGGGCTGTCGTGGTTCATCTGGTCCTCCCCTCGGCGGAGGAGGCGGTAGAGGTTGAAAGGGTCGGCCATGCCCGACGGAGTGCTTGAAATCCCGGCAGTTGCGGAGAGTGTGTCGCATGTCCTTGTGGTACGGGCATTGGGCGTCGAGGATGTCGTCCAGCGTGCGTTCGCCTCCACGAGGTCCTCCTCGGGCGCGAGAGGCGGGTGGTCCGGCGGCGTGTACCTCTTCGCGAGGCCTCTTCTCCCAGCGCTTGTCGGGTGGCTGGTTCGCGTCGCGTCGTGGTGCTGCCGGTGCGGGCTTTGCTCCTCCGATGAGGTCCTGGGCCCGCTCGTCAGCGGTGATGTAGAGGTCGGCTTCCCGGAACAGCTCCTCGGAGGTAGTCGGCGCCTTTTGCAGTATGGCTCGGACGAAAGCCGAGTCGTTAGATCCTCTGTAGAAGTCCTCGATCACGGCCGCCTCCGTGACCTCGGGGATGCGGTTTCTCATGGTCTGGAACCTTTTAAGGTATGACCGGAGAGTCTCATCCCCTCGGCGCTTGATGGATTTGAGGTCCCATGGTTGCGCTGGCTTGTCGGAGAGAGATTGGAAGTTGGCGGTGAAACGTCGACTGAAGTCTCCCCAGTCGTCGATGCAGTGTCGGGGTAGATGTCGTAGCCACTGCAGCGCGTCTTGCCCGAGGACGATGGGCAGATACGCAGTCATGACGTCTTCGGATGCCCCGGCAGCCCGAGCAGCGGTGGTGTAGACGGCTAACCAGCCCCCTGGATCCTGCTTAGGTTCATATTTGTCGACATTGGATACCTTGAAGTTGGGAGGCCATTGGATGGCCCTAAGGCGCGGAGTAAGGGCGGATACTCCGCACGTGTCCTCCTGTCGTCGAGGATGTCGTCTGTCCCGGGGAGGGGAGTGGCGGTGGTGGTTCCTCGACCGTCCCCGGGTGGTTCCACCAGTTGAAGCTGTTGCCGACTCAGTTCGGGTGGCCTGGCTTTGAGTCGGGAAGCCATGATCTCGATCATACTCCTCCCGACGGCGAATTTCGTTCTCGTGCCGCCGTTCGCGCGAAGCATTGATAGAGCTTCGCGCGTCTCGGCGACTGTTGATGGCGTGTCGCAAATCGTTCGGCGGGTGAGCGAGCGGTAGAAGATGGTTGGCTGCCTGGGTGAACAGGCGCCGGTATCCCTCGGCGTCGGGAGTCCGAGGAAGTCCGTCAGCTATCCGGGCTAGAACGCCTCCGACTTCGCTCGGCGTGTTCATAGCTCGGGCGAAGTCGGGGTTCAAGTTGCGCCCGAAGAGCGGATTCTCGCGTCGTTGCCTTGCATCTTGCTCGGCTTGCTCCTGAGTCCGACGGCGATCACGTCGTCGGGAGTTCCTTCGTTCCCTGAAGACGCGTTCTTCCGGAGTTTCTCCTATCTCTGAGACCTCGTCTCGCGAGACAGGCTGCTCCGGATCCCGTTCTCCAGCTGCGTGATGTCGTCGAACGTTCCTGCGTCGGTTCCTTCGTCGGCGGGATTCTCGCTGAGGCGGTTCTTCTCCGGGCGCGGTCGGTTCATCGTCGGAGACGACGGGCGACTCTGCCCTCCCGATGAAGAGGACGTCGGGGTAGAACGGTATTGCTGCCGCGGCGACTTTCTTTCCGTTCTCCTTTGAGGTCGGAGGAACGGGAAGAACGACTGGCCTCTCCCTGATCTCCTTCCTTCTCATGACCTGTGTCCATTCTTTCGTCGGGGAAGTAGACAGCGGAGTCTTCCGGGTCAGCGAGCTTCTAGCTCCAGCCTCCCCGGAGACGATCTTGTTCCGAAGAGCCGGAGGTAGCGTCTTTCCAGTATTTTCGGAGTTTGTTGGAGGAGACTTCTGTTCCGGCAGATCCGCGAGGCGGTGTAGAATTCCTTCTTCGTCCGCCATGGATGAGATTGTCCCGAAGCAGAATATGGATCCGAGACGCATGGTGATCTTGCTGTGGAAGGTGACGGCCATTGAGCTAGCTTGGATCGTCGACACACCCCCTACCTGGCGCGCCAGCTGTCGGTGTTTTGGGTCCGACCGCACACCCGGGGTTGCCCTCAAGGTGTTTTTAGGAGTAGGACGGTGTCGACGACTGTAGCAAAATGGTTCGTGCCGATCGCACGAGGGACAATGGACAAGATTTGCAGGTTCGGGCCGCTTAGAAGTGCGTAACACCCTACGTCCTGGTGAGTATATGAGCGTGGTTACAAGAGGATTCTCTGGATAGAGGGCGCAGAGAGTTTCTGTGGGTGGCTAAGTAGAACAGGGTCGATCGATCTGAAGGGGTGCCCCCTAGGCCTTATATACTCGGCCGTGGAGCAGTACATGTGATACGATAACAACAAGTAGCTAAAAGATAGTGAACCTCTTGAGTTTATCCCTACGTAACCTTCGCCGACTTATCCTCGCATGGCTCTGTTGCATGGGGGCTTCAGCGCGGGAAAGTCGGGTCTCTATTTGTGATTCATTCGTTCGACGTTGTGGGCCGCCTGTGTTTGCACTAATCAGTCTCACGTCTTCTTTATTGGTTGTCTTTCCCTAGGCCCACGAAAGAATGACCTTACGAATTATTGGGCCCTTGGGCTTTTCGTGAGGCCTTTTACTTCTTTAGTGGACCCAGGGGATATCTATCCCCCACACACACCAGGTGCTACCAAGACCTTTTTCTCCAGCATGTAATGGAGAAAATGCCAGTTAACTTTATCACAGGCTTTTTTTAAATCAACTTTGAAAACAACCCCATTTTGTTTCCTCTTTTGAACCTCATGAAGGATTTCATTCAGGGAAACCACACCATCCATTATGTATCTCCCCTGAACAAACCCATATTGAAACTCACTAATCACTTTGGTGATACAATGAGCAAAACTGTTATTAAGAACCTTGGTGATGATTTTATAACAAACCTTCAAAAGCCTAATGGGTCTGAAATTTTTCATTTCAAGAGCGATGTCAACCTTTGGCAATAGAGTCACAACACGAAAGTTAAGCCTTGCAATATCCAGGGATCCATTAAAAAAATCTTTAAACATATTCTAGAGATCAAGCTTAATGAGCTCCTAGAAGTCTTGAAAAAATCAACAGGGAGGCCATCAGGGCCAGGGGCACTGTTATGTTTTAAAGAAAACACCGCTTTTTTGATCTCTTCTAAAGAGAAAGGGGCAATTATAAGGACCCTATCTTCCTACTCCAACTTTTTCATTGATAGATTCTTCATTGAGATATTAGAGGTAAGAGAGGGGCCAAAAAGATCCCTATAAAAGGAAGTGGCCACCTGGTTGATACCTCCCTCGTCATCAACAGACAATCCATTATGAAGAAGTGAATAGATTTTAACTCTTCTTTTCCTCCCTTTTGCCCTTTATTAATGAATATGTCCCTAGCAATTTGCTTTCTCTTGATCCCTTCTTCAGTCACCATGTTTTTCAAATTCCACTCCATATCAGTTTTTTTCAATCTCTCGAAATTTGAGATGACTGCAGTCTCACTTTTTTTTTCAAGGACATCAATTTTATCCATAAGCTCTTTCTTCAACTTCTTATACCTCCCTTCAACATTAATATTCCATCCTTTCAACATTTTTCAATATTTTTGTTTTTTCCTTCCAAACATTGATACTCTTTCTGCTCCTTATAGGCAAGGATCAGCTTTCCCAGACTTTCTGCTTAAAGTCATGTCTGAGCCTCCAGCACAGCTCATACCTAAAATCCCTCTTCATAGTAGTAACAGAGTCAGTTCTAAGACACATGGGAACATGATCAGAAAAAAGTCCTATTTAGCCCAGAGACAACAACATTTTTGTACTGCAAGTCCCATTTTGGGCTAGCTAGGAATCTATCCAGCTTCTCAAAAGTAGAGGGGATGTCTATTATTGGACCAAGTATATAATCTATTCATCAGGTCCAACTCTATCAGACTGTGTAGCTCAATGATAAAGTTAAATAAAGTGCTCCATTTATTTGTTCCCCTAGTTTATCTTATCCCCGTCTTTCCTTAAGATGTTAAAATCACCTCCCACCAACATGGGATGTCTGCACCTAGAACAAAAGAAAGACAACTCACTGAGGAATTTATGTTTATGCTCCTCTTGAGCAGCTCCATACACATTAATAAAATTCCAGATGAAACCATTTTCTTTGTGCACGACAAGGGTCCTGATCATGAATTACCCCAATTCATGTTCTCTTACATCAAAAACTTCATAATTGAAACCAACTAGAAGACCACCAGATCTCCCATTAGGGGGAGACCAAAGCCAAGCAAAGTTTCTATTACCACTAATAGAGTTCAACCAAGAATCACTAAAGATTTTTATTGGTTTCTTGCAAACCAATGAAGTTAACTTTTTCATCTCTTATGAGTTCCCTCAGAAATTTCATATTAACACCCTTATCCAACCCCTGACAATTCCTGATGAGACCTATCATTCTAAATTATTAAAGGGAAGGCGGGCAACACCAGCTTCGATCCACTTATTAGGTGTGTACCTAAGTTTGGGCGAAACTTTTTTTCTTTCTTTTCACTGTTTTTTCTTATGCTGAGTCTTTCTGCCCTTTATCAAGACCATCACATTATCCAAGTCAGACTCCTTATTAAGATCAGAGTCATCATGGATAATACTATCCACATCAGTCTGACACACCAATACAAGGATTTATATCAATATTTTTAACAGATTGAATAACAAGATTATTTCTGGTAAGCTCTAAAAATTTTATCAATTCTGTATTAGAAGCAGAATCAACACAAGAAGACCCTAGTTGTACTCCCAATTTCGTAGCTATATCAATAATCACATCATTATCAGAACTGAATAAGGAAAAGAGGTTTGAGGACATACCTTTATTGAGGAAGGCATCTCTAGCCACAACTCTATCAGTACCTTCCATTTGTTCAGAAGGCTGATCAGCAATCTTCACATCTTCATTTGTCTCAAATCTGCTACTTTTCCTAGTACCTTCCATTTGCTCATAAGGCTTAACAATTACTTTTCCCCAACATCCTAGGCCTCTTCCTCAGGCTGATGTTCAACTACCACTTTTTCCCTTTATCTTGTGAAAGGGGTAAAACTATTTCATCATCTTTTGCAAACTCTTCCAGGTCTTGAGAGCTCATTAGGTCATCTTCACTCGCATTGAAGTCCTCATCATCATTTCCCAAGTTTTCATCATGAATTTTATCATCATCAGCAGGAATATCAACATCCTCTCCTTCCATCACCTCAGACAACCTCAAAGTATTCTTACCCTGAGAAGCAGATTCCCCTATGTTGTCAGTTAATATATTGTCCAGACTAGAAAAATCTTCCTCATTTTTGGCTTTTTCCAGATTTTCCAAAAGTTGGGTCATCAAAACCATGCCTCTCAATAGAAGCTCTCTTGCCTAGGTTAATAGAATCATCATTCCATCCTTCTTCAGGTTATAGAGTCAATTTTGAGAAAGATGTCATAAAGGAAGGGTTTGACCCCAACCTCCACCACTGGGGTAATCATAGCCACACTTTTAACATGCACCTTGAACCTCACAATATCCTTAGAGTCTAAGGATAATAGGTCCACTTCTCAATAGCACCAATTGTGGAGCCAAGTTCGCAAATAGCTTGATAGTTTTGTAGTTCCTCTAGAACATTTTCTGCCATAATCCAAACAGTATGTAACTTTGACTTTGGTTTAGCCTGTGAACTCCAAGGAGTCACATCAATTTTAGCTCCATAAACTTCATTTTTAGTTCAGAGAAATTTATCATATCATCCAACCTCTCTTGAGAGGGGAATTGCATAAGGAAACCGAAATGACATTTAATGGCCTTCCAAGTTTTCCCCAAGGAAAATGAATCTCGAAATCTTTTTCAAGCTCTTCAGCAGAGACCAATCCCTCTACAACCTTAACTAGGCCGATGAAGCTTCTTTTAGGCTTTTTAGACAAAGGTTTCGCAAAATGAGATGAGTAAAACCCTAAACCATCCCCCGTCATTCCAACTATGGGCATGCACGACTTACTCTGTTTAGGGAGAACACATCTAGCAGTCATATGCGTTTCTTTACGGCAAATATCACACCATAAGGATTTGAAGATGTCCCTGGCATGGTGACCCTCCATGCCAAATTTTTGACAGAAAATGCAGAGGATGATTTCATTTTCTTTTTTCAAAACAGGCAGGCAGATTTAGGATTACCTGAATGACCTCCATCTCCAGATGAAGATGTCATGATATCTTCTTTGGATTCTGATTTCCCCGGAGAGAGGGCTTCAATCGCCAACTGAGATTGTGGTTTTCCGCCCCACGATTGCGACCCTTGAGCCAAATCCTTCTGCCCCCAACGATCCCAATTAGGGTTTCTGTTCTTTTGGTCCATCAGCGACGACATGGAGCAGCGACCCAGACACGACCACTCTTCATCCACCACAGGTGGATGCAACAACGAGGAATACCAGCCACCCCGATAGCTGGAACGGGAGGAGGCAGGGAGAGACCAGAGGCGAGAGAGAAACACGACGAAGTGTGGGAAAGAATGAGAACCGATGAGGTCCGAGGGGAACCCCAACTCACGCTTATGTCGATCTTCTGCACTAAGCGACGAATAAGCGTCTAGAGGATGAGCTTGGGCCGATGAAGATGCAAGACTATGAAGTGGTTCCATGCCCGGGATCCAACCGACCCATGGTGCGCGCACGAGAGCAACACGTCCCTTCGACTTCAGCGATGGAGGTCGTTTCTCCACGTTTCTCCACCGTGTGTTGCACACGAGGAGAAGGAGAGGGCGGCCCAAAGACACGAGCAACATCTCCATTGTGGGCCACAAAGGCACGGGAGGGAGAAGACAAGGCAACCCATGGCCGCTTCTTCTTTTTTTCCTTCGGCTCATTTTCTTTACTCAATTTTGACTTCCTCTTGTCAAGATGTTATATGGCCTCTTTACCTTTTGGGATAGCTCCTCTTATTGAGCCAGTGATATGGTTGACCTACCATGCTGGCACGTGAGATTAACATGTTCGAACACATTGATTTAAGAAAAAACTTATCGTGTGATATTTTTTAAAAATAATTTAAAAATAAACATGACAAAAAAATAGCCACGGGTGCGCCAATCGGAGAAGACGACGCCCGCGACAACCTCTCCCGTCTCCCGTGCTGCCACCTGTCCGCTCCGCTGTACCCATGCGGACCGGAACGGTCAATTATCCCTCCACTGCCCGCCACACCCTATCCCCCACACTCACCCTCCGCACCGGATCCCGTCATCACCTCCGAGCGGCGCGCCGGGCCGGCATCCAACTCGCCGCCGACGCGCCGCGCCCCAGAACGAGCCGCCGGAACGATCTCCCTAACCCCCGATGCGCCGTCCTATTGCCCGCGGCGAGCCCAAGGTACAAACCCTAGCTCTAGCTCCTCCCTCCGCAGCCGCCCCAACCAAGATGGGCGCCCATAGGCGACAACCCAGCTCCCACCGCCGCGTTGCCGGCGCCCTCACGCTCCTCGCCGCGTCCGCGCTCGCGCTTCTTCTCCTAGCATCCCGCCGGGTTCCCCCGACCTACGGCGTCATCATCGACGCCGGCAGCACGGGGAGCCGCGTCCACGTCCTCGCCTACCGCTCCACGGCGGGACTCCCGCAGCTGGACTGGGCACGCATGGCCTCGATGAAGGCTACCCCAGGGCTATCGTCCTTCGCGGCGGACCCACGCGGCGCGGGGCTGTCTCTGGCGCCGCTATTGGAGTTTGCCAGGCGCCGTGTGCCGCGGGAGAGCTGGGGGGAAACCGAGGTGCGGCTCATGGCCACTGCCGGGCTGCGGCTGCTCGATTCCGCAGTGGCCGAGTCCATCCTGCAGTCTTGCAGGGAAGTGCTTCGGGGGTCGGGGTTCCAATTTCAGGACGAATGGGCCACCGTGATCTCAGGCATGTAACATAGTAAAACTGTGTGACTTATTTTCCGTTTTGATGACTTGCTTTGGAAATGTGTGGATCTGGAGCTCTTGCATTTGATGTGATGCTGGAAGTACTATTTTGAAATTGGGAGCTTACATTTCAGTACATCTGGATAGAGTTTTGTTGAATTTTGGCAGTTTTCTGTGTATCTTAGCATGTTTGATTGAACTGAATTCAATTTCTTTGTTTAGATGATCATGCAAGTACGTTGAAATACTGTGTAGGGGCTGAGGAAGGGATATACGCATGGGTTGCAGCAAATTATGCTTTGGGGACTCTTGGGGGTGATCCAAACGACACCACTGGGATTATTGAACTTGGTGGGGCTTCTATTCAGGTTCCGTGTCTTGCATCACACTAAGGAATCAATCCTTCTGCAAAACTTGGGTAGTTGGGTTCTTACTGTTTTGCTATTTTTGATCAAACAGGTGACACTTGTTACTGGTGAACCTGTGCCACCGAAGTTCTCTCATATGCTTAAGTTTGGTGATGTCTCATATAACCTGTACAGCCACAGTTTTTTGCATCTTGGTCTGGTGAGTTGTGGGCATAAATATTAGTTGTCCTTGTCCATTCAAACATTATCGATTGTCCATGTTCTCCTAAATTGCCTTATCACAAGAAAAGTATGTTGCCACGCCTGCACCTTAGCAATGATCCACTTTATGGTTAATTAAGTGCTCCTTTGCTATAATCTTCTATGTGCTGACTGTTCTATCTCATTTTGTGTGCAGAATGTAGCATATGAATCACTCCATGACTTGCTCAGCTCACCTGGCCTTAGATCAAGTAAGTCAATTGGTTCATTGCATTTGTAGTTTATAAAGTAAGATAATCAGATAACATAGGAACACATCTACCACCCTCTGTCCCAAACTATAGGTCGTTTTGGCTTTTCTAGATACATAGCTTTTGCTATGCACCTAGATATACGATATGTCTAGATATATAATAAAAGTTGTGTATCTTGAAAAGCCAAAACGTCTTATAAACTGGAATGGAGGGAGTATGATTTAAAATTGATTACACTTGGGGAACACTTTTAGTACAATTGTGATATTTCTTTTTTTCGTATCCAACTTCTGTGGATATCTATGATTTGTTTTAAAGCTAACATAACTCCAGCATGTTTCATGAATCTTCATGTCTGATCTGACTATGCTTATGCAGTGGCCACACATTTGATTTCTCAAGCTAAGTACAAAGATCCTTGCACTCCAAGGGGATTTACACGCATAGCAGGATCAGCTAAACTTCCTGTTGGTGTTCTTGAGCCGAAGGTTGAATACAGACCTTTTGCTCATTCTGCGGGGAACTTCTCTGAGTGTAGATCTGCAGCACTAACACTACTGCAAAAAGGAAATGGTAGCTGTCTGTACTTATACCTAATAGAGTCTTGTCATTCTGTTTTTTTCCCAGCAATGCTTCCTTTTTCTTTGATAGTCATATCTGTTTCTGAAGCCTGGGGGGATGAATGGGACTAGGTCCACTAAGAATTAGGAGTACTTTGCATAGGCCTTTGTTACAGAAAAAACTACACGATCTGAGATATACTTCACTAAGTTTAGGGTTAAACTAACTAGGCTAAGTAGCTAACTAACCTTAGCTCAAAGCCTCAAATAGGCTAATACTAACTTTTTGTGTTTGGCAGTAATCTGCTTAGGCTATAATGTGGTTTGAATGGACTAGGTTTGTTAGCCATAAGAGAACAAAACTTTGTTGGTTAGGCTATACCATCTCCTGGCCAGGTTATTTTAAGAGGTTACAAATTTTTAACCAGGTTAGCTCAAATCCCCAACCGGCAAGCCTTTTGAGTAAGTAAATCTGAATCCCTACTTCCTAGTACTTCCCTCTAGTGTTTAAAGGAGATAAGTAGTAAGATATACACATCTATATTATCTTTCTAAAATAAGAAATGTTTTTTCCTTGGTTTAGCTTATTGTTGTATCAAATGATGTGAATGGCCTGGATGACCTACATCTAGTAACACCTTTTTTAGGTTTGCCAATCAAAATAAAGTTATTGATATTTTCTTTGAATGAAAGATGCATTAATGTGCATGTTGAGTATTACCTCCGTTCTTGAATATTTGTCGCCGGCTAGTTTATTTTTGAACTAAAACATGCCAAATAAAAAAGAACGGAGGGGATAGTTATTAATTCATTTGCTAGGTTTAATAAACTCTAGCTACATAAATTTTAATGTTTATGTTTAATTTGTTGAATGCCTACAGCTTTTGTTAATACATTCTCATTCTCAATTTATTTCATGGCATAATTGAGGTGAGTGTTCTTTTTGCAGAGGGATGTACATATCATGAATGCCGCCTTGGAGCAGCATTTGTACCAGAGTTGGAAGGGAAATTTTTGGCGACAGAAAACTTTTACCATACTTCAAAGGTCCAATTCTTTCTCTACCGTTGGGGGCTTTCAGAAAGGGGATTAAATTTGAACATACTGCATGCATAATGATAGGAGTCTTCTCTTCGGATCAAGATTGTCCATTTTCTTTTATGTTCAGTATTCTACAATCTTTAGTACATGTTCATTTGATATTTGATTGCTTAACAGTTCTTTGGTCTGAGTTCGAAGCCCTTCCTTTCTGATCTGATGGTGGCTGGGGAGAAATTTTGCCATGGGGATTGGTCGAAGATTAAAAATAAGTACAGTTCTTTTGATGACGGACAACTGCTTCTTTTTTGCTTTTCCTCAGCATATATTATTGCTCTACTGCATGATACGCTTAAAATGCCACTGGATCATAAAAGGTGAAGCCTTTTCTATAAGTTCTATTCTTTGTTGAAACCTGGATATTTATGAGTTTTTTCTCAGGATTGATGTTGTAAACCAAATCCATGGCGTGCCTGTTGACTGGGCATTGGGTGCTTTCATTGTGCAGACGACGATGAACAGAACAGAGTACTCAGATTCATCAGTTTCATATCTAAACAGCTATGACTCTCCTGGCTTGGTTCCGCTTCTGTTCATTATTGTGGTTGTATTTACAGCATTGTCCATTCTAAGGTGGAGAAAACCTCGTCTGAAGACGATCTACGATATGGAGAAAGGCAGGTACATCATAACAAGGGTCAGCCAATGAGTCGCGCACATCAGCGTTGGGAGTGGGTGGACTTTCTGCAGCGGAGCACTATTGACCATGTATGTAGATTTTCCTAAATTGATTTCTTACTTAGTGGCCAACTACCTCCAGCATGTTGCCTTGCGGAGTCAACTTGTTGAGTTTGAGCAGCAACCCCTGTATATGATAGAAGGATGCGGGTTGCCGTGGCATTTGTGCATGTTCAGTGTTGTATGTAATGTTGCTAAACTGTTGTTGATGTAATTAGAATTTTGTGCATGGGCATCCATCCGATGATGTAATCCTGAGATAACCATGTGTCTAATGATCGATTGAAGTTCTCTGCCATGGATCATGGATGGCAGGGCAGCTGTATCTTTGTTTCATGTCAAATCACTGATGTTATGTAATCCTAAGATATTATTTCTAATGGTCGTGTATATTCTCTTGCATTAAACACCACATGTCTGTTGATACCACAATCACATAGCATTAGTTTAGGCTATGTGATATTATTGCACTCATTCCTGGCATAAGTAAACTTTTGAACTTTATCTATTTTGAGGCAACTCTAATATATATGGAGTTTGACTTTGGGTCTTAACTAGGTGGGGTGTATCCCACGGTTTAATTTCTCGATGTGAGATCACCTGAGTTTCGCTTTTTTTTCGAAAAACGAATTTCGGTCTGATTTCAAATAGATTTTGATTCAAAATACAAAACTCAAATTTTGGTCAACAAAATGAAATCCGGATCATTCCAAACCAAATTGTGAACCCTGATGTATCATGAGTGGAGAGCTGGAAGGAGAGACAAGATAAGCTATCTGTCAGTCTACATCCATCTGATGCTTGAGAACCTAAAATTTTTATATGCACGAGAACCAATAATATCTGATGAGCTCAAGTAGGCTATGTGTGAGCCAATTACATTACTATACGAGTGGATTGATAAATAGGATGAGTATACACTATTAGCGTTCCTTTTTTTACTCCAGCCACGTCACTGGCATCCCCGAGCGCAGGCCTGGACGCCTGGTAGCATGGCCATCACGACCGTCTCTTTATTTTCTTTTCTTTAAATCCCTGCAGTCGCTCGTCCCTTTCTTTTTATGTTTCAGGATGCACACGCACGCGCACAGGTCGAGCACCTTGTCCTTGGCACGGAGCAGATGCGCTTTTCCCGTGAGCAGCTCCACGCACCCGTCGGTTCGTTGCAGGTACGAAGAAGCACGGATTGAAATACTCCCTCCGTCTCATAAAGATGTCCTTAGACTTTTTTTTTTACAAAAGTTTGTTTGAACGACTCGTCTTATTCAAAATATTTAGAGGTGTGACAACAAGCCACCTTCCATAGTGTTTATTAGTAGATAAAAAAATAATAATAGATGATAAATATGTATAAAAAATAATATTTTATAGAGGTAATGTAGTATAGAGTGCAAATATAGGGAGAGAGATTGGTGACGTGAAGGGAATCAAGGGATAGTAAGATACAGGGATAACCAGATAAACCGTTGAAGAGAGTCTGAGCGGGTCTCGCCAAACTGCGCCCCCTCTTTCAATTCCTTATCCGCACAGTCACACGGTTTAATCGAATGGCTTCGCCGTCGTGTTTCCTCTTCCGCCCCCGTCCGCCGCTGTGCAGCCGCCGCCGCCGCAGCAGCAGCAGGTCCCTCTACCTCCTCTCCAAGCAGAGCCTGCACCGACTTCCCTCACCAAGAACATGCCGCCGTCCAGTGGCAGAGCAGCTCGTCCTGCGGTCGCTGCCGCCCGGTAACGGCAGGCGGATGGGGGCGACGGGCTTCGCCTGCTACTGTTCCTACGACACCGAGAACGGACTGCCCACGCCTTCACCGGACAAGGTGCTTGAGCTATAAAAAATGCTGTTGTGGGCACAGGCGCACAGCACCAAAAGCTGCGAGATTTTTTTCCGGAGTTTTTCCTGTTGTCAGTCGGGAATAATTGCCTTCCATGAGGTTATTTTGTTAGGGAAAAAGCTCGGATGAGTGGCCAATCCTTCGCCGGTGGGATGTTCCATGGGAGTGGCCAACGATTTCTCTCACCATGGTGGCATGTGCAGTAAGGTAATGTACTACACCATTGCTATTTTTTGTAGGAACAACACCTTTGCTGATTGGTACCATGCATTGGCACTTCCAATTATTATGAGTTTATGACGTTGTCTAAGAAGAAATCCATTTTCCATTCCAA
The DNA here is from genome assembly GCF_902167145.1 of Zea mays. Classification (NCBI taxonomy): domain Eukaryota; kingdom Viridiplantae; phylum Streptophyta; class Magnoliopsida; order Poales; family Poaceae; genus Zea; species Zea mays. The sequence continues at coordinate 217,811,803 of NC_050096.1, read as the reverse complement.
AAAGGAAATAAATGAACCCCATTTGTGCAAATATGTAATGTGGAGTTTAATTTGTGGTGTTCTATTATTCTTGCGTGATCCTCATCCAAAATAACTCGAGCATGAATTGTTGCAAATGCCTCCTTGAAAATGTTGCTGAATGTTCTTTAGACAGCTTTCTTTTGACAGGGATAGCTGAGCAATCTATTTTGGAGCAACTAGGTTTTCGAGCTGGGGAGACAACTCTAGATGAGAAAGCAGAGATACTCTTCTTGGGACAACTGTACAGATCTAAGTTCCTATCTCTATGTAAAAACTTTATTTGTACCATAGTTTTCAGTTTAATTTGTGAATATGCTGCATGCTCTGAATATCTTGTGTCAGAGTGACATTACTTGCCATTTTCTGTTTCTGCAAGTGCAGTAGCACGACGGTAGTTGTACTTGGAGTTATATTTGGCATGACCAATACCTTTCGACCATTCTCAGATGATATATTTCGCTATGGTAAAGGTTTGGTCTTGCTACGTTTGTGTTCATTTTCATGTTCTTTTTTATACATTGGCCACACGTTAGTTCCTTTCCAAAGATTACCTAATTTAATAAGAGGACTGTACAAGATGTTAAAGTGTAATTAAATTACTTAATATCTAATATGGATATCTGTGTTCAATAGTGTCTCTTTCCGTTTGTACTATGGTTGCATTGTGGTAATTCAGGTTGTTCTGAACAATGGTCTAGTGTTGTTTGTATTCTTTAACTTTCAGAATTCAATGAACCACTTAAGCTGCAAAACGGATGGCTTCTGTGGTCTGCAATCGGCCTGTTTGTTGCAATAGTTGCTATTGCTTTAGCAGGTGCTGCAATGACATTTCTGAATGGTGAAACACCACAGAGAGAGGTAAGTTTTTTATGGTATGAGGTAGTCTTCTGTTGTTCTTTCCTTTTCAAAAGTCTTCAATTGTCTTAAGCTGTACGGATGTGTTACATCTTTATTACTTTGAAAGAAAACTAAAATTGTACATATAGGAAATATGAATATTGCAAGTTAGCTCTTCTATAGAGATATGGGGAAGAAAGCCTCCCCCCCCCCCAAAACACACACACACAAAGAAAATGCTTCCTACATACATGGTATTCACATAAATATGAAGTCGTGTACTAGCTAAAAATTACCTATAGTGATCCAGTTCTTGAACCTTGTCTTTCAGACAGACTCGCTGGTCCTTTTGTTGCCGCTGATTGGCTCGTCAAACATCAGGTATGGGCATATGATTTATCTGTTTTATTTTTTTCCTTAAACTATTTACATGTTATTGCATGCCTGTATATAAGGTCAGACAAGATAACTACTTGATTGTTTAACAGCTTTTCCTTTATTGCAGCACTGCCTGTTTGCTGGGCATCACTGGGATTTTGGCACCCATTCTGGAGGAAACTGTGTTTCGAGGATTTCTTATGGTATCCCTGACTATGTGGTAAATATGCATGGATTATGTGCCTTGTTATCCTTTAAAAAACTTCAAAAGTAGGGTATTTTAGATGGCCTGATCTAACTTTAAGCTACGAATAATCTGTTCTGATACAGGTTTCCTACTCCATATGCTGTGCTTATGACTGCTGCAGTGTTTGCCTTTGCTCACTTTACACCAGGAGAATTTCCTCAGCTTTTCGTGCTTGGTAATTGTTACATCTGTAATAGGCATAAAACCACAAATAATGTGCAATATCTAAATCTTAGTATCTTAACATAGTTAGACTAAACACACTCAAAACATCTCAAAGTCATATATAGTATGTAGAATTATTGTGTTACCATGATCTGTCATTTTTTGCTGGCTATGTTTCCTTCATCTATTTTATGTGCACAGGTGTGGTCTTAGGATTTTCATATGCTCAAACTCGCAACCTTCTAACTCCTATTGCAATACACGCTGTCTGGAACTCTGGAGTAATATTGTTGCTAACTTTTCTTCAGGTAGGTCTTATCTTTCTGGCTATTCTGTTGTAGTCCCTTATTTTTGTTGTAAGGTACAATTCAGTTATTAGCATTGGAGTACAGGGCAGAATAGAGGCAACACATCTAAGTCCCTTTATATATATATATGCACTAATTATGGTGGCAGCTAATTTAAACATATCTATTAAGTTATATGTTTAAGATAATCATAAATCAGACTGGTTAAATTGTTGTTGTTTGAAGTCAATCAGACTAATGGAAGTGCTTATTGTGCTGCAGATGCAAGGGTATGATATCAGGGAGATTTTGCAGGCATCTTGAAGATTTAACGCAGTTAGATTAATTTCATCCTGTGTTTTCTTGTGTCAGAGTATGTTATTATCAAACACAGTAAATACGCAATGATAGAAATACATTCTTTAGAAAACCCTTTGCCAAGGTGTATTTAGAATTGATGCATAACATCTAAGTAAAAAACTTAGATTTTCCTTGAAGTGCTTTAATATATTACTGTGCTGTGTGAAGTTGAAATTTAGAGCTTTAGAAGAAATCGTGCTATGTATAATCATTTACTTCAAGACAATCAAATAACAGAAGCCAGTTCTGTGATAATTGTTTATACTTCATCTTTTTGACGGTCATATAATTCTAGCACATGAATATTTTAATTTTCCCTAATCACTATTGTTGCAACCTAATATTTTAATTATCCTTATTAACTCCATGAGTTGATCACAGTATTGATTTTTATACTTTTATTGGGGCTACTCTCTCCGGCCTAGTATATAAGACGTAATCACTTTTTTTCTTCTAGTCCCATAATATAAGGTCTGCTCTCTCTAGAGACGTCGATGCACTAGTATAGAGAGAATTAAATATATTTCTTGGTCTTTGAATTAGAGGTGGTTACGACTTATATACAGATAAAGTATATGGTTAACGCATACTCCTGGGCAAATAAACATATCTTTAAAATATTCCTGTAATTGCTTTCCACACTACATGGATTAGATGAGATTAGCCATACTTAAAGACACCATTCTTTTGTTACAATATTTTTATTCCTGTTCTGAGATACACTGTTCTCTTGTTATAAGATTTTGTTCTGTATGAATTCTGTTGCACAGTGGCCAGGATCACGAAATAGTCAGGTAGCTTGATGGCTTTTAATAAGCAAAAGATAACACTTGATGGATCCTGATAAGAATCATCGAGAAAATTGGCATCAAGTGTGCCCTAGGATATTGCAGTAGGGTAAGACAGTCTCAGGCAGGTTGAGAACGATTATGACCGAAAATTGACCTTAGATCTGTGCTTTAGCACATACGAGTACTCCAGCTTGAAATTTGCTCTTAAGGGGAATCAAACTCATGATTTGAGGAGTGCTAATTAGACCGTCCAACCAATTTAATTGGAGACTTTCGCCATTAGTAATGATTATGATAGTGACCCATGCAGCCATGCTTTTACCTATCTGGTTAATATATTCGTATGTGATTGTAAACTTGCATTTAGTAATAATGGATTTAATATGTAGGAGGGTCTTGCAAGTTACGGAACTACTTGTGCTCTGCTCAAAGGGACATTTTCACGAAAGTGACTATTTTAAGCTGAATTACGGAGGCATCGGCAAAGGTGTAGAAACTCTGTTGGGGTTACAACAATGGTTCTCACCTACATATAGAAGATCCTTGTTTTCCTTTGTCTTTTCTATGTTAGTTAGATCCATTTCCCTTTTCCCAGTGGTCATTTATCTATCAGACTGGGCAAAAGCATCTCATGACTCATGAGGCTGGGCCTGGGATACTATTTCCATCATCAACATAAAAGACAAAGTTTATGTATACCAGAGTCGTCTTAATGACGGTGTTTCTGTTCACTTCGCCGTTTGTGTATGATTGCAGAGAACTGTGACTGATAGGAACATCAAGACTGTATAATTAATCAGCAACCGTAGTTGGTGTCTTACCTGTAACGTTATTTGAAGGGGTAAAAAATTGTTTATGTTGCTATCTTTTTTTTTTATGATTCCTTCTTTTCACTGAGAGCACATTAATACACACTAGGATGGGGATGTTTTCTTCGAAAGGAAATCAGGATTCGAATGTTACACGTTACTTTCTCAGCAATTCGTTATCCGTCGCTCTAACGATCAGAAGTGTCATGGTCGTGGGCTCGTGGCTTTGGAAGAATTGGAACGGAAAATCCTGTCCATTTTTGTCATCGTGTGGCAAAAGGGCCTAGTGGTTAAAAGCTTCCTGAAGTGTCATTGATTTCCCTTGGAGGCGAATTTGCGAATTTTACGGCTTGTTTAAAAAATTCTTTCGCTTTGCCTCATTCGCTTTTGGGTTATTACTTAATTAGACTATTGCTGTTTGGACGGTTGACATGGACCTATTAGTTATGAACATGACTAGAATGATGTAGAATTGCTTGTAATTTGACATCACTTTTTTCTTGTCTAGAGCATCTATTTACCGGATATTTGCTATATTCCATTGATCATTTTTGTCTAATAGTAAATGTGAGTAAGACAATTTTAACGGCAGGCCTAGAAATATAGATGAATCTGTAGTCTATATTTCATTTCCTCTCCCCTCTCATTTACTTAGTCTTCATATAAGAATGCTTTGTATAAGATTGCTTTGTATCTTCTAAGGATTGCGCCGAGGTGGCGTAAAAAGATGGAAAAAGAAATTTCAAATCACTCTGTTGCCATATTGGAAACATATCTATACGTAGCTCACTCTGTTGCTATAGATCCGTCGATCTTCATGCAAACAAACACGTATTTGCTCTTGTTCTAAACAAAAAAAAAATAAAAATTCTCGTATCTGCTCTTGTCAACACGGGCAACATGCATGGACATATGTTCCAAGAAGCAGCAACCCAAGGGCAGGATTTTGGAAGCTCGCTTCGCTTGAGTTTGAAGGGTTTGACGTTGACCCGAATCTGCTATGACATTTTGGGTTCCATGGCGAGGACATGCATGGAAGGAGACATGACGCGCTCCGAATCGAGATGGAGTTTGCCCTCCCAAAGCAAGGCGATTAATGGTGCTGCCGGGAATTGTGGGGACACGAGGATGGAACAAAACTTTTGGCGGGTATTTGACTCGCGCGCACGCGCGAAACCCTTGTCCTCCAGCTCCAGCTATTGGAGCAGGCAAAAAAGCTCTCACCGCCGCGTGCAGAATTTTCGCGCCATTATCTATATTATTTAAAAGTGTTTGTTTAATGGTGCTGCATGTGTCGTCCGGTCTGCACAACCAGAAGACGCAAAAGCAAGAATATTCTCACCAAAATTGGTGTTTCTGTATTTTTGCTGCAGTTTTTAGAAGCAAATTACTTACCGGATAAAAAAAAACTCGAAAGAAAGCCGGGTGTTTAGTTATCTGCGTGAACTACTGGATCAGGATTGGCCCACCTGTTCAGCATACCTGTCCAGTTCGACATGCTAGAATGGCCTGTATAGACTATAGTATTTTAAAATACGGAACCTTGTGGACCATGGAATGAGCAGCCATGTGGAAGGAGGACTAGCCAGCCAAAGCCAGCATGCGGTTAAGCAAGCTGACCCGTTGAAGCAAATTGGACTAGATTTCCACCGTGGCAACTCACCTTTCAATATATTTTAGTGTAACAAATTGTGCTTAGAATAAGAAGCTTCTCCCTTCCAACACTTGGCAGTCACTGTCGATAGGTGTTGAGCACAAACAATGACGTGCGGACGGTCAGCGGTCCGGACTATCCGCCATAGCGGCACGGACTGTCCGCGCGTGCGCAGAATCGTTTATAGTTCTAGATTTCTATCAAGATTTGTTAGCAAAAACTACGGGATTAACTTGAGAACCGACTCGTAACGGATTCAAACCTCCACCCTTTATATAGATGAAGAAGTATGGCCGATTAAATCCCCCACAATCGATCAATCAATTCTACTTATTATTTTTACCTTACGCATTAGGAGTAGCCCTAGTTTAGCCTTCCGTCACCTCGAATCTTCACCTCTTTTCGGTACTACGTTGACTAGAGACGTCTTGGGCCTATCGATCTCAAGACACATCCTAGGATCTCTCCTCCCCGACGGGGTCCCTCCTAGCAGGCAAGATCTAGGTCTGCTGCGAAGAAGACGACACTCTGCGCCATCGCGGACCGTCCGAGCCCCAGGCGCGTACCGTCCGGACGTACACATAGAAGTGAAAGGGAAATGTGCCCTTGGGCCATTTCTAAGTATTTTGGTGATTGAGTGCCAACACAAGTACTTAAATATGAATCTATGCCCATGGATGAACAAAGTGCAAATCAAGAGCTAAGGTATGTTTCTAAGTCTTAGTACATTGGTTTTATGTACTAATATACTTGTCTAAGTATCAGAAACAGGAAGAAGAAGAAAAGAGGAGAGTTGGCTGTGTACAGCCAAGAGGCTGTTTCGGTCTGGGGCACCGGACTGTCCGGTGGTGCACCGGACAGTGTCCGGAGGTGCACCGGACAGTGTCCGGTGCGCCAGGTTGCCTCGGGCGAAGTGGCCGCTCTCGGGAATTTGCCGACGGCGTACAGCTAAAATTCACCGGACTGTCCGGTGTGCACCGGACTGTCCGGTGAGCCAACGGTCGGCCGGGCCAACGGTCGGCCGCGCGATCTGCGCGGGACACGTGGCCGAGCCAACGGTCGGAAGGGGGCACCGGACTATCCGGTGTGCACCGGACATGTCCAGTGCGCCAACGGCTCCCGCATCTGCAACGGTCGACTGCGCTGTTTAAGGAAGGAAATCGGGCACCGGACAGTGTCCGGTGTGCACCGGACTGTCCGGTGCGCCCGACGACAGAAGGCAAAGATGGCCTTCCAGATTTGTTCTCAACGGCTCCTAGCTGCCTTGGGGCTATAAAAGGGACCCCTAGGCGCATGGAGGGAGACACCAAGCAACCTTAGAGCATTCTTGATCATCCACACTCAGTCTTTGCGCAATTGTTTGTCATTCTAAGTGATTCGAGCTCCGTTCTAGTGAGAACTTTGAGATAGTCTTTGAGCTCGATTCTTGGCTGTGTGTGTGCGCATTTTTGCTGTGGATTTGTGTGTGTTGCTTCCCTTCCTTACTCCGTGATTCTTTGTGAACATCAAAAGTGTAAGGGCGAGAGGCTCCAAGTTGTGGAGATTCCTCGCAAACGGGATTGAGAAAAAGCAAGCAAAACACCATGGTATTCAAGTGGGTCTTTGGACCACTTGAGAGGGGTTGATTGCAACCCTCGTCCATTGGGACGCCACAACGTGGAGTAGGCAAGCATTGGTCTTGGCCGAACCACGGGATAAACCACTGTGTCATCTCTGTGATTGATCTCTTGTGGTATTGTGTTTTGTTGAGACTCCTTTCTAGCCACTTGGCAATAATTGTGCTAACACTTAACAAGTTTTTGTGGCTATAAGTTTAAGTTTTCACAGGATCACCTATTCACCCCCCCTCTAGGTGCTCTCAATTGGTATCAGAGTCGTTCTCTTCAAGAAGGGACTAATCGCCCGAAGAGATGGATCCTAAGGGAAAGGGAATCGTGATCAACGACAAGGAGAAGGAGTCCTTCGTCAACGAGCCTAAGGATGACAAGCCTACTGACTCGGGCTCGGGCCAAAAGCGTAAAGATGGGAAGAAGAAGAAGATAAGGCGCATCAAGGAGATCGTCTACTACGACGATAGCGATGAGTCTACTTCTTCCCAAAAGGACGACGACAACGACTACAGGAAGACGGTCAATTCGAACTTTTCATTTGATTATTCTCGCATTCCACATAGTTCGAATTCGAATTTGCTCTCCATTCCTCTTGGCAAACCTCCACACTTCGATGGGGAAGACTACGGATTTTGGAGTCACAAAATGCGTAGTCACTTATTCTCTCTCCATCCAAGCATATGGGAGATTGTAGAGAATGGAATAAAATTTGATAGCTCGGATAGTCCTATGCTTATAAATGAACAAATCCATAGAAATGCACAAGCTACTACTGTTCTATTAGCATCCTTGTGCAGGGAAGAGTACAATAAGGTGAGCGGCTTGGACAACACCAAGCAGATATGGGACACCCTCAAGATCTCTCACGAGGGAAACGACATCACCATGCTCACTAAAATGGAGTTGGTGGAGGGCGAGCTTGGACGATTCGCAATGATAAGGGGAGAGGAGCCAACCCAAACTTACAACCGGCTCAAGACCCTTATCAACAAAATAAGGAGCTACGGAAGCACGCGATGGACGGACCACGACGTCGTCCGCCTAATGCTAAGGTCCTTTACTGTTCTTGATCCTCATCTCGTAAACAATATTCGTGAGAATCCCAAGTACACGATGATGACGCCCGAGGAGGTACTCGGAAAATTCGTAAGCGGGCGGATGATGATCAAGGAGGCGAGATACGTCGACGACGCCTTGAATGGTCCGATCAACGAGCCTCAACCCATTGCTCTCAAGGCAACAAGGAGCAAGGAGGCGCTACCCAGCAAGGTGGCACAAATTGAGGCTGCCGGTCTTAATGATGAAGAGATGGCCCTCATCATCAAAAGATTCAAGACGGCGCTAAAAGGTCGAAAGGGACAGCCAAGCAAGACTAAGACCAAGGGAAAGCGATCATGCTTCAAATGCGGTAAGCTTGGTCATTTTATTGCTAACTGTCCCGACAATGATAGTGATCAGGATCAAGGGAACAAGAGGGAAAAGAAGAAGAACTATAAGAAGGCAAAGGGCGAGGCGCATCTAGGCAAGGAGTGGGACTCGGACTGCTCCTCTTCCGACTCCGACAATGAAGGACTCGCCGCCACCGCCTTCAACAAGTCATCCCTCTTCCCCAACGAGCGTCACACATGCCTTATGGCAAGGGAGAAGAAGGTGAGTACTCGAGACTCCACTTATGCTTCTTCTAGTGATAATGAGTCTAGTGATGATGATGACATAGACTATTCATGCTTATTCAAGGGCTTAGATAGATCTAAAATAGATAAGATTAATGAGTTGATTGATGCTTTGAATGACAAGAATAGATTACTAGAGAAACAAGAAGATCTTTTATATGAGGAGCATGATAAATTTGTTAGTGCACAAAATTCTCTTGCTCTAGAAATTAAAAGAAATGAAATACTCTCTGGTGAATTATCTACTTGTCATAAAACCATTTCTACTCTAGAAGGTGTCAACAATGATTTAAATGCTAAATTAGAAGTAGCAAATAAATCTAATTCTTGTGTAGAACATGTTGTAATTTGTACTAGGTGTAAAGATATTGACATTGATGCTTGTAGTGAACACCTAGTTTCAATTTCCAAGCTTAATGATGAATTGGCTAGTCTTAATGCTCAACTTAAGACTAGCAAGAATGAATTTGACAAGCTAAAATTTGCAAGGGATGCCTACACGATCGGTAGACACCCCTCAATTAAGGATGGACTTGGCTACAAAAGGGAAGCCAAGAACTTGACAAGCCATAAGGCTTTCATTCCCGCTAAGGAGAAAGGGAAGGCCCCTATGGCTACTAGTGCTAAAAAGAACCATGCCTTTTTGTATCATGATAGGAGACAAACTAGAAATGCTTATAGGAGTTATAGTGCTTACGATGATTTTTCTCATGCTATGTTTGCTTCTAGCTCTTTTTATGTGCATGATAGAAATGTTGGTAGGAGAAATGCTGTTCATAATATGCCTAGGAGAAATGTTGTTAATGTTCCTAGGAAAGTAAATGAACCTTCTACAATATATCATGCTTTGAATGCTTCCTTTGCAATTTGTAGAAAGGATAAAAAGGTGATTGCTAGGAAGTTAGGGGCAAAAAGCAAGGGTGATAAAACTTGCATTTGGATCCCTAAGGAAATTGTGACTAACCTTGTAGGACCCAACAAGAGTTGGGTACCTAAGTCCCAAGCCTAATTTGCCTTGCAGGTTTATGCATCCGGGGGTTCAAGCTGGATTATCGACAGCGGATGCACAAACCATATGACGGGGGAGAAGAAGATGTTCACCTCCTACGTCAAGAATAAGGATTCCCAAGATTCAATTATATTCGGTGATGGGAATCAAGGCAAGGTAAAAGGGTTAGGTAAAATTGCAATTTCTAATGAGCACTCTATCTCTAATGTATTTTTAGTGGAGAGTCTTGGATATAATTTGCTATCTGTTAGTCAATTATGTCAAATGGGATATAACTGTCTATTTACAAATATAGATGTGTCTGTCTTTAGAAGAAGTGATGGTTCACTAGCTTTTAAGGGTGTATTAGACGGCAAACTTTATTTAGTTGATTTTGCAAAAGAAGAGGCCGGTCTAGATGCATGCTTAATAGCTAAGACTAGCATGGGCTGGCTGTGGCATCGCCGCTTAGCACATGTGGGGATGAAGAACCTTCACAAGCTTCTAAAGGGAGAACATGTGATAGGTTTAACTAACGTGCAATTCGAAAAAGATAGACCTTGTGCAGCTTGTCAAGCAGGTAAACAAGTGGGAGGAGCGCATCACAGCAAAAATGTGATGACCACTTCAAGACCCCTGGAGCTGCTGCATATGGACCTCTTCGGACCTGTCGCCTATCTGAGCATAGGAGGGAGTAAGTATGGTCTAGTTATTGTTGATGACTTTTCCCGCTTCACTTGGGTGTTCTTTTTGCAGGATAAGTCTGAAACCCAAGGGACCCTCAAGCGCTTCCTCAGGAGAGCTCAAAATGAGTTTGAGCTCAAGGTGAAGAAGATAAGGAGCGACAATGGGTCCGAGTTCAAGAACCTTCAAGTGGAGGAGTTCCTTGAGGAGGAAGGGATCAAGCACGAGTTCTCCGCTCCCTACACACCACAGCAAAATGGTGTGGTAGAGAGGAAGAACAGGACGCTAATCGATATGGCGAGGACAATGCTTGAGAATTCAAGACCCCCGAGTGTTTCTGGTCGGAAGCCGTGAACACGGCTTGCCACGCCATCAACAGGGTCTACCTTCATCGCCTCCTCAAGAAGACTTCGTATGAGCTACTAACCGGTAACAAACCCAATGTATCTTACTTTCGTGTATTTGGGAGCAAGTGCTACATTCTAGTGAAGAAGGGTAGAAATTCTAAGTTTGCTCCCAAAGCTGTAGAAGGGTTTTTGTTAGGTTATGACTCAAATACAAAGGCATATAGAGTCTTCAACAAATCATCGGGTTTGGTTGAAGTCTCTAGCGACGTTGTATTTGATGAAACTAATGGCTCTCCAAGAGAGCAAGTTGTTGATTGTGATGATGTAGATGAAGAAGATGTTCCAACGGCCGCTATACGAACCATGGCGATTGGAGAAGTGCGGCCACAGGAACAAGATGATCGAGATCAACCTTCTTCCTCAACTATGGTGCATCCCCCAACCGAAGATGACGAACAGGTACCTCAAGTGGAGGCGCTTGATCAAGGGGGAGCACAAGATGATCAAGTGATGGAGGAAGAAGCGCAACCGACACCTCCAACCCAAGTTCGAGCGATGATTCAAAGGGATCATCCCGTCGACCAAATTCTGGGTGATATTAGCAAGGGAGTAACTACTCGATCTCGATTAGTTAATTTTTGTGAGCATTACTCCTTTGTCTCTTCTATTGAGCCTTTCAGGGTGGAGGAGGCCTTGCTAGATCCGGATTGGGTATTGGCCATGCAGGAGGAACTCAACAACTTCAAGCGCAATGAAGTTTGGACACTGGTGCCTCGTCCCAAGCAAAATGTTGTGGGAACCAAATGGGTGTTCCGCAACAAACAGGACGAGCACGGGGTGGTGACGAGGAACAAGGCTCGACTTGTGGCAAAAGGTTATGCCCAAGTCGCAGGTTTGGACTTTGAGGAGACGTTTGCTCCTGTGGCTAGGCTAGAATCAATTCGTATCTTGCTAGCATATGCCGCTCACCATTCTTTCAGGTTGTACCAAATGGATGTGAAGAGCGCTTTTCTCAACGGGCCAATCAAGGAGGAGGTGTACGTGGAGCAACCCCCTGGCTTCGAGGATGAACGGTACCCCGACCACGTGTGTAAGCTCTCTAAGGCGCTCTATGGACTTAAGCAAGCCCCAAGAGCATGGTATGAATGCCTTAGAGACTTTTTAATTGCTAATGCTTTCAAGGTTGGGAAAGCCGATCCAACTCTTTTTACAAAGACATGTGATGGTGACTTGTTTGTGTGCCAAATTTATGTCGATGACATAATATTTGGTTCTACTAACCAAAAGTCTTGTGAAGAGTTTAGCAGGGTGATGACGCAGAAATTCGAGATGTCGATGATGGGCGAGTTGAACTACTTCCTTGGGTTCCAAGTGAAGCAACTCAAGGACGGCACCTTCATCTCCCAAACAAAGTACACGCAAGATCTGCTAAAGCGGTTTGGGATGAAGGACGCCAAGCCCGCAAAGACTCCGATGGGGACCGACGGACACACCGACCTCAACAAATGAGGTAAGTCCGTTGATCAAAAAGCATACCAGTCAATGATAGGTTCTTTGCTTTACTTATGTGCTAGTAGACCGGATATTATGCTTAGCGTATGCATGTGTGCTAGATTTCAATCCGATCCTAAGGAGTGTCACTTAGTGGCGGTGAAGCGAATTCTTAGATATTTGGTTGCTACGCCTTGCTTCGGGCTCTGGTATCCAAAGGGGTCTACCTTTGACTTAGTTGGATACTCAGACTCCGACTATGCTGGATGTAAGGTCGATAGGAAGAGTACATCGGGGACGTGCCAATTCTTAGGAAGGTCCCTGGTGTCATGGAACTCTAAGAAACAAACCTCCGTTGCCCTATCCACCGCTGAGGCCGAGTACGTTGCCGCAGGTCAGTGTTGCGCGCAACTGCTTTGGATGAGGCAAACCCTCCGGGACTTTGGCTACAATCTGAGCAAAGTCCCACTCCTATGTGATAATGAGAGTGCTATCCGCATGGCGGAGAATCCTGTTGAGCACAGCCGCACAAAGCACATAGACATCCGGCATCACTTTTTGAGAGATCACCAGCAAAAGGGAGATATCGAAGTGTTTCATGTTAGCACCGAGAACCAGCTAGCCGATATCTTCACTAAGCCTCTAGATGAGAAGACCTTTTGCAGGTTGCATAGTGAGCTAAATGTCTTAGATTCACGGAACCTGGATTGAATTGTAGCATACATGTATTTATGCCTTTGATCATGTTCCTTTTTGCATTTTGTTGCTTATTATGGTGCTCAAGTTGTAAAAACACTCCCTGGACCTCACAAGTCCGTTGCAAAGTGATGCACATGTTTAGGGGGAGATGTGTTACAACTTGACCCTTTGAGACTAACCATGTGCTTGAGTTTGATGATTTAGTCTCGAAGGAGGATTGAAAGGGAAAAGGTGGACTTGGACCATGAAAGACTTCCACTGCACCCCGATGAGAGGGTAACTTATTCCAAGTTCATATTTAGACTCTTATTGCCTCTTTGTATTCTTATTGAAGATTTTGGTGAGGCAATGGGGTTAAAAGGCCAAGATTGATCCCGTTTTGGTGCTTGATGCCAAAGGGGGAGAAAATAAAGGCCAAAGCGATAAATGGATCAGCTACCACTTGAGAGATTTTGAAAATAGTAGAATAGAGTTTTTGTTTTGTCAAACTCTTTTATTGTCTCTTATTGTCTCTCTTGTCAAAAGTTGGCTTCTTGTGGGGAGAAGTGTTGATTATGGGAAATAGGGGGAGTTTTTGAAATCTTTGATCAATCTCTTTTGGAATGACTCTCTTTATGCTTCAACATGTGTGTTTGACTTAGAGATAGAGATTTGAGTTTGATTTGCAAAAACAAACCAAGTGGTGGCAAAGGATGATCCATATATGCCAAAATTGAATCAAAATAAATTTGAGTTTTAGTGATATTGCACTTGTTCTAGTTGCTTTATGTTGTGTTGGCATAAATCACCAAAAAGGGGGAGATTGAAAGGGAAATGTGCCCTTGGGCCATTTCTAAGTATTTTGGTGATTGAGTGCCAACACAAGTACTTAAATGTGAATCTATGCCCATGGATGAACAAAGTGCAAATCAAGAGCTAAGGTATGTTTCTAAGTCTTAGTACATTGGTTTTATGTACTAATATACTTGTCTAAGTATCAGAAACAGGAAGAAGAAGAAAAGAGGAGAGTTGGCTGTGTACAGCCAAGAGGCTGTTTCGGTCTGGGGCACCGGACTGTCCGGTGGTGCACCGGACAGTGTCCGGTGCGCCAGGTTGCCTCAGGCGAAGTGGCCGCTCTCGGGAATTTGCCGACGGCGTACAGCTAAAATTCACCGGACTGTCCGGTGTGCACCGGACTGTCCGGTGAGCCAACGGTCGGCCGGGCCAACGGTCGGCCGCGCGATCTGCGCGGGACACGTGGCCGAGCCAACGGTCGGAAGGGGGCACCGGACTGTCCGGTGTGCACCGGACATGTCCGGTGCGCCAACGGCTCCCGCATCTGCAACGGTCGACTGCACTGTTTAAGGAAGGAAATCGGGCACCGGACAGTGTCCGGTGTGCACCGGACTGTCCGGTGCGCCCGACGACAGAAGGCAAAGATGGCCTTCCAGATTTGTTCTCAACGGCTCCTAGCTGCCTTGGGGCTATAAAAGGGACCCCTAGGCGCATGGAGGGAGACACCAAGCAACCTTAGAGCATTCTTGATCATCCACACTCAGTCTTTGCGCAATTGTTTGTCATTCTAAGTGATTCGAGCTCCGTTCTAGTGAGAACTTTGAGATAGTCTTTGAGCTCGATTCTTGGCTGTGTGTGTGCGCATTTTTGCTGTGGATTTGTGTGTGTTGCTTCCCTTCCTTACTCCGTGATTCTTTGTGAACATCAAAAGTGTAAGGGCAAGAGGCTCCAAGTTGTGGAGATTCCTCGCAAACGGGATTGAGAAAAAGCAAGCAAAACACCGTGGTATTCAAGTGGGTCTTTGGACCACTTGAGAGGGGTTGATTGCAACCCTCGTCCATTGGGACGCCACAACGTGGAGTAGGCAAGCGTTGGTCTTGGCCGAACCACGGGATAAACCACTGTGCCATCTCTGTGATTGATCTCTTGTGGTATTGTGTTTTGTTGAGACTCCTTTCTAGCCACTTGGCAATAATTGTGCTAACACTTAACAAGTTTTTGTGGCTATAAGTTTAAGTTTTCACAGGATCACCTATTCACCCCCCCTCTAGGTGCTCTCAAGAAGGAGTCACTCTTGCGCCCACGTCACGGACCATCTGGCCTAGGGCCGCGGACCGTCCGCTCCTCCATAGAGAGCACCACTAGACGGTCGTTCAGCTCGCGGTGTTTGGAGTCTAGATCAACGACAACACACTTTTTCGCGACTTCATTGGAGATTAGGTGTCTAGATCTACTAAAAATCAGGCCCTCAAATGTCCGGTTCTAAAGATCACACCAATATGTCCCCAAACAATATCCTGAAGTCGATTGTTGAAAGCCTACCGATAAGCAATAGCAATACAAAGATTACATGCATCAAGCGAAGGAGAAATTCTTGTCACAATACACGGTGCATCGCCACCAGAAGGTTGTCAAACATGCAGACACCGACATTGCATCTCTTCTATCTTCGCTTCAAATCCCCAACGTAAATAAACCCAACAACACCCAACTATTAAATAGTATGTAGATCAGCAGCATAATCAAATGAAACAATAGATTGGAGGGTTAGAAGAATCAATTAGAAAATTAACACGTTCGTTGGAGAAATCTATTGCTCCTAGTTTCCATCATTTGAAACTAGTAATATGATAACTATGTCTAATACATCGGCAACAAATGAGGATTCGCAGCTCCAGCCATTATATGGTGTGCCGATGAACTTATATACAGGGCAAATACCACCACTGCTATCCCTACTGGCAGATCGGTGTCCCTGGACACTGTCGGACCATTCGAGCCTTTGCCTGGACAATCCGTCCCTTACATAGACCGTCCGGCTTTTCCTGCCGGAAAGTCCAGGGCTGCACTAGGACCACCTGAGAGCACCTAGAGGGGGGGGGGGTGAATAGGTGATCCTGTAAAACTTCAAAACTTAAGCCACAAAAACTTGTTAAGGGTTAGCACAAGTATGGCCAAGTGGCTAGAGAGGAGTCAAAACACAATAACCACAAGAAAGCAATCACAGAGTTGACACGGTGGTTATCCCGTGGTTCGGCCAAGTACAAAACTTGCCTACTCCACGTTGTGGCGTCCCAACGGACGAGAGTTGCACTCAACTCCTCTCAAGTGATCCAATGATCAACTTGAATACCACGGTGTTTTTCTTTCCTTTGATCTTTTCCCGTTTGCGAGGAATCTCCACAACTTGGAGTCTCTCGCCCTTACAATTGAGTTCACAAAGAAATACGAAGTAAGGTGGGAATGAGCAACGCACACAAGACTCGAAAATCAGAGCAACAACACGCACACAAGTCGCAACAAGAGCTCGCAACGCAACACAAAGAGTTCACAACTCCACAAGAGCTCTATATGCTATCACAATGAAACGAATGTGTGAGATTGATGTCTTGGTGCTTAGAAGAGTTGTAGGAATGCTTGGTGTACTCCTCCATGCGCCAAGGGGTCCCTTTTATAGCCCCAAGGCAGCTAGGAGCCGTTGGGAACAAATCTGGAAGGCCATCTTTGCCTTCTGTCTCGTGGCGCACCGGACAGTCCGGTGCACACCGGACACTGTCCGGTGCCTGATTTGTTTCCTTAAACAGCGCATCCGACCGTTGCTGTCTGAGTCAGATCTGCGCACAGTTGGCGCACCGGACATGTCCGGTGCACACCGGACAGTCCGGTGCTTCCTTCCGACCGTTGGCTCGGCCACGTGTCGCGCGCCGATCGCGCGGCCGACCGTTGGCCCGGCCGACCGTTGGCTCACCGGACAGTCCGGTGCACACCGGACAGTCCGGTGAATTTTAGCCGAAGTCGCCGGAGAAAAACCCGAGAGCGGCTGGTTTGCTCCGCGCTGGTCTGGCGCACCGGACACTGTCCGGTGCACACCGGACAGTCCGGTGCCCCAGTCCGAAGCATCCTTTGGCTGTACACAGCCACTCTCCACTTCTTTTCTTTTCTTCTTACTCCTGTTTCTAACACTTAGACAAGATGTTAGTACACAAAACTAATGTACTAATGCTTAGAAACATACCTTTACTTGTGATTTGCACTTTGTTCATCCATGAGCATATTTTCACATTTAAGCCCTTGTGTTTGCACTCAATCACCAAAATACTTAGAAATGGCCCAAGGGCACATTTCCCTTTCAATCTCCCCCTTTTTGGTGATTTATGCCAACACAACATAAAGCAACTAGAACAAGTGCAAAATCACTTCAAATAAAAACTGACTTTGAGTTTTATTCAATTTTGACATATATGGATCATCCTTTGCCACCACTTGGTTTGTTTTTGCAAATCAAACTCAAATCTCTATCTCTAAGTCAAACACACATATTGAAGCATAAAGAGAGTCATTCCAAAGAATTTGACCACGGATTTCAAAAACTCCCCCTTTTTCCCATAATCAACATTTCTCCCCACAAGAAGCCAACTTTTGACAATAGAGACAATAAGAGACAATAAAAGCTTTTGACAAAACAAAAACTCTATTCTACTATTTTCAAAATCTCTCAAGTGGTAGCTGATCCATTTATCACTTTGGCCTTTATTTTCTCCCCCTTTGGCATCAAGCACCAAAACGGGATTAATCTTGGCCTCTTAACCCCATTGCCTCACCAAAGTCTTCAATTAAGAGCAAATGGCAATAAGATTTCATGAGATGAACTTGGAATTAGTTACCCTCTCATCGGAGTGCAGTGGAAGTCTTTCATGGTCCAAGTCCACCTTTTCCCTTTCAATCCTCCTTCGAGACTAAATTATCAAACTCAAGCACATGGTTAGTCTCAAAGGGTCAAGTTGTAACACATCTCCCCCTAAACATGTGCATCACTTTGCAACGGACTTGTGAGGTCCAGGGAGTGTTGGTACAACTTGAGCACCACAATAAGCAACAAAATGCAAAAAAGGAACCTGATCAAATGCATAAACACATGTATGCTACAGTTCAATCCAAGTTCCGCGAATCTAAGACATTTAGCTCACTACGCAGCCTGCAAAAGGTCTTCTCATCTAGAGGCTTGGTAAAGATATCGGCTAGCTGGTTCTCGGTGCTAACATGAAACACTTCGATATCTCCCTTTTGCTGGTGGTCTCTCAAAAAGTGATGCCGGATGTCTATGTGCTTTGTGCGGCTGTGCTCAACAGGATTCTCCGCCATGCGGATAGCACTCTCATTGTCACATAGGAGTGGGACTTTGCTCAGATTGTAGCCAAAGTCCCTGAGGGTTTGCCTCATCCAAAGTAGTTGCGCGCAACACTGTCCTGCGGCAACATACTCGGCCTCAGCGGTGGATAGGGCAACGGATGTTTGTTTCTTAGAGTTCCATGACACCAGGGACCTTCCTAAGAATTGGCACGTCCCCGATGTACTCTTCCTATCGACCTTACATCCAGCATAGTCGGAGTCTGAGTATCCAACTAAGTCAAAGGTAGACCCCTTTGGATACCAGAGCCCGAAGCAAGGCGTAGCAACCAAATATCTAAGAATTCGCTTCACCGCCACTAAGTGACATTCCTTAGGATCGGATTGAAATCTAGCACACATGCATACGCTAAGCATAATATCCGGTCTACTAGCACATAAATAAAGTAAAGACCCTATCATTGACCGATATGCTTTTTGATCGACAGACTTACCACCTTTGTTGAGGTCGGTGTGTCCGTCGGTTCCCATCGGAGTCTTTGCGGGCTTGGCGTCTTTCATCCCAAACCGCTTTAGCAGATCTTGCGTGTACTTCGTTTGGGAGATGAAGGTGCCATCCTTGAGTTGCTTCACTTGGAACCCAAGGAAGTAGTTCAACTCGCCCATCATCGACATCTCGAATTTCTGCGTCATCACCCTGCTAAACTCTTCACAAGACTTTTGGTTAGTAGAACCAAATATTATGTCATCGACATAAATTTGGCACACAAACAAATCACCATCACACGTCTTTGTAAAAAGAGTTGGATCGGCTTTCCCAACCTTGAAAGCATTAGCAATTAAAAAGTCTCTAAGGCATTCATACCATGCTCTTGGGGCTTGCTTAAGTCCATAGAGCGCCTTAGAGAGCTTACACACGTGGTCGGGGTACCGTTCATCCTCGAAGCCAGGGGGTTGCTCCACGTACACCTCCTCCTTGATTGGCCCGTTGAGGAAAGCGCTCTTCACATCCATTTGGTACAACCTGAAAGAATGGTGAGCGGCATATGCTAGCAAGATTCGAATTGACTCTAGCCTAGCCACAGGAGCGAAGGTCTCCTCAAAGTCCAAACCTGCGACTTGGGCATAACCTTTTGCCACAAGTCGAGCCTTGTTCCTTGTCACCACCCCGTGCTCGTCCTGTTTGTTGCGGAACACCCACTTGGTTCCCACAACATTTTGCTTCGGACGAGGCACCAGTGTCCAAACTTCATTGCGCTTGAAGTTGTTGAGCTCCTCCTGCATGGCCAATACCCAATCCGGGTCTAGCAAGGCCTCCTCTACCCTGAAAGGCTCAATAGAAGAGACAAAGGAGTAATGCTCACAAAAATTAACTAATCGAGATCGAGTAGTTACTCCCTTGCTAATGTCACCCAGAATTTGATCGACGGGATGATCCCTTTGAATCATCGCTCGAACTTGGGTTGGAGGTGCCGGTTGCGCTTCTTCCTCCATCACTTGATCATCTTGTGCTCCCCCTTGATCAAGCGCCTCCACTTGAGGTACCTGTTCGTCATCTTCGGTTGGGGGATGCACCATAGTTGAGGAAGAAGGTTGATCTCGTTCATCTTGTTCCTGTGGCCGTACTTCTCCAATCGCCATGGTTCGTATAGCGGCCGTCGGAACATCTTCTTCATCTACATCATCACAATCAACAACTTGCTCTCTTGGAGAGCCATTAGTCTCATCAAATACAACGTCGCTAGAGACTTCAACCAAACCCGATGATTTGTTGAAGACTCTATACGCCTTTGTATTTGAGTCATAACCTAGCAAAAACCCTTCTACAGCTTTGGGAGCAAACTTAGAATTTCTACCCTTCTTTACTAGAATGTAGCATTTACTCCCAAATACACGAAAGTACGATACATTGGGTTTGTTACCGGTTAGTAGCTCATACGATGTCTTCTTGAGGAGGCGATGAAGGTAGACCCTGTTGATGGCGTGGCATGCAGTGTTAACGGCTTCCGTCCAAAAGCACTCGGGGGTCTTGAACTCTCCTAGCATTGTCCTCGCCATATCGATGAGCGTCCTGTTCTTCCTCTCTACCACACCATTTTGCTGTGGTGTGTAGGGAGCGGAGAACTCGTGCTTGATCCCTTCCTCTTCAAGGAACTCCTCCACTTGAAGGTTCTTGAACTCGGATCCGTTGTCGCTCCTTATCTTCTTCACTTTGAGCTCAAACTCATTTTGAGCTCTCCTGAGGAAGCGCTTGAGGGTCCCTTGGGTTTCAGACTTATCCTGCAAAAAGAACACCCAAGTGAAGCGGGAAAAATCATCAACAATAACTAAACCATACTTACTCCCTCCTATGCTCAGATAGGCGACAGGTCCGAAGAGGTCCATATGCAGCAGCTCCAGGGGTCTTGAAGTGGTCATCACGTTCTTGCTGTGATGCGCTCCTCCCACTTGTTTACCTGCTTGACAAGCTGCACAAGGTCTATCTTTTTCGAAATGCACGTTAGTCAAACCTATCACGTGTTCTCCCTTTAGAAGCTTGTGAAGGTTCTTCATCCCCACATGTGCTAAGCGGCGATGCCACAGCCAGCCCATGCAAGTCTTAGCCATTAAGCATGCATCTAGACCGGCCTCTTCTTTTGCAAAATCAACTAAATAAAGTTTGCCGTCTAATACACCCTTAAAAGCTAGTGAACCATCACTTCTTCTAAAGACAGACACATCTATATTTGTAAACAGACAGTTATATCCCATATTGCACAATTGACTAACAGATAGTAAATTATATCCTAGTGACTCTACTAAAAACACATTAGAGATAGAGTGCTCATTAGAAATTGCAATTTTACCTAACCCTTTTACCTTGCCTTGATTCCCATCACCGAATATGATTGAATCTTGGGAATCCTTATTCTTGACGTAGGAGGTGAACATCTTCTTCTCCCCCGTCATATGGTTTGTGCATCCGCTATCAATAATCCAGCTTGAACCCCCGGATGCATAAACCTACAAGGCAAATTTAGGCTTGGGTCTTAGGTACCCAACTCATGTTGGGTCCTACAAGGTTAGTGCAAATATCCTTAGGGACCCAAATGCAAGTTTTGTCTCCCTTGCATTTTGCCCCTAATTTCCTAGCAACAATTTTCTTATCCTTTCTACAAATAGCAAAGGAAGCATTTAAAGCATAATAAATTGTGGAGGGTTCATTCACTACTTTTCTATAAACATTTGCAACATTTCTTTTAGGAACAACATTTCTCCTAGTAACATACACATAAGAAGAACTAGGAGCAAACATGGCATGAGAATCATAAACATATGAATCAAAAGCATCATGACTTACATTTCTAGTTTGTCTTCTATCATGATACAAAAATGCATGGTTCCTTTTAGCACTAGTAGCCATAGGGGCCTTCCCTTTCTCCTTGGCGGGAATGGGATCCTTATGGCTTGTTAAGTTCTTGGCTTCCCTCTTGAAGCCAAGCCCATCCTTAATTGAGGGATGTCTTCCTATTGTGTAGGCATCCCTTGCAAATTTTAACTTATCAAATTCACTTTTGCTAGTCTTAAGTTGGACATTAAGACTAGCCACTTCATTATTTAACTTCGCAATAGAGGCTATGTGTTCACTACAAGCATCAATATCAAATTCTTTACATCTATTGCAAATAGCAACATTTTCTACACAAGTTGTTGATTTACTAGCTATTTCTATCTTAACATTCAACTCATCATTAATGCTCTTTAATTTAGAAATTGTTTCATGGCATGAAGATAATTCACAAGTAAGCATCTCATTTCTTTTAACTTCTAGAGCATGAGATTTTTGAGCTTCTAAAAATTTATCATGCTCTTCATACAATAAATCCTCTTGTTTCTCTAAGAGTTTATCCTTCTCATTCAATGCATCAATTAATTCATTAATTTTGCCAATTGTAATTCTATCTAGACCTTTAAATACACTAGAATAGTCTATTTCATCATCGTCACTAGAATCATTATCACTAGAAGAAGCATAAGTGGAGTTTCGAGTACTTACTTTCTTCTCCTTAGCCATGAGACACGTGTGACGCTCGTTGGGGAAGAGGGCCGATTTGTTGAAGGCGGTGGCGGCGAGTCCCTCATTGTCGGAGTCGGACGAGGAGCAATCCGAGTCCCACTCTTTGCCTAGATGCGCCTCGCCCTTTGCCTTCTTGTAATGCTTCTTCTTTTCCCTCTTGTTTCCCTTTTCCTGGTCACTATCATTATCGGGACAGTTAGCAATAAAATGACCAAGCTTACCGCATTTGAAGCATGATCGCTTCCCCTTGGTCTTAGTCTTGCTCGGCTGTCCATTGCGACCCTTTAGCACCGTCTTGAATCTCTTGATAATGAGGGCCATTTCTTCTTCATTAAGACCGGCCGCCTCAATTTGCGCCACCTTGCTCGGTAGCGCCTCCTTGTTCCCTGTGGCTTTGAGAGCAAAAGGTTGCGGCTCGTTGATTGGTCCATTCAAGGCGTCGTCCACATACCTTGCCTCCTTGATCATCATTCGCCCGCTGACGAATTTTCCTAGGACTTCTTCGGGCGACATTTTGGTGTACCTGGGATTCTCACGAATATTATTCACCAAATGAGGATCAAGAATGGTAAAGGACCTGAGCATTAGTCGGACGACGTCGTGGTCCGTCCATCGCGTGCTTCCGTAGCTCCTTATTTTGTTGATAAGGGTCTTGAGCCGGTTGTATGTCTGAGTTGGCTCCTCGCCCCTTATCATCGCGAACCGTCCAAGCTCGCCCTCCACCAACTCCATTTTGGTGAGCAAGGTAGCGTCATTTCCCTCATGAGAGATCTTGAGGGTATCCCAGATTTGCTTGGCGTTATCCAAGCCACTCACTTTATTATATTCATCCCTGCACAATGAGGCTAGAAGAACAGTAGTAGCTTGTGCATTCTTATGGATTTGCTCATTAATGAATATAGGACTATCTGAACTATTAAAGTGCATTCCACTATCTACAATCTCCCATATGCTAGGATGGAGAGAGAATAGGTGACTACGCATTTTGTGGCTCCAAAATCCGTAGTCCTCCCCATCAAAGTGTGGGGGCTTGCCGAGTGGAATGGAAAGCAAATGTGAATTTGAACTTTGCGGAATACGAGAGTAGTCAAAAGAAAAGTTAGAATTAACCGGTTTCCTTTGTTTGTCGTGGTCGTCGTCCTTTTGGGAAGAAGAGGACTCATCGCTGTCGTAGTAGACGATCTCCTTGATGCGTCTTGTCTTCTTCTTCTTCCCATCTCTTCGCTTGTGGCCCGAGCCCGAGTCATTGGACTTGTCATCCCTTGGCTCGTTGACGAAGGACTCCTTCTCCTTGTCGTTGATCACAATTCCCTTCCCCTTAGGATCCATCTCTTCGGGCGGTTAGTCCCTTTCTTGAAGAGAACGGCTCTGATACCAATTGAGAGCACCTAGAGGGGGGGTGAATAGGTGATCCTGTAAAACTTCAAAACTTAAGCCACAAAAACTTGTTAAGGGTTAGCACAAGTATGGCCAAGTGGCTAGAGAGGAGTCAAAACACAATAACCACAAGAAAGCAATCACAGAGTTGACACGGTGGTTATCCCGTGGTTCGGCCAAGTACAAAACTTGCCTACTCCACGTTGTGGCGTCCCAACGGACGAGAGTTGCACTCAACTCCTCTCAAGTGATCCAATGATCAACTTGAATACCACGGTGTTTTTCTTTCCTTTGATCTTTTCCCGTTTGCGAGGAATCTCCACAACTTGGAGTCTCTCGCCCTTACAATTGAGTTCACAAAGAAATACGGAGTAAGGTGGGAATGAGCAACGCACACAAGACTCGAAAATCAGAGCAACAACACGCACACAAGTCGCAACAAGAGCTCGCAACGCAACACAAAGAGTTCACAACTCCACAAGAGCTCTATATGCTATCACAATGAAACGAATGCGTGAGATTGATGTCTTGGTGCTTAGAAGAGTTGTAGGAATGCTTGGTGTACTCCTCCATGCGCCAAGGGGTCCCTTTTATAGCCCCAAGGCAGCTAGGAGCCGTTGGGAACAAATCTGGAAGGCCATCTTTGCCTTCTGTCTCGTGGCGCACCGGACAGTCCGGTGCACACCGGACACTGTCCGGTGCCTGATTTGTTTCCTTAAACAGCGCATCCAACCGTTGCTGTCTGAGTCAGATCTGCGCACAGTTGGCGCACCGGACATGTCCGGTGCACACCGGACAGTCCGGTGCTTCCTTCCGACCGTTGGCTCGGCCACGTGTCGCGCGCTGATCGCGCGGCCGACCGTTGGCCCGGCCGACCGTTGGCTCACCGGACAGTCCGGTGCACACCGGACAGTCCGGTGAATTTTAGCCGAAGTCGCCGGAGAAAAACCCGAGAGCGGCTGGTTTGCTCCGCGCTGGTCTGGCGCACCGGACACTGTCCGGTGCACACCGGACAGTCCGGTGCCCCAGTCCGAAGCATCCTTTGGCTGTACACAGCCACTCTCCACTTCTTTTCTTTTCTTCTTACTCCTGTTTCTAACACTTAGACAAGATGTTAGTACACAAAACTAATGTACTAATGCTTAGAAACATACCTTTACTTGTGATTTGCACTTTGTTCATCCATGAGCATATTTTCACATTTAAGCCCTTGTGTTTGCACTCAATCACCAAAATACTTAGAAATGGCCCAAGGGCACATTTCCCTTTCACCACCACGTGGTGCCTCGATAGTAGCAAACACAATCAGATAGTCCAGATTTACCATCGGAAAGTCCGACATCGCGTCGGACCGACCAGCCGTCTAGGCTGGATGGTCCAGATACGCATACGCAGAACCTACTGTTGCACACCATACACCAACTTATTACACACCATATCAGCAGTACGTTCCTCCCCATACATATTTAAACCACAGCGCACCATATGATCACACACTGGTCAACGTTCTCGGTCGGCCACGGCAAGAAGGTTGGCATAACAATGCCCACCCAAATGAGCCCCACAGCTCAGAGTCTGGTGGTCTACCACCGGGCGCGATGGAGAAAATTAGGGAAGAGATGGCTGAACTATTTTGAGATAAGTTCAGAGTTAGTGTAGCCAGAGTAGGGCAATCATATCAAAAGCCATATGATCACCGATTTGAGACTGTCCCATACCCACAAGGGGCAAGGATACCAGAGTTTTCCAAGTTTTCTGGTGAAAGTGGCAGAAGCACACACAAACATGTAGGCCAATTCCTTGCACACCTAGCCAGAATGGCCTATGGGGAAGCCTTTCGTGTTCATTTATTTGCCTTATCCCTGACTGGTACCGCTTTTGCATGGTTCGCCGCCCTGCCTCTTAATTCCATTAATTTCTGGAATGATTTAGAAAGTAAATTTCATGAGCATTTCTTTTCTGAGGAATATGAATTAGGAATGGCCGATTTAGCCGCAATCTGATAGAGACACGAAGGATCGATTAATGATTATATCCAGAGGTTCTGAGACACTAGAAATCGATGCTTTCAAATCTATGTCGCAGACAAAGAGGTAGCATGGCTGTTCTTTAATGGGTTGATATCCTACTTAAAAGACAAATTAGATGGCACTTAGTTATTTTTAATAGCTCAACTACATCAGCGAGCTTTGGCCTGTAAAAGCTAGTGTAAAGAGATATCAAAATCGATCGGCCGTAATATACATCTAGTGAAGCGCCATAATTCAGATGATGAATCCGCAGATATACACTGAACTTGTTTGGCCAACAAAGGCCAAACCTTAACCTTGTTCTTCTTTACAACTAGTTCAAAAGAATCAGCGAGAAGTTAAATTTACTTTTAATGTTGCCAAGTGTGATAAATATTTGACGAACTAGTGAAAAGTGGCAACATTAAAGTAACTCATACTCTTCCCCCTCTAGATGAATTAAAGAGTCGTGCTTACTGCAAGTGGCATAATTCTTTTTTCATGCCACCATGATTGTAACGTTTTTGTCGACAGATACAATCAGCCATAAATGAGGGCCGATTGAGTTTAATGAGATGCAAGTGGACACGCAACCATTTCCTGTCAATATAATAGAACTGATAAGTAAAAAAGTCTTGGTTCGACCAAAATTAGCCAATAAAGGCAAAAGCAAAAACATTGCCATTGGTGATCCTCGCGTGTCGAATATATCACAAGTCCAGAGGCTCTGGGGGGCAGGCTCAATCGGGAAGCCAAGCAAAGCTCCCTGACTCAAGCATCACGGACAGTTTGACACCTGCGCGTGGACGGTCCGGTGCTCAAACAGATGGTCTGGCTGACTCAGCCGGACAGTTCGCCCATAACTAGGGGTGTCGACCTCTACACAAACAAAAAAGGGGACATAGGGGTAAAGCACACATAACGCACATGGTTGGCTGGTTAAAGTCGGTCCTACTTTTGATCAATTTCTCTCCAAATATGCTAGCAAGAAGGTCGTTCTACGTGATCGGCCAACAAAGAAACACTGGCACCCGCTAAAACAAAACGGCACAAAAAGCGAAGCAGCAAGCATCACCTAGTCATCCAGTGATGCCAGAATGATTTCACCCGGCTATTCATCATTGATATATTATCCTATTCAAATGTGGAACGGTACGACGTTGAACCCATGGTACATGCATAGTTCCTTTGCCTCTTTAGGCTAGGGACACCTCCATTCTATACCTTTTGATCTATTCATGAGATGGTCATAGCCAAGAAAGATGCAATCTGAAACTGCCTTTATGCATTGGAGCTCAATTGAACGATCACCCTATTGGATTGAAAAGCCGGTGACTTGCGTCGGACTTAATTCTTATTTCGGTAACAAGGTAACTTGTGAGATCTATTGTTTCCCGAAGGGTGCTGGTAGTACATATGCTTTTAGTTCGTCAACCTTTACCAAAAGGCAAGGGGGCATATGTTGAGTACAAAAATAACGTGCGGACGGTCGGACCCTGAGGCCAGATGGTCCACGGTCTGAATTGTCCGCCATAGCAGCACAGATGGTCCGCCCGTGCGCAGAATCAGTTAAGGTTCCGGATTTCTAGCGGGATTTGTTAGCAAAACCTGCGGGATTAACTTGAGAACCGACTTGTAATGGGTCCAGACCTCCACCCTTTTTATAGATGAAGGGGTACAACCGATTAAACCCCCACAATCGATCAAATCAATTATATATACTTATCATTTTTACCTTACGCATTAGGAGTAGCCCTAGTTTAGCCTTCATCTATCTCGAACCTTCACATCTCTTCGGCTCTATGTTAACTAGAGGCGTCTTGGGTGGTCTGCCAGCCTCAAGACACACCCTAAGATCTCTCCTACCTGACGAGGTCCCTCTCGGGATGCGAGATCTAGGTCTACTACGAAGAAGACAGCCCTCTACGCCATCTGGACCGTCCGAGCCCCAAGCGTAGACCTTCCAGACGTACGTAGAGAAGGAGCCGCTCTTGCGTTCAAGTTGTGGACTGTCTGGCCCAGGGCCGCGGATCATCTGCGCCTCCGCAGAGAGCACCGCTAGACGGTTCATTTCCCGGTGTTTAACGTCCAGATCGGCACCAACAGTAGGCAAGAGAAAAGAATTTCTCAAGAGAAACCAAGTAGCATGAAACTTTGTCTGTGTGTGTTAGGATTATGTCAAATTCAATGCAAAATGCATTTAGCGGCCACAAATCATATTAGAACCCCAAAGCACAAACTGACAAAAGCAATGCATAAAGCTACATGGGAAGGGATTTTTGGATCCAGAACCCTGGAGGAACATATCTTGAAGTTCATGCAGATCAAAGTAAAAGTTGGGCGTATTTTTCAGGCTGTTTTGTTTACCTGGGGAGGCTCAAACTGGTATATGAAGCACTGCTGCTTAGTTTAAGGATTGTTTTGACTGCCGTACCTGGGTGGTGTAAGTGTGAACCGAAAGGGACGGAGACAGTCTTATCTCTCCTAGATTGTCCTTATTGAGTCACTGATCCGCCATTTAAATAAACCATGACAGCTTCAAATAGAGAAGGAAGTACATACAATTGTTTAATCTTCAGGCTGGTGGGCCTCATCAAGCACCTCTGGCCTTCATATATAAACACAAGGTGTGTAATAGATTTGCAAGTGCAGTAGTATACAGTTCTTGGGTGTTGTCTTCACCTCAGCAGCTTCATCCCAGAAAGCCATTCACAAGATACCTTGTAAGTTTGTAACCAGGAGCAAGCAGGGGCTTCATCGCTTTAGTTTGCAAGGTATGGAGGAGAGGAATGGCACCAACATGGAGAAGTCAGATGAGATCCTGATGCCGGGTTTCCGGTTTCATCCCACCGACGAAGAGCTGGTCAGTTTCTACCTCAAGAGGAAGGTCCAGCAAAAGCCTATCTCCATCGAGCTGATCAGGCAGCTGGACATATACAAGTACGACCCGTGGGATCTCCCAAGTAAGAAGACGCCACACCTTCTTTCAGAACTCGTACTGCTCAGACCTTCTTTCTTGAAGTTTACGGTTTGTTCTTGTTCATTCATCAACAGAGCTTGCGAGCACCGGTGAGAAGGAGTGGTACTTCTACTGCCCAAGGGATCGGAAATACCGCAACAGCGTAAGACCAAACAGAGTGACGGCAGCCGGTTTCTGGAAGGCCACAGGGACAGACAGGCCGATCTACTCCTCCGAGGGCACCAAGTGCGTGGGCCTGAAGAAGTCCCTCGTGTTCTACAAAGGGAGAGCGGCGAGAGGGATGAAGACCGACTGGATGATGCACGAGTTCAGGCTCCCTTCGCTCGCCGATCCCTCGCTCCCCAAGCGTCCGATCGACAAGACCATTCCACTCAATGTAAGTAGCTAGCGTCTGCAGGCAATTTCACATTACTGTACAGTCCAAGAGCTAGATTCCAAACGTGGTTTTTGGCGCAAGCAGGACTCGTGGACTATCTGTAGGATCTTCAAGAAAACCAGTTCGCTGGCGCAACGAGCGCTGTCGCACACCTGGGGGCCCCCACTGCTGGGGGCAACAGAGGCAGATGATATGATCAACGCGTTGCAGTCAGTGCAGGCTTCAGAATTCGCTCTCGAGAGCTCACTGCAGGTTGCACCGGCTGCGCCTGCAGCAGGCCAGTTCAGCAGCAGGCATGGCTTGCATGTTCATGGCCAGCACCAGCAGAAGAAGGGTACCAACAGCCCGTCTCTGGACGGCTCCTCCTCATGCAAGCTCATCAACTTCACCAGCAGCAGCCCATCCGAGGAGGGACGACCCCAGAGCTTGAGCTTCCCAGTCACCTTCCCCTTTGAAGTGCAAGGGACGCACAAGACTGCAGCCGCCGCGCCAGTCTTCTTCGGCGCGCATCCTGATCATCACCTCGGTGGGTTCGTTGTCGACTCTTCTGCCGATGTCAATGGCGGCATCGTCGGTGGCAGGAGCCAGGACTCGTCCACCAGGAAGCCCAGCAATAATGGCTTCAGCACCAGCAGCGGTGACTGGGAAACTGCGGGGAGGGTCAGCTTCCCTTTTGATCTGGGTGCAGATTCTTCAGAGGAGTGGAGGTGCAACATACCCTGGGAGTCCTTGCTGACCCCGGCTGCTGTCCAGGCTGAGCTGCTGCCACACTAGGGCAGGGCAGCGGCATTTAGCAATTGCATTGCATTACGGAGAGTATCTCATAGGTTTACATGTACAGTCTACAGGTGCTGTGAGTGTGAGTTTCCTTCATCTGTTAGCATTTCTGTTAGCTGCAGAAACATTTTTTTTTGGTTCAGTTTTGGTTAGGAATGCCATGTACATACCACGAGCTATGTAGCATTGTTAACAGCAAAGCTAACAGAGAGAAGGAACCTTGTGTTGTACGTACACTATTCAGCTCTTTGAATACTTCAGTGCAAGTTTGAATACTTTATTGCGTCAAAACACTGGGGCCAGTCTGCATTAAACTACATTTTGGACTGGTACCTCCCATTGAACTACAATCGATGAACCAAATACGCCCTCCGTTAGCATTTCTGTTAGGCGAATTCTTCAGTTTTGGCTACGGGAGCCACGTACACAGCCTGGATAAAATTGTGCGCATGTTTGAGAACTTTATGATTATGATAAATCGACAAAATAAATAATACACGGCCACACTGCTTGCATAGATATGAATGGGCATCAAGAGCAACAACGAGCAACATGGACAAAAGATGTTACAAACCAGAAGGTTGATCTTTGCATAGATAGGATCTGAATTCATAATAAAAGCAACTAGGGGAACAGATTCCCGATATTCCAACAATTCAAAGGTGAAAGGGATTCAGTGTCCAGAATCTCTAAACTCACATGCTAAATGCTCAACAAGGCACCTAGATTTTCCATCCACCAAAATTAATTTTCGCAGTGTACAAAACAGGGCTAGGCTTCCCCATTCCTGGAGATTTACTTTGCAGCTGTCTTGTCCTTGGTTTTTTGTATTTTCAGGACCTTCTTGACAATCTTCTGCTCCTCGACCAAGAAAGCACGAATGATTCTGCATACAGTAGTTGTAATTCATAAGACTACGAAATTACAGAACCTGGACCTCCACACCACAATATGTCCACCCCCTATTTACTCACCTCTCCCTAACAGCAATTCCAGAGAGTACTCCACCATAAGGACGGTTCACAGTCCTGCGGCTCCTAGGCAACCTGGACCTTTTGTACTCAGCAGGCCTCAAGTGAGGGATCTGGAAATATGGAAACAATAGCATTAAACAATATTAGGTGGAAATATCCAATGACAGATGAATACCCAGTTTTGGTGACACTGAGGGCATTGTTCAGGTAGGGAGGGAAATTACCAGATGATGATTACTATGGAGAATATTATGCCATGGAAACAACCAAATAAATAGTGCAAGCACACATAGAAGAAAAAAAATAGCAAAATGCACGTATATTGCTACAGTTCCCTTTTATGTTGATTATAGAATATAAAACACAAAGACACAAAGAAAGACATGTGTGTTTTGTTGGCTAGGCGGGTGTGGTTGTGGGTTTGGAGCCAACAACCATGGTTCAAATCACCATTTATGCATAATTTTAGTATTTTACCATTTAAATGCGGAGGAGCACGATGATGGTGGAAACTGGTGCTTTACATAAAAGAGAAGAAAAGATAACACAGAATGATAGAACTAATTAAAACTTCAACCTCAAACAAACAGAAGTCCTAGGAAGTGATTCTGAAGAAAATGACATGACAATAGTATTTACTCAACAGGGAAAACGGGCAAATCAACTTAGCTATTGTATGAATCTATTAAAATCCTAAATCAAATTTTAATTTGGGACGGAGGGAGTATGTGGTAAGAAAGAACACTATTTGTAAACAGCAAAATAACATGCAGTAACAGTAATATGTTCCCCCAAATGTAGGTACCAAGTACTTCAATTTCACATGACACAGCCATTTACGCAAGGAAAAAATTTAGACGAGAGCTAGATATAAAGGCCCATTTAACTACAGACATCGTCCAATAGACCTATACAAGCACAATGTGGCATCACAGGGCAAAACACAGTAAACCATGTAAGCAATCAATTAAAATCTACTAAAATAAAGGGAGGGCCGGAGGCTCAACTCATGTGCGATCTGGGGAAGGGATAAACCGAAGCAAGGGTTCAAACCCGCTGGTGACTCAGACAGTTCTTACAACTGGACCAGGCTTGCCCTTCTAATTAAGATCTACTAATTCACACCAATTACTTCAATCTGTTACTTCAATATGGATAGCACAAACACGCTACCAGTTCCCCACCTCGGTACCAAGGACCAACGAATCACACAACCGAGACAGAAGAAGAGTAGAGCTGCGCTAACAATCAATCACTCACCCCCTGGATTTTCTTCCCGGTGACGGGGCACTTGGGCCCGCTCGCCCTCTTCTTGGTGTACTGGTACACAAGCTTCCCGCCTGCAAGAATCCAGCGAACCAATTAATACAACCAAGAACACAACACAGATAAAGAAACCAAAGACCCCTCCCATATCGAGCAGGAATGAACAGACGGGGCGAACCTGGGGTCTTGACGACTCGGGTCTGGTTGGACTTCGTAGCGTAGCTGTGACGCTTCCGGTACGTGAGGCGCTGCACCATCTCGCCGCCGCCGCTAAACCCTAGTGAGGCTTCGTGGGTGGGGAGAGGAAGGGTAAGAGAGGAGTGGAGAGCTCCGCGGCTCTGGCGGCGGCGATTGGGGCGTATTAATGGTTGGCTCTGAAGAGGTAACAGACGGCTAGGATTGATGCTTGATTTGGCGGTTGATCGGACTGGGCCTTTTCGTCCGGTCGATTCGTCTAAACTGCTTGCTGGGCTGCATGGACTGTTTTACGGGCCGTTTCGTTCTCAGGCTGGATTTTAGTTCCTATCGCAATCGGATATTTAGGTAGAAATATTAAATTATAATTATAAAATTAATTATACAGATAAGGAATGAACGACAAGACAAACATATTAAACGTAATTAAGCCATGATTAGTCCATGTGATGCTGTAATAATATTTATTAATCATGAATTACACTTAATAAATTTGTATCGTCGTCTAGTCTTTATTTATGTAATTATTTTTGTAATTAAACTATATATAGTATTCATAATTAACATTCAAACATTCGATGTAACACGGAAACTTTAGTCACTAGAACCAAACACCCTCATAAGATGATGGAATGAGTTTTAGTCAGCCAAACATACCATCTACTTGAGCAGCACTTTGGAATTGATTGGTTGGGTGATCTAACCCCAGCTAGGACAAACCCAGCAACCCCCATGAGTTGTTTGGTTGCCTGGACCAAGCTCCTAGATAGGCCATCTCGGGCCAACCCTCGTAGTCAGACCCTAGTGTGACACCCAAAATCGAGAGCTCTCCCGAGCCTGACATATCACAGTGTCTTATAGGACATATCGAGAGCTCACCCATTCTTTAAAAACTAGATTGCTTTCAAATAGGACCTTAGCTAGTTAGACTAGTACGTAGTATATAGTAGTCGTACCAATTAAAATAAAGATAATGGCTCGTGATGATATACCCACGGCAGCAAATGCTAGCAGACCCGTGCCCTACGTCGCGCATTGATGTCATGGTGCGCGCACGTGCGAGAATTCATTGCTGCCCCTGTTTGCCCAACCCATCGACGATGTCACGATGCCGATGGCGTACCTACCTAGCCGTACCAGTACGTCCCTGTTGGCCTGTATTGAGCCCATGCAGCAGTTAGTAGCCGGCGCGCCTGCGTTTGTCGCGTGGTGTCGTGGCCGTGCCACCAGAACACGGGCGTTCATGCGGCGCGGTGGGTTCGCCTAGTGGGTGTTGGCGTGTTGCCCGGGCGGCAGAGCAAGCCACGCGCATGGAGGCGGGCACGGTGGCCGGAGGCCGGGTGGCGTGCGGTTCGGCTAGTGGTTTGATGTCCCAGTCTAATTTATTCTCATATATATTGAAATAGCGCACATCAAAAATTTTTTTTATGGTCTCTATTTATATTTTGCTACATAAGTGTATTTAATATAGTTTTATGAAACTTTTTTTTTGAAAAGTAACGGTAGCAAAGGTCCGTACTGAAATCTATACTACTATATTAAGGCAGCAAGGAGTAGGCTGCCTCCACTGGTTCTGCCATCCACAAATCTACACCATCCATCTACATCCATCAAATCTAAGCCGTCCGTCTATGTGCCCCCGCTCCTGATCAGGGCCAGTCCTCACGTTTTGGGGCCCTAAGCGAAAATTTACATGGAGGCCCTATAAGAAAATTTGAGTTTATTATTTTTCAACTTTTAAATAATATCTGAAAAATAAAAAAAGTTGATGATTTACACAATTTTATTCAAAATGGTATGACTAGAGACATTGTTACAATATTTTATAAGTCGTAAAATTATACAAATTATGTAATATAACTCTGCATTTATTTTGACTTTTGAGAGAGTATTTTTACTTTTAATTTGTCAAACTAGCCTAAACCTTAAAATGCACAGTAAACCAAATCTAAATACATTAGAGCAAATTTTCTGAAAACAAAGTTCAACAAACTAAACTAGGATTAAGAAATGTAGGTTATTAGGGTCGGCCCTCCGGTAGGCTAGAATTAAGCAACGCGACAGCCACAAGTGTACAATACCTTTCGTCCTTCCCACGTCAATTTTAGTATTAGTTATCAAGCAGACTGTTGCACGACCTCAAAGAGACGATTGCCAGAAAATCAAAGAGATGCAACAAAAAAATGAGAATAGAGATTTATCTGTAACTTATATGTATTTGGATATAAGATCGATAAACGGGGGCCCTATAGATCTTGAGGGCCCTGAGCGGTCGCATACTCTGCACACCCTCAGGGCCGGCCCTGCTCCTGATCCACCACCATCTCCGGTCCTCGCCCCCACGTCTGATCCGCGCACGGATCCCCGTGATGCTATGGAGCTTCCACGACCTCAACCACCATGCCGCTCCGGTGGGCTCCCTATCAGCGTCGTGCGTTGCTATCTCCTCTCCTGCTCTCCACACGACGCTCACGCGACAACTGCTCTAAGAGGTTTTTGCTCCCTCCGTGTGTGTCTCCTTGTTCTCCGCTCTCTTCCTCCTCTCCTCCCCCGCAACTGCTCCCTTTCACCGTGTGGCACCGAGGTAGAGGAAGGAGGAGCAGAAAAACCCAGTCGGCCCCGGCCCGGCCCCCGACCACCCCATGCAGTTGAATCAAGCTCCACCTCCCCGACACCACCACACAGCGCCGTTTGTTCGCGTTCGTCGCGCCCCGCCTCCGCCGCACCCAAGCCAAGCTGAACCTCGGTGGGGAGCGTGTCTCCATCGATCAATCAAGTGCATGGACACGTTCCGAGCGACGCCCGCCGAGGTGGCGGAGCTCGTGTTGACGCACTCCTCGCCGGATCGGAGCCAGTCTACGGCGCGGGCCATGGTGTGGGTACACGTACCCTGTCTCTGAGATGGAGCCCGCACATTTGAAGATCTGCTGCTCGTGTTCGGCGACGCGGCCGCCGTGCTGCAGGGCTGCAGCCTGTACGCGCGGTGCCCGGCGCCTGGGCAGAAGAACGTGGTCACGACGCAGGGCCGCGAGGACCCCAACCAGAGCACGGGCATCGTCGTGCAGGGCGGCAAGGTGGCGGTCGCCGCCGACCTGGCCTCGCTCGTCGCCAACGTCTCGTCCTACCTCGGCCGCCCCTGGAAGCGCTACTCGTGCGCCGTCTTCGCGCAGACCAAGATGGAGGCGCTCGTCCACCCGCGCGGCTGGCTCGAGTGGAACGCCACCTTCGCGCTCGACACGCTCTACTACGCCGAGTACATGAACCGAGTCTGCTGCAAGCCAATTTAGTTGCTCTTGGTTTGATACGAGCTCTTCTATGCTAGGTTGGGACGTAGGGGAACGAGGAAGGTGAACTGGCTCTAGCTGCATCTGCAGCGGAGGTTGGAGATGCAGCAGGATGGTGAAAATTTAGGTTCATTCTTACTCTTCTTGTGCTTTCTTTATTTTTGTTCATTTCTGAATTTAAAATTTATCGCAAAGATTTGATAGGCAACAAATTCTTGCTTTCTTTCTAATTCCCCGTGTAAAGAACTTCCATGGTTCTATGAAATTGTACTGCGCTAGAGCCTGGAATAGAGTGTTCTTATCTGTTGGGTTGGGTGAATAAGTGAAAGTGCATACTTCGTTGTCATCTTTGGTGTTACCATAATATTATGACTGTTTTAGTAATTCCTTGATGAATGTGTTTACTTTGTTGTCATCTTTTTGTGATGATTGTGTTATCAATGACACAGAACTGTTTAGCTGTTTATGAGAAGTGTAAACATCCAAACTGCACACCCCAAGATGGATATGCATGTCCAATCTTCTATTAGGTGAACTCTTGGTAGTAAACATCCAATCTGCAATGATGCCAACAAGAGAGCTTGGCTCACAGAATATTCTTACTGTCAAAGCAAATCAGGTATGGTTTTAAAACAACTGAGTTTGACTTTTCCTTACCAACTTTTATGCTTGCTAAAATTGTGAACCCAAACATCAAGGTTTTGTCGAAAGTCCCCCTTTTCCTTCCATATTTTTTAAGCTTATTGCTAGCCATATCTTTATTTTTTGGAAGAATTAGTTGTTATATTGTTTCTTCCCCTTTCCATCCATGGTCACTTAGATATACACTATGTCTACATACATAACAAAAATCTAGAAACGTTAAAATGTATTATAATTTGGAATGGAGGGGGTACTTATTAGCTAGAGAGATCACAAGGAGTCTGAGAATGGTTGAACCACTATTGTTTTGCTAACAGTTCTCAACATAAATAGCAGTTGGTAGTCTAGCTATCAAAATGAGAAAAATATATTATATATCTAAATACGATCCAGATAATGCTTTTGAATTTCTCATCAACAAAAAGTAACTTTGTTGTGGCATACATAATATGATGTGTCATGTTCTTCAATTACTGCCTCTATACCTATTAATTAAAAACTAGGAGCTTCTCAAATTATCCTCAACCAAAATTAATTGATTAGTACAGAAGAGTTGTTAATCACAAAAGAAAAGATAGATATATGGTCAGGTGTCCACTTCGCCCATGATTATTATGCTTGTCATAAGCAGCACAGTCAGTGTGCGTCCAGGCTATGCTTGTGTCTGTTTAAACTTTGAAGGGTAGGTTAGATCTCAGCTGGCCGAGACGGAGGTAGCGCACATAGGTCAAGTTGCTCTGGTGACACAACCTAAATGGCTTGAAACATCTATGGAACCGGTAAGTAAATATGATATTATCGAGATGAATCAATGCACAATGATAGAAAATGAGTAGGGAGGACACACGTTATTTAACTATGGCTATTGTCTGAACAGAAATATGCATATTGAGGTAGGGCATAGATTGCTAATTACATGGTAGCCCATATGAACAGAACTAAAGATGTGTATCCTGAAGGCATGCATGTGTACGAAAGGATAATGCATTTGATCTGTGATTTTGTGCTGCAACAATTTATAAAAGGCAAATGCGGATTTGGTTTGTTATTATCCAAAGCCAATGTGCGTAGTGACCGCATGAACTTGGATATTTCTTGTGTACCATGATGAAGATATATGTATGTGTGTAGATAAAATCAATGTGAGTAGCAAACTCAGTAACTTAGATATTCATTGCATATCATGATGGAGATACACGTGTGTATATAGATGAATGTATCTATGGAACATGAACAGAAAATGTAAGTATAATCTTATCTCAGCAGCAGGATGATCATGAACTACAGGAACAGTGGCAAGTTCAGACACAACGCATTGTAGTGGGTTCTCTGTGGTCTGGAATTGGAAATGTGATTGTGTTTTGAGTCTGTCACACACGTACTATGACGACCACCGAGCGACACCAGGACACAGTCCTGCCGGCGGTACGGGCGCACTCGGTTCTGGAACGCTAGCTTCGATCAACAACGCGTCAACCTGAAAGGGAAATGTGCCCTTGGGCCATTTCTAAGTGTTTTGGTGATTTAGTGTCCAACACAAGTGCCTAAGTGTCAAATGGTGGACAAAGTACAAATCAAGTATAAAGGTATGTTTCTCAGACTTAGTACATTGTTTTAGTGACTAATGTATTGTGTCTAAGTGCTGGAAACAGGAGAAATCGAATTAGAGAAGAGATGGCCTTGTTCAGCCAAAGCCAGCTCTGTCTGGGTGCACCGGACTGTCCGGTGGTGCACCGGACAGTGTCCGATGTGCCAGGCTGGCTCAGGCGAACTTGCCGCTCTCGGGAATAAATTAATGGTGTACGACTATAATTCACTGGACTGTCCGGTGTGCACCGGACTATCCGGTGAGCCAACGGTCGGCCGGGCCAACGGTCGGCTGCGCGATCCGCGCGAGACACGTGGCCGAGCCAACGGTCGGGAGGGGGCACCGGACTGTCCGGTGTGCACCGGACAGTGTCCGGTGCGCCAACGGCTCCAAGGCTACCAACGGTCGGCTTCGCCAAATAAGGAAGGAAATCCGCACCGGACTGTCCGGTGCGCCAGGCGGCAGAAGGCAAGAATTGCCTTCCCGAATTGCTCTCAACGGCTCCTAGCTTCCTTGAGGCTATAAAAGGGACCCCTAGGCGCATGGAGGAGTACACCAAGCATTCCTTGAGCATTCTTGATCACTCACACTCCATTCTTGCGCACTTGTTCGACATTCTAGTGATTTGAGCTCCGTTCTAGTGTACTAGTCTTTTGAGCTTAAGTCTAGGTCTTGTGTGTGCGTACTTGCTGTGATCTTTGTGTCTTGTGTGAGTTGCTAATCCCTCCCTTACTCCGTGCTTCTTTGTGAACATCTTTGTAAGGACGAGAGACTCCAAGTTGTGGAGATTCCTCGCGAACGGGATATAGAAAAGAAAAGCAAACACCGTGGTATTCAAGTGGGTCTTTGGACCGCTTGAGAGGGGTTGATTGCAACCCTCGTCCGTTGGGACGCCACAACGTGGAAGTAGGCAAGTGTTGTACTTGGCCGAACCACGGGATAAACCACTGTGTCTACCTGTGTTGATTCTCTTGTGGTTATTGTGTTTCGCTAAGACTCTTCTCTAGCCACTTGACAATATTGTGCTAACGCTTAACCAAGTTTTTGTGGCATTAAGTTCAAGTTTTACAGGATCACCTATTCACCCCCCTCTAGGTGCTCTCAATTGGTATCAGAGCCGTTCTCTTCAAGAAAGGGACTAACCGCCCGAAGAGATGGATCCTAAGGGGAAGGGAATCGTGATCAATGATAAGGAGAAGGAGTCCTTCATCAACGAGCCGAAGGATGACAAGCCTACCGACTCGGGCTCGAGCCACAAACGAAAGGATGGGAAGAAGAAGAAGACAAGGTGCATCAAGGAGATCGTCTACTACGACGACAGCGACGAGTCTACTTCTTCCCAAAAGGACAACGACGACAAAGACTATGAGAGAAGGAAACCGGTTAATTTGAACTTTTCTTTTGACTACTCTCGTATTCCGCAAAGTACAAATGCTCATTTGCTCTCCATTTCACTTGGCAAACCTCCTCACTTTGATGGAGAGGACTACGGATTTTGGAGCCACAAAATGCGTAGTCACCTGTTCTCTCTCCATCCGAGCATATGGGAGATTGTGGAAAGTGGAATGAAATTTGATAGCTCGAATAGTCCTATGTTTATCAATGAACAGATTCATAGAAATGCACAAGCTACTACTGTGTTGTTAGCCTCTTTGTGCAGGGACAAGTATCATAAGGTGAGCGGCTTGGACAATGCCAAGCAGATCTGGGACACCCTCAGGATCTCACATGAGGGGAACGACGTCACCTTGCTCACCAAAATGGAGTTGGTGGAGGGCGAGCTTGGAAGATTCACAATGATCAGGGGAGAGGAGCCAACCTAAACATACAACCGGCTCAAGACCCTCATCAACAAGATAAGGGGCTACGGAAGCACACGATGGACGGACCACGACGTCGTTCGTCTAATGCTAAGGTCCTTTACTGTACTTGATCCACATTTGGTGAACAATATTCGTGAAAATCCTAGGTACACCAAGATGTCGCCCGAAGAAGTTCTTGGGAAATTCGTAAGCGGGCGAATGATGATCAAGGAGGCGAGATATGTCGACGACGCATTGAACGGTCCAATCCATGAGCCTCAACCCATTGCTCTCAAGGCAACGAGGAGCAAGGAGACGCTACCTAGCAAGGTGGCGCAAGTTGAGGCGGCCGGGCTCAATGATGAAGAGATGGCCCTCATCATCAAGCGCTTCAAGACGGCGTTAAAGGGTCGCAAGGGGCAGTGTCACACCCGGTTTTGGAAGGCAAACCGAATGCGAACTATGTACGTGCCAGGATCAGAACTCACGTACACAGCGATTACATAAATGAACAACATCACACAATGCTCGAATAATAATTAAAAGAGTATTGACTTATTACATCACAGAGTCATAGACATCCACAAAGTCATTGTCTTAACAAATAGATCAAAGTGCTAGCGAAACGCAGTAAAGATAAAGCCTCCACAGGCAGCTGACTGGGGGTTGCCGCCAACCCACACCTAGAATTCATCGTAGTCTTGGAACTCCTGGAAGTCTCCTTCCACGACTTCATCTCCTCCTGAGCAGTGGTTACAATGCGGACAACCTGGTGTTTTGTGGTAAAGCAAGGATGAGTACACATCAACGTACTCAGCAAATGTCCCGTTTGGCTGGAGTGGACTAGCTTTATGTGGGGTTAGGCTCCAGCAGTTGCTTTTAGTTGGTCAAGTATTTATCATTAGTAGAAGCCAGATTTTAGCATTAACCAACCCGTAAACCCTTTCCTCATCGAGGAACATCATCATCATCGTCGAACCAAAACCATCACATAATCCCTGTATCTCGAACCATCTGTATCTCTAATCAAAGAGGATCCCAAGGCTGCTCATAACCGTGAGCACGGTTGATATACCAGTTTCACTACCCTCTGCAGAGGTCGCACACTTTACCCATGAGTCATGATTCCCTTTCTACCCGGGGAGAGCTAATCCCCATTGACCACTACCTAGGTGGTCCGGCAGGGCATCACTACGTAGCTTTTACAAAGATTCCCTAGAGATCGTAGCTGCCCGTTAGGTTTCTCCAGTTTGATAAACACAGTACCCCTCCCCGCAGGAGAGTGACTAACAAAGAGCAAAACGAAAGAACCTCGGCACTCAGCCTCGGCAGAGCAAGCACTGTGCCTGGACCCCATTGACGGCACGACGGCTAAGCAACTACACCTCTAGTTCATCTAATTAATCAGCTAAGAGCATCCCATTTCACCCTCATGGTTGCACTGTTATCCCGGGTGGTCTCTCAACGAACCAGTCCTTATGGAGAGGTACTCAGGAAACAGCCTGAGCCCTCTAGAGTATCACAAGATCAACATCATCATCAGGATAACAGTATCATAAATAGTCACATCATGTTCATTGATTATGTTAAAGCAATAGCAGAGTGCTAACCATAATAGCCCATAAGGTCATCAAGGACAGAGTAAAGTGTAAAGCTAGTCAATCCTTAGGTTTCAAGTAAGTAATGCGGGGTAGTAAGTTATAAATGAATAGGACATAATGGGACAGAGGACACTTGCCTTCACCAAACTGCTAATCAGGGACTTCCTCTGCAACTGCCTCGGGAAACACAGACTGCTCGTTGTCTACGCAAAGCAATCATTCACACTATGCACTTGGGAAAATAACAAACAAAAACAATATACCAAACATATGCAGCAGAGAGAGGTCACAAGTTCATAGTTGAAAAGGGATAGACACTCTAGTGTTCCCTAGGTCTGGGGTAGAGGACTATACAAAGTGATTCATCATCCACTAATCAAGTTTAAGTCAGTGGTGGGATTAAATAATTATCTGGTTTAAGTTCCTAAACTTAAGTGTTTGAGTCCATAAACTTAAGTGCTCCAACTTTTATTAAAGTCTACTATCTTTTATTTATCTCAAATGGGGTTCCCATGACATTAACTTTATCCTAATGATTAACCATTAATTGGGACATGGAAACAGCAGGGAAACATTGCATAAACAGATAGATAATAATATTATGAACATTTTGCAATTTGAAGCACCTAATTTGGAGTTCATATGACAAAGTTATGAATTTTACAAGTTTAGGGGTTAAAATTATACCCTAAGGACCTATTTTGAATTAAATAAAAGGGCCAGGGACTTAACTGCGAGAAACCAAGGACGGCGGGCGCAATTTCCAGAAAACAGGGGGGTTCTTTAAGAAAATGCGCGGGCGAAGGGGTATCGGGCGCCTACAGCCGTTGGATCTCAGATCGACGGCCAGGATTAGATCCCGCGGCGGGCGCGCGGGCACGCGGCGGCGTGAGCGGCTGACAGGCGGGGACAGGCGGGCAGCGCGGGCGCGGGGCTGACAGGCGGGGCCGGGCGGGCAGCGCGGGGCGCGGGCGGGCTGACAGGCGGGGTCGGGCGGGCAGCGCGGGCGCGGGCGACTGGCAGGCGGGGCCCAGCTGGCAGGGAGATGGGGTGAGGGGGAAGTGGGCCTGGGCCGCTGGATCTCCGGCGGACGGCCAGGATTAGATCCGGGCGAGCTGAATCAGGGCCGCCCGATCTGGGTTGAACGGCAGGGATCGGGTGGGCGGCCTAGGTCTTTCCTACGGCTAGCTGGGGCGGCGGCGCTCGTCCCCGCGGCGGAGGGCTCGCCGGAGACGAGGGGCGCGGGCGATTGGCGGGGCTCTGGGGCGACCTGAGTGGTCGGGGAGGTCGGGGAGGGCGCGGGGAGTTCTCTGGTGGGGTCTGGGTCGGGGCAGAGGCACCGGAGGGGGGCGATTCACGGCGGAGCGGCTCGGCGGCGGGATTACTCTACTCCGGCGAGGAATTACACGCGGC
Source organism: Zea mays (assembly GCF_902167145.1). Taxonomy (NCBI): domain Eukaryota; kingdom Viridiplantae; phylum Streptophyta; class Magnoliopsida; order Poales; family Poaceae; genus Zea; species Zea mays. Next base: position 217,769,300 of record NC_050096.1, on the reverse strand, counting down.
AGAGAGCAAAACAAAGGGCGATAGGGGCGGGAGAGGTCCCTTACCTCAAGACGGGCTCCGGGGACTCCTCGGCGGCGACGGAGACGCGACGGTGGCCCGGGTCGACGGTGGCGGCTGCACGGCGGACGACGGGTGAGCGCGGGCAGAGAGAAATAGGGAGGGGAAGGGGAAATTGGTGCGCGTTCTGGGTTGCGGACGTCGGGGCGAAGCTCACCGTGGCAATGGACACGGCGGAGCTCCAACGGCGGCCGGGAACCGAGCTCGGAACGGCGGGGTTTACGGCGGCGGCGCTCTGGCGTGCGCGCAGCGAGAGAGAGGTGGAAGAGGGGGGCCGGTTGGTGCGCAAATGAGGGAGGGGGAGATGGCGAGCAAGGCTCGGGACTCAAGTGGCCGAGGGCGAGGTGGGGCGAGCCCCACGCGCGACGTGGGCGCGGAGACCGCGGCACGCACGGCGGCGGTTACGCGAAGACGGAGAAGCTGACAAGCCGGGCCCGCGGCGCAGAGAGAGAAGAAAGCGGGTGCGGGCGCGAGGGAAGCGGGGCTGACGGGCCGGGCCCACGGGCAGAGAGAGAGAAGAAAGCGGGCGCGCGCGGGGAAGCGACAGCGCCGACAGGTGGGGCCGGGCGAGCAGAGAGAGGAGGGGGGGAGATGCGCGCGCGCGAGGTGGGCCGACTGGGCCGAAAGGCCGAGGGGGGCGGGGAAGTGGGCTGCTTTGCCTTTTTCTTTTATTCTGAATTGTTTTTCCCTTTTCTTTTTACTTTCCCTATTTGATTCAAATTCAACCAAGCCACAAATTCAAATCAAACCTTCCAAGAATTATGCACCAAGCAAAAGTGAAATCTAGGGTTCAACATGATGCAACAATTCATACTCCCTTAGGGTTTAACATAATAAACTAAAATTACAAATAAAATAAGCACTTATCTCCTATAGAAATGAGAAAGAAAAGAATGAGGCAGGATGAGAAAAGGAAGTAACACCTGAATTTGTGAATATGAGCAAAGAAATTTTATACCCCCAAATTCAGGGTGTTACAAACCTATCCCCCTTAAAAGAATCTCGCCCCCGAGATTCAGGGTTGGTCAGCAAAGAGTTCAGGGTATTTGGCTTTCAGATCATCTTCTCGTTCCTAGGTTGCTTCTTCCTCCGAGTGGTGACCCCATCTGACTTTGCACATTCTGATGGTGTTCCTCCGGGTGACTCTGTCTGCAAACTCCAGAATCTGCGTTGGCTTCTCTATGTATGTCAGATCCTCCTGGACTTCCAAACCCTCCACTGGCAACTGTTCTTCTGGTACTCGCAGACACTTCTTCAATTGCGACACATGGAACACATTGTGCACTGCTGACAAACTCTCTGGTAGGTCAAGCTGGTAAGCCACTTCTCCACGTTTTGCTTGAATCTGATACGGTCCAACGTACCGGGGTGCTAGCTTGCCTTTAACTCCGAACCTTCTGACTCCTCGGATAGGTGACACCTTCAGATAGACGTAGTCTCCCACTTCAAAACTCAGTTCCCTTCTCCTTCTGTCCGCATAGCTTCGCTGTCTTGATTGGGCTGTCTTCAGATTCTCCCGAACCATTTTGATATTCTCTTCGGCTTCAAGCAAGATGTCGGGGCCAAACACCTGTCTCTCTCCAGGCTGGTCCCAATGCAGCGGAGTCCTGCAACTCCGTCCATAGAGTGCCTGAAACGGTGACATCTTCAAGCTGGCCTGATAACTATTATTGTAGGAGAATTCTGCATAAGGTAACCTTTTGTCCCATCCTGACTTGTCTTGCAACGCACAGGCTCTCAGCATATCCTCTAGGATCTGATTAGTTCTTTCAGTCTGACCGTCTGTCTGCGGGTGATAAGCTGAGCTGAAGTTCAAATGTGTGCCCAAAGCTTCTTGTAGCTGCTGCCAAAAATGAGATGTGAACTGCGTTCCTCGATCGGACACTATCTTCTTCGGCACACCATGAAGGCAGACTATCCGTGACATGTATAACTCAGCTAACGTTGCTCCGGTGTATGTTGTCTTCACAGGTATGAAATGGGCCACCTTTGTTAAGCGGTCCACAACCACCCAGATGGAATCATAGCCGGCCCGGGTACGAGGTAGGCCAACTATGAAATCCATCCCGATCTCATCCCACTTCCACTGAGGAATCCGCAATGGCTGCAACAATCCGGCGGGCCTCTGATGCTCTGCTTTGGTTCTCTGACAGCTATCGCAGATGGCGACATATTCTGCGATCTCTCTTTTCATGCCATACCACCAAAACCTCCTTTTTAAATCCTGGTACATCTTCTCACTCCCTGGGTGTATCGAGTAGGCTGTCTCATGAGCTTCCTTGAGGATCAGTTCCCGAATAGGTTTGAGGTCGGGAACACACAATCGGTCCTTGAACCATATTACTCCCTCTTCATCCTCTCGAAAGTCTTTGCCTCTTCCTTCTAAGATCAGCTGCCGGATCTTGTTGATGTTTTCATCATCCTTCTGCCCTTCTTTGATCTCCCGCTCTAGGGTGGGCTCTAATTCCACTGTTACTCCTTGCGTACTATTCAGGAAACCGAGGCTCAGTCTGTCGAACTCTTTGGCTAACTCATACGGCATCGGGTACGAGGCCAACATATTAACTTGACTCTTCCTGCTCAGAGCATCTGCAACAACATTGGCTTTGCCTGGATGGTAATGTATCTCCAACTCATAGTCTTTGATCAATTCCAACCATCTTCGCTGCCTCATGTTTAACTCTGACTGGGTGAATATGTACTTCAGACTCTTATGATCTGTGTAGATGTCACACTTCTGCCCATACAGGTAATGTCTCCAGGTCTTTAAGGCATGAACCACTGCTGCCAATTCCAGGTCATGTGTGGGGTAATTCTTCTCATGGATCTTCAGCTGTCGAGATGAGTATGCTACCACTCTTCCTTCTTGCATTAGCACACATCCCAATCCGGTGTACGAAGCGTCGCAATACACTGAGAATGACTTGTGGACATCAGGCAGGACTAACACAGGAGCTGTAGTCAATCTATTCTTCAGTTCTTCAAATGCTTCCTGACACTTTTGAGTCCACCTAAACTCAACTTTCTTCGCTAGCAACGCTGTCATTGGTCTAGCAATCTTTGAGAAGCCTTCAATGAAACGCCTATAGTATCCGGCCATTCCAATAAAGCTCTTGATCCCACGAACATCCTTCGGTGCTTTCCAGTTCAGGATATCTGCTACTTTCTTTGGATCCACTGCTAACCCATCTTGATTTATGATGTGACCCAGAAATAAGACTTCATGAATCCAGAACTCGCATTTGCCCAGCTTGGCATACAATTGATGCTCTCGAAGTCTTTGCAATACCATCTTCAAATGCTCTACATGATCTTCCTCACTTTGAGAGTATATGAGAATGTCATCGATGAACACTACCACAAACTTGTCTAGATAATCCATGAACACACTGTTCATCAGGTACATAAAGAAGGCTGGCGCATTTGTCAAACCAAAGGACATAACTGTGAATTCATATAACCCATACTTGGTGATGAATGCTGTCTTCGGTATATCCGAGGGTCGGATTCTGAGTTGATGATAACCAGATCTCAGATCTATCTTCGAGAATACGCTGGCACCTCTGAGCTGGTCGAACAAATCTTCTATCCTTGGCAGGGGGTACTTGTTCTTGACAGTGACTTCATTCAAGGCTCTGTAGTCTATGCACATCCTTTTGGTACCATCTTTCTTCTCTACAAACAACACTGGAGCGGCCCAAGGCGAGGTGCTGGGCCTGATGTAACCCTTCTCTAACATCTCATCTATCTGCTTCTTGAGTTCCACCAATTCTGGTCCAGACACTCGATAGGCTCTTTTGGAAATGGGGGCGGTACCAGGGATAAGCTCTATGGCAAATTCAACCTTTCTCTCGGGTGGCATGCCCGTTAGCTCCTCGGGAAACACGTCCGGAAAGTCCGACACGACCTCGATAGCCTCGAGTGGGTTGGGCTCCTTACTATCAACTGAAATCTGGTGACAGACTCCCTCTTCTGACTTAGGCATCCTTAGCTCGGCCACTACCTCTTCTCCTGACGGGGACTTCAATGTTACGGTCCTCTTGTCACAACTAACATTTGCCTCATACTTCATTAACCAATTCATCCCTAGAATAACATCTATCCCGGGGGTGTCTATTACTATTAAGTCACTGGGGAATCCTATCCCCCTTATTTCCACCATTATATTTGAACATATTTTATCTGTTTGCACCTTGCCACCAACCGAATTAATCCTCATGGGCGGCATCATTGCCTCTACTGAGATGTTATGCAATTCTACCCAGGTTGCAGTGACAAATGAATGAGTTGCACCAGTATCAAATAGCACTTTCGCGGGATGAGATTTGACTGAGAACATACCTACTGCCACATCTGGTGCATCCTGGATTGCTTCGGCCTCCAAGTGGTTCACCTTTCCACGGTTGTACGCTTGGTTACGATTGCCGGCTGTCGGCTGCAGTACACCTTGCCTTGTTGGAGCATTGGGGTTGGTCTGCTGCTGCGCCAACTTCTTTGGGCACTGCATCGCCCAGTGGCCTTGATCTCCGCAGTGGAAACATCCTCTGCCTCCTCCTTGTGCTAGGGCTGCCTGGTTGCTCTGATTCGCTGCTGGGGCAGGAAGGCGAGGTGCCTGGTTGTTCTGCTTCTGATACTGATTACCTCCCTGCTGGCTGTGCTGACGATACTGTTGTTGCTGCTGTGGGTACTGCCTCTGAAACTGCTGCTGATGCGGACGCTGATTCTGATTCTGATATCCCTGTGGGTGACCAGGTCTGCCTTGCTGAGACGAATTGCCTGAGAAACGTGGACGGCTGATGCCTCCGGACTGGGGTCCACTCATCTTGCGCTTCCGATCTTCTATATCTTTACGCTTCTTCTCAGTCATGACTGCCCTATCGATCAGGTGCTGGAAGGTGGGGAAGGTGTGATTCATCAGCTGGTAATGCAGGGGATCCACCAAACCTCTCATGAACCTGTACTGCCTCTTGGCATCAGTGTTGACATCCTCGGGTGCATAACGAGACAGCTGCAGAAACTTGTCTCTGTACTCACTAACAGACAGGGGTCCCTGCTTCAGAGCCAGAAACTCCTCCTTCTTCACGATCATCAGTCCCTCCGGCACATGGTACCGATGGAAACTCTCGCTGAATTCCTCCCAGGTGATGGCTTCGGGGTTAGCATGGGTGGCGAGGTAGGACTCCCACCAGGACTGGGCTGCTCCCCTTAGCTGACGGGGACCATATAGAACCTTCTCCCTGTCGTCGCATTGGGCGGTGCGCAGCTCCCTCTCCACTGCGCGCAGCCAGTCTTCTGCATCCATGGGGTCAGCAGAATGGGCGAAGGTAGGAGGGTGCCCTCTCATGAACTCACCACGCTTATCCCGTGGCATCTGGGGCATCTGCACTTGCAATTGGGGTTGGGGCTGCTGTTGAGCCTGCTGCATGGCTGCCAGAGTCTGCCCAATGGCCTGCACTGCCTGGGTCTGCATCAAGAACATCTGCTCCACTGACATCGGGGGTGGTGGGGGAGGCTGCCTCTGATGTTCCTCCTGCTGGTCATGCTGCTCTTGCTGAGCACGCCTGTTGCATCGGCGCCTGTTGTCAGACATCTGTGGAAGACATTCATACATCAGCATTGGTCTTACAATCCTTCAGCATAAGAAAAGAGAATACAGAATTCTTCATGACACTGAGTGAACAAAGAGCCTCACTGATCCTCATTCATGATTCAACACAGCTTCTCAGATAAGAAAGGAAAGTAAGAGTAAATGGTTTCCCAACTAAACACTGACTTCATTAACATTACTAGCTAAGCCAAACTGCAGGGGAAACCCACAGGTTGGCAACAGTCATTACAAAGATTCAAATCCAGCACAAGTTCATCATAACAAGCATGAAAGCAACTGATAAGCAAACTAAACTAAATGGAAGCAACTGATAAGCAAACTAAACTGACTACCTAAGACTGAGACATCTGACTTAAGAATTATTACAAACTCCGACGCTAACGATCTAAGGATCCAGATCTATCCTGGTCTTACAGACAGGGGAACCATAAGTGTGGTGACCACGTGGCGGTGAGCGGTATGGGTGCTGAGTCCCAACAGGAGCGGGAGAACCACCCTCCTGGTGATGGCGCTCTGCCAACTCAGCACGCAACTCCGCAATCTCCATTCGAGCCCTGCTTAGCTCGTCCAGAGAGTGGTCCAGCTCCGTGTTAAGCACTGCGACTAGGTTGACTGTGCTGCTCAACCTAGGGTTAGCCTCACCAACAGGTGAGACAACCACACTCTCGGTGCTGCCAGTAGGGCGGCGGGGGTAGTACCGAAGGTTAAGACCGTCGGCCACCCCACCGAACAAAGAACAGTACTGGGAGAGCGCACGCCGTGCTGCATCCTGCATAGCCGCCTCTGCAGTGTCCCTCTCGGAGATGGAATAGTGCTCCGAAACGGCCTCCGCACCCCGGAGGTCATCCTCCGGACGGCGAACTAGGCAGGTAGCCTCCTAGCGGTCCGGGTACCTCCCGCGACTGTGCTGGTAGACTACACAACGATACTCGATCGACCAGGTGTGCCGGTCGAAAGCCTGGCGCAGCAAGGTGTCGAGTGCGTCGTGGAAGTGACAACCGCGAGCGGCGTCACGGGTGATGGGTCGGGCGACCCATCCTTCCGCCTCCTGCGGCTCAGAAGACTCCATGCTGTGGTCTGAGTCGTCGTCGTCGGGATCTCCTCCAGTAGCTCCTCCAACAGCCGGGGCGTCCCGCGGTGGTACAAGGGGCGCCTCCAGCTGGGCAACAGAGGAACGGGGCCTCACGGTCTCCACCTCCTGCTGGGGTGAGGAGGAAGAGCCCTGCTGCTCTCCGTGCTGGCGCCGGCGTTCCTGCTCCTCGCGCAGGCGGTGGTGCAGCCTCTCCAGGTGACTCGACTGACCGGACACGGTGCGGTGCAGAGGACGCTCCGCAAGTCGAGACGGCAGGAAAGGAATCACCGACTTACGTGCAGTGTGTCTAAGGCGAGCCATCTACAAAAGACACCGTAAGCACAAGAGTAAGAGCAGAACTAATATGACAAGTGAATAAACCAAAGACAGAATAAGATAAAAAATTTTAACAAGGTATAGTATAGATAGATAGTAAAACATAGGGTTGGTCGAGGTGACCGACTTTTGAAGTAACAACAGAGGTCAAGGTGAGAGGGAAGGTCAATAGTCCTTAGAACGACCAGTGCTACTCTAGGTCAGCGGTCCTACAGTCAGCACGGCTTTGATACCACTTATGTCACACCCGGTTTTGGAAGGCAAACCGAATGCGAACTATGTACGTGCCAGGATCAGAACTCACGTACACAGCGATTACATAAATGAACATCATCACACAATGCTCGAATAATAATTAAAAGAGTATTGACTTATTACATCACAGAGTCATAGACATCCACAAAGTCATTGTCTTAACAGATAGATCAAAGTGCTAGCGAAACGCAGTAAAGATAAAGCCTCCACAGGCAGCTGACTGGGGGTTGCCGCCAACCCACACCTAGAATTCATCGTAGTCTTGGAACTCCTGGAAGTCTCCTTCCACGACTTCATCTCCTCCTGAGCAGTGGTTACAATGTGGACAACCTGGTGTTTTGTGGTAAAGCAAGGATGAGTACACATCAACGTACTCAGCAAATGTCCCGTTTGGCTGGAGTGGACTAGCTTTATGTGGGGTTAGGCTCCAGCAGTTGCTTTTAGTTGGTCAAGTATTTATCATTAGTAGAAGCCAGATTTTAGCATTAACCAACCCGTAAACCCTTTCCTCATCGAGGAACATCATCATCATCGTCGAACCAAAACCATCACATAATCCCTGTATCTCGAACCATCTGTATCTCTAATCAAAGAGGATCCCAAGGCTGCTCATAACCGTGAGCACGGCTGATATACCAGTTTCACTACCCTCTGCAGAGGTCGCACACTTTACCCATGAGTCATGATTCCCTTTCTACCCGGGGAGAGCTAATCCCCATTGACCACTACCTAGGTGGTCCGGCAGGGCATCACTACGTAGCTTTTACAAAGATTCCCTAGAGATCGTAGCTGCCCGTTAGGTTTCTCCAGTTTGATAAACATAGTACCCCTCCCCGCAGGAGAGTGACTAACAAAGAGCAAAACGAAAGAACCTCGGCACTCAGCCTCGGCAGAGCAAGCACTGTGCCTGGACCCCATTGACGGCACGACGGCTAAGCAACTACACCTCTAGTTCATCTAATTAATCAGCTAAGGGCATCCCATTTCACCCTCATGGTTGCACTGTTATCCCGGGTGGTCTCTCAACGAACCAGTCCTTATGGAGAGGTACTCAGGAAACAGCCTGAGCCCTCTAGAGTATCACAAGATCAACATCATCATCAGGATAACAGTATCATAAATAGTCACATCATGTTCATTGATTATGTTAAAGCAATAGCAGAGTGCTAACCATAATAGCCCATAAGGTCATCAAGGACAGAGTAAAGTGTAAAGCTAGTCAATCCTTAGGTTTCAAGTAAGTAATGCGGGGTAGTAAGTTATAAATGAATAGGACATAATGGGACAGAGGACACTTGCCTTCACCAAACTGCTGATCAGGGACTTCCTCTGCAACTGCCTCGGGAAACACAGACTGCTCGTTGTCTACGTAAAGCAATCATTCACACTATGCACTTGGGAAAATAACAAACAAAAACAATATACCAAACATATGCAGCAGAGAGAGGTCACAAGTTCATAGTTGAAAAGGGATAGGCACTCTAGTGTTCCCTAGGTCTGGGGTAGAGGACTATACAAAGTGATTCATCATCCACTAATCAAGTTTAAGTCAGTGGTGGGATTAAATAATTATCTGGTTTAAGTTCCTAAACTTAAGTGTTTGAGTCCATAAACTTAAGTGCTCCAACTTTTATTAAAGTCTACTATCTTTTATTTATCTCAAATGGGGTTCCCATGACATTAACTTTATCCTAATGATTAACCATTAATTGGGACATGGAAACAGCAGGGAAACATTGCATAAACAGATAGATAATAATATTATGAACATTTTGCAATTTGAAGCACCTAATTTGGAGTTCATATGACAAAGTTATGAATTTTACAAGTTTAGGGGTTAAAATTATACCCTAAGGACCTATTTTGAATTAAATAAAAGGGCCAGGGACTTAACTGCGAGAAACCAGGGACGGCGGGCGCAATTTCCAGAAAACAGGGGGGTTCTTTAAGAAAATGCGCGGGCGAAGGGGTATCGGGCGCCTACAGCCGTTGGATCTCAGATCGACGGCCAGGATTAGATCCCGCGGCGGGCGCGCGGGCACGCGGCGGCGTGAGCGGCTGACAGGCGGGGACAGGCGGGCAGCGCGGGCGCGGGGCTGACAGGCGGGGCCGGGCGGGCAGCGCGGGGCGCGGGCGGGCTGACAGGCGGGGCCGGGCGGGCAGCGCGGGCGCGGGCGACTGGCAGGCGGGGCCCAGCTGGCAGGGAGATGGGGTGAGGGGGAAGTGGGCCTGGGCCGCTGGATCTCCGGCGGACGGCCAGGATTAGATCCGGGCGAGCTGAATTAGGGCTGCCCGATCTGGGTTGAACGGCAGGGATCGGGTGGGCGGCCTGGGTCTTTCCTACGGCTAGCTGGGGCGGCGGCGCTCGTCCCCGCGGCGGAGGGCTCGCCGGAGACGAGGGGCGCGGGCGATTGGCGGGGCTCTGGGGCGACCTGAGTGGTCGGGGAGGTCGGGGAGGGCGCGGGGAGTTCTCTGGTGGGGTCTGGGTCGGGGCAGAGGCACCGGAGGGGGGCGATTCACGGCGGAGCGGCTCGGCGGCGGGATTACTCTACTCCGGCGAGGAATTACACGCGGCAGAGAGCAAAACAAAGGGCGATAGGGGCGGGAGAGGTCCCTTACCTCAAGACGGGCTCCGGGGACTCCTCGGCGGCGACGGAGACGCGACGGTGGCCCGGGTCGACGGTGGCGGCTGCACGGCGGACGGCGGGTGAGCGCGGGCAGAGAGAAATAGGGAGGGGAAGGGAAAATTGGTGCGCGTTCCGGGTTGCGGACGTCGGGGCGAAGCTCACCGTGGCAATGGACACGGCGGAGCTCCAACGGCGGCCGGGAACCGAGCTCGGAACGGCGGGGTTTACGGCGGCGGCGCTCTAGCGTGCGCGCAGCGAGAGAGAGGTGGAAGAGGGGGGCCGGTTGGTGCGCAAATGAGGGAGGGGGAGATGGCGAGCAAGGCTCGGGGCTCAAGTGGCCGAGGGCGAGGTGGGGCGAGCCCCACGCGCGACGTGGGCGCGGAGACCGCAGCACGCACGACGGCGGTTACGCGAAGACGGAGAAGCTTGCCGCGGCGCAGAGAGAGAAGAAAGCGGGTGCGGGCGCGAGGGAAGCGGGGCTGACGGGCCGGGCCCACGGGCAGAGAGAGAGAAGAAAGCGGGCGCGCGCGGGGAAGCGGCAGCGCCGACAGGTGGGGCCGGGCGAGCAGAGAGAGGAGGGGGGGAGATGCGCGCGCGAGGTGGGCTGACTGGGCCGAAAGGCCGAGGGGGGCGGGGAAGTGGGCTGCTTTGCCTTTTTCTTTTATTCTGAATTGTTTTTCCCTTTTCTTTTTACTTTCCCTATTTGATTCAAATTCAACCAAGCCACAAATTCAAATCAAACCTTCCAAGAATTATGCACCAAGCAAAAGTGAAATCTAGGGTTCAACATGATGCAACAATTCATACTCCCTTAGGGTTTAACATAATAAACTAAAATTACAAATAAAATAAGCACTTATCTCCTATAGAAATGAGAAAGAAAAGAATGAGGCAGGATGAGAAAAGGAAGTAACACCTGAATTTGTGAATATGAGCAAAGAAATTTTATACCCCCAAATTCAGGGTGTTACAGGCAGCCAAGCAAGACCAAGACAAAGGGGAAGCGCTCATGCTTCAAATGTGGTAAGGTTGGTCATTTTATTGCTAACTGTCCCGACAATGATAGTGATCAGGAACAAGGGAACAAGAGGGAGAAGAAGAAGTACTATAAGAAGGCAAAAGGCGAGGCACATCTTGGCAAGGAGTGGGACTCGGATTGTTCGTCATCTGACTCCGACAACGAAGGACTCGCCGCCACTGCCTTCAACAAGTCATCCCTCTTCCCCAACGAGCATCACACTTGCCTCATGGCAAGGGAAAAGAAGGTAAGCGCTCGTAACACTAGTACTTATGCTTCTTCAAGTGAGGATGAGTCTAGTGATGATGATGAAATAGATTATTCATGTTTATTCAAGGGTCTAGATAGAACCAAAGTGGATAAAATAAATGAATTGATTGATGCTTTGAATGATAAGAATAGATTGCTAGAAAAGCAAGAGGATCTCTTATATGATGAACATGATAAGTTTGTAGAAGCTCAAAAATCCCTTGCTTTAGAAATAAAGAGGAATGAAATGCTTTCTTGTGAATTGTCTACATGCCATGACTCTATTTCTAGTTTAAAAAGCATAAACGATGACTTGAATGCTAAGTTAGAAATAGCTAATAAATCAACATCTTGTGTAGAACATGTTGTGGTTTGCTCTAGGTGTAAAGATTTTAATGTTGATGCTTGTAGTGAACACCTAGTTTCAATTTCTAAATTGAATGATGAAGTGGCTAGTCTTAATGCCCAACTTAAGACTAGCAAAAGCGAATTTGATAAGTTAAAATTTGCAAGGGATGCCTACACGATTGGTAGACACCCCTCAATTAAGGATGGACTTGGTTTCAAGAGAGAAGCCAAGAACTTAACAAGCCATAAGGCTCCCATCCCCGCCAAGGAGAAAGGGAAGGCCCCTATGACTAGTAGTGCTAAAAAGAACCATGCTTTTATGTATCATGATAGGAGACATGCTAGAAATGCAAATAGAAGTTATGATGCTTTTGATTCACATGTTTATGATTCATATGCTATGTTTGCTTCTAGTTCTTCCTGTATGCATGGTAGAAATGTGCCTAGGAGAAATGGTGTTAATGTTCCTAGGAAAATTAATGAACCTTCTACCATATATCATGCTTTAAATGCTTCCTTTGCCATTTGTAGAAAGGATAGGAAGATAGTTGCTAGAAAATTAGGGGCAAAATGCAAGGGAGACAAAACTTGCATTTGGGTCCCTAAGACAATTGTGACTAACCTTGTAGGACCCAACAAGAGTTGGGTACCTAAGACCCAAGCCTAAATTTGCCTTGCAGGTTTATGCATCCGAGGGTTCAAGCTGGATTATCGACAGCAGATGCACAAACCATATGACGGGGGAGAAGAAGATATTCACCTCCTACGTCAAAAACAAAGATTCCCAAGATTCAATAATATTCGGTGATGGGAATCAAGGCAAGGTAAAAGGGTTAGGTAAAATTGCTATTTCATCCGAGCACTCTATATCTAATGTGTTTTTAGTTGAGTCTCTTGGATATAATTTGTTATCTGTTAGTCAATTATGCAATATGGGATATAATTGTCTATTCACAAATGTAGATGTGTCTGTCTTTAGAAGAAGTGATGGTTCATTAGCTTTTAAGGGTGTATTAGACGACAAACTTTATTTAGTTGATTTTGCAAAAGAGGAGGCCGGTCTAGATGCATGCTTAATTGCTAAGACTAGCATGGGCTGGCTGTGGCATCGCCGCTTAGCACATGTGGGGATGAAGAACATTCACAAGCTTTTAAAGGGGGAACACGTGATAGGTTTAACTAATGTGCAATTCGAAAAAGATAGACCTTGTGCAACTTGTCAAGCAGGCAAACAGGTGGGGAGCTCTCATCACACCAAAAATGTGATGACCACATCAAGACCTTTGGAGATGCTTCACATGGACCTCTTCGGACCCGTCGCCTATCTAAGTATAGGAGGAAGTAAGTATGGTCTTGTTATAGTTGATGACTTTTCCCGCTTCACTTGGGTATTCTTTTTGCAGGATAAATCTGAAACCCAAGGGACCCTCAAGCGCTTTCTAAGGAGAGCTCAAAACGAGTTTGAGCTCAAGGTGAAAAAGATAAGGAGCGACAATGGGTCCGAGTTCAAGAACCTTCAAGTGAAGGAGTACCTTGAGGAGGAAGGGATCAAGCACGAGTTCTCCGCTCCCTACACACCACAGCAAAATGGTGTGGTAGAGAGGAAGAACAGGACGCTTATAGACATGGCGAGGACGATGTTTGGAGAGTTCAAGACCCCCGAGCGCTTTTGGTCGGAAGCCGTGAACACGGCTTGCCACGCCATCAACAGGGTCTACCTTCATCGCCTCTTCAAGAAGACGTCGTATGAGCTACTAACCGGTAACAAACCCAATGTTTCGTATTTTCGAGTTTTTGGGAGTAAATGCTACATTCTAGTGAAGAAGGGGAGGAATTCCAAATTTGCTCCCAAAGCCGTAGAAGGGTTTTTGTTAGGTTATGACTCAAATACAAAGGCGTATAGAGTCTTCAACAAATCATCAGGTTTGGTTGAAGTCTCTAGCGACATTGTATTTGATGAGACTAATGGCTCTCCAAGAGAGCAAGTTGTTGATTTTGATGATGTAGATGAAGAAGTTCCAACGACCGCAATACGCACCATGGCGATTGGAGATGTGCGGCCATAGGAACAAGATGAGCAAGATCAACCTTCTTCCTCAACAATGGTGCAACCCCCAACTCAAGATGATGAACAGGAGGCGTGTGATCAAGGGGGAGCACAAGATGATCATGTAATGGAGGAAGAAGCACAACCGACACCTCCAACCCAAGTTCAAGCAATGATTCAAAGGGATCATCCCGTCGACCAAATTTTGGGTGATATTAGCAAGGGAGTAACTACTCGATCTCGATTAGTAAATTTTTGTGAGCATTACTCCTTTGTCTCTTCTATTGAGCCTTTCAGGGTAGAAGAGGCCTTGCTAGATCCGGACTGGGTGTTGGCCATGCAGGAGGAGCTCAACAACTTCAAAAGAAATGAAGTTTGGACACTGGTGCCTCGTCCCAAGCAAAATGTTGTGGGAACCAAGTGGGTGTTCCGCAACAAACAAGACGAGCACGGGGTGGTGACAAGGAACAAGGCACGACTTGTGGCAAAAGGTTATGCCCAAGTCGCAGGTTTGGACTTTGAGGAGACTTTTGCTCCTGTGGCTAGGCTAGAGTCCATTCGTATCTTGCTAGCATATGCCGCTCACCATTCCTTCAGGTTGTTCCAAATGGATGTGAAGAGCGCTTTCCTCAACGGGCCAATCAAGGAGGAGGTGTACGTAGAGCAACCCCCTGGCTTCGAGGATGAACGGTACCCCGACCACGTGTGTAAGCTCTCTAAGGCGCTCTATGGACTTAAGCAAGCCCCAAGAGCATGATATGAATGCCTTAGAGACTTTTTAATTGCTAATGCTTTCAAGGTTGGGAAAGCCGATCCAACTCTTTTTACTAAGACTTGTGATGGTGATCTTTTTGTGTGCCAAATTTATGTTGATGACATAATATTTGGTTCTACTAACCAAAAGTCTTGTGAAGAGTTTAGCAGGGTGATGACTCAGAAATTCGAGATGTCGATGATGGGCGAGTTAAGCTACTTCCTTGGGTTCCAAGTGAGGCAACTCAAGGATGGAACCTTCATCTCCCAAACGAAGTACACACAAGATTTGATCAAGAGGTTTGGGATGAAGGACGCCAAGCCCGCAAAGACTTCGATGGGAACCGACGGACACACCGACCTCAACAAAGGAGGTAAGTCTGTTGATCAAAAAGCATACCGGTCTATGATAGGGTCTTTACTTTATTTATGTGCTAGTATACCGGATATTATGCTTAGCGTATGCATGTGTGCTAGATTTCAATCCGACCCTAAGGAGTGTCACTTAGTGGCTGTGAAGCGAATTCTTAGATATTTAGTCGCAACGCCTTGTTTCGGGATCTGGTATCCAAAGGGGTCTACCTTTGACTTGATTGGATATTTAGACTCCGACTATGCTGGGTGTAAGGTCGATAGGAAGAGTACATCAGGGACGTGCCAATTCTTAGGAAGGTCCCTGGTGTCATGGAGTTCTAAGAAACAAACCTCCATTGCCCTATCCACCGTTGAGGCCGAGTACGTTGCCGCAGGACAGTGTTGCGCGCAACTACTTTGGATGAGGCAAACCCTCAGGGACTTTGGCTACAATCTGAGCAAAGTCCCACTCCTATGTGATAATGAGAGTGCTATCCGCATGGCGGATAATCCTGTTGAACACAGCCGCACAAAGCACATAGACATCCGGCATCACTTTTTGAGAGACCACCAGCAAAAGGGAGATATCGAAGTGTTTCATGTTAGCTCCGAGAACCAGCTAGCTGATATCTTTACCAAGCCTTTAGATGAGCAGACCTTTTGCAAGTTGTGTAGTGAGCTAAATGTCTTAGATTCGCGGAACTTGGATTGATTTATAGCATACATGTGTTTATGCCTTTGATCATGTTCCTTATGCATTGTGTTGTTTATTTATGGTGCTCAAGTTGTACAAGCACTCCCCGGACCTTACAAGTCCATTTGCAAGTGATGCACAAATTTAGGGGGAGATGTGCTACAACTTGACCCTTTGA
This sequence comes from Zea mays, assembly GCF_902167145.1. NCBI lineage: Eukaryota > Viridiplantae > Streptophyta > Magnoliopsida > Poales > Poaceae > Zea > Zea mays. The sequence goes on along the minus strand of NC_050096.1, from coordinate 217,753,704 downwards.
GACTAACTGTGTGCTTGAGTTTGCTTAATTTAGTCTCAAAGGAAATTTGAAAGGGAAAAGGTGAACTTGGACCATGCAAGACTTCCACTGCACTCCGATGAACGAATAACTTCTTCCAAGTTCATCTTAGTACTCTTATTGCCTTTTACTCTTAGTTGAAGATTTTTGGTGAGGCAATGGGGTTAAAGGGCCAAAATTGATTCTGTTTTGGTGCTTGATGCCAAAGGGGGAGAAAATAAGGCCAAAGCAATAAATGGATCGGCTACCACTTGTGAATTTTGAAAATAATAGAGTTTGAGTTTTTGTTTGTCAAAATATTCTTAATTGCTCTTATTGTCGAAAGTTGGTCTCCTGTGGGGAGAAGGTTTAATTATGGTAAAAGGGGAGTTTTTGAATCCTTGATCAATTTTTCGTGAAATATCTGTCTTTATGTTTCAACATGTGCGTTTGACTTTGAGATAGGAAATTGAGTTTGATTTGCAAAAACAAACCAAGTGGTGGCAAAGAATGATCCATATATGCCAAAATTGATTCAAAACAAATTTGAGTTCTTATTTGAATTGGTTTTGTACTTGTTCTACTTGCTTTATGTTATGTTGGCATTAATCACCAAAAATGGGGAGTTTGAAAGGGAAATGTGCCCTTGGGCCATTTCTAAGTGTTTTGGTGATTTAGTGTCCAACACAAGTGCCTAAGTGTCAAATGGTGGACAAAGTACAAATCAAGTATAAAGGTATGTTTCTCAGACTTAGTACATTGTTTTAGTGACTAATGTATTGTGTCTAAGTGTTGGAAACAGGAGAAATCGAATTAGAGAAGAGATGGCCTTGTTCAGCCCAAGCCAGCTCTGTCTAGGTGCACCGGACAGTGTCCAGTGTGCCAGGCTGGCTCAGGCGAACTTGCCGCTCTCGGGAATAAATTAACGGCGTACGGCTATAATTCACCGGACTGTCCGGTGTGCACCGGACTGTCCGGTGAGCCAACGGTCGGCCGGGCCAACGGTCGGCTGTGCGATCCGCGCGAGACACGTGGCCGAGCCAACGGTCGGGAGGGGGCACCGGACTGTCCGGTGTGCACCGGACAGTGTCCGGTGCGCCAACGGCTCCAAGGCTGCCAACGGTCGGCTTCGCCAAATAAGGAAGGAAATCCGCACCAGACAGTGTCCGGTGGTGCACCGGACTGTCCGGTGCGCCAGGCGACAGAAGGCAAGAATTGCCTTCCCGGATTGCTCTCAACGGCTCCTAGCTGCCTTGGGGCTATAAAAGGGACCCCTAGGCGCATGGAGGAGTACACCAAGCATTCTTGATCACTCACACTCCATTCTTGCGCACTTGTTCGACATTCTAGTGATTTGAGCTCCGTTCTAGTGTACTAGTCTTTTGAGCTTAAGTCTGGGTCTTGTGTGTGCGTACTTGCTGTGATCTTTGTGTCTTGTGTGAGTTTCTAATCCCTCCCTTACTCTGTGCTTCTTTGTGAACATCTTTGTAAGGACGAGAGACTCCAAGTTGTGGAGATTCCTCGCGAACGGGATATAGAAAAGAAAAGCAAACACCGTGGTATTCAAGTGGGTCTTTGGACCGCTTGAGAGGGGTTGATTGCAACCCTTGTCCGTTGGGACGCCACAACGTGGAAGTAGGCAAGTGTTGTACTTGGCCGAACCACGGGATAAACCACTGTGTCTACCTGTGTTGATTCTCTTGTGGTTATTGTGTTTCTCTAAGACTCTTCTCTAGCCACTTGACAATATTGTGCTAACGCTTAACCAAGTTTTTGTGGCATTAAATTCAAGTTTTACAGGATCACCTATTCACCCCCCCTCTAGATGCTCTCACAACCTACTGCTCCTCTTCAGGTTCGTACTCTAGACTGGGCACCACCACGTTGTCTCTGCGCACCATGAAAGCACAGATCAGCAACGGGTGTGGTGGTTGTCTGGCTCTCAAGCTTGCTGAACACGAAGGGCGAGGAGGGGTGGGCACCTTTTCACTCTCCGACAACTCTCTCTCTAATCATTGACATCCTACTTGAACGAGGTATGACAATTGCAGTTCCTAATGCTTTTATTAAGTTTCGACATGCCATTGCATTTAGACAAACAATTATGCATTAATTAGAGCTCCTTGAAATTTAAAATTTTGTCAAGTCATTTCTATTTGTTAATGGTCAATTTCAGAATTTATCCAAGCTTTTACCTCTGTTCTTAACTGTAAGTTGATTTGGCTTGTTCAGGGATATAGCTTTTGCTATGCATCTATATTACACTATCTCTAGATACATAGTAAACCTATGGATCTAGAAAAGCTAATTCCACTTATAATTTGGATCGAAGAGGGGATTATTAGCACCGAAATTTCGCCTCAAGTTAATAAACACTCCGTCCTTGCTACTTGGAAGTATCACTTTGACTTGGGACATTTGAAGCAAACTACACGCCTCCAAACACTGCGCTTGTTATGTACTAAAATGGTTTTAGCATTGTTTAGTGCCATGCTCAGCTAACTAGATAATACAAAGGAAATACAAGATCATGACAGGGTCAAGTGCCCATCATTCATCCAATCACAATTTGCAAGTTGCATGTTAGAAAAGGATAACAACTGGGCCTGGTTGCATATCATAGCTGGATTCATATAAATTGTTTGTATTCTGTTACATTATCAAGTCATGCTGGTCAAAATAGAATATCTCATTAAATATATTTTTAATGAGATAATTTTCAGGCAATTAGACATTTCTGTTGCATTATCACGTACGTCCAAATGGGTCAAACAAATATAATGTCTTGGAATGAACACCGGAAATGATCACTCAAACAACAGTGTATCAGTCTCCTAATTATTGGTGTGCAACTTAATTCATCTAAGTACTTTTTCATTGTTCAGAAAACTTTGTTTGTCTGCTATGCACATACTCCCTCTAGACACAAATAAGTGTCGTTTTGGACAACAAAATAATCCCCAAAACACATTTCAATGCTTGTAAATTATAACAACTATATTTTATGGGACCAGTAGCGACCCAACACTAGATGATAGCCTGGGCAAATGATATGGGACTACATTTCAAGACAAATCTACCCATTACATTTTTTTCCTGCATGTATCCATTGGCTTTTCAACAAGAATCTCTACTCCTGTTAAGACTCTACCGTGTCCTATGAAAACTATCACTAAATTTGCACGGTTGTACTATAACTTATTGCTAGCATGCCATCTTATGAACTTGTTAATGGAATCCTATCATTATTATTTAAAATTATGCTAATGTCCTGGGTATAGGAACAATCACTTCATGAAGGTATGCCATTTACTCAGAACGCACTACTGCTGATCTGCAGTTTAGGTCAATATTTCTAGATTGCTTTTACATTTGGTATTGAAGTTGACCAAATGGAATATGATTTAATTTATCTAGGTAACATGTACGTGTTTCAGTATTTTAAATCTGACATTAAACAAGGCTCCATTTCATTCTCATTCCACAATAAAGTGAAACATGTATTGTGTTTATTTATGTTTTCAAGTTTTATTGTTCTTCTACCTACACAAATCTGCATCCTTGTTTTGCTTATTCCTTTTTTGTTTTTATTGTATTTTGTTTTGCAGTAACAAGCCTCTTGACACATGCTCCTTGCAGCCATCACGATTCACGACTATCTTCTTGACCACAGAGAAGCAGTGAACGATGCTTCACTGGAAGCCCCAGAGGCATGACTTGCTCACTGACGCATTTGGGTTTCGCCAGATCATACATGATGGACTCATGTTCATGCATAATTTCTCCGTTAGGTCCTATGAGATTGGGGCATATAGGACTAAATCTATAGAGACACTGATGAACCATTTACATGAAATGATTTATTAAGTTTGAGGTGTGAGATTTCATGGCTGAGGATTGGACGATGAAAAAGACTGGATTTAATGAATGAAACAATACTTAATCATGTGAAGATTGCTGGGCTGCTAGGTGATGGATTTGGCTCAGACACTGACGAACCATTCTTTTATTGCTAGGATTTGATATGGCTCTAAGATGATCCAGGAGAAGGTGTATACCGGAGCCAAGGTCACAACATGATCTTTGCAGTCCTCACTGGTTCTCTGTAAGTTCATTATTCATTTCTAAGCCGCATATAGTTCAGTCCTATACTTTCAGTTTAACACTAGGTTCTATAGTTAGTCATTTTCTTGTTTCGTCATATAGTAGACATGTTTACATATTTAGTGTGATTAAGCAATCTTGAGTTTCTATTTTCGAACCTCCGATGTTGTGGGGAATGAACTCTGCTTCAGCCTTGATTAGACTACATAATGTTAGTCCATTTGTAATACTATCATGCAAATTTCCCTGCTATTGTTTTTTACCTTCCAACCAAATCTGAAACTAATATTTCTCTGTATTTCTTCCTATTAGCTGGAGACTGAGCTATCTACTAACATTCATTTTCTTTGGACCATGGTAATTGTTAAGAGAGTTTGGGACTCCATATGTGAGCAAGCTCCCTGTAACTGCTTTGTTTTTTAGTTTTGATGTCAGATAATTAAAGCATGTTCCAGGCACTTGGTTTCGATTTATTTTTTAAAAGCAAAATGTAGTTCGTACTATGATGGTGTATATATTCTGAATTATACGGTCACAAGGAGGGGGATGATAAATTACTAGAAAGATCTATGCTACTTATAATTCAATTGTTCATATAGTAAATGTGTGCCTCTTTTTAGTTTCTAATTAGCCAAACTTATCTCTTTTTTAATCATGAGAGCAATTGATTCTGAAAAATAGAAAGGAGGCTACAATCTGCAAGACCAATTAGTGTAATTTGGCTTCTGAATCTTAAATGAACCAGCGAGTGGAAAAAACAGGTAAGATGCAACATATGTGGAGGTGCACTCGCTAACCACGCGGTTCTACCATACTCCTAATACAGTGCTGGCTATCATTTTTCGCATGGTTGGATCGAAAATGCATGGGCGCCACATTTGTTGCATCTTACCTATTTTTTTTTGTTTTCAGAGATACTTTTGTCAGTTTGCTCACTCTTGATTTTACCTTGTTTTGCAGTCAAGAGAGATTATGATCCATTATGATTCTAGGTTATTACCAATTTCAGAGATAAACTCAAAGATATCATAGAAGCAGGTAAATTAGTTTTCGTTCAGCGTCATCTGTAATTCTGCATACCATTGATACACTGTTCCTAATAATGATAGGTCCTACATAGGACCTACTGTTAAGGTCAAAAGGGGGAAGAAGAGATTGTACAATTAAGAAAGCGTCTTGTTGATTACTCTACGAAGGTAAAACATTTTTTACATGTAAAGGTTACTTTACTGTATTTTCCTTCTTGAGCTTCTGTTGACCCTAAACAACTCCTGATAGGAATCACAAATACTCGATGATAAATACAAGTTAAGGATTATTTTTGGGCTCCAAGCTGCAGCTACCCTCCCCATCCCCATTCTGATTCCAAGAAAAGCACCGGTGGCCACGAGGAGGAAGGGCATTGCCAACTGGCACGCTAAGAAGCTAGCTAAGCAGCACAGGGTGGACCTTGCCAAGGTTACTAGCACCGGGACATATGATCGAATTACGTCGATAGGTATTGAGACGGTTGTCGGAATCCAGCCAAAGTCTAAGCCCGCTCCTGGTGGTGTTCATGGGTATTACGGTCTTGTAGAAGATAAGTATGATATACAATGTGGTTCAAGATTTTAGGTTTTAGAATTAGTTTTCAAGCTGTTCATACCACTATTTTGAGCCTTCAATGAAATGGATGGCTGCTCACTTCTATTGTTACTGCTCTCGCAAATCCAATTTCCACTTGTGTGAATGACCAAGCGATGATCCTATCGCATATGGTGTGGCATGAGCCTACAGTTTCACTGTAGTTATGAAAATTGATCAGTCAATGATGATGAATCATACGAGCCTTTTTTCACTTCAGCACGTTCTTTGATAAGGGACAAATTTGCATGAGGTGTTATGAACTGTAGGCAGATGTGAGCAGTGGGAGCGTTTGCGTATTAAAGTGCAGTGCACTACAATACTTGTTTGTGGATGTTGAGCGTTTACTTAATGTTATCTTTGTCGTCCATGCAAGAGGATCTCTACCATGTTTCGCAAGATATGAGCCGCCAAGCACCTGTTCGGTTTTGTGTAGAACTTCACGCTCCTTCCTAACCCGGATACTTATATCCTTATTCGGATGATGGTGCCTAGCAACAACGATAGCCTGTCATCGACTTAGACGAACAGTCATAGATCTCCCTCAACAACTTATGTGCCGTTGCAACGCACGGGCACCTATCTAGTAATATTAAAATAAATTAAAAGTTCGGATACTGTATAGCGAACGAGAGCAACAAAAGGTAGGGGAGGTCATTACAGGCCTTGGAGTAGCGATGTAAACGGTACGGTCGTACGAATATTGTCCGAGCATCCAACCGTCCGAAGAAGCCAATTATTTGTCTGGATAGTTTTTTTGGATATCCGCAGAATATTCGGATTTTGGGTTCGAATTCAGATAGTATAGTTCGGATATCGGATACTAATATGAGATGATTGATCTCCATCGGATTTCCGATATCCGGATATCTTATCGGATACCTTTTCGGATTTTAGATGGATATCTAGATATCTTCCTAGATACCTTATCAGATTTCAGATTTCAGATATATTTAGTATATTCGGATAATTACATGTGGAACCGTCCTAACTATCCAAGTTTCAATATAATCAATACTTCACTTTATGATTAGCATATGAGAACTTGAGGTTATATTCTTATAGAATGTTTATTGGTCCTGGTAACCTATTTTCAATGTTTGGTCAACACTAGAATATTTTATAAATTTAAGTGCATTTTGATAATTTTTTATAGAAAAAATAATAATACACAAATAGTCTTCGAAATTCATGGAATTTGACGGCGGGACAATATATGCCCATATAACATCCTCAAAAATATTTGGACCATAAAATCCATAAAAATGTCAGCGTTTATATTGGGTACCTGGGAACAGGGTACCCAAAAGAAGGCCTGAAGGTATCCCAAAGACAGCCCACCTACCAAGCAACTCAACGTGAAGGTCCAAAAGGCCCCTCGGGGACAGCCTGCCAAGCCGACCAGCTCATCCACCGAGCAACCCGGCGAGGTAGGGCTCCAACCAAATCGCCCGCCGAGCAACCCAACGAGGCGGGATTGCCAACCAACCTGCTCGCCAAGCAACCCAACAAGACAAAAACCAGCTCTCGGACGAACACCTCTACTGAATGGAAGAGCCGACCTAGTACCATCAGGCCATGTCGACACGATAGGACGTCACCAAGCCATGCCCAGACCATGGAAGCGGTACCGAAGGGTCTCTATCAAGCACGACGTCGGATATGTATCCCCGCTGACCAGTGAGATCAGACGACCCCAACGGTAGGGACCTCAGCACTGGGGTCTCTACACTAACCCATACGCTGGAGGGGATGGGGCAATACGCCATACCAGGCATACGCCTACGCATGACGAAAGGTGATGCTAAGGGGATGACAGAAGACAAAGTTGTACTGAAGGCATCCATAAGCCATGCCATGAGCTCACTCAAAAGAACCCAGCAAACACCTCCACGTCTAAATTGGAGTAGCTACAGGAACCCATCGGAAGGCGGACGGGACACGACGCCATACCAGAGCTACAACAGCGCACGCCTCGACATACGACTTCATAGGGGCTATGAGGCCAAGAAGCACGATCCAACAAACGAGATCACATGGGCTACGAGGCCCAGAAGCAAGAGGCCAATCTCCTCCCTAGTAGAATACAAGTTCTCATTATAACGTCTACCCTTAATCTATAAAAGGGCAAGACAACCCCATCCAAAGACATCATTCGACATTCCCACAACTTCACACAAGCACCCAGTTGTAACACGCTCCAAAGCAACACTACTCTCAGCACTACACTAGACTAGGGCCCCAGCCTGAACCAGTATAATAAACTCACCTCAGATCCACCTTCGAGCCCCCTGTAGCTCACCATTCGGAGTGAGTCCGCGCTAACACCCCTACAATACGAATCCTCATTTGTTGCCGATGTATTAGATATAGACATCCTGTTACTAGTTTCATATGATGCAAAATTTCTAAGGTGGTTGAACAGATATTCTATTCTCTAGAGGGGTACTTGTTCTTGATGGTAACCTCATTCAGGTCTCTGTAATCTATGCACATCCTATTGGTACCATCCTTCTTCTCTACGAACAACACTGGAGCAGCCCAAGTCTAGGTACTTGGTCTGATGTAGCTTTTCTCTAACAGCTCATCTATCTGCTTCTTGAGTTCCACCAATCCTAGTCTAGACACTTTGTAGGCTCTTTAAGAAATAGGGGTTGTACTAGGGGCAAGCTCTATAGTGAACTTGACCTTTCGCTCAGGCGGCATGCCCAGTAGCTTCTCAGGGAACACATCTGGAAACTCTGACACAACCTTTATGGCCTCAAGCGGGTTGGCCTCCTTGCTATTAACGGTAATCTGGTGGCAATCTTTTCTTTCTGACTTGGACATGCTTAGTTCGTCCACTTCTTCTTCTCCAGATGAGGACACCAAACTCACGGTCCTCTTATCGCAGCTGACACTCGCTCGATACTTCCTTAGCCAATTCATCCCTAGGATGATATCTATTCCATACGTACTCATCACTATTAAGTTAGCGAGAAACTCTATCCCCCTTATTTACACCCCTACATTCAAACGTATCTTACTGCCTGAACTTCCCCACCAATTGAATTAATTCACATTGAGGTTGTCATGGGTCTTGTTGGAAGGTTATATGTTTCTACCCACTTTGTAGTGATAAATGAATGTGTTGCACCAGTATAAAATAACACACTTGTTGGATGGGATTCAACTGAGAACATACCTACTGCCACGTTTGGTGTGTCCTATACTGCTTCAGTCTCCAAGTGATTCACCTTCTCATGGTTGTATGCCTGAGGCGTTGGGAGCTAACTGTTGCGGTGTCATCTTTTTCGGGCAATGCATTGCCCAGTGGCCTTGCTCTCCACAGTAAAAGCATCCTCTGCCTCCTTATGCTGGGGCTGGCTAGTTATTCTAATGAGCTGCTAGGGCAAGAAGGCAGGGTGTCTGGCTGTTCTGTTGCTGGTACTGAGTGCTTCCCTAGGGGTTGGTCTGATGGTACGACTGTAGATATGGGTACTGCCTCTAAAACTGCTGTTGGTGTTGGCGCTGGCTCTATTGCTGATATCCCTATGGGTGACCATGCTTGCATTGCTGGGATGGGTTGCTCGAGAAATGGGGACGACTGCTGCTCCCAGTCTATGGTTCGCTTATCTTGCGCTTTTTATCTTCCATCTCCTTATGCTTTCTTTTGGTCATGATCATGCTATCAATTAGATGCTAGAAGGTGGGGAATGTGTGGTTTATCAGCTGGTAATGCAGAGGATCAACCAAACCTCTCATGAACCTGTACTGCTGAAAGTCGCCTAGAGGGGGGTGAATAGGCGGAATCTGAAATTAACAAACTTAAGCACACACTACAAGCCGGGGTTAGCGTTAGAATTAAATTCGAGTCCGAAAGAGAGGGAAAACAAATCAACAAAGAAATAAAGCGGATGAACACGGTGATTTGTTTTACCGAGGTTCGGTTCTTGCAAACCTACTTCCCGTTGAGGTGGTCACAAAGACAGGGTCTCTTTCAACCCTTTCCCTCTCTCAAACGGTCACCTAGACCGAGTGAGCCTTTCTCTTCAATCAAATGGGACACTTAGTCCACTACAAGGACCACCACAACTTGGTGTCTCTTGCTTTGATTACAAGTAAGTTGAAAACAAGAATAGAGGAAGAAGAAAAGCGATCCAAGCGCAAGAGCTCAAAAGAACACAAAAGTCTCTCTCTCTAGTCACTAATTTGTTTGGAGTGATTCCAGACTTTGGGAGAGGATTTGATCTCTTTGTTTGTGTCTTGGAATGAAGTCTAGAGCTCTTGTATGAGGTTTGATGTCTGAAAAACTTGGATGCATTGAAGTGTGGTGGTTGGGGGGTATTTATAGCCCCAACCACCAAAATGACCGTTGGTGAGGGCTTCTGTCGTATGGCGCACCGGACAGTCCGGTGCGCCAGCCACGTCACCAGGCCGTTGGGTTCCGACCGTTGGAGCTTCTGACAACGGGGCCACCGGACAGTCTGTAACACCCAAATTTTGAATTTGGAATTGGTAGAAGAAATCTGAACAAAGTATCATAATGTTTTGGAAATTGGGAAATAAGAAAATGAGGAGAAAAAGAATTTTTCTTTTAAAGGAAACCATTTATACATCTCATGAAATAAATAAACAAGGAGAATAAAACTTAAACTAGTAATATTAAAATAGTATGGTTTATATTCACCTTTGGGTTTCAATTGATACATTTGAAAAATCTGAAAACTAAAAAAAATATAAATTTGAATTTGGAATAGAAAATAGAGAATGAAAGAGAAGGGATATAAAACAAAAATATAAATAATATATATATAAATAAATATATTCAGAATTAATATCCCTAACTTCACAAAAATAAGTTGAAATGATGAGCCATAGAGGTTTGAATTTAAGTTTGAATCCAAATTTAACTTGGAAATGAAGAAAAGAAATAGAAAATAAAATGGAAAAAGAGAAAAACCTTATATGGGCCTCGTACCTGGAATTCGGCCCAACTCACCACGCGGCCCATCTTCTATACGCGCGCGCCGACACCCTTACCCCACCTGTCAGTCTCCCTTGCGCCGCGTCTCGCACTCCCACTGCGACGCGGGACCCACTTGCCAGGGCTTGCTTGTCCGCGCTCGGTAAATCTCTCGCCGCGCTCCTCCTCACTGCGTTGTGGGTCCCGCCTGTCGGCGATCCTCTCCCAACAGAATCGCCGCGGCTCAACGGACTTCGCGAGCTCGCCGGGGCCGTGGTGTTCGGGCGGGGTCTTCGCCGCGGTATCCGCGACTACCTGGGCGCCCGAGAATAAGTAGAGCGCCTCGTGGTCCCTCCTCCCCATCTCCCCCTTGTTGCACGATACCGCGCCACCGCACCGATTGCACCGCCGCCGGCTAAATCCGTCCCGCGGGACAATCCGGCCGTGGCAAGGTATCCTGCGTGGTCGGGGGCAACTACTGAAACCGTCCGTGGACGTATCTGGGAGAGCTGATCACGGAGGCGGCCTGAATTCCTCGCCGTACTTCGTACCTCCGCCACTGTCCGCCGCGCGTCGCGACCGGCGTCACCGAGGCGTCGATCTCTGGTAACCAGCCCATCCCTGCCTTCATTATGTAATGCGCAATGTGTAGCTGCGATGAATTGGAAAATGGGGTAGGGGTTCACCGTTGGGCGGGTGGCCGGACTTCTCCACCGCGCGGTGGGTGCGCGCCGCCGCCCAGGGAAGACGGAGGTAGGCGATGGGATCCTGGCCGTCGGATCTGGACTGTGCGGCTAGGATTAGAAGCCGGATACCTCTTCGTCGTATTAAACCCTCGGCCGCAGGATTGTGATCGGAGCGTTGCGGTCAGATCTCGGGATCGTAGGATGTGGGCCGTTGGATCAAGATCCAATAGCTCTCGGTTCGTAACGATTCATTAAGATGTACATCTAATCACCACCGTCGGTTCTCGATCGGACGGCCGAGATCTGAGAATACCCCTTCGCCGTGTCCCTTTTCCTAAAAAGAACCCCTCGGGTTTCACTAAATCAACCCGCCGTCCATATGTTACTATGCGCTGTGTCTGGGACGACTTACCCCGAGCCCCCTGACTTTTCTTATAATTGAGGCCCAGTCCAGTGAATAGGAAAATCATAGAAAATGATTTAGAAAATGATTTTTAGTGTTAAAATAAATCCAGAAACTTAATTAATTCATAACTAATTCATTTTAGCTCCAAATTGAGTCATTCCAATTCCTAAAATTTTGTAATAATATTCTCTACCATTTAGAATCACTGTTTTGACATGAACTCTGTCAGAAAATTTATTTATCATTTAATCATATTATAATCACCTTAAATCTTAGAAAATTCATAACTTGAATTCTACAACTCCAAAATTAATAATTCTTTTTCCTGTGATCTTATTTTAATATGTAGATTATTACTGTGTATTTTGTTTATATGTTTGATGTGATGTTCATTTTGCCTATACCATGTTTGTTTGTATTGCTACGACTAGTGCGAGGTCACGAGTCATCTGAAGATCATCCTGGTACCTGGAATCTCAAGGCCCAGGCAAGTTGTGCCCTTGATCACTTCTTTTTACCCACTCATGTTCTAATTAATCATAATGATCTGCATAGGTTAATTTGATGGGACCCAATAGGTTACCCTAGTTTGTCTATCTTTATACCTTGTTTACCACTGAACTTTTTGGGTAGTACTTGCTAGTGCTTTATGTGGTTTTGGGTATGAAGATACATTATTCATGATTACACTTTTATTATCTGTTTATTATCACTGTTCATGATAAGATCATTATGTTAATTGGAACATGGAGAACCACCCGGGAAAACAGTGCTACCACAAGGGTTTAATGGGACGCCCTTGGCCGATTAATTAGGAAAGCTAGTGGAAGACTACCTTACCCGAAAGGGGCAAGGGCAGTAGGGGAGTGGTCAGTGTAGGGAGGCCCTCGGGAGGATTTTGCTGTGATGGCGGTCCTGCAAGGGATTCCTGGGAAGGCCCTCGGGAGGATTTTGCTGTGATGGCGGTCCTGCAAGGGATTCCTGGGGAGGCCCTCGGGAGGATTTTGCTGTGATGGCGGTCCTGCAAGGGATTCCTGCATTGGAGCTTCCTATAAACTGTAGCGGGTTTTCTGAAGCTAGTGGAACTTTGTAAAGGCCTCGTAGTGTTACCCTGCCTCGCCTCCTCGGTAGAGGTGTATGGGAAGTCGCGATCCCTTGGCAGATGGGTAACATGACTTGTGGGTAAAGATGCGCAACCTCTGCAGAGTGTAAAACTGGTATACTAGCCGTGCTCACGGTCATGAGCAGCTCGGACACTCACATGATTAAATTATGGAACTAAATTCAATTTGTCATATGCATTGCATCGCAGGTGAAGTTGTTACTTTGGTTCTACTATTTAACTGGGTTGGTATTTACTTATACTTAGTAACTGCTAATAAAATTTTGACCAACTTTAAAAGCAATGCTCAGCTCTAACCATCTTCTTTGGTAAGCCTTACACCTCACGTGAGCTCCCACCTTTGGCGAGTTCATGCACATTATTCCCCACAACTTGCTGAGCGATGAACGTATGTGAGCTCACTCTTGCTGTCTCACATACACCACAGGTCAAGACCAGGTACTGCAGGATGATGCTCATGGAGGATGCTGCGATGTGTTCGTGAGTGGTCTAGGCCGTCGTCTCCCAGTCAACTTTGGGTTGCTGGACCGTTGTCTCCTTATAATGTAATTATTTATTTTGTATAGAACTCCTGTGATATATAATGTTGTGACATTCGATCCTGTGCCACTATACATCATATGTGTGAGACTTGGTCCCAGCATACCTGGTGTTTATGTTAACCCCGGGTTTTGGACCCCTAAAATCCGGGTGTTACAGAAGTGGTATCAGAGGAATGTTGACTGTAGGACGAAACCTAGATAGAACTGGACAACCATTCTTTACTTACCTTACTCTGATTCTTTTCTAAACTTATCTTAATCATTTCTCATCTATTTCCGCTTACTCTGATTATTCTTACCTTTTCATTCTAAAGACAAATGTGGATTTCACACTTTGAAATCCTGTGCCTAAAGTGACCTTTAGGAATAGGAGACCTACTCTCAGGAACAAAAACAAAACTATTTTTTATGAGTGTTTATATATTTGAATGTTTGTTCTTATGATACCTGTCTGATTTGGATCTTTGATTGAGTGTGATGGGTTGTGGAGTAATGTCCACAATTGCATCTGTATATATACATAGGTATAAAAATATATTTATAAAGTAACTAGACAACCTAGATTATCCCCATTGGAACCTATCTAGCTTAAGAAATTTATCTTATCCTAAAAGATCTCATTCTAACCAATTCCTCTTATCTTAAAAGATCCTCCCTTATCTTAATAGATTCATCTCATCCCAAGAGATTCTATCCTACACTCATAAATCAATCTTATCTCAAAAGGTCTTAACTTATCCTAGTGTATATAGATCCATCCTAACTTAAGAGGTTTTCTCTTATCTTAATAAGATTTATCTTATCTTGAAGGATTCATCTTATCCTAACCACTTTACTTATCCCATCTTGATAGAACTAACTAACCTTAAAAGACTCTACCTTATCCTTATGGATTCATCTTGCCCTAATAAGCATATTCACCCCACCCTAGTAACAACCAGGATCTAATCCAAAGTAATTAGATATTATCTAGTCTAATCTAGTTATATCCAACCTAATCCAGATTCTATCTAATCTAAATATGATCCAATCTAAAGTGAGTTATTTAATAAATTAGTCAGTACCAGTGAAATGGATTAGACCTCACTCCTATAAAAATGATTTAAGCTAAATTGATGCCTAGATTAACTTGACCATATACATATGCAACTACCTTACCCATCCGATAGTTGCATAATCCCTCAGTGTTAACCTAATAGAGCTTCTGACCTACCTACACCGTATACCCCATCTTATCTCAAAAGATTCTATCATATCCTAACAAGATATATCTTACCCTGATAAATCTATCTAACATAAACTAGTCTAATCTCGATCGTATCTAATTAAATAGGATCTAATCTAGTGTGAGTTACTTAATGCTGGTACCAGGATTAAGCCATACTCTTAAGTCACATAAGCCTAAGTTAGTGTCATAGATCAACTCAACCATACACTCCCAATAAGTGGCACAATCCATTTATGTGAACCTATTGATTAAAAAAAAATGTCCTACTCATATACCCAATTATCTTAACTATATCTCCCTAGCTCAAATGAAGACACCAAGATTGGAGACAGAAGATGATCAACCTCATCAAGAAAGAATGAGCACCAACTCAAGTCTTCAAGGATCAAGTGAGGTCACCAAGATGAATCAAGATCCACAAAATCTTGGATGAAGTCTTTCCTTACCCTACACTTTCTTACCCAAACCTATCTATACTTTAAAGACATCTTCTATCCTACATAATAAAGTAGACATACATATATACACCCATGCTTTCCTAATCACCTGCCAATTTGGGTTTAGACTTGAAAAAAAAAATCTTTTGGTACTAAAACCACTTAATATAGATTTCAAACCAATTTCTCTGTAACCCTTTTCTTACAAATCTCGAGGACGAGATTATTTTTAAGGGGGGTAGGATTTGTAACACCCAAATTTTGAATTTGGAATTGGTAGAAGAAATCTGAACAAAGTATCATAATGTTTTGGAAATTGGGAAATAAGAAAATGAGGAGAAAAAGAATTTTTCTTTTAAAGGAAACCATTTATACATCTCATGAAATAAATAAACAAGGAGAATAAAACTTAAACTAGTAATATTAAAATAGTATGGTTTATATTCACCTTTGGGTTTCAATTGATACATTTGAAAAATCTGAAAACTAAAAAAATATAAATTTGAATTTGGAATAGAAAATAGAGAATGAAAGAGAAGGGATATAAAACAAAAATATAAATAATATATATATAAATAAATATATTCAGAATTAATATCCCTAACTTCACAAAAATAAGTTGAAATGATGAGCCATAGAGGTTTGAATTTAAGTTTGAATCCAAATTTAACTTGGAAATGAAGAAAAGAAATAGAAAATAAAATGGAAAAAGAGAAAAACCTTATATGGGCCTCGTACCTGGAATTCGGCCCAACTCACCACGCGGCCCATCTTCTATACGCGCGCGCCGACACCCTTACCCCACCTGTCAGTCTCCCTTGCGCCGCGTCTCGCACTCCCACTGCGACGCGGGACCCACTTGCCAGGGCTTGCTTGTCCGCGCTCGGTAAATCTCTCGCCGCGCTCCTCCTCACTGCGTTGTGGGTCCCGCCTGTCGGCGATCCTCTCCCAACAGAATCGCCGCGGCTCAACGGACTTCGCGAGCTCGCCGGGGCCGTGGTGTTCGGGCGGGGTCTTCGCCGCGGTATCCGCGACTACCTGGGCGCCCGAGAATAAGTAGAGCGCCTCGTGGTCCCTCCTCCCCATCTCCCCCTTGTTGCACGATACCGCGCCACCGCACCGATTGCACCGCCGCCGGCTAAATCCGTCCCGCGGGACAATCCGGCCGTGGCAAGGTATCCTGCGTGGTCGGGGGCAACTACTGAAACCGTCCGTGGACGTATCTAGGAGAGCTGATCACGGAGGCGGCCTGAATTCCTCGCCGTACTTCGTACCTCCGCCACTGTCCGCCGCGCGTCGCGACCGGCGTCACCGAGGCGTCGATCTCTGGTAACCAGCCCATCCCTGCCTTCATTATGTAATGCGCAATGTGTAGCTGCGATGAATTGGAAAATGGGGTAGGGGTTCACCGTTGGGCGGGTGGCCGGACTTCTCCACCGCGCGGTGGGTGCGCGCCGCCGCCCAGGGAAGACGGAGGTAGGCGATGGGATCCTGGCCGTCGGATCTGGACTGTGCGGCTAGGATTAGAAGCCGGATACCTCTTCGTCGTATTAAACCCTCGGCCGCAGGATTGTGATCGGAGCGTTGCGGTCAGATCTCGGGATCGTAGGATGTGGGCCGTTGGATCAAGATCCAATAGCTCTCGGTTCGTAACGATTCATTAAGATGTACATCTAATCACCACCGTCGGTTCTCGATCGGACGGCCGAGATCTGAGAATACCCCTTCGCCGTGTCCCTTTTCCTAAAAAGAACCCCTCGGGTTTCACTAAATCAACCCGCCGTCCATATGTTACTATGCGCTGTGTCTGGGACGACTTACCCCGAGCCCCCTGACTTTTCTTATAATTGAGGCCCAGTCCAGTGAATAGGAAAATCATAGAAAATGATTTAGAAAATGATTTTTAGTGTTAAAATAAATCCAGAAACTTAATTAATTCATAACTAATTCATTTTAGCTCCAAATTGAGTCATTCCAATTCCTAAAATTTTGTAATAATATTCTCTACCATTTAGAATCACTGTTTTGACATGAACTCTGTCAGAAAATTTATTTATCATTTAATCATATTATAATCACCTTAAATCTTAGAAAATTCATAACTTGAATTCTACAACTCCAAAATTAATAATTCTTTTTCCTGTGATCTTATTTTAATATGTAGATTATTACTGTGTATTTTGTTTATATGTTTGATGTGATGTTCATTTTGCCTATACCATGTTTGTTTGTATTGCTACGACTAGTGCGAGGTCACGAGTCATCTGAAGATCATCCTGGTACCTGGAATCTCAAGGCCCAGGCAAGTTGTGCCCTTGATCACTTCTTTTTACCCACTCATGTTCTAATTAATCATAATGATCTGCATAGGTTAATTTGATGGGACCCAATAGGTTACCCTAGTTTGTCTATCTTTATACCTTGTTTACCACTGAACTTTTTGGGTAGTACTTGCTAGTGCTTTATGTGGTTTTGGGTATGAAGATACATTATTCATGATTACACTTTTATTATCTGTTTATTATCACTGTTCATGATAAGATCATTATGTTAATTGGAACATGGAGAACCACCCGGGAAAACAGTGCTACCACAAGGGTTTAATGGGACGCCCTTGGCCGATTAATTAGGAAAGCTAGTGGAAGACTACCTTACCCGAAAGGGGCAAGGGCAGTAGGGGAGTGGTCAGTGTAGGGAGGCCCTCGGGAGGATTTTGCTGTGATGGCGGTCCTGCAAGGGATTCCTGGGAAGGCCCTCGGGAGGATTTTGCTGTGATGGCGGTCCTGCAAGGGATTCCTGGGGAGGCCCTCGGGAGGATTTTGCTGTGATGGCGGTCCTGCAAGGGATTCCTGCATTGGAGCTTCCTATAAACTGTAGCGGGTTTTCTGAAGCTAGTGGAACTTTGTAAAGGCCTCGTAGTGTTACCCTGCCTCGCCTCCTCGGTAGAGGTGTATGGGAAGTCGCGATCCCTTGGCAGATGGGTAACATGACTTGTGGGTAAAGATGCGCAACCTCTGCAGAGTGTAAAACTGGTATACTAGCCGTGCTCACGGTCATGAGCAGCTCGGACACTCACATGATTAAATTATGGAACTAAATTCAATTTGTCATATGCATTGCATCGCAGGTGAAGTTGTTACTTTGGTTCTACTATTTAACTGGGTTGGTATTTACTTATACTTAGTAACTGCTAATAAAATTTTGACCAACTTTAAAAGCAATGCTCAGCTCTAACCATCTTCTTTGGTAAGCCTTACACCTCACGTGAGCTCCCACCTTTGGCGAGTTCATGCACATTATTCCCCACAACTTGCTGAGCGATGAACGTATGTGAGCTCACTCTTGCTGTCTCACATACACCACAGGTCAAGACCAGGTACTGCAGGATGATGCTCATGGAGGATGCTGCGATGTGTTCGTGAGTGGTCTAGGCCGTCGTCTCCCAGTCAACTTTGGGTTGCTGGACCGTTGTCTCCTTATAATGTAATTATTTATTTTGTATAGAACTCCTGTGATATATAATGTTGTGACATTCGATCCTGTGCCACTATACATCATATGTGTGAGACTTGGTCCCAGCATACCTGGTGTTTATGTTAACCCCGGGTTTTGGACCCCTAAAATCCGGGTGTTACACAGTCCGGTGGTGCATCGGACAGTCACTGTTCACTGTCTGGTGCGCCTTCTGACGCCTGCTCTGACTTCTGCGCGCGCAGGCGCGCACTGTAGCGTTTCACTGTTCCTTTGCAGACGACCGTTGGCGTTGTTTAGCCGTTACTCCGCTGGCACACCGGATAGTCCGATGAATTATAGCGGAGAGCCTCCCAGAATTCCCGAAGGTGGCAAGTTTGAAGTGAAACTCCCTGGTGCACCGGACACTGTCCGGTGGCACACCGGACAGTACGGTGCGCCAGACCAGGGCTGCTTTTGGGTTGTCTTTTGCTCTTTTTATTTGAACCCTTTCTTGGACTTTTTATTGGTTTGTGTTGAACCTTTAGCACCTGTAGAACTCATAATCTAGAGCAAACTAGTTAGTCCAATAATTTGTGTTGGGCAATTCAACCACCAAAATTATGTAGGAAAAGGTGTAAGCCTATTTCCCTTTCAATCTCCCCCTTTTTGGTGATTGATACCAACACAAACCAAAGCAAATATATAAGTGCAGAATTGAACTAGTTTGCATAATGTAAGTGCAAAGGTTGCTTGAAATTAAACCAATATTTATTTCATATGATATGAATGGATGCTTTCTTCATATTTAACATTTTAGACCACGCTTGCACCACTTGTTTTGTTTTTGCAAATGTTTTGGAAATTCTTTTTCAAAGTATTTTGCAAATAGTCAAAGGTGTATGAATAAAATTTTGAGAAGCATTTTCAAGATTTGAATTTTTCTCCCCCTATTTCAAATGCTTTTCCTTTGACTAAACAAAACTCCCCCTCAATGAAATTCTCCTCTTAGCATTCAAGAGGGTTTTAGATATTAATTTTTGAAGAGGTTATACCAATTTGAAAATTCTATCAAAAATAAGATACCAATAGAAAAACCTTCTTTTAATACAAATTTGAAAGACTACATTTTTGAAATTGGTGATGGTTCGGTCCTTTTGCTTTGGGCTAATGCTTTCTCCCCCTTCGGCATGAATCGCCAAAAACGGATACTTGTGAGTGAAATATAAGCCCTTTTACTTTCTCTCTCCTTTGGCAAACAATATATGAGTGAAGATTATACCAAACTGGAGAGCAGTGCGGAGTGACGACGAAGGATGAATAACTCGATGGAGTAGAGTGGAAGCCTTGTCTTCACCGAAGACTCCATTTCCCTTTCAATCTATGACTTAGCATGAAATACACTTGAAAAACACATTAGTCATAGCACATGAAAGAGATATGATCAAAGGTATATAAATGAGCTATGTGTGCAAAAATATCAATCAAAATTCCTAGAATCAAGAATGTTTAGCTCATGTCTGAGTTTGGTAAAAGTTTTCTCATCTAAAGGTTTGGTAAAGATATCGGCTAATTGTTCTCTAGTGCTAACATATGCAATCTCGATATCCCCCTTTGTTGGCGATCCCTCAAAAAGTGATACCGAATGGCTATGTGCTTAGTGCGGCTGTGCTCAACGGGATTATCCGCCATGCGGATTGCACTCTCATTATCACATAGAAGAGGAACTTTGGTCAATTTGTAACCATAGTCCCTAAGGGTTTGCCTCATCTAAAGCAATTGCGCGCAACAATGTCCTGTGGCAATATACTCGGCTTCGGCGGTAGAAAGAGCTACGGAATTTTGCTTCTTTGAAGCCCAAGACACCAGGGATCTTTCCAACAACTGACAAGTCCCTGATGTGCTCTTTCTATCAATTTTACACCCTGCCCAATCAGCATCTGAATATCCAATTAAATCAAATGTGGATCCCCTGGGGTACCAAAGGCCAAACTTAGGAGTATGAACTAAATATCTAAAGATTCGTTTCACGGCCCTAAGGTGAACTTCCTTAGGATCGGCTTGGAATCTTGCACACATGCATACGGAAAGCATTATATCCGATCGGGATGCACATAAATAGAGTAGAGATCCTATCATCGACCGGTATACCATTTGATCTATGGATTTACCTCCCGTGTCGAGGTCGAGATGCCCATTGGTTCCCATGGGTGTCTTGATGGGCTTGGCATCCTTCATCCCAAACTTGGTGAGTATGTCTTGAATGTACTTTGTTTGGCTGATGAAGGTGCCCTCTTGGAGTTGCTTGACTTGAAATCCTAAGAAATACTTCAACTCCCCCATCATAGACATCTCGAATTTTTGAACCATGATCCTACTAAACTCTTCACATGTAGATTTGTTAGTAGACCCAAATATGATATCATCAACATAAATTTGGCATACAAACAAATCATTTTCAATAGTCTTAGTAAAGAGAGTAGGATCCGCTTTTCTGACTTTGAAGCCATTAGCGATAAGAAAATCTCTTAGGCATTCATACCATGCTCTTGGGGCTTGCTTGAGCCCATAAAGCGCCTTAGAGAGCGTATAGACATGGTTAGGGTACTCACTATCTTCAAAGCCGAGAGGTTGCTCAACATAGACCTCCTCCTTGATTGGTCCATTGAGGAAGGCACTTTTCACGTCTATTTGGTAAAGCTTGAAGCCATGGTAAGTAGCATAGGCAAGTAATATGTGAATTGACTCAAGCCTAGCTACGGGTGCATAGGTTTCACCGAAATCCAAACCTTTGACTTGTGAATAACCCTTGGCCACAAGTCGGGCTTTGTTCCTTGTCACCACACCATGCTCATCTTGTTTGTTGCGGAAGACCCACTTGGTTCCTACAACATTTTGGTTAGGACGTGGAATAAGATGCCATACCTCATTCCTCGTGAAGTTGTTGAGTTCCTCTTGCATTGCCAACACCCAATCCGAATCCCTTAATGCGTCTTCCACCCTGTATGGCTCAATAGAAGACACAAAGGAATAATGTTCACAAAAATGAGCAACACGAGATCGAGTGGTTACCCCCTTTTGAATATCGCCTAGGATGGTGTTCACGGGGTGATCTCGTTGTATTGCTTGGTGGACTCTTGGGTGAGGCGGTCTTGGATCCTCATCATCTTCCTTGTCTTGATCATGGGCATCTCCCCCTTGATCATTGTCCTCCTCTTGAGGTGGCTCATCTTCTTGATCTTCATTTTCATCATCTTGAGCTTGATCCTCATCTTGGGTTGGTGGAGATGCTTGATTTGAAGATGATGGTTGATCTTGTGCATGTGGAGGCTCTTCGGATTCCTTAGGACACACATCCCCAATGGACATGTTCCTTAGCGCGACACACGGAGCCTCTTCATCATCTAGCTCATCAAGATCAACTTGCTCTACTTGAGAGCCGTTAGTCTCATCAAACACAATGTCACAAGAAACTTCAACTAGTCCAGTGGACTTGTTAAAGACTCTATATGCCCTTGTGTTTGAATCATAACCAAGTAAAAATCCTTCTATAGCCTTAGGAGAAAATTTAGATTTTCTATCTCTTTTAACAAGAATAAAACATTTGCTACCAAAGACTCTAAAATATGAAACATTGAGCTTTTTACCGGTGAGGAGTTCATATGATGTCTTCTTGAGGATTCGGTGAAGGTAGAGACGGTTGATGGCGTAGCAAGCAGTGTTGATTGCTTCCGTCCAAAACCGGCCCGAAGTCTTGTACT
The DNA here is from genome assembly GCF_902167145.1 of Zea mays. NCBI lineage: Eukaryota > Viridiplantae > Streptophyta > Magnoliopsida > Poales > Poaceae > Zea > Zea mays. Next base: position 217,731,402 of record NC_050096.1, on the reverse strand, counting down.
CATCAAGCATGGTCCTTGCTATGTCAAGTAGAGTTCTATTCTTCCTCTCCACTACACCATTTTGTTGTGGCGTGTAGGGAGAAGAGAACTCATGCTTGATGCCCTCATCCTCAAGAAAGCCTTCTATTTGTGAGTTCTTGAACTCCGTCCCGTTGTCGCTTCTAATCTTTTTGATCCTTAAGCCGAACTCATTTTGAGCCCGTCTCAAGAATCCCTTTAAGGTCTCTTGGGTTTGAGATTTATCCTGCAAAAAGAATACCCAAGTGAAGCGAGAATAATCATCCACAATTACAAGACAATACTTACTCCCACCGATGCTTATGTAAGCTATCGGGCCGAATAGGTCCATGTGGAGTAGCTCAAGCGGCCTGTCGGTCGTCATGATGTTCTTGTGCGGATGATGAACACCAACTTGCTTCCCTGCTTGACATGCGCTACAAATCCTGTCTTTCTCAAAATGAACATTGGTTAGTCCCAAAATGTGCTCTCCCTTTAGAAGCTTATGAAGATTCTTCATCCCAACATGGGCTAGTCGGTGATGCCAGAGCCAACCCATTTTAGTCTTAGCAATTAAGCAAGTGTCGAGTTCAGCTCTATTAAAATCAACTAAGTATAGCTGACCCTCTAACACTCCCTTAAATGCTACTGAATCATCACTTTTTCTAAAGACAGTAACACCTATATCCGTAAAAAGACAATTGTAGCCCATTTTGCATAATTGAGAAACAGAAAGCAAGTTGTAATCTAAAGAATCTACAAGAAAAACATTGGAAATAGAATGGTCAGGTGATATAGCAATTTTACCCAAACCTTTGACCAAACCTTGATTTCCATCCCCGAATGTGATAGCTCTTTGGGGATCATGATTTTTCTCGTAGGAGGAGAACATTCTTTTCTCCCCAGTCATGTGGTTTGTGCACCTGCTATCAATTATCCAACTTGAGCCCCCGGATGCATAAACCTACAAAACAAATTTAGGCCTTGTTCTTAGGTACCCAAATGGTCTTGGGTCCTTTCACATTAGAAACAAGCACCTTGGGTACCCAAACACAAGTCTTTGACCCCTTGTGTTTGCCCCCAACATATTTGGCAACTACTTTGCCTGATTTGTTAGTTAAAATATATGATGCATCAAAAGTCCTAAATGAAATATTAGGTTCATTTGATGCAATAGGAGTTTTCTTCTTAGGCAATTTAACATGTGTGGATTGCCTAGAACTAGATGCCTCACTCTTATACATAAAAGCATGATGAGAGCCAGAGTGAGACTTTCTAGAGTGAATTCTCCTAATTTTGTGTTCGGGATAACCGGCAGGGTATAAATTGTAACCCTCGTTATCCAACGGTTCATATCGCTAGATAACCTATTCTCCCTTACTCAAATACAATGAACAATATTATTTGAATCATCCATCATCCCTCTTCCTACTCCCGCCTCTCTCAGCCTCCTCCGTCCCCCGCGACCCTGCTGCCCCTCCCCTCACTCATGCCGCCGCCGCCGCCGTCGATCCCTCCTCTTCTAGTGATCGTAGCGTTAGCACAGACTATATACTAGTTTGGTTAACGTGAGATGGTGCACATGATTGTTACACCATATAATTTATTTTTAAGAAACAAGACAAACCCCCAGTAAGAAAAATAAAGGACATCTAATACAAAATGTTCATGCATGCATAAAGATTTCAGAGCTGTAGTTTTTGTTTTTAAAAATTCTTCTGAAATAAGTGCGTGTAGATCTTAGGAGGACGACATGGGAATGGATATACAGTAAACAATTTATTATATATCTAAACACATGGACATGCATGGTGCACAAACATGGCGCAATTTTCGCATGACCGCGAGCACGACGACGGCGCAAGATCATGACCCCGCCGGCCGGAAAGGCACTGGATTTTAATGGGGATAACGCTGTACCGTGGAAATGCCGTTGTCCCTCGGTACGTACTACTACGACCGTCGGGGAGTGGGACTATGCCTCTTCAACGGTTCCATTCCATCGCTGGCTTGCTTCTATGACAAATAAGACGCCTAACCTAATTTTTCCTCCGTGATGGCGACCACTGAGGACCGGGGGTCTCCGGCATCGACCTTATTAGGCTTAAGCACCATCGTATCTGGTCGTTATCTATATACTCTCTGTTAAGAACCTAATATGTGGATATCTGGTGTTACCCCCGCTTCACCTTTCACGCTGATACTTTGAGCCCATCCCACACGTCCGACTCGGCGCCGTGTCCTATGGGTCCCACGCCTGGCGCCTGCGCAGCTAACTACTGCGTCTGCCCAGCATCCGATCCCGTCTGCGCAATTACCACACCACGCAAAAAATAATGCAGAGCGAGTACTCGAACTCACACCTGCCCCAAATCAATAGATCACACGTATCTTATTGTTTAAAAATAAACAATAATTATATTTGAATAAATATCTCAATATCTATTTATATAAAATATAACAACTATAGCAATAATTTTTATTTTTCGCTGGAGTGTTGTTTCATGTGTGTCCTAATTACGGTTCCTTGTTGCCCCTCACACATCAAGGACAGGCCTGCATGGGGCCCTTATATAAACACCACCAGCGCGCACCAGTCTCGCGCAATTCGCCTCCCGCGAGAGTGGGAGGAAAGCAAGCTACTAGCCGAAGCAGAGCCAGGGGTCAAAGGTCCTCTTGGCTAGTCTTTTTCTTGCCAAGTTAGCGTCACCGTCACGCACGCAGAGGCCAGAGGCCACCCAACAGGGTACAGCTGCTGAGGAGCTAGCTTAGCGTCGGGGAACCGAGGCATGGGGAGGCCACCGTGCTGCGAGAAGGGTGGGGTGAAGAAGGGGCCCTGGACGCCGGAGGAGGACCTCGTTCTCGTCTCCTATGTGCAGGACCACGGCCCCGGGAACTGGCGCGCCGTGCCCACGAACACCGGTACGACCCTGCTCCTCTGCTGGGAGTTCGTCTGCTTTGTTTCTCTCTCTCTAGACTAGGACTAGACGACGATGGCTGTTGTTTTATGCCGTGCAATTCCTTGAAACTTTTCGTGGGGCTAGCTGCTCTTGTTGTTCATGGACCATGCATGGATACTGCAGGGCTTATGCGCTGCAGCAAGAGCTGCCGGCTCCGGTGGACCAACCATCTCCGCCCGGGCATCAAGTGCGGCAACTTCAGCGACCAGGAAGAGAAGCTCATCATCCACCTGCAGGCGCTGCTCGGGAACAGGTAACTCCACTTCAAGAACAGCCAGTCCTTCCGTTGGCGCATGCTCCTAGTACGTCCTCTGTGATTCCTCAGCGCGCGGAGCCCCTAACGATCGACTGTGTTTTTTGCACGATCAGGTGGGCCGCGATCGCGTCGTACATGCCGGAGCGCACAGACAACGACATCAAGAACTACTGGAACACGCACCTCAAGAAAAAGTTCACTAGAACGGGCGCTGCTGGCGCCGAGGCGAGGAGCGGCAGATGGGCCGCGCCCAGGGGACAGTGGGAACGGCGGCTGCAGACGGACATCCACACCGCGCGCCAGGCACTCAGGGAGGCACTGTCGCTGGACCCCGCGCCTCTGTCCACAAAGCCCCCGGAGCAACTGCCGCAGCCGACGGCGCCCGCTAGCCAGGCGACGTCGTACGCTTCCAGCGCCGAGAACATAGCACGCCTGCTGGAGGGCTGGTGGTCGATGCACCCCGGCGCCGCGGGAAAGGTGTCGTCCGGGTCGAGGTCCTCCTCCGTCTCCGTCTCCGTGTTCTCGGACGACGATGGCGTAATATCTGCGAGCAACAGCGGTGGCACAGCGGCAGCGCGCACGCCAGAGGCGTCGATCAGGATGACCAAGGCTGACGGCGAGGGCACCGCGGGGCCGGGGCCGGGGCCATCGTTCTCAATGCTGGAGAGCTGGCTGCTCGACGACGCCATGGGACATGGCGACACGGGGCTCGTCACCGTGCCGATGGGCGACCCGTGCGACTTCTTTTAGACCGGATCGGAGAGCCCGTGGCAAGTATGGAGAAACAAAATAAAAAGTTCAGTAATAACTACTAGCAGGCTGGAAGTAGAAGTGAGTGGCCAGAAACTCAAATCCCTGCTAATCTAGATGAATGCAATGCAAAGCTGGTGTTGAGTGTTGACCAAAACTTAAAGTTGACTAATCCAGTTCCTTGCTTCTATTTTTTTTTAGAAAAAAATAATCTCGGTTGTAGAGAAGTAGCACTATATGCGACGGCTGTCCACCTACCGACAATCGGTACCTGTTTTTTCTGCCGCCAAAACGGTTCAACCAGATGAGAAAAAAAGAGTCCAAGCTAACAAACTGTATATAAAAATATTTTTATTATATTTTCATCTAAAAATAATAAATATAGTAGAGATATATGAGTCATGTTATAGGCCACAGACGGATGGTCCGAGGCTTGTATATGCCCTTGGTCATAAGTAGATTGACACATGCCACGAATCGAAAGAAAGCTATAGGGCTGTTTCTCTACAATCATGTGTAGAGGATTTTTTTTTCTATTTTTTGGGTTTTGTTCTTAGAGCTAGGACGGACCATGTTATTAGATCATCTATTAAGTTTCTAAGGAGGGCATCCACATGTGTGCGCCATGCCCCTGCGATTCTTGCCCCCACCCTGCTCTCCGACTTCGACGGGTGCCATTCTAAAATGCCCCGCGATCCTCGTCCCCGCCCCCGCGATCCCTTCCATAGGCGCCCCCGTCCACACGTCGTGCCCCATCCTCGCCCTTCCATCGGCGCCCCGCATTCCCTCCCTCTCATGAGCTATGGATGATCTGGGGAGGAGGCGGAGGAATTCTCATCCAACAGGCGTCGCCTCCCCTACCTCCCGCATTCCAACTCGCAGCGGCTCGTCTCCAACTGGACCGACGCCTTTGCCTCGGCGCGGATGCCTACATCCACCACCACGCCTCTGTGCTCGCCTTCAACCTTAAGTCCCTACTGGTGACGTAAGCACCCCGACCCCCGTATCGTCTTGGTGCCTCTGTTGTTCTAATGCTCGCGCTTAGGTTTTGCATCAATTTCTGCTTCTTACTTGCTGCACATATCATGTTTGTACCAGCGTACCTGATCTGATCTACTTATACATGATCCTATAGTAATGGCAGATCACAGTTCATAAGAGTGCTATAACACACTGCAACTTCTATGCTAAGATAGCTTCAACATTTCATATCTAAATTACTACATGAACTGAACAATATGTTATGCCACTTCAAGGAGTAGAGCAGTCACCTGAAAAATTGCTCATAACTAATTGTAAGTTTGCAACAACCATTAACATCAGAAATAGTAGACTTCACAACACTTTCATGTATTCCTATAGAAAGAATGTTGCTACACAAAGAAAGGGAATACAACCACATGTGTGTTGTTCGATGCAATGCACCCCCCTACGAGGAGAGCAATAATGGTATCCCCTTCCTTCCTTCCTGTACATCCATGTGTGTGCTGCTTAATTTACAAATGACAACAATGTCGACAAGAACTGGGAGCTTCAGATTTCTTCAACAAATCAACAATAGGAGTAGAGGGCTCAATACTACTATTTATTTATATGTATTCCTGAAAGCAGACCAGCAGTATCATAGAAGCTTCACTTCATTGAAACTTTGTTGACATGTGATGTTTTCAGAATAAAATTAGAAACGCATGCTCCCTCTATTCCATTTTTATATATTGAACCTAGGAGTAAAGCTTGTTCCTATTACTAAACGCGGGAGCAAATCTCACTCCCGCTGCATCCATGTAATTTCTCTTCTATAAAACTATAGCCACAAGTCACGCTCCATCATCATATCCTTTACTATTTGTGAGAGGACTCGTGAACAAGCAGCACTTGATTTTCTTGCTGAACCACCAACAGAACAACCTAGAGAGGCTGTCTTGCCTGCTTCAGTAGTGGAATCCAATTCTAGCGGGTTGCAAAGTGTGCCCCCCTTGGGAAATGAATACTATAAGGTTTTTAATGATGTCTTGGCTTGTATTGCTTGCTAGCAAATGGCACAATTGCTAACTTGCATTTTTGTAAGTTTGTCTATTGTGGATGATGGTGGGACTTCATATACCAAGGAAATCCATGTATCCAACTGCATTTTAGGCTCTGATTTTACCTTTTTCGTTCTCTTATTTACCGTTTTAAGCTTCAAATAAAGATGTGTAAAATCTAGGATGATATAATTTGTGACTCTATATCAGTTTCCTGTTTTCAAACTGCACTTTGTGCTTTCTCAGAATTGAAGTTTTCCATGTTGTTAGTGCCCTGGCAAAAGAATTTTTGCATGTTGTAGTGTTACATTATCTTTATGTTGCAGTACTATTCTGCAGTTCAATGAATCATAAAGTGCATATCTTTCAACAAGTGTTTATTATACTACATTGTACTGATTCAGATCTGAACTTTTTGCAGTTGCAAAGAGAATGCCAAATAAATAACCTGTGTTTCTTCATCAAATCCTTTTTGGGAGGCTTGAAAAGGTAATTTTCAGTAAGAATAAGTTCTAAACCAACTCTATTAGCAACAGTAGATGAAACAGCAGCAGTGCACATTTATAGACATGTTATAACACAAATAGTGCTTTGATTATCAAAAGTACACAATATAAAATTATTGTCTTTATTATGTAAATGATTGCGACGAGAACTACAAAAGAACCACCTGCTTCATGATAACAAAGAATTTATAAAATCTGCTGCTGAATTAATCTCTCTTTCTTCTTAAAAAGAGCTATATCTATGAGGCCTAGGTAGGACCCAATCATACTTTCTTTTCCAATCCAGTGGGGAAGTGAAGGCAAAATAAGGGCTCCATCTACTTGACCTTGCCATTTGCGACAGCAGGGGTCGCCGGGTTCAGCTCATCCCAGGCTCAATCCATGTGACCATGGCGTCACCGAGCTTGACAAAGTAGGGGTCAATCTTGCTCAGCTTCTCTTTCACTTGTCCATAGAGGTAGATGTAGCACTGCTGGACGGTGCCCCAATCCTTGGGGATGGTCACGTTCTGGAAGAAGGGGATGATGTCCTCCTGCCAGAAAATGCCCTTGCCTGACAACCGTCAAACGAAACCATAATGCTTCTTCATTTTCTGAAATAATTTGATCAGCATAAACAAAAATCACCTACATAGAAAAATAATGAAGCCAACCCATCAGAGGACAATTTTCACACACTAATATAAATAGCGACACTGATAGCTGAGCACATATATTTCTTTTAAAAAAGGATGAGCACAAATATTTACATCCTAAACAAAGATGGTCTGAGGATTTTTCTTCCAAGATCACGAGGGAAGGTTCTAATATGTTCTAATAATCCTTTTAACATAACAGAATTATTAGTCAATGTGATGAAATAAGTGCTAACACTCTCAGTCTGCTTTCATCTTGGATTATGGCTTGAGGCTATGACTGTTCAGCCGTCGTCTCTCACCAACCCTGCAGTGTGGAACCACTGCATTTTTTGTTGCAAACTAGTCACTTTAGCAAATGTGTTGGTGTAAATAGTTAAATGTAAAAGGACCTCCTTGTATAATGGAGTAATATACTTTGTGGGAGCTGCAGCCCGAGGGGGAGCAGCACAATACACCAAACAACATGGTATTCGGAGCTAGGGTTAGCCTCCCCTACCGTCGGTGCTGCCATTGGAGCTCGAGGTCGAGCTCGCACGCGTGAGGGAGGAGAAGACCATCCATCGGCCCCGGTGCACGTCCGCGAGCGCGTCGACAGTTGGGAGGAGGCGGCTGCTCCCGGCCATCCACTGGCCCTGGAGCGAGGCGGCTGCTCCCGGCCGTCCATCGGCCCCGGAGCGCGTTGACAGCTAGCAAGGAGGCGGCTGCTCCCGCACCACGCAACTCGTCCCAGAACCTGCCACCGGACTGGCCCGCCGTCACCACGGTCCTTGCTGGCACAACACCGACCTGTTGCTGCTGGGCACTGCTGCTGCCCCGTGGGTGCTGCTGCTGCCCTGGTGTCTCGAGTGGTGGCCGCGGCTCAGGCCAGAGGAGGAGGCGGACAGCTAGAAATTGCTGTCGTGGTGCAGTAAGAGGAGGCAACCAGAAGGAGTTGGTGTGGCTGTAGTGCTGCTGGTTGGTGTGGCTGCAGTGCTGCTGTTATTGGAAGTTGTATGCTAGTGTTTGCCGGTGCTTGTTGTATAGCTGCTTGATTCGATGCTTCTGTGAAGATGAGTACAGAAGAGATGCAGGGGCGAAGCCAGGATCCAAAATTAGGGGGGCTAAATTAGATTAGGGGGGCTGTTAGAAGCATTTTTTACACTATTTACATGAGAATTAGCTTAAAAACTAAGATCTCCTATCGAATTAGGGGAGCATTAGGGGGGACATTGCCCCCCATGTGCCCCCCTGCCGTCGCCCCTGAAGAGATGGATCCCAAGAGAAGGGAAGAAGAGGCTGCAACGAAGGTAACAATTGGTGGTGGTTCAGGTGGGATTACAAAGAGTGAGATGATGAGTGAGATGAGGATTATGATCCAGGAGCTTATGGGGTTGGGGTTGATTGGTGCCAAGGCCAATACAAACCCATCTGAGTTAAAGTTAGAACTTGTGCCGAACGATGTGAAGCTAGAGGGCATCAAAAATTACTTGAGCTGGTCGAGGAGAGTGTGCGTCCTCTTAGGAGGCAAGGTAGTGGAGCACTACTTGGAGGAGACCTGTGTTGAGCCGGTTGATAAGCTTGGCACTGAATGGAGAACTTGGCATACAACAAACTCTATGATAGTGGCATGGTTATTGGCATCTATGTCTCCCACTGTTAGCAAGAGGGTGGAAGCTATGCGCACTGCTTCACAGATATGGCAGACCTTGAGTAGCATATACTCTTGGAGGGGGAATGTGGTGGTGATGATGGAGATTCAGAATAAGGCAGATGTGGTGAAACAAGCAGGGAGACCAGTGAAGCAATATGCTAGTGAGCTTCAGTACTTATGGGGAGAACTAGATCACTATGCCCCTCTCCAAATGGTTTGTCCACATGATGCACACATTGTTCATAAGTGGGTAGAGGACAGGAGAGTGACCCACTTCTTAAAGAATATGGATCCTGAGTTTGAGAGTAGGAGAGCTGCCTTTTGTCACCAGGAGAGTCTTCCTACCATGGATGAGGCTGTGTCAGCCATGATTGATGAAGAGAGCAGACTTCGAGTGATGGGTAATGATAATCATGTGAAACCGGTCTATGCTGCAATCGAGGATCGAGAATGCTATAATTGTGGGGAAAAGGGACACCTAAGTTACAATTGTCCTAATCCTAGAGGAAATGGTGGTCGAGGAGGATCTCGTGGAGGTCGATGGGGTACTCGTGTGAGTTATGGAAGAGGTCATGGTAGTCGTGGAGGAGGTCGAGGTCATGGTGGTTCTAGGGCCAACATAGCTACCACTGAAGAGAGTCCCTCCGTTACTCTAACTGGGGAACAAGTTAAACAGTGGGAGCAATGGCAGAAGGGCAAGTCTTCTGAGTGCCTCACTGTACCTGTTGAACAATCCACCAACAACTTTGGTAACTTTTCCAACTATGCCCACATGGGCGAAGGTACTCAGGCACAAGTTTTTGCATCCTCATGTAGGCATCGCATAGATTGGGTCATAGATTTAGGAGCATCAAAGCATGTGACCGGCATGTCCACTTCTTTCAAAACATACACTCCTTGTACACATTCTGAGTCGGTTCAAATTGCTGATGGTACATCCCAACAGATCCATGGTATAGGGTCCATAGAGTGTACACCATCTCTGAGCTTATCATTAGTCCTGCATGTTCCATCTTTTCCAGTCAATCTCCTTTCTGTGAGTTCAATCATTGATCAATCCAAGTGCACAGTAACATTGATGAAACCTCTTGTGTCTTTTAAGAGAGGAGGACTCAGAGAAAGATTAGGACTGGAGTCAGGCATAATGGGTTGTGGTTCATTAGTCATGAGGAATCAGCTTTGAAAGCAACTGTTGAAGGGGATGTGAAGGAGATTCTGCTACTTCATCGTCGGTTAGGACATATATCTTTTGAGAACTTAAGTCGGTTATACCCTATGATGTTTAAGGGAATGGACAAGAGTAGGCTTGTATGTGATGCATGTGAACTTGGCAATCATACTAGATCCAACTATCCTAGTATTGGTCTTCGCAGTTGTGAACCGTTTATTCTAATACACTCAGATGTTTGGGGTCCTTGTTCAGTCACTTCTGTGAATGGTGCAAAGTGGTTCGTCACTTTTATTGATTGTTACATTCGTATGACTTGGATCTATATACTTAAGCATAAGAATGAGGTGTTAAAATGTTTTCAAGACTTCCATAAACTGGTTGCTAATCAGTTTAATGTAAGGATTCAAATTATGAGGACTGATAATGGAACAGAGTATGTGCATAATGAATTTAGATCATATCTGTCAGGTCAAGGGATTATTGACCAAACAACTTGTCCTGGAACTCCACCTCAGAATGGTGTAGCAGAGCGAAAAAATCGTCATTTGTTGGAGGTAGCAAGATCTCTCATGTTTCAGATGAATGTGCCCAAGTATCTGTGGAGTGAGGCAGTAATGACAGCCACATACCTCATCAATCGAATGCCCTCAAGAATACTGAAAGGGAAATGAGCCTTTGGGCCATTTCTATAATGTTTTGGTGATTAAGTGTCCAACACATATTCTTTAAGTTCTAATGTGCCAAAGATTGAAAAAGTACAAATCAAGACATGAGGTATGTTTCTAGACTTAATAATTTGTTTTTGAATACTAATGAAGTTATCTAAGTGCTAGAAACAACGAGAAAATAAGAAGAAAAGAAATCAAAAAGACTTGGCTCGGGGCAGCCAAAACTCAGCTCAGTCTGGCACACCGAACTGTCCGGTGGTGCACCAGACAGTGTTCGGTGCGCCAGGCTGGTCTCTGGTGAAAAGGCCGCTCTCAGGAAAAGTTCTGCGGCGTACGACTATAATTCACCGGACTGTCCGGTGGTGCACCGGACTGTCCGGTGAGCCAACGGTCGCCAGCGCAACGGTCGGCCGCGCAATCCGCGGGCGACGCGTGGCCCACGCCAACGGTCAGCAGGGGCACCAGATTGTCCGGTGTGCACCGGACAGTGTCCGGTGCGCCAACTGGCTCGGAGCTGCAACGGTCGTCTGTGCCTGATTTGGAAGGCAATCGGGCACTGGACAACTACAGTGTCTGTCCGGTGGTGCACCGGACTGTCTGGTGCACCACACGACAGAAGGCAAGATTAGCCTTCCATGTTGATCTTCAACGACTCCTAGCTGCCTTGGGGCTATAAAAGGGACCCCTAGGCGCATGGAGGAGTTACCCAAGCTTACAAGAAACATTCTAAGACTCCAAGACTCCAACTTCACGCATTCGATTCTTTGTGATAGTGACTTGAGCTCCATTTGAGTTGTGAACTCCGTGCGTTGTGTTTTGAGCTCAAGTTGTGACTTGTGTGCGTGGTTGTGCTATGGATTTGAGTCTTATGTGTGTTGCTCTTCCCTCCCTTACTTCCGTGCTTCTTTTGTGATCATCATTGTAAGGGCGAGAGACTCCAAGTTGTGGAGATTCCTCGCAACGGGAGAAAGACTAAGAAAGAAAGCCGTGGTATTCAAGTTGATCATTGGATCACTTGAAAGGGGTTGAGTGCAACCCTTGTTCATTGGGACGCTACAACGTGGAAGTAGGCAAGTATTACTTGGCCGAACCACGGGATAAAAATCTCATGTCTCTTGTGTGCTTTCTCTTTGATTGTCTGTGTTCGCAAGAACTCGCTTCAAGTAATTTAGCCGTACTAACACTCATAACCAAGTTTTGTGGCTATTAGTGATTGAATTTTACAGGATCACCTATTCACCCCCCCTCTAGGTGCTCTCAATTGGTATCAAAGCCGTACTCTTCACGTAAGGTACTATGTTGGAACTTGCTCTCCAAGGCAAGATGATCCAACGGGGGAGTGAAGGGAATGCAAACAAGGTTTTAACTCGAGATGGCGATTGCTCTGTTAATCCAGCCTCTCAAGGGCACTGTACGGGGGTATTTATAGGTACCTAAGTGCCCAACGTCTTGATGTAAGGACGCATGTACCCTCAGGCACCTGGACTATCCCCGGAATATTCCCATAAAGGAGGGTTATAGACTGTCATTACAGAAAAGCCATTACAAATCGGGCCCGTAACACACTTCTCCGTGTGGGGCCTATTACAATGGGCCGAATCCCACGTGGGCCTCCAGGTCGGGTGAGGACGTGGGACGGGGCGACGTCGTCGTAGGCCTTTGTCTTGTAGTGTAGAGGACGAAGGGTGGACCCCGCCAGTCGTTTTGCCTCCGTTGGTGCAGCGAGATTGACGAAGGCCTGGAGCGAAGGGTAGCGTCTTCGCCTTCGCCCCAACATTTGCCCTCCGAGGGACCAGTTCGACTAAGTCATCTGATGCCGAAGACGTCGTTAGATGGTGGAGACGCTGCCCTCGCTCGAAGTGGTCCCGTGGGGGTTTTTGATGTGACCGTTGACGGACGTAGTACTGTTGGACTGCGGGTTTCCCAAAGCGTCGCGTTCTGTGTATAAAAAGGGGGGAGGTGGGGCGGGTTAGGTTCTCTTACCTTTCTGTGCGCCGCAAAACCCTAGCCTCCTTTTGAAACCGTTCGTTCGCTCGCCTGCCCTCCTTGCTCCTGTTCGTCGGAGATCTGGCCCGCGTCAAGCAGACCGCGCGCCGCCGCCGACGGTACGTAGCCATGCAGCCTTCTTCCTCGTCTGCTGCAAACACGCCGACGACCGATTCATCGTCCGAGGATACCTTGATCAATGTGGCGGCGGCGGAGCTACATCCGGGTGATACAGTGGAGTTCGGCGTTTCGAGAATTTCCTCGGTCCGCGTGCAGGATATGCAGCAACTGGGGTATTTTGGCAGCAGAGTTGGGCGTGTCCCAGGGGCGGAGGAGGTTCCAGAGCCCGAGGGCGAGTTGATCGTGTTTGAGGTGTTTTTCACCGCTGGCCTTCGCCTGCCTGCACATCACTTTATGGCGGAGGTCCTGTAGAGATTTGAGGTCCAGGTCCACTAGCTGACACCTAACGCCGTGGTGGCCCTGGCGAAGTATGTCTAGGCGGCGACTTCGTATGGCGGTCAACCTTCTGTGGAGGTCTTCGCCAAACATTACTGTCTGCATTGGCAAAAAAGAAAAATTGGACACAAGATTGCACAGTTTGGATCGTGCACGTTTACGTCGAGGACCGGAAAGACTTCGATGGAAGTCATGGAGTTAGTTCCCTGTGCCCGCAATAAGTGAGGCAACTGGTGGGATTTCTGGTTTTATGTTTTCGAGGGCGAAGTCGAAATCCACCTAGGGCTCCCCGTGGCCGTGATGTGCTCCCATTTTTATGTGGCGTACCCGCAATTTGAGGTGGCGGAGGATGATGAAAATGAAGGAGCCCTTCGGTGCGCTGCCCGCATGAGTAGCGGGCGCAATTTAGTTGAGGAATTCATCGGGTATGGGGTGTGGCCCTTGGCACTTGGCTGGGCATTGGGCGAAGTATGCCCTCGCGAGATGCCTTCCCTGGGTGGGCAGCGAGTGCGAAGTCCAGCCTTCGCGTTGGATCTACGTGACCGGGATCCCGCCGCATTCGTGCGTGAAGCGGAAGACGGGGCTGTGCGTATTGTGGGGCGTTATGTGCTTAGGACGGAGGCCCTGCGGAGTTGGGATATCCGTGGATCCAACGTTCGCCTGAATAGGGTTTTTGAGCTGAATTGCTTGCCGTACAGCGGCTATCCCGGGGATGACGCCGTCGACCACCGCGGGAAGAGGCCAGTGGCCGTGACTGAGGAAGGCCCTTCGTAGGAGGCTGCCCCAGCCACTAAGAAGAGAAAAATAGGTACTACAGTGGGGGGACTGGGGGTCTCCGATAGTTTTGCTGTGGAGTTGATGGGGACGTGCGCAGCCCCCGGGGGAAGGATGTCTTCGCCCGAGCTCCGGGAGTCTTCGGCGCGAATGCTGGAGGTTACCGGGGGTCGATGGCCCAAGAATGTTCCGATCTCCCGCGCGGCTGGCAAAGACTTCTTTACGTCTCGCATGGCTCATGACTTGAAGGTTTTTCCTTACGGACGGAATATTGCTACTGTTGTATCGACAGTGATGGAGAAGGACCGTCAAGACACTGCGCAGAAACGTCGGGCGGTCGTCAGGATCGCGGATCCTATGCGCGAGGCGAAGAAGGCGCGGGGGAGCGCGAAGGCTGCTGTCTCCGGCAGTAGCAAACCGGTGCCAGTTGCGAAACCGGTGGCCCCCGGGCACAACAAGGCATCGACGAGTGCGAAGGCGGCCGCCTCTAGCGGGAGCAAGCCACCCCCGGGCGGGCCCGTGAAAGGACGAAGGCAGCCTTCGCCGGCGCGACGTGATGTCGATTTCGGCACAGACATCAGTGTCGATGGTTATTTTGTTGGTAAGTTTTTTTAAAAGACTAGGTCTTTAACCAGTATCATGGTGCAGGGTCGAATTAGGGGCAACTGGCTGTTGTCCCGCCTCCGGTGGCAACCACTTTGCCAACGGCGGTGGTTGGGGCGAATGGTGCCGCGTCGGACCCGTGGGCCACTTTCTGCGCGAGCGGCGAAATTCTGTCGGCCGCTGCTGCTAAGGACGTGGCGGGCTCCATGTCTCAGTGACTGAGGGAAGCGTCACAACAGCTGTCACAGCAGCTAAAGCGAGTAAGTTGTGTTGGACTTCGATGTTTGTTGTTTTTATGAAGATTAGGGTCTCATGGGTTTATGTGTCAGGCGGCCGACTTCGCCGACCACGTCGCATCGGGTGCCTTGACTACGGACATTGCTGCCGAGGTTGAGAGTCTCCGGGCACAGCATGCGGATGCTGTGCGGGAGAAGTCGGCTGCGGAAAGCAAAAGCCGCAGGCTATCGGAGAAGGTGGCCTCCATGGAGGCCGAGAAGACGGATCTCCGGCGCCAGCTGGCGGAGGAGAGGAGGGAGGCAAATAAGGCCATCGCTGATGCGCAGGCTACACAAGCCGAGGCCAAAGTGGCGCGGGCAGAGGGCAGTCTCACCCGCCAACGCGCCGATGAGCTGGAGGCGAGGCTCAACGCCTTGCACAGCCGCGTGGACAAGGCAGAGGCCTCGACGCGCGTGGAGGTCGAGCGGACGCACGCGCAGTTCGTGGACGCGTATCGGGAGCTAGGTGCGCGGACTGCTGCCTTCGAAGTGCCCAGCCAAGAAGCATGCCTTCGCTTCCTTGAATGGTTGCAGGAGGAGCTGCTGGTGCTCCCGACCATTGTGACGGGTTTCATGTCCTTCGCCTCCCTCGTCACCTGCGAGGGGGCCGTGAATGCTTTGTCCTGCGAGGGGTGCAGGCATTATAAGGTCTTCGACCAAGCGGACGAAAACTTTGAACGTGAAATCTTCAAGGTCGAAGACCCTATGCTGAAGCAGTCGGCGGGGGCACTCTTCGATAGGATGTGGGGCCCGCACGGTCGAGAGGCGATCATGGAGCGGTCCGACCGGGCAATAGAACATGTGAAGGCTGTTTTTTGTGTGGTCATATGTGTGGGTATGTGTGGTTTTACTGAATGAGTGTGATGATGCTGCAGATGGCGCATGCCGAGGACGTCGAGGACCTTGGTGGTCTGGACGGCGCTTTAGCCGAGGCTGTGGAGGTCAACCCGACGCCGCCATCTGATGCCGGCGAGGGCCCCTTGGCGACCCCCGCGCCGACTGCAGCCGGCGAAGACCCCGCACTAGTCCCTGCGTCGACGGGCGAAGACGCCTTGAAGGTGGTGGCCGAGCCGGCTACCGAGCCGGCAGCCGAAGACCCCACAACCGCGACCGGGCCTTCGCAGGTGGCTGAATAGGTGTTGAGGAGTTTGTAAATTTTGTCTGTGTGATACTGAACCTCGGTTGCTGCGTAGGTTCTGAGGTTTGAGCCTGCGCATGCAACCGCTACTGACAATGCTATTTTTTGGTGGCTTCGACCGTGGCGGCTGATGACGATTTGTTTGGCTCTGTGTCTAAGTGTTTTGAGTCTGATGATTCTAGGAGTTCGATTGCGTGGACAGAGGAGTCTTCAGATGAGGACTTGGATTATTTTGCAGCGTTAGATGTGGCTGCAACGGAGCCTTCGCCGCGTGCGGATGGTTCCGAGGAGCTCCCGGGCGCGAGTACTGGGTATAGGCGGCGAAGGGCGGTGGCGAAACGAAGAGTGAGTGAATTGTCGCGAAGCGGTAGGCGTCATCGTAGTGAGATGGAGAGTGGTCGTCTTCGCGTGGACGGGACTGGTAAGCGAGAATTGTTGTCGTCGCCAATTGGGGTGAGTGTAGGTGAGGGGGAGCTGTGAAATCTTTTTGAGGGTGAGGAATTGAGGATAATGCTGTTCAACTACAGGGAGATGGGTATCATCCCGAAGGTTGAGCCAATGTAATATATGATGCCCTCGCTGTGTGTATGTAACCGTAATTTGTATGATAAGGTTGCGCGCCTTCGTTGATCCCCCCGCGCCCGTAGGCGACTTCTGCACGGAGTCTTTTGGGAACGACTTCGATCTGCACGTACTTGTTGTGTTGTTTCGGCTGCGCCCGTAAGCGACTTTTGCACTGAGAGCCTCTTGGAAAAGATTTCAATTTTGCGCACCTAGTATTCCGGCTGCACCCTTAGGCGACTTTTGCACGGAGAGTCTTTTGGAAAAGACTTCGATTTTGCGCACCTATTATTTCAGCTGCACCCTTAGGCGACTTTTGCACGGAGAGTCTTTTGGAAAAGACTTCTATTTTGCGTACTTGTTGTGCTAGTCCGGCTACACCCTTAGGCGACTTTTGCGCGGAGTGTCGCACGCGAGGGTAGTCAGCGCTGCCCCTCGTAGTGACTTCGGTGTGGTCGAATGCCGAAGACCGTCGATGCGGTCTTTTTTGACATATTGTGTCTTAGTTTTTGCGGGGGATTTTTGCGGGTATATTACATGGCTCCGCCTTATTAAAAACCTCACCCCCCGGGAGGAAAAGAGTGCGGGCTGGAATGATACTGTTTGGTGAATTACAAGGGCGTGTTAGCCCTGAGGATTTAAACAAAAAATTTGCGGAGATTATCGATATTCCAGGAATGCTCTAGGTCCTCGCCGGATGGCGTTGTTAGCCTGTACGCGCTGGGGGATGCCTTCGTCTTGACAATGAAATGACCCTCCCACTTTGGCTCCAGCTTTCCTCGTGACTCTGTCCGAGTTGTCTGGATGAGTACGAGGTCCCCTTCGTCGAATTCTCTTGGGACGACTGCATGGTCGCGTCAGGCCTTCGTTTGAGCTTGGTATTTGTTGAGAGCCTGCAGGGCGAAGACACGGTCTCCGTCGATGAGGTATTTAGAGGTTGGTTCGTCTATGTCGGGGACGGCTGAAGCGCTTGTCCGTGGTGACCCATGTTTGATTTCCTACGGGGTCATGACCTCCGATCCGTATAGCAGACGAAAGGGAGTGAATCTAGTCGCCCAACATTCGGTCGTGTTCAGCGCCTAGACTGCTTCAGGTAGCAGGTCGATGCCCAGACTGTGTTCGATGATAGTGCAACTGACTTCGACCAGGTCGAGGGCAGACCAGGCGAAGACGTCCTTATTTCTGGAAAGACATGAGATGAGGCTCTCCTCGTCTTGCGAAGTCAGGTCTTCGCTCATGACGACCGTTTGCTCGGGCGTTGCCTGGTCAAGGGGAATTGTCTTCGTTCCATCATTGCTCTACAGCTGTGCCTTTTCATGCTCGTTGGCGGTTGGGTGGGTAGCCTCGGGGACTTCGCGTTGCGTCGTAAGGCAGTGTATGTTCCGTTGCCCTGGAACGAAGTCTCTTTCAATGTTGCGCGCAGTCTGCTGGTTGCCATAGACTGTGATCACGCCTTGCGGACCCAGGATTTTCATGCACAGGTAAAGTTCGTGAATGGCCGCTTCAAACTTGTTGATGGAGCCCCGACCCATTAAGGCGTTGTACTGGTATACCATGTCAATGATGTCAAAGGTGACCTGCTCACTTCGTGCATTGGGTGCTACATCGAAGGACAAGGGTAGCTCTATCTTGCCCACAGGAAAGGTGCCCTTGCCGCCGAAGCCATATAGGGGATTGTCCGAAGGCTTAAGTAAACTGTGGCTGATGCCCATGCGGTCGAAGGCATGGAGGAAAATGATGTCTGCCTGGCTGCCGTTGTCAACTAAGACTTTGTGCAAGTCCCAGCCTGCCACACTGCAGTTGATTACCATAGCCTCAATGTGGGGTGCGCTGTGCAGGTCGACATCTCTAGCGTCGAAGGTCAGCGGCACGTGGGACCACTTCGTTTGCACGACTGGGCCGGTGACGACAACGTGGTTGATGCTTCTGTAGTGGTCCCTCTTCTGTCGCTTCGTGTCGAAGTCGACGCTGGACCCCCAGTGATCATGTGAATGACTCCGCAATATGGCTGATCAGCGAAGTCTTCTTGTTTTGGTGCTTGGGGTGATTTGGGTGGTGGATGTTTGGCTGATGTGGGTGCGGAGGCGAGAGTGGGGGTGGTACGACTTGTACCTCCTGGTGGTGTTGGTATGCGTGGTTAGGTGGATGCTGAGCGAGGTCGTGGTTGTATGGTTGTGGGAGGTGGTGTTGATATGTGTGCGCGACAACTCTTGGGTTGTCGGCTGGTTGCGCTCGAGACATCCTATCCCTGGTGGCCTTCGTTTCCGGGCAGTCCCTCATTGGGTGCGCGCAGTCTTCGCCGTGAAACAGACAGTAAAATCTGCGCGGCTGCTGCGCCCGTCCTCGGCCCCGACCACCAGTGCCATTGCCGCGGCCCTGGGGGATAATCTTGACGGTGAGGGGCCTCACCGGCGGGGTGCTGGTTGGCAATGTTATGCACCTGCTACTGACTGCGGCTGTCCCGACCGGAGTCTGACTGCGAAGGTCTTGTCCATGTTCGGCTGGACTGCGGAGGGTCCTTGGGTTTCCTCTGGGACTCGACCTTGCGCTGGTGGAGCTCTTCAGATCTGGCATATTTTTCAAACAGCTGATAGAGCTCTTGGAGGTTCTTGGGTGGGTCCCTGATGCAGTGACTGTAAAGGACGCCAGCCCGAAGGCCACTGATGGCATAGTGAATGGCAATTTGGTCGTCGACCGAAGGCAGTTGTGACTTGAGAGTCAGGAACTTGCCGTAGTACTCCCACATGGTTTCTTTCTCCAGCTGCTTGCAGAGTGACAGTTCGACCAAGGCATCGGTGTCTGGGCAGTACCCTTGGAAGTTGAGCAGAAATTTGTCCCTGAGACTTCTCCAGGAGTCGATGGACAACGGGGGCAACCTGGTGTACCAGTTTAGGGCCGACCCTTCGAGGGCGATGATGAAGGACTTGGCCATCGTGGTGTCATCCCCTCCGGATGATGCGACATCGACTTGATAGCTCATGATGTACTGTGCTGGGTCGGTGCTGCCGTTGTACTTGGGGTAGGTCCCTGCCCTGAAGTTGGCGGGACATGGTGACACTTGCAGTTGCGGCGCCAAGGGACTCCGCTCATCAAGGTAGTTGACGCCTTGGAATACTGTGGCGTGCGGGATGAAGGGTCCGCGCTGAGGAATGAATAGGTCTCCGGCTGGCGCACGCTGTTGGAGGGGCGGCCCGTGCTACAGATCATGTTGGCCTTCGCGCTGCATGAGCGCAATCTCTTGCTCGAGTTCCTGAGCCCTCTGTTCCTCGTCTCGTATCATCTGGCGCACCTTGGCCTGCGCGGAAACACGTTGGCGCTTGGCCTCGAGGATTTGTTTCTGCTTCTAGAGGTTGCGGTTATTGATGCGGAGGGCCCGCAGCTGTAGTTGTTCTTCTGCTGAAACACCAATGACTTCGCCGTCCTCTGTGGCGTCCTCGCCCTCTAGTGGAGCGAAGCCTGGGGGTGGTTCCTGTGGCTGTCCTCCGGAGCTGTAGGTGCGGAGGCTGCCCTCGGGAGTTGGTTGATCATTGCGCTGTCTCTTGCTGACGACGTCGTCTTTGCAAGCTTCTTGGTGGGTGGTGTCTGCAAGGGCCTTGCCCTTTTTCTCGGCCAGCAGCGCTGCCTTCGCTGCTTCATCAACGGATGGGGCTGCCTTCGAGCAAGCTCTCTTGGGTGCCATCGCGGGTGGTTTGTTCGTAGCACGAACGGTGGGCGCCAAATGTTGGAACTTGCTCTCCAGGGCAAGATGATCCAACGAGGGAGTGAATGGAATGCAAACAAGGTTTTAACTCGAGATGGCGATTGCTCTGTTAATCTAGCCTCTCAAGGGCACTGTACGAGGGTATTTATAGGTACCTGAGTGCCCAACGTCTCGATGTAAGGACGCATGTACCCTCAGGCACCTGGACTATCCCCGGAATATTCCCATAAAGAAGGGTTACAGACTGTCATTACAGAAAAGCCATTACAAATCAGGCCCATAACACACTTCTCCGTGCGGGGCCTGTTACAATGGGCCGAATCCCACGTGGGCCTCCAGGTCGGGTGAGAACGTGGGACGGGGCGACGTCATCGTAGGCCTTCGTCTTGTAGTGTAGAGGACGAAGGGTGGACCCCGCTGTGACACCCCAGTGTCACCTAGAGTTTCTCTCAAATGCCAAACCAAGAATCATTATTTCATGTGAACCAAAGTAAGCATGAGCATCAAATTAACTCAAGTAATAAAGAATTCACCAAGCATATACTTAAAAGTATCATGATCAAAACAATTGAGTCTTTTAAAAAGGTAAGAATGTGCAACCCTAATAAAAACCCTAAGTGAGCCCTATGAGCAAATTCAAAAAAATAAGGAAAAGGGTATGAAAAATTTAAAATTATGACTTGAGCCAATTATAAAAATTGAAGTATATTTAATGAGCAACAAGAAAGGTTGAGAAAGCTTGGCCAAAATAACTCAAATAAAACCCCAAATCAAGCTTCTCATGTGGGGACTTAATGGGAATTCTGAAATTCAGACCTTGAGCCAAAGATCAGGGATGTTCACCTTGATCCCTAACTCGAATCCTAATGGCCCCATTAACAAAATTGTGTCTAACTAACCCCTCTGTCGTGTGCCAGAAGATGGCATTGGGACGCGAGCCCTAGACACGACAAAACCCTGGATTTGCCTCAGGTTTGAGCAGGGAGACAGACCGGATTTCCTGGCTCCATATCTCTGCAACCAGTAGGCAAAATCCCATGACCCCCACACAAGATCGGTAGCTTGTAGGGAGGAGAAGAGGTTTTGTGCACTGACCAAGGCGAGAGCAGGCTCGGATGAGCGACCACACGCGCCAGAACTTGGGCAGAACGCACGGGCACACGTGTTCGACCCTGGTCGGCACGCCAGAGCTCGCCCAACCCGCGTGCGCGCTCGCCCCGGCGTCCGGTCAAGTCCGCCACGCGCCCTTGCCCTCGGCCGTGCCTGCCCGCGCCTATAAAGCCTCCCCGGGCGCGCCTCACTTTGCCCCGCACTCATCTTCACCGGCCGACCACTTTCCCTTAGCTCCGGCGAGCTGAATTCCGCCCGCCATTGCCGCCAGAGCTTCGGCCACCGTGGCCAGCCCACTCCAGCCACCCTCAAGTCAAGCCAGTGCTTCGGCTAGCTCCGCCAGTGGCCCGTGAAGCTTGCCAAGCCCTCGGACCCGGCCGAACTTCACCGGAGGCCCGAGATCGACCTCACCGGACTTCGGTCTTCCGCCGCCGCGCGTGGACCGAGCTATCCAGTGAGTCTCCGACCAATTCCTTGCGCCCACATCTTCTCTGGCAACCCGTGAAGCTCTCTGACCCATCCAATTGCTCTATCTCGCCGTGACCAGGCCGGACTCCTCGCCACTGACGAGCATCCCCGCCTGCGTGCGTGGACCGACCGACTCCGGCCATCTCCGACGGCGACCCGCACACCGTTGTGATCCCCAAGACCTCCCCTACGTCCTCGACCACTTCACCGGAGCAATCTCGCCGCCGGTAAGCCCCTCCGCCCTTTCTTCCGTCGCGGTTACTGTTTGAGTTAGACGAAGGACCTCGGGTTAGGATTTGTAGAACCCGAGGGGTTTTCTGTAACGTCAGTGACTCATGTGAATAGTAGCCTGAGGACTGATCCGCGAAGAAACTTAGAAAACCCACCAAGGACCCCAGTGCAAAGTGGATTTCCATTTAATCACTTCTGTTAATCTTTTTTTAATGACCAGAGAACTTAGAAAATCCATAACTTGATGAAATCTTAATAAAAAGTTGTCAAACTAATTTTGCTAGCTCCTGAATATTATGGACTATCATTTAAAAATGATGAACCTTATGCTTTCTGTTCTAAATTTTAGAGTTTAATTTTAAAAACAGAAACCTACCAAACCTTGTTTAATTAAGGAAAATTAGTTTTTCTTCTGTACTGAACCTAAGAAAATTTGTAGATGTTCAAACCTCACTTAAGCACTGTTTAAAAATAGTAGGAACCCCAGCATTGAAGAATATAGTGTAGATATTCATTTAAAGCTATTTTACCCAAAACTTAGGAAAAATCAGAAAGGCATTAGAAATTAATGAACAATGATTAAAATTATTTTTCCTAGTTTACCTATGTAACAAAGAACCTAGGAAAAATAGAGAGACCATTAGTCCAGATCAGTTTTAATTAGAATGCTTTATTTAGCCTTATTTGAACTGAAAATCAATTATTAGAGTTACAAAACTATACCCAAAATGGATAATAAAAATCCAGTGGACTTACAACCACCAGAGCCCCACTACAAAAATAAAGAACACCTCAGCCCAACTTTTTAAGTAAGGAAAATAAATATGAAATGCTAATGAGGTATTTTCCAAATAAATCATGAACAACCCCTAATAATGTGATAATGGGCAACCAAAAATTTGCTAAGTCCATAATGAGATAAACCACCAGAGAAAAATGCAAACCCATGAAAAAGGAGCAAACTCATACCTATTGCTAATGATTTAAGAGAAAGGCCACTTAATTCAAATAATGCATACCACCCCTTCCCTTAAGCAAAAAGAGGCCAAACTTCAGAATGATTGCTCTTGCACAAAACAATAACTAAGAAAATGAGAACTCTGTTGTTTGATATTTTTCAAATATAGTGGTAGTAGAAAGCACCTCTTTGGTTAGAAACTTGGGAAAACCATAGAAAAATAATTAAAAGGTATTAATGACTAGAAATTTGTATCAAGTCATGTTATAACACCTAAAAGCCAGTAAAAATAAGTTTTAGAGAATTACCCACTGTTAAATAATAGTTGTAGTTCAAAGCACCCCTTCTGCCCTAGAATTTAATAATTTTTCCAGAGAAAACTATTCACTTTCTGATCCCCAAATTTTGAGGCAAAGAATTATACATCAGTACCAAGCCACTGTAATTTTTGCAGAATTTTTAGAATTTTATAAAAGCAACTTGTAGTTCAAACCAACTCCAAAACATTAAAAAGAATAAAAGAAAAGGAAAGAAGGAATAAACCTCACCCCAATAAGCCTAACTTGAGAACTTATCAATTCTTCCTAAGACTTAAAAAGAATTCAGTGGAACCCCAAAAATAAACCTACCACTTACCTTAGCTAAGTTTGACCCAATTTACCAAGTATACCACCCAAGGGACTTACATAAGCAAAGATTAACCTTGTTTAACTCAAGAAGATCATACACCTTTAAGTTGTAATTTCTAAAAGCACATATCATATCATGCATATATCTTACACATTGCATTTATTAGATTGTAATCTTGCCGACGGAGAGTATGTGCTCATCCCCGAGCAAGGACCTGTCCAAGAGGAGGACCAGGAGCAGGCTTCAGAGGCTGCTATTGAGGATCTCCCCGCAGCCCCAACAATTGAAGGCAAGCCCCGATTTTATGCATAACCGTATTATTATATGCTATTTTACTACACTTAATGCTTGTAGGATTGCAATGTGCACTTAAGTGTAGGAGTTGCTTGAAACCTCTAGTTGCATGAACTTAGGATTCCTTTTTGAGATGAATACTAGTATGCTAGGTCGAGTAGCTGCTTGCTAATCAGGATCTCGGTAGAAGTCGAGTGATTTTTCTAGCACTCGCGCGAGGTCAGGAATTGATTGTATTCATCTTGATAACGGGATATATGTTAGTCTATGGATTTGGATCCAGGGAGGATGCCTTGTCCATGAGACGGGAAAAGGAATTAAGGATTAATGTGTGGATACCTGAGTCAAGCTTTTGAACGTACTAAGCACATGCCGGGAAAAATGGTAACCGGTAAACCTAGTACCTGATTGAAGCCGGGCGCGGACTTTATCCCTCATGCGACCTGAGACTGGGCCTCCCATGCTAGCTATGGTGGGTACAAGTGCGGTCACTGCACGGCGGCAGCCGGGGTCAGTGGAGCATTGTATGCCAAGGTGGTGAGGCCTGGACGCGAACGGGGAATCGATGGGGACAGTTGTCATGTGTAGGGTCGGAGTACCCTGACATGCCGTGTGTTTAGGTTTACCTTGCAAGGTTAAAACTCGATTCGAATCGTCTGCTTCTATCAGCTAATGAGACTGCTTGACCCCTGTACTGCATCGAGTAAGAAGTGAAATGTGGTTACATGAGATAACTTGTTGATTGAACTAAATGATTGTTACCATGTATGCTTAGAAGGAGCAAATCTAGCTAAGTTAATGATGATAGAATTGGAAAAGCTAAAAACTGATTTTAGAAACAGCTAGTGCTTTTGGCAAACCAAACCCCTCAGCCAAACAGCTGCATAGTCTAGAGGTAGAGGAGTAGACTCCTCACACCGGTTAAGTCTAGCTGAGTATTAGTATACTCAGCCTTGCTTGTGGCATAATTTTTGCAGGTACCATTCAGGAAATGGTTGATGGTGTGACTTGGCCTACCACCCTGCCACCGGGTTGGACGGTCGAGTGGGATGTTGCTCCGGCAGGAGAGGAGCACGAGGAGTAGTGGGCTAGGCCTTGCCCAATTCCTCGATACCGACGACATCGATTATCCGCTGCACTTTATTTTGTGAACTTTAAATTGCTACTCAAAACTCCGATTTATGTAATAACTCAGTACTTAATTTGAGGTTTCCTGTTTTATTGTATTTCTTCTGTGACTCACCTTCGAGTGAGATTGTGGAATTTGATCCTGGTTAAGTGGCTCTATCTGACTAGATCTGAGGGACTGATGGGTTATTCCGATTTAAGTGTGTTACGACCCTTGAGGCGTGACTTAGGCACTTAAGCTGGAATAATTCGGGCGGTTCTGCCACACCCGCCGGTCGTTTTGCCTCCGTTGGTGCAGCGAGATTGACGAAGGCCTGGAGCGAAGGGTAGCGTCTTCGCCTTTGCCCCAACAGACTAATTGCCTGAAGAGATGGATCCTAAGGGAAAGGGGATGGTGGTCAACGACAAGGAGAAGGAGTCCATCTTCAACGAGCCAAGAGATGACAAGCCCACTGACTCTGGCTCGAGTCACAAGAAGAAGGATGGGAAGAAGAAGAGGCGCATCAAGAAGATCATCTACTACGACAGCGATGAATCTTCTTCTTCACCAAGAGACGACGACGATGACGATGACGATTCTTCGTCAAAGAAAAGGATGGTTAATCAAAATTACTCTTTTGACTATTCTCGCATGCCGTACAATTCGAATGCACATTTACTTTCTATTCCACTAGGAAAACCTCCACACTTTGATGGAGAGGACTACTCATTTTGGAGTCATAAAATGCGTAGTCATCTGATTTCTCTCCATCCTAGCATTTGGGAAATAGTAGAAAATTGAATGCATTTCGATAGTACGGATAACCCTGTGATGATAAATGAACAAATTCATAAGAATGCACAAGCTACCACTGTTTTGCTAGCATCTTTGTGCAGGGATGAATACAACAAGGTGAGCGGCTTGGACAACGCCAAGCAAATCTGGGACACCCTCAAGATATCTCATGAGGGAAACGACGCCACCATGATCACCAAAATGGAGTTGGTGGAAGGCGAGCTGGGGAGATTTGCGATGATCAGGGGAGAGGAGCCAACGCAAACCTACAACAGGCTCAAGACCCCGGTCAACAAAATACGAAGCTACGGAAGCACAAGATGGACGAATCATGATGTCGTCCGACTCATGCTAAGGTCATTTATTGTAATTGACCGCATCTTGTCAACCTCATTCGTGAAAACCCCAGGTACACCAAGATGACGCTCGAGGAGATCCTCAGAAAATTCGTGAGCAGACGCATGATGGTAAAGGAGGCACGATACGTGGACAACACCTTGAATGGTCCACTACCCATCTACGAGCCGCAACCCGTTGCTCTCAAAGCAACAAGCAGCAAGGAGGCGCTACCAAGCAAGGTAGCACAAGTTGAGGCTGCCGGGCTTAACGAAGATGAGATGGCCCTAATCATCAAGCGTTTCAAGACCGCACTGAAAGGACGCAAGGAGTACCCCAACAAGAATAAAACAAGGGGAAAGCGCTCCTGCTTCAAATGCGGTAAGACTGGTCACTTTATAGCAAATTGTCCCAATAATGATAGTGACCAGGGACAAGAAAAGAGCGGGAAGAAGGAGAAGAAAAAGAGCTACAGGAAGGCAAAGGGCAAGGCACACCTCGGAAAGGAATGGGACTCGGACTGCGCTTCTTCCAACTCCGACGACGAAGGACTCGCTGCCTCGGCCTTCAACAAGTGTTCTTTCTTCCCCAACGAACGCCACACTTGCCTCATGGCCAAGGAGAAGAAGGTAAGTGTTCGAGATACCTCTAAGTACACTACTTCTAGCGATGATGATTCTAGTGATGATGAAGTAGATTATACTGATTTATTTAAGAGTTTAGATAGAGCTAAAGTATATAAAATCAATGAGTTAATTGATGCTCTAAATGAAAAAGATAGATTGCTAGAAAGGCAAGAGGACATTTTGTATGAGGAACATGACAAATTTGTTAGTGTTCAAAAGTTTCTTGCCTTAGAACTTAAAAGAAATGAAATACTGTCTTCTGAGTTATCTGCCTGTCAGGAATCTATCTCTAGCCTAAAGAATTTGAATGTTGAATTAAATGCTAAACTAGAGGAAGCTAATGTAACAAAATCATGTATAGAGCATGTTGTTATTTGTAATAGATGCAAGGATTTTGATATTGATGCTTGTGATGAACATCTTGCGTCCATTACTAAATTAAATGATGAGGTGGCAAGTCTTAATGCTCAACTTAAGACTTGCAAAATTGATTTTGATAAATTAAAGTTTGCTAGGGATGCCTACACTATTGGTAGACACCCCTCTATTAAGGATGGACTTGGTTTTTGAAAGGAAACCAAGAACTTAACAAGCCAAAAGGCTCCTATTCTCAACAAGGAGAAAGGGAAGGTTCTTATGGCTAGTAGTTCTCAAAAGTGTCATGCCTACATTTATGATAGAAAATTTTCTAGGAATGCTCATTATAATAGGAGTTATGATCATGTTGCTTATAATGATTCACATGCTATGGTTGCTTCTAGCTCTACTTTTGTGCATGGTAGAAGTAAGCCTAGGAGAAGTAATGTTGTGCCTCATGTGCCTAGGAGGATGTGCAATGAACCTTCTACCATTTACCATGCCTGTAATACTTCATTTACGCTCTTATGTAAGAATGAAAAAGTAGTTGCTAGAAAGTTGGGATCCAAATGCAAGGGGGACAAGACTTGTATTTGGGTTCCAAAGGCTATTGTGACTAACCTTGTAGGACCCAACAAGAGTTGGGTACCTAAAACCCAAGCTTAAATTGCCTTGCAGGTTTATGCATCCGGGGGATCTAGCTAGATAATCGACAGCGGATGCACAAACCACATGACGGGGGAGAAGAAGATGTTCACCTCCTACGTCAAGAACAAGGATTTCCAAGATACGATTATTTTTGGAGATGAGAACCAAGGCAAGGTCAAAGGTTTGGGAAAGATAGCCATCACAAGCGAGCACTCTATTTCAAATGTATTTTTAGTAGAGTCATTAGGATACAACCTCCTGTTTGTAAGTCAATTGTGCCACATGGGCTACAATTGTTTGTTTACAAATGTTGATGTTTCTGTCTTTAGAAGGAGTGATGGTTCATTAGCGTTTAAGGGTGTATTGGACGGCAAACTCTATTTAGTTGATTTTTCGAAAGAGGAGGCCGATCTAGATGCATGCTTAATATCTAAGACTAGTATGGGCTGGCTGTGGCATCGCCGTCTAGCACATGTTGGGATGAAGAACCTTCATAAACTTCTAAAGGAAGAACATGTGTTAGGACTAACCGATGTATGTTTCGAAAAAGATAGACCTTGTGCAGCTTGTCAGGCAGGGAAATAGGTGGAAGCACTCATCACAACAAGAATGTGATGACAACATCAAGACCACTGGAGCTTCTTCACATGGACCTCTTCGGACCCGTCGCCTACCTTAGCATCGGGGGAAGTAAGTATGGTCTAGTAATTGTTGATGATTTTTCCCGCTTCACTTGGGTGTTCTTTTTGCAGGATAAATCAGAAACCCAAGGGACCCTAAAGCGTTTTATAAGGAGGGCTCAAAATGAATTTGAGCTCAAGGTGAAAAAGATAAGAAGTGACAACGGGTTCGAGTTCAAGAATCTGCAAGTGGAGGAGTATCTTGAGGAGGAAGGCATCAAGCATGAGTTCTCCGCTCCCTACACACCACAGCAAAACGGTGTGGTAGAGAGGAAGAACAGGACGCTTATCGACATGGCGAGGACGATGCTTGGAGAGTTCAAAACACCCAAGCGGTTTTGGTCGGAAGCTATGAACACAGCCTGCCATGCCATAAACCGGCTATATCTGCATCGCCTCCTCAAGAAGACCTCCTACGAACTCCTTACCGGTAACAAACCCAATGTTTCTTACTTTCGTGTATTTGGGAGCAAATGCTACATTTTGGTGAAGAAAGGTAAACATTCTAAATTTGCTCCCAAAGATGTAGAAGGGGTTTTACTAGGGTATGACTCAAATACAAAGGCGTATAGGGTCTTCAACAAATCATCGGGTTTGGTTGAAGTCTCTAGCGACGTTGTATTTGATGAGACTAATGGCTCTCCAAGAGAGCAAGTTGATCTTGATGACATAGATGAAGATGATGTTCCAACGGCCGCAATGCGCACAATGGCGATTGGAGATGTGCGACCACAGGAACAACAGGAGCAAGATCAGCCTTCTTCTTCTACAATGGTGCATCCCCCAACTCAAGATGATGGACAGGTTCCTCAAGAAGAAGCACGTGATCAAGGGGGAGCACAAGAAGAATAAGTTATGAAGGAAGAAGCACCACTAGCCCCTCCAACTCAAGTCCGAGCGACGATTCAAAGAAATCACCCCGTCGATCAGATTCTGGGTGACATAAGCAAGGGAGTAACAACTCGCTCACGTTTAGCTAATTTCTGTGAGCATTACTCGTTTGTCTCTTCTATTGAGCCTTTCAGGGTAGAAGAGGCCTTGCAGGATCCGGACTGGGTGTTGGCCATGCAGGAAGAGCTCAACAACTTCAAGAGGAACGAAGTTTGGAGCCTGGTGCCACGTCCAAAGCAAAATGTTGTGGGAACCAAGTGGGTGTTCCGCAACAAGCAAGACGAGCACGGAGTGGTGACAAGAAACAAGCACTAGTAGAAAAGAGCTCAAAGCCTGCGGCACGTTCAACTTTTCACTGGCGGTTTCCGTTATCAAACGTCAGTGAAAAAAACAGGTGGGCCCGGCTTTAAAAACCGCCAGTGGAAACCTATTTCCACTGGCGGTTATCTTAACACAACCGCCAGTGGAAATAGGATGTTTCCACTGGCGGTTGTGTAACACCAACCGCCAGTGAAAATTGATTTCCACTGGCGGTTATCTTAACATAACCGCCAGTGGAAACATCCTATTTCCACTGGCGGTTGTGTTAAGATAACCGCCAGTGGAAATAGGTTTCCACTGGCGGTTTTTAAAGCCAACCGCCAGTGATCTGTCTGTTATAAATACCCCTCTTCTTCCCCCGACAGTGAACTGTATGCTCGCAGCCAACTTCCATTGGAGGCGATTTTGGAGGTCCAGAATTCACAAAATACATGGGGAGAGGTTTTGATCTTCATTTTTTGGAAGAAGATTGCTAAGAAAGGTTGGTTTATGTTGCTAATGTCAATTTTTATTCATTTTTGCTCAATTTTAGCCACATTTTGGATCTAGGGTTTCACCATTTGAGAGAGAGTGTATCCTCTCTCAATTTTAGCCACATTTTAGCCACTTTTTTGCTCTATTCCCTCAAATAAAGTTGTTTAATATGGTTAGATTTTGTCTATCCTCTCTCCTTTTTCATGTTTAGTTCTCAAATCAGTTTATCCATGACATATTAAGTTGTTTAATGAATGGTTCATGTGTTGTGTGGAGAGAGAAGAAGATAGGTTTGGTAATTAAGATTGTTTTTATTAGTTGCTATGAAAGGTTGGTTTTAATTATGTTTTAATTGCCAATTATTGTTCATCTTTGCTCAATTTTGGAACTAGGCCTTCACCATGTGTTAGAGAGAAGAGTATGGCTAGGAAAGTTTGGTTTTATGTTCCTCTTGCCAATTTTTGTTCATTTTCCTTAAATTTAGCCACATTTTGGATATAGGGTTTCACCCCTTCATCCTTCCCGACAAGAACTATAGCTCGCAGCCCAACTTCCATTAGAGGGCCAGATTTCACAAAATACAAGGGGGGAGGTTTTTATCTTTATTTTTTGGAAGAAGGTTGCTAAGAAAGGTTGGTTCTTGTGTGTTTATGTTACTTTTTTACAGGTGGTGATGGAGAGGACATCCTGGATGTATAACTTATCAAGGCTAGATCCATCATACATATCTGAGGTCCATAGGTTTATTGATGTCGCTATGAACCATGCTTGGAGAACAAAGACAAAACACATTTATTGTCCATGCATGGACTGCAAAAATGCTGCTGTATTTAATGACACAGAACAAATCATATCTCATCTGGTATGCCGAGGATTTATGAAGGATTACACAATTTGGACAAAGCATGGAGAGGGTAGCTCTTCGCCTTATACGACTGGAAACCCTCTGAACATCGACGACAGATTTCAGTTCGTTCACGAGACACACCAACCTCTTCCACAGAGCGAACATGTAGTGCAAAATGTTACTGATCATGGTTACGCTGGAGGAAATGAACATGATAGACCTCATGTTCTGCCAAGTGTTATGGATGAGGAAGATGCAGAGTTGCTAGAGGCAATGTTGCGTCGTCATACAGATCAATCGATGTTCTTAATGAAAGGTATGGAGTCCCTGAAGAAGGCAGCAGAAGAGCCTTTGTACGACGAGTCTAAGGGTTGTACCAAAGAGTTCACGACGCTCCGGTCTGTGCTAAAGCTGTTGATGTTAAAAGCTAAATATGGTGTGTCTGATGCTGGCTTCGATGCGTTCTTGAGTATTATCGCAGACATGCTTCCAAAGGAGAACAATGTGCCTGCTAACACGTACTATGCAAAGAAACTAATCAGTCCGCTCACTATGGGTGTGGAGAAGATCCACGCGTGTAGAAATCACTGTATCCTTTATCGAGGTGATGATTATAAAGACTTGGAGAGCTGCCCAAAGTGCGGTGCAAGTAGGTACAAGACGAATAAAGACTATCGAGAGGAAGAGTGTGTTGCATCCGTGTCTAAAGGGAAGAAGCGAAAGAAAGCCCAAAAAAAGACTTCAAAATCCACGAGCAAAGAAAAAGAAGTAGACTATTATGCGCTCAAAAAGATTCCTGCTTTGGTGATGTGGTACCTCCCCGTCGTCGATCGATTGAGGTGTTTGTTCGCTAATCCTGAGGATGCCAGACTTATGAGCTGGCATGCTTCTGATGAGCACAAAAACGATGGGAAGCTTCGACATCCAGCCGATGGGAAGCAGTGGCAAGATTTCAATGACAACCACCGAGACTTTGCCGATGAACCAAGAAATGTTAGGTTCGCACTGAGTACTGATGGAATGAACCCATTTGCTGAGAGGAGCAGCAAGCATAGCACATGGCCGATGATCCTCACCATATACAACCTTCCTCCATGGTTGATGCAGAAACGGAAGTACATTTTGCTAACCATCCTTATTTCTGGACCTACACAACCTGGAGTTGACATGGATGTATTTTTGGAGCCCTTAATGGAGGATATGAAAATATTGTGGGAAACGGGTGTTCAAATGTTGGATGAGTATCGTAAAGGTTCATTCACGCTGAGAGCAATTCTTTTTGTTACGATCAACGATTACCCTGCTCTCTTCACATTATCAGGCCAGTTTAAGGGAAAGGTTGGTTGCACAGTATGCATTGATGGAACTGCTTACGTATCCCTTGCTGCATCTAGGAAGATAGTTTACATGAGGCACAGACGCTTTTTATTGGAAGGACACAGGTACCGCATGCGAAAGATGGATAAGTACTTCGACAATAATGGTGAACTACATTCTACTGCTCCATCGGGTAACAATAGAGGTCATAGAGTTTTTGAAATAGTCAGGAATATTAAGTTTGTTTTCGGGAAGAAGACAAAAGACGGAAAAACAAGGAAGGATGCCAAACCAGCTTCGGGGGCTATATTCAAGAAGAAGTCTATTTTCTTCGAGTACTTGCCTTACTGGAAAGAGTTAGATGTGCGGCATGCGATCGATGGTATGCACGTTCAGAAGAACGTGTTTGAAAGCATAATGGGCACCTTGCTAGACATAAAGGGCAAAACAAAAGAAGGGCTCAATTCACGCATGGACTTGCTAGATTTAGGCATAAAAAAGGAACTACATCCCGTTCTTCAAGAAAATGGGAAGTACCATCTCCCAGCAGCAAGCTACAATCTCAATGTAGATGAGAAACATGCGATGTGTGTTTGGCTCAAGAATTTGAAAGTGCCATCCGGATTCTGCTCTAGCATACAGAGTATTGTGTCAATGAAAGACCTGACAATCACCAACTACAACTCACATGATTGCCATGTCATGCTGACTACATTCCTACCTATTGCCATCAGGGCTATAAATCCTTTGTTTTTAAAGATGGCAATCACACGGTTGTGCTACTTTTTCAACAGGATTTCACAAAAGGTAATTGGCCGTGATGAGTTGGCATCTCTTCAGGAATTCGCAGTGGAGACAATATCACAGTTTGAGATGTGTTTCCCTCCATCGTTCTTTGATATTATGGTGCACCTTGTGGTGCACTTGGTGCCACAAATAGAGGCATTGGGTCCTATGTACTTGCATGAAATGTGGACGTATGAGCGTTTCATGTCAATACTGAATGGCTATGTATTAACCCGTCCTCGTCCCGAGGCATCCATGATAGAGGGGTACTGTACCGAAGAGGCCATTGAGTCCGGAGGTCCATTCTGCAATAGTATCCTAAAAGACCAGGTTGCAATAGGTCTGCCTCCGTCACGACACGAGGGTAGACTGTATGGAAGCGGGAGGATGGGACGGAAATCTTTCATCCCACCGGATTACGATATAGTACTTGAGGCACATCAGAGCATCCTACATCAGCTAACGATAATGGAGCCATTTATCCAACAACACATCAATGAGCTTCGCGAGCAAAATCCTGGGCATACGGATGATTGGGTAATGAAGCAACATAAGCAGCGTTCAACACATGGCTAATGGTGAAGGACATTCCACGTGGAGAAACAATAGAAGAACAAACCATCAAGGGCTTGGCATCTGGACCATCACGCCAGGTCACAACATGGCAAACCTATGACATTAGTGGATTCACATTTTGTACCAAGTCCAAGGACAAAAAGAGCATGTCACAAAACAGTGGTGTTCGATGCGAGGCCATAGATGATGAAACTGGTGAGATTATTACATATTTTGGCTTTATTGAGGACATATGGGAACTAGACTATGGTACATTTCAGATCTCGGTTTTCCGATGTCAATGGGTTGAAGACAAACATGTCACGGTAGACAACTATGGGGTCAGAGTTCTTGATCTAAGTAAGGTAGGTTACAAAGATGACCCATGGATCCTTGCTAATCATGCTGCACAGGTCTTCTATGCTGAACAGATCATTTCTAACAATGAGAAGAAAAGCACCGACAAACCGAAGCATGTAGTTTTTCCTGGAAAACAACAAGCTATAGGAGTTGATGGTGTATCTGATTTAGAGGATTTTAACCAGTTCAACGACATGTCTCTTTTCATAGACCATCCAACCAAGATAAGGAACGTTGAGCGAAGCATCCCACGCAATTCGTTGCCCTGGGTACGCCACGATGGACAAGGCAGAACAATAGCTTTCTAGATTATATACTTGTCATGTAATTGATTATTGTTAGGACTTGTCATGTAATTGATTATTGTTAGCGACAAACCGAAGCATGTAATTGTCTTCATTCAATTTTCGTGGCTACCATTTACAATTTCACATGACTTTCTATTGACTTTATAGAGAGGAGTGAGGTAAATGGAGAGAGAGGAGAGGGAGAGAGAGAGGAGAGAGAGGAGAGGGAGAGGAGAGAGAGGATGGAGAGAGAGGAGAGAGAGAGGATGGAGAGAGAGGAGAGAGAGAGGGGATGGAGAGAGAGGATGGAGAGGGAGAGGGGAGAGAGAGTGGAGAGGAGAGAGAGGATGGAGAGGGAGAGGGGAGAGAGAGTGCAGTGGAGAGGAGAGAGAGGATGGAAAGAGAGGAGAGGATGGAGAGAGAGGAGAGAGAGAGGGGATGGAGAGAGGTAAAAGTATACTAAACAATATATAAAAGTATACTTAATATAATATATAAAAAGTGAAGTAAAACAATATATAAAAAACTATGTTAAATAATAATAAAAAACAATTTCTACTGGCGGTTGTCATAGACAACCGCCAGTAGAAATGGCTTCCACAGACTGTAGAAGCCATTTCTACTGGCGGTTCTCTATGACAACCGCCAGTAGAAATAGTTTCTACTGGCGGTTCTCTTTGTCAACCGCCAGTAGAAATGGCTTCTACAGTCTGTGGAAGCCATTTCTACTGGCTGTTCTCGTTGTCAACCGCCAGTAGAAATGGCGCCTATATAAAGGGTGGCGCGCGGGAGCCGAAAAATTTCCAAGTCCCCTGGCGCCAGTTCACTTCAAGACGCCGTCAGGCTGCTGGATTTTGACCCCGAGGGTTTCGCCGGCGATCGTCCCCGCGCCCGTCCCCACGCCGCCATTCCCGCCCCGCGCCCCCGCACTTCAAGACCCCGAGGTTTTTTCTCTTTCCCGTCTTCTGCCGTACCGCCGCCGTCTACCGCGCCGGCAGCCGCCGCCGCCGCGTTTAGGGTACCCTAGGGCACGCGCCGCCGCCGAGAGGGAGGAAGAGAGAGGAAGGAGAGGGAGAGGGAAGAGAGAGGAGGGAGAGGGAGAGGGAAGAGAGAGGAGGGCACGCGCCGCCGCCGCCGAGAGGGAGGAAGAGAGAGGAAGGAGAGGGAGAGGGAAGAGAGAGGAGGGAGAGGGAGAGAGATAGAGGGAGGGAGAGGAGGGTGAGAGAGAGAGAGAGAGGAGGGAGAGGAGAGAGATAGACAGAGGGAGAGAGATAGAGGGAGAGGAGAGAGATAGAGGGAGGGAGAGGAGGGTGAGAGAGAGAGAGGAGGGAGAGGAGAGAGATAGAGATAGAGAGAGGGAGAGGGAGAGAGATAGAG
Source organism: Zea mays (assembly GCF_902167145.1). Lineage (NCBI taxonomy): Eukaryota > Viridiplantae > Streptophyta > Magnoliopsida > Poales > Poaceae > Zea > Zea mays. The sequence goes on along the minus strand of NC_050096.1, from coordinate 217,695,854 downwards.
AGAGGAGGGAGAGGGAGAGAGAGGAGAGGAGATGAGAGTATTCATACAATACTTATTTTTATTCATATGTGTGTTCATATGTGTTCAAATGTATGTGTTCAATATATATATGTGTGTTCATATGTGTTCAAATGTATGTGTTCAATATATATATGTGTGTTCATATGTGTTCAAATGTATGTGTGTTCATATGGGTTGAATATATACATTGTAATTTTATCCGTCACAACTCGATAATATACGTATCCGATCCCATCCGAATTCGATCTGAACTCGATAATTTCCGTACGACTCTCCCTCTCTCCCTCTCTATACGTCCTATGCGACTCTCCCTCTCTCCCTCTCCTCGTCCTATACGACTCTCCCTCTCTCCCTCTCTATACGTAACTCGATAATATCCATACGATTCTCCCTCTCTCCCTCTTTATACGTCCTATGCGACTCTCTCCCCGTCCTACACGATACTATACGACTATACGATACTATATGGTTAGGGTTTAGGGTTAGGGTTAGGGTTAGGGTTATGGTTAAGGGTTAGGGTTAGGGTTAGGGTTAAGGGTTATAGTTAGGGTTTGGGTTAGGGTTTAGGGTTAGGGTTAGGGTTAAGGGTTAGGGTTTAGGGTTAGGGTTATGGTTAAGGGTTAGGGTTAGGGGGTTATGGTTAAGGGTTAGGGTTAGGGTTAGGGTTAAGGGTTATAGTTAGGGTTAGGGTTAGGGTTTAGGGTTAGGGTTAGGGTTATGGGTTTAGGGTTAGGGTTAGGGTTAAGGGTTATAGTTAGGGTTAGGGTTAGGGTTTAGGGTTAGGGTTAGGGTTAGGGTTAAGGGTTCGGGTTTTGGGTTAGGGTTAGGGTTAAGGGTTTAGGGTATTTGTTAATATGAATTTAATTATTGCTTACGTTAATATGTGTTAATATGTATTTAATTATTGCTTATGTATTTGTATATATATAGCTCAATGAGTTCTCCGATCAAGGACCAAGGATTAGTGCCCGAGCACATGGACAAGAGTGTTGCTCAAGAACAATCCAGCAGTGAAGGATATGAAACGCCTAGCGACGCTTTTCCTACCACTAGCATAGATAGGGCCGCTCTCCGTGAGTTGCAACGTGACCCTACTTATGATCCACGAGAAGCTGAGGTAAAAGTACGCATCTTTAGCTTCGTATGTGTACCCTACTGATTTCACATGCATGATCTCTTGTGCATTTTATTACATGAATAGGAGGTCGTGTCTGAATTTCGTGCGATACTCGAAGAAGCCGTGGCACGATACAAAGACGTACCGGAGCCGACCCAAGACGCTCCGGAACAGACCAAGACAACAACCGAGACGTCAAGGAAAAGGAAGCAGAGCGATCGAAAAAGAGGTGACAGGGGGCTGAACAAGTTTCCCGACAAAACATACAAAATCTCAGACGTGAGCCCGAAAGGTCAGCCCCTAGCTCCAGAAGAGGCACTACCTAAGTTCCGGAATGCACTTGGGTTTTTAGTTAGAGATAATCTTGACATAACAATACGACAGTGGAGAGATGTGTCAGATGATGTCAAGAATCAAATATGGAATAAGCTATTAATGAGGTTCGTTCTGCCTCGGGGTTCAGAAGAACTCGTGAAGGAATACACGATGAAGCAGCTTGCAATCAATTTCCGAAACTGGAGGTCTGAGATGAACACAAAGTTTGCAAAGAAAGGTCTGGACCCCACCAAAAAATATAAAATCTCAGTAGGTCAGTGGGCAGTATTTCTAGAGCAGAGGAGCAGCCCTGATTTCATATCTCTAAGTGAGGCAAATTCGGAACTATCAAAGAAGAACAAGTACCGCCACCACCTAGGCACAGGTGGTTACAAGCGTCAGGTTCCTAAATGGACACAAGAAGACGCCGAGAAGAAGGCCGCAGGGTTGCCGACGCTGTCCGAGCAACTTGGTGAAAGGGCGGCAAATTGGCTCCGTGCTAGAAAACCAAGGGAAACCGAGACCGGTGTATCTTTTGATGATCCCATTGTCGAAGAAGCGGCAAAAAACATATATACAATGGCAGCTAAGCAGAGCCAAGGAACTTTTAAGCCACAAAGGGAAAGAGACATCCTAACGGCTGATCTCGGTAACCCTGAGCATCCTGGTCGTGTACGAGGAATCTCGTCTAAGGAAGGATGGAAGGAAGGATTCGGACCACAGTGGGAAGGTCTGTACAAGAAACGTGATCGATACAAGGAAGAGATGGTGGATTATTTTAAGGAGGAGGCCAAGAAAGAGTTCAAAGCCATGATGTCTCAAATGCTATCGAATCCTCCTCCAGAATTGATGCAACAGTTGGCGAGTGCGATGTCTGTTCAACAGATGACCACTCCATAGATACAAATAATTCCAGCAGCTCAACCGCCGGCTTCCACAGATTGTACGACATTACCAAGCTCTGTTGCTTCAACGGGAAATAAGGTCCGTTATCCAGTTGATGACATCACAAGGCCTGTGGCGTGCACACTGGTTATAAGATATGGTATTAACAATAAACGTACAAAGAAAGTAGCCACAGGCCTTGCGATCCCAGGACGCAAGTTCCATGGAAACGATATTCCAGATGATTATTGCAAAGTAGAAGTGACGATGGTCGTCCAAGGATCTGAGGACGACATGCTAGACATCCCTGGGCCCGAAGGTATCGAGAAACTTGGACAAGCTATCAAGAATTTTATCCTTTGGCCTCGAAGGGATGTCGAATTGCTTGATTGGTCGAATTCGTCGCAGGCGTCGCTGGCCCAACCGTCTCCGCCTTCTCAAATTGCTGTTCCTATTGTACATCCATCATCACCTCCTCAAACTTCACATGCTGCTCCTCATCCTTTTTCTGACCCACCGTCTCCGCCACAAGCATCACCATTCAGGGCTCCACCACCTTCTCCTCCCCATCCTCTTGGTGACCCACTGTCTACGCCACCATCAAGGGATCCACCTTCTCCACAGCCATCAAAGGATACACGGCCATCAAAGAAATCTAAACTTCCTATACCAAAATTGGTGTCCCCGTATCAGAAAAAGAAGAGTAAAGCTACTACTGCTGGCACAGCTCGGTTTTTGAAAAGGGATTGGACGGAGCCTCACGTCACAAACCGTTGATTTGGCCGAGCACGAGGAGTCTGCAAAAAAGGCTGAGGCAATGGCCGCAAAGATAAAGAAGCCAACTAAGGCAGATTACAAAAACGTGCCTAAAAAATATGTGTCGGGCAGACCTCTGCTACCTCTTGAGAAACTAAGAAAGGTCCCGGCTGGTGTTAAAAGGTTGCATGACTGGTACATGCGGGCATCATCGGTTGGCATCGACACCATCAGTGTGCATATACCAGACCATGCTTTTATTGGTTCGGACCAAAAGGTCGTTGTTACATTCGAGGACATGTGGTTAATGATGAACCTTCAGAGACTCGACGTGCAACTTGTAACGATGTTTGCATTGTAAGTGTCGCTCATACTTCCACATATGTGTGTTATTATTAGTGAGCTGTATAAAATTTCAATATCTGACATGCACGTGTGACTTGCAGAATGCAACATGATCAGCAGGAGATCCTTTACGGTACCAAGCCCAATGCTAGTGCCAGTAAAAGGGTTGGGTATCTCAACCCAATACTTATATCCGAGGAAAGCCACACTTTTAGAATCGGGAAAGACAACGATGAAATACGGGGAAAGACGGACGAAGAAGTTGAGAAGCGTATAAAGGATATGAAGAAGGATTTTGAAGCTCGATACGCCACCTACATAGGACATGCAATGCTTCAATTTCAAGACAGGGAAGCCATAATGGCCCCGTACAACTTTAAGTAAGTGTGATTTTGCATAAATAAAATTAATAATTTCAATACACATGCATCACAAATTTGATTCGTACAGGGACCACTGGATATGCTTCCTCATTTATCCTAAGGTTGGAAAGGTGCTGGTGCTCGACTCCTTGAACTTCGACCCTTCGACATATGCAGCATTCCTCAGCATCTTAGAGCTGTAAGCCTTTTCTATGCATGCATACTTTTATCGATTAAAATTTGAGAATAACATGGTGATTCTATTTGAGATCACAGGGCTTATAGATTCTATAAGATGAGAGGTGGAAAGTACGACCTGTCGAAACAACTCGTGCCACTAGACATCCATCATCACTGGCCGGTAAGTATGTGATTTTATGAATACATATCATACACAATGTTGCAACTAAATAACCAATCTCCCGTTATGTAGTGCCACAAGCAACCACAAGGATCGGTCCTATGTGGATTCTATGCGTGCGAGTTCATGAGAGTGAACGGACGATACATCACGAACCCTGACAAGGTATTATTAGTAATAGTCAAGTATGTATTTATGTCATTAAAGATGCAAATGTGTTATTATTGAGTATAAATAGATGATGTTTATAAAATTCCTTTACAGCAATTTCAACGAGGAAACCCGGAGAACTTGACCGAAGCTGCATTGTATGGCATAGTCGAGGACCTCTGCACATTCATATTGAAAGAGGTCATTCCCGCAGAAGGAAAATATCACGATGCTTCCGGAACATTAGCTTTGCCAGAGTTTAGAATACTAATAGAAATTAGTAGATTATCTCTTAGCCGAGATAGTTATTAGAGCTTAGGTGAAAACTTATGATGTATAGAATGCATGAAGCATATATGGTTGTAAACAGAATACTTTGATGTATATAAATGTATGATAGAATTTAATTTCATGTTGCTTTCAATATCAATATAGATCTATATATATATATATGTTTGTGTGTGTGTAAATAAATATATATATAATTCAGTATTGTTTGAAATTTTGAAAAAAGGCGGGAAAACTTCCACTGGCGGCTAAATAAAGAAAACCGCCAGTGAAAAGTGCATTTCCACTGGCGGTTTGCTTTATAAAACCGCCAGTGGAAATGCATTTTCACTGGCGGTTTTCTTTATTCAGCCGCCAGTGAAAATGCACTTTTCACTGGCGGTTCCTTAAGAAAACCGCCAGTGAAAATGCACTTTTCACTGGCGGTTCCAAAATAACCGCCAATGGAAATGCTGATTTCCACTGACCCCTAGCACTGGCGGTACTGAAAAACGCCAGTGTAAATAGGTTTAGAACCGCCACTATAGAGCTTCTATGTACTAGTGAAGGCTCGACTTATGGCAAAAAGGTTATGCCCAAGTCGCAGGTTTGGATTTCGAGGAGACTTTTGCTCCTGTGGCTAGGCTAGTGTCTATTCGAATATTATTAGCCTATGCCGCTCACCACTCTTTCGGGCTGTTTCAAATGGATGTGAAGAGCGATTTACTCAACGGGCCAATCAAGGATGAGGTGTATGTGGAACAACCCTCGGCTTTGAGGATGACAGGTATCCCAACCATGTATTTAAGCTCTCTAAGGCGCTCTATGGACTTAAGCAAGCCCCAAGAGCATGGTATGAATGCCTTAGAGATTTCTTAATTGCTAATGCTTTCAAGGTTGGGAAAGCCGATCCCACTCTTTTCACTAAGACTTGTGATGGTGACCTTTTTGTGTGCCAAATTTATGTCGATGACATAATATTTGGTTCTACCAATCAAAAGTCTTGTGAGGAGTTTAGCAGGGTGATGACACAAAAATTCGAGATGTCGATGATGGGCGAGTTGACCTACTTCCTTGGGTTCCAAGTGAAGCAACTCAAGGACGGCACCTTCCTCTCCCAAACGAAGTACACTCAAGATCTTCTCAAGAGGTTTGGGATGAAGGACGCCAAGACTGCTAAGACACCAATGGGAACCGACGGGCATGTCGACCTCAACAAAGGAGCTAAGTCCGTTGATCAAAAGGCATATCGGTCTATGATAGGTTCCTTGCTTTATTTATGTGCTAGTAGACCGAACATTATGCTTAGTGTATGCATGTGTGCTAGATTTCAATCCGACCCCATGGAATGTCACCTTGTGGCCGTTAAGCGAATTCTAAGGTATTTAGTTGCTACGCCTTGCTTCGGGATCTGGTATTCAAAGGGGTCTACCTTTGACTTGATTGGATATTCAGATTCTGATTATGCTGGATGCAAGGTTGATAGGAAGAGTACATCAGGGATGTGCCAATTCCTAGGAAGGTCACTGGTGTATTGGAGTTCAAAGAAACAAACCTCCGTTGCCCTATCCACCGCTGAGGCCGAGTATGTTGCCGCAGGATAGTGTTGCGCGCAACTACTTTGGATAAGGCAAACCCTCCGGGACTTTGGCTACAATCTGAGCAAAGTCCCACTCCTATGTGACTATGAGAGTGCAATCCGCATGGCGGATAATCCTATTGAACACAGCCGCACTAAGCACATAGACATCTGACATCACTTCTTGAGAGACCACCAGCAAAAGGGAGATATCGAGGTGTACCATATTAACACCGAGAACCAACTAGCCGATATCTTTACCAAGCCATTAGATGAGAAAACCTTTTGCAGGCTGCGTAGTGAGCTAAATGTCTTAGATTCGCATAACTTGGATTGATTTATAGCATACATGTGTTCTATGCCTTTGATCATGTTACTTTCTGCATTTATGTAATTTGTTGCTTATTTATGGTGTTGGGGACTTGTCTTTAAATGCTATGAATTAAGAACAAGGCAACACAGAAATTGTTAAACGTTAAAGTCCTTCGTCCTTCGAAACATTATTTCCCTTGGGATATAAAGAATTTCGGACGAAGGTTATGAAGGACATACCTTCATCAGTATGACAAATAATGAAGAAGGATTCATATAAAGTATGAGAAATAACATAAGCACTTAAATATTATTATTATCTCATTTCTATTTTATTATTATGGAAAAATAGAAATGATAACAAATTACAGATGTACCTTCGGCTTGAAAGAAAGCAAAAGTACAAGCGTGACGCAAAAGCAAATGCCAAGTCAGTGTGAACAGTACGGGAGCACTGTTCATCTATTTATAGGCACGGGATGCAGCCCATGTAAAATTACACCCATGCCCTTTACATTTGCTAATAACTTTATAGTAACTCATCGAGGTCTAAATAGCCTTTTCATCTTTAAGTCGGTTTCCTTTTCTGCTATCATGCCGAAGCTCCCCTGCGCATAGCTTCAGCTCTGCGCCATCCTTCGTATTCCTTGTACTTCTTCACACTGTGATTTTGATCCAAGTCCGAAGGTACCTGTTCATGTATTACACTCCCGAAACATTATTAAATCGTATTTTTGAGGACCTTCGGAAGCCGAAGGCCCCCAACAGCAGCCCCTCGCAATATTAATTTGTTAGGATGATAAATTCGGATTGCGATATGGACGAAGGCCCTAAGCCGAAGGTCCGAAAAACACCTTCCCTTTGCTAGAATAGCAATAGTCAATGACAAGCGGGACCCTCCCCTTTGCATCGCCCTGGGCGTATAAATATGATCCGACCACGAACTCATTTGGTACGCTTTCTTGCCATCTGCTTTGCCTGCTCAAATAGCTCTTTGCCTACAAACGCTTGTCCAGCTTTCTAGATTTTTTAGCTTCGGCCGTGCGAGCACATTTTTAGCATTTTCGAAGAGATGTCTCAGGAAAAGAAAGCTGTTGCCGAAATGAAACTGAGCCTTTCTGAGGAGAAAAATCTGGGCTTCATCGAATCGATAGAGAAAACAAATACAGAGAAGATTACTAGAGAAACTTTAGAAGGCTTATCTGAAGATACTGGTGAAAGTGATAGTTATGATGTAGAAAGTGGAGGTGAAGACTCCGAAGATCGGCCATGGCGGCCAAGCCACTCAGTCTTCGGAAAATCGAGTATTAAACAAAGTCATCTTGATAACATGAGGGGGAGATATTTTCGAGACATGTCTACTGTGAGGGCAGATGATGGAGAGAGGATTGTGCCAACTCTCGAAGATAATGAAGTCGTGATCTTCCAAAGCTTTTTTAAAGCTGGCTTCGGTTCCCCTTAAACAGATTTGTGGTTGAAGTTCTAAAGATATATCAGGTCTTCCTTCATCAACTTACTCCCGAAGCTATAATAAGAATGGGAATCTTCGTATGGGCCGTGAAGAGCCAGGGTTTGGAGCCGAATGCAAAAAGTTTTTGCAATATACACGAGCTAGTGTATGAGACAAAACCCTGGGGTAAAGAGCAATATCACAACAATTTTGGCTGTTATAGCTTCGGTGCTTGCTCTGGGTCAAGCTGTCCCGTGCCGACTTTTCGGAAGAGATGGCCCGGAGACTGGATGAAGAAATGGTTCTATGTGAAAAACGACTTGAAGGCACGAGAGGATATTAAAGATATCATCATGCGCCCTATCTGGCAGCGCTTCGGCCTCCAAAAACCGAAGGTGGAAGCTGACGAGGCAGTCGAAGAATGCCAGAGGGCCTTCGACGTAGTTTGCTCTTTCATTGGGACAAGGGATTTAGTTCAGGAGCATATAGCCTTCAGAGTATGGCCACTTGTAGAAAAGTGGGAAATGCCAAAAGAAACTATCACCAAGCCTGACGAAGGTGGGCTGATTAGGATGAAGTTCACCTTCAGATACAAGGGTAAATTTGTCGAGCCAGATGATGATTGGCTGAAATGTATTGAAGCCACAAGCGATGAACTGCTTGGGCCATACTCAAAGGCAGAAGATATTGCGCTATCAGCGGCCTTCGGAGGCCGGAAAAAGAAGAGGCTGAATAGAGTTTTTGATGCTATTGGGTTCGTCTATCCTGACTATCGCTACCCGTCACGGGGTCACAAAAGAAAAGGTATAGTTTCTGTGAAGGAAGTTGCTTCGGCCGCTCCTAGTGAGCCAACACCGAAGAGAAAAAAGGTGAAGGTTCTTACCCACCGGCCATGTTACATTGAGCCGGCCATAGTGCCCGAGTTTGTCGGCGAGGCTTCTTCGGCTACTGAAGCCAAAAAACCTATACCTGCGCAGAAAACTGAAGAGCTGACTGCAACACCGAAGGCTGAAAGAATTGAAGAGCCAAAAGCTTTAGGGACAAAAATGTTAGAAATTTTAAGCCCTTCGGCAGAAGTTGGAGTGCCACAAACTCAGAAAGGTCCAGCGGTGACCCCCAAAAGGAAAAGGATGGCTAATGTTCTGGATGTACTGGAGACAATAAAGACTTCAAGCTCTACTCCGAGAAAAATTGCCGAAGCTCAAAAAGCTCAGATTGAAACAACAGCCTCTGGAGCCGAAGCTACAAAGCACCAGGCTGAAATCGAAACTGGAACTTCAGGGTCTGCCAAGGAGAAATCCTTGGAAACCGAAGGAGAAACTACAAAGGAAACTTTAAAGCAAATTCTGTCTGAAAAAACTCTCTCTTCAACTCCCAAAGCATCTTCCAAATTGCCTGATTATATTGTACGACATGCTTCGGGCAAAATGCTATCTGAAGAGGAAAAGCGAGAAGCTCACCATTATGCCCAGAAATTAAAATATCCAAAAGGGGCGTTGATATTCAATGGCAGCAGAGAAGAAGACTTCTTGTATTGTCTCCCAGACAGCAAGGAGATCTCTGTCTGCCGGGAGATGGCAACAAGCTTCGGATTCCCAACTCTAGAAGACAGGCTCTCGGTTTTGTCAAAAGATGAATTGACCGACAGCTTGGCGTATAACAGCTTAAAGGTGAGAAAATAAACTTTTTTTGTGTGCTTAAAAATTCGTGTGCTTATTTTTAATACCACATTCCTTTTGTAGGGCCTTATTCTTAGCAATTCCCTCAGAGCGCAGAAAAGCGCTGAAGACGAGGGATGTACCATGGCGTTGAATAACCTTCGTTCCGAAGTGATTGAGCTAAGGAACGAAGGTCTTGAGAAAGATAAAATATTAAACTCATTGCTTAATAAAATAAAAGAAGACGAAGCTACTTCCAAGGCCCAAGCTGAAGCCCAGAAGTACGAAATTGAAAATCTTCAGAAACAGCTGGCTGAAGCGAAATTAAAGTGTGCAACTGCCGAAGCTGATCGAGACGCCAGCAATTATTGGAAAAAATCATTGGGAGAAAACAACTGCAGAACTTCGATCTTCAAAAGAAAGATGTTATGAAAAATCCATGAAATGTGTGGAGACAATTAAGACTAGTTTCGCCAGCGTCGGCGCATATTCGAATGAAGGCAACTTCGTACTAGGAGATCCCGAAGGTCCAATCGACTGGATCAACGGCAAGGCCGAAGCTTTTGAAGAAATTTTGAGTGCCCGTGGGGACATATGCGCCTTTTCGGGTGCTAGGGGGATTGCCGCTATCTTGGAGAGGGGAGGCTGCAAACATGTGAAATCCTTGGCGCAAACCGAAGCTACCTTATCCATTGAAGGTATAAAGGACCCCTCAGCCGAAGCAAGCTTGGTTGGTGGAAAAAATTTCACTGATATCTGGGAAAATGGCGGTCGGGAGATGGCTCCAGAAATTATAAGGAAAAGTGAAAAAGGTATTCACGATGCTAGAGAAGTAGCAGAGGCCGCTGAGAAAAGTGCGGATCTCGAGAGGCGAATAGGTATTGATTAATAGCTTTTGACTTTATGTTCTAATTTTATGACTTCGAACTTATTTACGCTTTGCATCACAGCCGCACTATCTACTCCCCTAGAGTCCGCCGAGCCATTGGCGGACCCCAGAGCAAAGGAGGATGATGAAATTATAAAAATGGCCGAAGCAATCATGGATAAAGTTGTTGATCAACTATTAAACGAAGTTGCGGAAGTAGTTTTAAGAGAAGATTAGCTGTTATTGTAAAGACATTTGGAATGTAATATTTGCTGGACAATACGTGTAATATTTTATAATTTTGAATGTAATATATAAGTTGTTTATAATTCAACTCTTTATGATGCATGAAACTTTTCGTACATACCGTTTTTGAGCCTTGGGCGAAAAAAACACCTTCCCTTCTTTTCATGCTTCGTGAAGAATATCCATATTCCGTAAAAATATACAGTTTCCGAAATAACATTATGCTTTGTGAACAATGGATCTCCTTTTTCATATCAAAGTGATGAAGCGGTATTTCCTGAAAACCTATTTTGCGCCTTGGCACTTCTTCGAAACGAGCTCCGAAGCTCAATATTGTAGGTCAACATTGTCTACCTTTCCGAAGGTCCATATTGCATCCCCTTCTTGTGCCATTGATGCAATATGATGTATGATGCTATGCTATGCACATGATGTAATGATGTAATGTCATGCAAAATGATATTTGCGCCGAAGGCCCACACACATTCCCCAGTGGAACACACAATCTTTTTGCCATTTTTCGGTGTATCAGCGTTGACTTTTCGCTGTAAGCCTCCCTTAGGAGCTTGTTCGCCTTTTATTTCGGCGGTATCAGCGTTTATTTTTCGCTGTAAGCCTCCCTTAGGAGCTTCTTCGCCTTTTATTTCGGTGGTATCAGCGTTTATTTTTCGCTGTAAGCTCTGCATTCCCTTTGGAACGACTTTTGAGCAGAAAACTTACGCTGCGTTCCCTTAAGAACGACTTTTGTTGCTTCGACAAAAGCTTGCAATGCATTCCTTCGTCAAGACCTTTAGAACTTCATCGATGCTTGAAGAAGGTATATTCATTATGATAATGACGAAGCTATTACAAGAAATTGAAAACAACAAAATAACTAAGTTTTCAATGGTTGCTCTTTATTGAAAAGGTAATTGATAACAAATGTAAAAATTGTTTCAGAGGTAGGATATATCTTAGTAGATGTGCTTTGATTCTGGCACAGTACTATTGACTGTGCGAGCTTCGGACTGCTCCCTAAAGTCTCTCTGCTGGTGATTGTGCTGACTCCCTTCTGGCTGCTGGCCCTGGGGATAAGTGGGTTGCATTGGTGGTGGAGGTGGGGGCTGTTGCCAAGATGCCTGAGGTTGGCTTGCGAAGCAACAGAAACTGCAGGATGGTTACCCACATACTCTGGGATGTATGGTGAGTGGTACGAAGCAGTATGCATAACCTGCTTCGGCTGGCTCTGTTGGGCTGCAGCTTCTGCTATCTCTTTCTATTTTTGAATGGTGACATGGCACATCCTGGTAGTATGTCCCTTGTCCTCACCGCAGAATAGGCAGTACATTTTCCTAGGCTGATCCCCAAACCTTCCTCCGAAGCCCCTGGCGCCTCTGCCCCTTGGAGCTGGGGGCCGAGGATAATTCTGTTGCTGCCCCGAAGCTTGAGAGGAATACTGCGACCTTTGTTGCTGACTTCCCCTATCGTCAGTCTGAGTAGAATGGATAGATCTGACGTGCCTAGGGTGGATTCTCCCTCCGAAGCCCTTGGTCATTTCGGAGAACCTGTAAGCTTCCTCCCTCCTTTGTCGAAAGTCATTATCTGCTCGGATATATTCATCTATCTTCTGAAGCAGTTTCTCTAGGGACTGAGGGGGTTTCTTGGCGAAGTATTGGGCTGTAGGTCCTGGCCGAAGCCCCTTAATCATGGCCTCGATAACAATTTCATTAGGCACTGTTGGCGCCTGCGCCCTCAGTCGTAAGAACCTTCGGACATACGCCTGAAGGTATTCTTCATGATCTTGAGTGCACTGGAACAAAGCTTGAGCAGTGACTGGCTTTGTTTGAAACCCTTGAAAGCTGGTGATGAGCATGTCCTTCAGCTTTTGCCATGATGTGATTGTTCCTGGCCGAAGAGAAGAGTACCAGGTCTGTGCAACATTTTTGACTGCCATGACGAAGGACTTCGCCATGACTGCAGTATTGCCACCATATGAAGATATGGTTGCTTCGTAGCTCATCAGAAATTGCTTCGGATCTGAGTGTTCGTCATACATTGGGAGCTGAGGTGGTTTGTAAGACGGAGGCCAAGGTGTAGCCTGCAGTTCTGCTGACAGAGGAGAAGCATCATCAAAAGCAAAATTTCCATGATGGAAATCCTCATACCAGTCATCCTCGTCGACGAAACCCTCTTGGTGAAGCTCTCTGTACTGGGGCCTCCGGTTTTGCTCATCTTGCGTAAGATGACGAACTTCTTCAGAGGCTTCGTCTATCTGCCTTTGTAGGTCGGCTAGCTGGGCCATCTTTTCTTTCTTCCTTTGCACTTGTTGATGCAACATTTCCATGTTCCTAATTTCTTGGTCCGAATCGTCCTCCTGAGGCGTTGGACTGGTGGCCTTCCTCTTCTGGCTTCGGGCTTCCCGAAGAGAAAGGGTCTCCTGGTTCGGGTCCAGCGGCTGCAGAGCAGCAGCCCTTGTTGCTGAAGCTTTCTATGGCGGCATGACGAAGGTCGATGCTTGCCGAAGGTGGTCAAAAAGGGTTCACCGGAGGTGGGAGCCAATGTTGGGGACTTGTCCTTAAATGCTATGAATTAAGAACAAGGCAACACAGAAATTGTTAAACGTTAATGTCCTTCGTCCTTCGAAACATTATTTCCCTTGGGATATAAAGAATTTTGGACGAAGGTTATGAAGGACATACCTTCATCAATATGACAAATAATGAAGAAGGATTCATATAAAGTATGAGAAATAACATAAGCACTTAAATATTATCATTATCTCATTTCTATTTTATTATTATGGAAAATATAAATGATAACAAATTACAGATGTACCTTCGGCTTGAAAGAAAGCAAAAGTACAAGCGTGACGCAAAAGCAAATGCCAAGTCAGCGTGAACAGTACGGGAGCACTGTTCATCTATTTATAGGCACAGGACGCAGCCCATGTAAAATTACACCCATGCCCTTTACATTTGCTAATAACTTTATAGTAACTCATCGAGGTTTAAATAGCCTTTTCATCTTTAAGTCGGTTTCCTTTTCTGCTATCATGCCGAAGCTCCCCTGCGCATAGCTTCGGCTCTGTGCCATCCTTCGTATTCCTTGTACTTCTTCACACTATGATTTTGATCCAAGTCCGAAGGTACCTGTTCATGTATTACACTCCAGAAACATTGTTAAATCACGTTTTTGAGGACCTTCGGAAGCTGAAGGCCCCCAACATATGGTGCTCAAGTTGTACAAGGGATCCCCGGACCTCACAAGTCCTTATGTGAATGATGCACATATTTAGGGGGAGATGTGCTACAACTTGACTCTTTGAGATTAATCTATTTGGTTGAGTACACATGATGCAGTCTCAAAGGTGCATTGAAAGGGAGAATGGACTTGGACGATGCAAAGACTTCCACTGCACTCCGGTATTAGTGTACTCACTTCCAAGTTCATATTTTTGCTCTCATTGCCTTTTTGCTCTTAATTGACATTTTTGGTGAGGCAATGGGGTTAAAGGGCCAATAATGATCCCGTTTTGGTGCTTAATGCCAAAGGGGGAGAAATTAAGGCCAAAGCAAATGGATCAGCTACCACTTGTGAATTTTGAAAATAATAGAGTTAGAACTTTTGATTTGTCCAAAATGCTCTTATTGCAAAATTTAGTCTCTTGTGGGGGAGAATTTATGATTATGGGAAAAAGGGGGAGTTTTTGGCACTTGATCAATTTCACTCTTGGATTATCTCTCTTTATGCCCAAACAAGTGAGTTTGACTTAGAGATAGGAAAATGAATTTGATTTGCAAAAACAAACCAAGTGGTGGCAAAGAGCGATCCAAATATGCCAAATTATAGTAAAAAACAATTTGGTATTCAATTGCATTGATATTGCACTTCTTTTGATTGCTTTTGGTTGTGTTGGCATAAATCACCAAAAAGGGGGAGATTGAAAGGGAAATGTGCCTTTGGGCCATTTCTATAATGTTTTGGTGATTAAGTGCCCAACACATATTCTTTAAGTTCTAATGTGCCAAAGATTGAAAAAGTACAAATCAAGACATGAGGTATGTTTCTAGACTTAGTACATTTGTTTTTGAATACTATTGAAGTTATCTAAGTGCTAGAAACAAGGAGAAAATAAGAAGAAAAGAAATAAAAAAGACTTGGCTCGGGGCAGCCAAAACTCAGCTCAGTCTGGCACACCGGACTGTCCGGTGGTGCACTGGACAGTGTCCGGTGCGCCAGGCCGCTCTCAGGAAAAGTTCTGCGGCGTATGGCTATAATTCACCAGACTGTGCGGTGGTGCACCGGACTGTCCGGTGAGCCAACGGTCGCCAGCACAATGGTCGGCCACGCAATCCGCGGGCGACGCGTGGCCCGTGCCAACGGTCGGCAGGGGGCACTGGACTGTCCGGTGTGCCAACTGGACCGGAGCTGCAACGGTCGTCTACGCTTGATTTGGAAGGCAATCGGGCACCGGACAACTACAGCGTCTGTCCGGTGGTGCACCAGACTGTCCGGTGCATGCACCACACGACAGAAGGCAAGATTAGCCTTCCATGTTGATCTTCAACGGCTCCTAGCTGCCTTGGGGCTATAAAAGGGACCCCTAGGCGCATGGAGGAGTTACCCAAGCTTACAATAAACATTCTAAGACTCCAACTTCACGCATTCGATTCTTTGTGATAGTGACATGAGCTCCATTTGAGTTGTGAACTCCGTGCGTTGTGTTTTGAGCTCAAGTTGTGACTTGTGTGCGTGGTTGTGTTGTGGATTTGAGTCTTGTGTGTGTTGCTCTTCCCTCCCTTACTTTCGTGCTTCTTTTGTGATCATCATTGTAAGGGCGAGAGGCTCCAAGTTATGGAGATTTCTCGCAACGGGAGAAAGACTAAGAAAGAAAGTCGTGGTATTCAAGTTGATCATTGGATCACTTGAAAGGAGTTGAGTGCAACCCTCGTCCATTGGGACACCACAACATGGAAGTAGGCAAGTATTACTTGGCCGAACCACGGGATAAAAATCGCGTGCCTCTTGTGTGCTTTCTCTTTGATTGTCTGTGTTCGCAAGAAGTCGCTTCAAGTAATTTAGCCGTACTAACACTCATAACCAAGTTTTGTGGCTATTAGTGATTGAATTTTACAGGATCACCTATTCTTGATATGAAATCACCTACTGAGCTTCTGTTGGGAAAGAGTGACTTTTGAGTTCCACCCAAGGTCTTTGGTTGTGTCTGCTTTGTAAAAGATCATCAACCTATGGTGAGCAAGTTGGATCCTCAAGCAATCAAGTGCATTTTTGTGGGTTATGCATCTACTCAGAAAGGATACAAGTGTTGGGATCCTATTGGTAGGCGACTTTTTGTGAGTATGGATGTGACATTTCGAGAGGAAGACCCATACTACACAAAGAAAGTTAATCTAGAACAAATCATGGATGACTTCTCTCCGGTTGATGGAAGATACCGTAGAGAGGGGGAGGATAATAGTGGCCAGGATGGTTGTGGTCGCGGTAGTGATGAGGATAATGGAGCATTAGGAGGGGTAATTGTTGGAGGTATGATTCCAACAGAAATGGAGGAAGGGATGACTACGAAGATACTAAGTAATGATGAAGGTAGAGGGGACCATGGTGATCCAACTATGAACATTCAGGAGAAGATAGAGGATGATGAGGCGGTGATTGTTGGGTATATCCCATGTTCCACGGTAGAGAAGTTGAATGAGAAACATGGGGAGCAACCTGATTGTTCCATTGGAAGACAAGTGAATGAAAAACATGGGAAGCAACCTATAGTATACTATCAAAAGCAGACTAAGAAGCAGGGGAGCAACCACAACCCGAACAAGTTGAAGCTCCAGTCCCATATCTCTCTTCAGACTCCTCTCCAGATCTAACTAGTAATGTCTCTCCAATCTCTGTTTCTCCCATCCCTGAACATGAAGAGTTACCTCTTGCACAAAGAAGAGAACCTAGAATAAATGCTGGGAAACCTCCTTCTCGTTATTGTTATGAACATAACATTGCTAAGTATGTCTCATACTCTAGCGTCTTTGCTGCATATAGAACCTTCATTGCATCATTACAAACTGTGTCTATCCCGAAAGATTGGAGGTGTGCTAAACAGGATCCAAAGTGGAAGGATGCCATGAAAGAAGAGTTGTTTGCCCTTCAAAAGAACAAGACATGGGAACTTGTTCATCTTCCAGAAGGAAAGAAAGCGGTGGGATGCAAGTGGGTCTTCACAGTAAAGCAGACTCCAGAAGGAAAGGTTGACAGGTACAAAGCGAGACTGGTGGCGAAAGGATATAGTCAGACATATGGGATTGACTATGATGAGACCTTCGCACCTATGGCAAAAATGGGCACGGTGAGGTCCTTAATCTCATGTGCGGCCAATTTTGGTTGGCCACTTCATTAGTTGGATGAGAAGAATGCATTTCTTCATGGTGACCTACAGGAAGTAGTCTATATGGAAATTCCACCTGGGTTTGCAAATGAACAGACTATTGGAAAAGTGTGCAGACTTAAGAAATCACTCTATGGCCTGAAGCAATCACCACATGCATGGTTTGATAGATTCAGGCGAGCAGTTTGTGATATGGGCTACTATCAATGTAATGGAGATCACACGGTCTTCTACAAACATCAAGGCTCTTGTATCACTATCCTGGCTGTCTTTGTTGATGACACAGTGATCACCGGAGATGATGTGGAGGAGATCAAGAAACTGAAGAAAAAACTAAGTGGAGCCTTTGAGGTAAAGGATCTTGGACCACTTCATTACTTTCTTGGGATTGAGATTGCTAGATCGTCTAAAGGAATCATTCTCTGTCAAAGGAAGTATGTTCTTGATCTATTGACAGAGACAGGAATGCTTGGGTGTTGTCCATGTGGCTCACCCATTGATAAAAATCACCAAACTTGTGCCGAGTCAGGTGACCCTGTGAATCAAGAAAGATATCAGAGGATAGTGGGTCGGTTGATATACCTTTGTCATACGAGACCAGACATTGCTTATGCAGTGAGTGTGGTGAGTAGGTATATGCATGATCCTAGAACAAGACATATGGAGGTGGTCTATCAAATTCTGAGATACCTGAAGGGAACCCCTGGCATGGGGTTGTGGTTTAGAGCGAATCAACACCTGAATCTGGAGGGTTACTGTGATGCTGATTGGGCAAGCAGTAGAGATGATCGGAGATCCACATCTGGATACTGTGTGTTCGTGGGAGGTAATCTTGTTTCATGGAGAAGCAAGAAACAAGCTGTGGTGTCTCGGTCTACTGCAGAAGCCGAACTTAGAGCGATGGCTTTAGCTCTATGTGAGATGATATGGTTGAAAGGTCTTCTGAAGGAGCTTCAGGTGTTGAAAAATGAGACTATGTTACTTCATTGTGATAATGTAGCAGCAATCAATATAGCAAATAACGCAGTCAAGTTTGACCGCATGAAACATGTGGAGATTGATAGGTTCTTCATCAAGGAGAAGATTGATGCTGGGACTTTGAAGTTAAAGTATGTTAAGTCTAGTAATCAGTTAGCAGATAGTCTCACAAAAGGTCTAGGTCCTAAAGATAATGAGTTGGCATGTAGCAAGATGGGAATGTTGAATATATTTAGCCCATCTTGAGGGGGAGTGTTGGTGTAAATAGTTAAATGTAAAAGGACCTCCTTGTATAATGGAGTAATATACTTTGTGGGAGCTGCAGCCCGAGGGGGAGCAGCACAATACACCAAACAACAAAATGATAGTTTAAAAAGAGATGAAATAGAAGTGCATACTTATCCAAACCAATGGTGGTTCATCTAAGGTGACCAACCTAGGCTTCATCAATATCTCCATGGCCTTGCTCTTGGGTGCAAACTAGCAGACTGATGTGTGTCAATACGCAAGGGCAGTCATCAGGCAGCTACCTCAACATAGGAATATGCTGGGGGTTACGAGGCCTTGGGAAGCTCCCTTTCGAAGGATTTGGCAGAATAGGCAAAGAGGATGACATTGCTCCCAAAACTCTGCTCTTTTGAGACTGCATAAGATTAAACTTCCTCATTTAGAACATGAACAAGCTCTGTTTTTTCCCATAAGTCACTTTTGGTACATCTCATTACCTTGTTAAAAGCATTAATCCATTAATCCGCAAAGAGAAAATGAGAAGTTCAATTAAATAAGGGTAAAATATTGAGAGGTCCTGTGAAAATGATGTAACTGACCAAATATAACCAGTTCCAACCTCTTGGTTTATCATTTTTGTTAATCTATGGTTTGGAGAATTATATGCCTTCATTTGTGTCTCGTCGTACTCTAAATTGCCATGTTCTGAAGTATGGTACTACTGTCCTGCACTGAGATTTGTGTTCCATTAATCCCTGCTATATACAGTCATTTATACAGTTCTTGCCAGTCCTTGGCTAGAGTTCTTGAGGGTTTCTGTTGAATGACCTGGGTGAAGGCAGACACTATTCTTTCCACGTATACCTCTATGTTCGTCTGATGATGAAATGTTCCCCTTTAAATTTAAGAGAAAAATAATTTTCTCAGCTTTGAAATGACCATCAACAAAGATGAAGGACAAACAATACCACATATTGGTATTTACCTCCCTAACCTAGTGTTCTCCCATGGACAACTATATGTCGCTATGTCGTGAGCAACAACTAGAAGCAACCTTAAGGTGCTCGCTGCCACTGCAGAATATCAAAGTACCGAATCCGACGGCAGAAGCAACTTCAAGGTGCTCGCTGCCACTACAGAATATCAAAGTATCGAATCTGATGACACATTTATGAAGAATATCGTCTACAAAGAAGTGCTCACGTCATAGATGTTGTCAATGAAAAACACACATTTTCATTTTAGTGGTATACTTTCTCACTTTGAAGCAGTGATTAATATAGAATTTGTTTGTAATTTTTATGTACGAACAATTCTTATTTTCTATCCTTTAGATTTGACTTAGTATTTAAATGATTGTAACTAAAATATGTCAACTTATCGTCATGATTAGTATTATTGTAAAAGTTTATAATATGCTTGAACAACTATCACATTTAAACAAGCTCTAACTATGTGATATATAAAAACCGTCGCAACACACGAGCACTCTACTAGTATATATATATAGACACACACAATAAGTATAAGAACTGACTCTAAAAGCTGAGTCATTCTCAAGTTCAAGAGAAAAATACAGAAGAAGGCAACCAAGACATCAAAACAAAAGTAAAGAATGCTATAAAAGAAAATCGCACTATGGTGGGCCTCCTCCCTTCATCCATCCACTATGGTGGGAAAAGGATGAATTTAGGTAATGACCTCCTCACACGCACTCTCCTCTCTGCTAAGCAAATTAACTCACAACCAAGATACTAACTAGAAAGAGAGGAAAAAAACTAACACAAAAGCTAAGAGAAGAGGACTACTAATATTACTTAGGAGGTGGAGAGCATGGCTACAAGATCTCTTTAATTGTTCGACCCTCAAACCACTGCTTTGAAAGGTATGTTAAAAATGTAGGTGGTGGAGAGCATGTCTACAAGATCCCTTGAATTGTTCGGCCCTTAAATCAACCCTTTGAGGAGTATTTATAGATATAGGTGGCTTGGTTTGCAAGGAAGATGAAAAATATCACAAAATCAATTATTCTGAATTTTTTGGTCACTTGGCTTTAGAGATGGCAATGGGTACCCAAAATTCGAATATCCAACGAGTTTTATCCGATATGAAGGCGGGTACGGGATGACTTCTCTACCCGTGGGTATATTGACGGGCAAGAACCTCTACCCATTGGGTAGACGGGTATGTGTACGGGTTTGTATTACCTATACCTGTCTACCCATGGGTAAAATATACCCGCATCAATACTACTATAACCATCTAATAGAGCTCATCTTAGCTAATTGTCAAGCTACCAAGTTATGTAATCATATGATTTGTTATATATGAAGTTAAACTTGTTTTTGTATGTTCATTTAATATTTTGAGTGATTAGTATATTGGAATTTAAGACTTTCCTAGCGGGTACGGACTACCCGACGGGTAAAAGTACCCGCACGGGTACGGGTATGGGTAAGATTTTATACCCGCGAGCATATATGGGTAACCCGACGGGTAGAATTTTTTTTGATAGGTACGGGTATGGAATGGTACTACCCGACGGGTATGTACCCGTTGCCCTCTCTACATGGCTTGCATCTTCCACTTTCTAAGGCCTTATCCTCTCTTGTCACCCTTTCTGGCGCATGGGCTTCTTTCTTCAAGTCTTATTCGTTTGCACCTGTATCCGAGGGTATTGAGGGGAGATTAAATCACTCCCTAGTTAAACTAGGAAAGGGATTTAATCCCCTCCAGTCCCCTTCCATCCAGATGCAACCAAATAAGCCCTCAGCTAGGTCATATTAGCCGGGTTGTTCGCCCCTTGTTGCCTAGTTTGGGTACTCTTGGAATGTGGGGGATTGAAGTGCATAGAAAGGTATTGAAGAGGATTTTTACCTATTGTGGATTTAAACACTCTTCAATCTATCTAAACCACTTCAGTGCAAGAGTATGCTTGCAGGTGGGTCACACGTCTGCATGTGTCAGTTGGTCACTGCGAATGGTTGGGCTGCACTACACAGTGCTAGGTGGGCCAACACTTTGGCTGTCTTTTGCCTCGTGGGCCTCATGCGCCGAGCCGCTAGCATTCTACCATGCCATGAGCCCCTCCTCACACCAGGCCAAACGTGCCCCTGTGGACTACTTGCCTTTGTTCGAATTCAATATATATGGCATGTGGGTTGTGATTCTCCTATCTTGCATGCTCTTGCGTGGTAACAATGCAAAAAGGCTAAAGGCTAATTTGAAAACCCCATTTTCTTAAGGAATTTCTATTTTTCTAGAGGAAATTAGTTCATTTTCTCTTGGAAAAATACGAATCCCTTGGGAAAATGAAGTTCCCAAACTAGTCCTATTTTTTGGTATTTTCATGAATCCAAGTCCCTCTAGAGCGTTCCTTAGGTCCAATCGCCTCCTGGGCCACCTACCAATCCCTCGATAGGATTTCTTTGTCATGTCTATGCTTCCGGTCGTGCCAAGGCCAAGTCGTCCGTGATGTCGCTCGACATTTCTGGTCCGCCGGCCCCCAAGGCCTTTGAGCCACCCTTCACCGCATGGTCCTACGTAGGGGTGGGTCCAGGATTTAGAGGATGGTTATTTGAAATTTTAGTAGAACATAATTTTTTTCAAACTAAATCTTATCTTAGTACTCTTTAGGCATATATAATTGATTATAGTATTATATAGAAGTAGTTTCATAGAATATAACATATATAGCACATAATTGAGCATACAAGTTACACAACTAGTAAACTAGATCATAACTCACACAAAAAAATATATCATAAGATAAACACTCAATATATCAAAGTATTAATTATGTTGACATAATTAAGTGGCTAGTGGCAATATCTTAAATATATATAGAATATTATGTGACACCCAAAATCTTAATTTTGGATTAGTAAAATCTTTCTAAAATGAACCAAAGGAAAGTGTCCCTAAGGAATAATTATACTTTGTAATTCACCCTTTCCAAAATAAATAATAATATTAAAATAATGTTAGTTGAAATAAATAGAAACAGAAATTTGATTTGTGAGTTTGAAGAAATAAATGGTAGAAAGTGTTTCAATTTATTAGATTTGATTATTCCCTTCAAGAAAAAATATAAAACATCGTTTTATGAATTAAAGTTACTCTTGATAAAGATTTTATATTAATATTTCCTAAACTAAATAAGTAATTAATATTGAATTACGAAAAATAGTTTTAGTTGACTACACATTTAAAATAAGCAACTTTTTAAAAATAAAAATTGTGTGAAGCATATATCTAAATAAATAGAATAGTTGATAAATAATTAATAATTCATTTAACTAATTTTGCATCTCATGCTGGAGTTCATGTATTGTTGCATTTATATTTGAAATTTGTGATTGCTCGACTTAACGCTTACCACCAACCGATACCATCGATAACACATCGCATTACCCTTCACACATGGAGCCAAACAACATGTTAGATCACACAATTCTCGTTGTCATTTACTCATCATAGACTCACAGTATGGAGGGTCAATCCTTACTGAGTTCCTCCTTGACTCCTCACCTACCTCTTGCTAGCTTGCTACAGGTTAATTTCATTTATAGTCTGATCCCCAATTTTGTTGTCTCATTCTTGTTTCTTAAATTGCCTTCTCCCATAGAGAATTGTTTCACCCTCCACCACTATAGTAACTAGCAAAGGGGCCCAGGGGCTTCTTTACCGAGAGTCGGTACAGAAGACGCTCCGTAAAGAGGGAGCCTCGTCGAGTGTCACGAACCACGGTGACACTCGGCAAAGACTCCGTCACCGTCACTTGGCGCTATGACAGCGACTTTTCTTTACCGAGAACTAGGTGCCCGACAAAAAGTACTCGACAAAGAAGCCGTTGCTGATGTACAGTTCGTCGAAACTTCTTTATCGAGTGTGACACTCGACAAAGAGTTTGTCTAGTGTTTTTAGGCTTTGCCGAGTGCCCGAAGCACTCGGTAAAGCAGCTGTGTCCGGTAGTGCTAGCAGCAAGTGTCTGTCAAACCTACACTACCGGAATCCGAGGCTTTGCCGAGTGTTGTATTCTTTGCCGAGTGCCTTTTGTCGGGCACTCGGCAAAGAAGGCTTTGCCGAGTGCCGCACTCGGTAAAGTTAGGCTCTCGGCAAAGAGCCCCTCTACCGAGTGCTAAACACTCGGCACAGGTAGGCACTCGGCAAAGACAAGTTTGCCGAGTGTAACGCACTCGGCAAACGGGGCTCTCGGCAAAGGGCCGTCAGCGGCCGTCCCAGAGCTGACGGCCGTCAGTCTTTGCCGAGAGCCAACGGCTGGCACTCGGCAAAGAGGCTTCTTTGCCGAGTGTCCCACATCTAGCACTCGGCAAAGAACTCTTTGCCGAGTGTCATCTCTAGACACTCGGCAAAGTATATTTTTATTTTTTTGATTTTGTCTCTCCAACTTTTTGTGGTATGTTCCTACACTATGTAGACCTACATGTATCATTTGTGGACAATTATAACAGAGATTCAATCGTTAGTAGATTTAGTTCGTTTATTTGAATTTCTTCGAAAAATTCAAATTTGAACTGCAGGTCACTCGAAACTTGGAAAACCGTGCATGAAAAAATGATATTCATGGTACTTAGCATAAGTTACGACCGATTTCAGAAGCGTACCGGAAACTTCGAGCAACATGCTCACTAAACATGGCCGTGAACTTGGCATCCACATGTTTAAAAATTGTATAAAACACAAACAAAGTCAGAAAATCATGAAACTTGTCCCCGTGTCATGATATCATATGTATAGGCTGTGATAAAAATTTTAGAGTATTTGGAGAAAGTTGTGAGACACTATGTGTAGAAACCTAAGAGATCCACATTGAAACTCTATGATTTCATGTGTAGAAACCTGTTTTTAAATACATCTTTTTATATGTGCTTATTTGTTTACTCTTAATTGCAGGTTGTTGGACAAATATGGTGGGCGGTTTCCTGAGGAGGAGGAGGGGGAGGAGGAGTAGGACGGCAGACGATGCAGAGCAGGCAGCGCAGCAGCACGAGGCAGAGCAGGCAGCGCAGCAGCAGCCGGCGCCTCAGGACGACGACGACCAGCAGGACGACGACGACCAGCAGCAGGACGCCTCAGGTTCAGGCGGCTCTAGTTCGAGGAGCATCTACCTGCGAGGCCCCGCGAGTCTCCCGCCGCGTCCCATACTTCGGGACAGACGGCCGTTGATTCGGCCGGAAGGGGAGAGGTATGTAACTTTATGTTCTTCATTCTTGTTCATATTATGTGTTCAAAATCATAATATAAACTAATACTTTTTATTTATCACTTGGACAGGTCTTGGACGGTTTTGGATTATGTTGGGGGTCATCGTCGCCCCCCCAACAACATCCTCGGCCTGCTGTGCAGGGAACACTTCCCTGGACTTGTGGAGTACGCCGGAGTGACGGGCCCAGCCTTCACCTTCGACCACTACGCCGTCGCCCCCGATGCAGTAGACCGGGACGGCAGGGAATTCAATAACAAGGCGGAGCGGGTGAAGCAAGAGCTATGGGTAAGTCTTAGTATAATATAAAATATGTCGCATTCGTTGCAAATTCTTGAAATAATGTATGGATACATCGTTTTTGTATGCAGGATTTCTTCAGATGCGATGCTGGATACGAGGCTAGGGCGGATGTGGTGGCCACCACGTGCTGTAAGAAGCTCGTCGTGGACATGCACTATGAGGCCCGCATCCAGGCCATCATCACCTACCACGGCTCCGTCCTTGGGGAGAAGGTGACCAAACCTCAAGCCCGAACCATGTCGTTGACCAGGGAGCAGTACCTGCAGGTAAAGTCATGCATGTTTGGTACCAGTACTCCATGCATGAATTTTATTTTATCTTCTGATATGCACTTTATGTGTTTACTTTGCAGGTGATTCCACATTGGTGCGCCGCACATCCTCTCTGCTGGGAGCAGATGGTGGATAGGTGGTGTTCGGCTGAGTGGGACGAGGTGCACACAGCTAGCCGGGAACGGCGTTTGCAGATGCAAGGGCCCTCGCACCACCAAGGCAGCCGGAGCCTGGGCCAATATGCCGAAGCATGGGTACGCCACCTTTTTATTTCGATATATAGCACTAAGTTAGATATTATTTCTAACTATCTCGTTGGTTTCCGTTGCAGTCGGCGTCACATGGTGGCAGGCCTTGTTCCACCTTCTCGGCCTATGCTATGGCCCATAAGGGTAAGGCGACGTCCGACGTCACCTACAACCCGGATGACGGGCCCGAGGCCTACACCAACCCCGCCGTCTACAGCCGCCTCCATGACTACACTGCCATGGCGCAGGAGGTCCATGGCCCAGACTATGATCCGAGCACCGAGCCTATCGACCCCGATGTGCTCATGAGGGTCGGAGGAGGCAAGAGACATGGGCGGTACTGGATTGCCGACGGGGCAATCGACTCGTCCTCCACTCCCACTCTGTCTCAGGTGAGAGCAAGGAGCACTGGCTCGAGCCCAGCCATTCGACCTCGGCACGACAGCTCACAGCATCGCATTTCACAACTCGAGGTTAGTGCTTCTGTAACTCGTCCTTCCTTTAGTTATATACCTAGTCTTTGAGTTACTATAACGTTGGCTTGTAATATTACAGACCCAACTAGAAGAGATGGAGGCGAGGATAATGGCGGAGCGGGCGGCGGCTGATCAGAGGATGGCGGAGATGTTCCAGTACATGCAGAGCCTTGGCGCCGCACAGGGCATCGCTCCGCCACCTCCATTGTTCCCCCCAGTTGACCCTACTCTCTTCCACACTCCTGTGAGTACCAAAATTGTAGTTAGATGTTTGTAATGCATCTGGTATAACACATGCTATCTCTTCTTTGTGCAGGGCCAATCTGGGGCGGCATCCAACAACCCTCCGGAAGGGTTCAGCCCAACGCAACCCCGGCCAAACCGCCCACCTCCATGAGTCGTTGTTTTAGACTTCACAACTTATGTATAATACTTATGTTTCTGTTTGATACTTATGTGAGAGCTTGCGACGTTTGAGACTTATGTTTGTGTTTAATACTTGTGTTGAACACTTATGTTTGTGATGGATATTTATGTTTGTGGTCACGGTTTTATGTTTGTGTTGGCTATTTATGTCTGTGATGATATCTGTGATGTATATATGTGATATATATGTGATATCTTCTGTTTGTGTGGATGGAAAACAAAAATCAAATAAAAAAGGTACATACTGGTCACTTTGCCGAGTGTAACACTCGGCAAAGAGGCTCTTTGCCGAGTGTCTGGGTCATAACACTCGGCAAAGAGCACAGACCTGGGCACCGGCTTAGGTTCTTTGCCGAGTGTTATGTCGCTGGCACTCGGCAAAGAGGTCGTCTTTGCCGAGTGCCTATTGGGGCACTCGGCAAAGAGCCTGACATGGGGACCCTCCCTGGCGGGCTCTTTGCCGAGTGTCCCAACTGGCACTCGGCAAAGATATCTTCGTTGCCGAGTGTCACCGTTGACACTCGGCAAATCCACCGTCTCCGTCAACCGGCGCCGTAACGGTCGCTTTTCTTTGCCGAGTGCTCCCTGACACTCGGCAAAGATATTTGCCGAGTGTCCGAGAAAAAGTACTCGGCAAAGAAGTCTTTGCCGATGCACTGTTTGCCGAGTTTTCTTTGCCGAGTGTTACACTCGGCAAAGCCTTTGCCGAGTGTTTTTAAGGCTTCACCGAGTGCTTCCGGCACTCGGCGAAGCTATTGATTCCGGTAGTGCTAATTAATAAGTAGCATGCTAAATTGTTCACTGTATTTTTCATATGATTAAATCGATGCTAGTAGTGTCACTAGATTTTCCCTTTACATACCCCTATTAAATTGCATGTTGAATTGTTCAACATAGATCGTCCATATAATTTAACTTCCAATTCATTTATACCATTTATAGAAATCTACGTTAGAATATAATATAAGTAACTTGTTCACCTCTTCTTATCAGTTTAATTTTTTTAGGTTGAATTAGTTGCTACATGCAACTTAATAACCTACCTAAACTAAACAAAAGATTGCTTACATTCTATAGGAATTGGTAATCTTATATAAGAAGTAGATTTCTTTTTTTTTGCTTCTAATGCACACATCATGATGAATCATAATCCATCATCCTGTGTAGGACTGATAACTATGGACATACATAACAAGACCAAGCCCAAACCCAAATTTTGTAAACAAAAAAGAGAATAGAAAAAAAAAATCCAAATTCATAGAAATAAGAAGCAAGGAACTGGATTGAACAACTATACTATATATATCAAGACCAGCATTGCACTGTGTCGATCTATATTATCAGGGAATCGAGTTCCTGGCTTCTTTCTTCTTCTTCTTCCAGCCTAGCACTTTTATTCTGTTTTTCCTTATCCCCCTCCAGTTCAGTCTAAAAGAACTCGCACGGGTCCGCCAGCGGGACGCAGATGAGGGACGCATCACCGTTCCCCATGCCGTCATCGAGCAGCCAGTTCTCGAACATTGGTAATGACGCCGGCCCCGGCCCCGCGCCCTCTTCCTTTCTCGTGCCGGTGAACCCCTCCGGCGTGTGCGCCGTGCCGATGTGGCTTGCCGACGCGCCGTCGCCACCACCGGAGAACGCCGAGAAGGAGGACATGGACTCAGCCGACGCATTCCCACTGACGCTGGGACGCATCCAGCCCTCCAGCAGACGCGCTATGTTATCGATGCTGGAAGCGTACATCGCCTGGCTGGCTGGCGCCGGCAGCTGCCCCAGCGGCAGCGGCAGCGGCTCCGGCTTGATTGCCGGCGGCGCAGTGTCGTCCATGGACAGCGCCTCCCGGAGCGCCTGGCGTGCGGTGTGGATGTTCGTCTGCAGCCGCCGCTCCCACTGCCCCTTGGGCGCCGCGGCCCTATCGCTCTTCTTCGTCGTCTTGGCGCTGGCACCGCTTTCCCTGGCGCCCGTCTTGGCGAGCTTCTTCTTGAGGTGCGTGTTCCAGTAGTTCTTGATGTCATTGTCCGTCCGCTCCGGCAGGTACGACGCAATCGCGGACCACCTGATCGAGTAAAAAAAAGCAGTTGGTGGTTAGGGCTCTCTACTGAGGAGGAATCACATATAGGAGTTTCTGCGAATGAAGGACTAGCTGTTCTTGGAGTGGAACGGAGTGGAATTACTTGTTCCCGAGCAGCTCCTGGAGGTGGATGATGAGCTTCTCCTCCTGGTCGCTGAAGCTGCCGCGCTTGATGCCCGGGCGGAGGTAGTTGGTCCACCGGAGCCGGCAGCTCTTGCTGCAGCGCATCAGACCTAGGCAATGCAATCGTCCATGAACAAGAGCAGCAGCGGGAACGAGTGAAGGAATCGCCGACATAAAACAACCACCATGGCACCATCCATCTAGTCTAGAAAGAAACAAGACAAACTCTGAGCAGAGGGTTGTACCGGTGCTGCATGGCACGGCGCGCCAATTCCCAGGACCGTGCTCCTGCACGTAGGAGACGAGCAAGAGGTCCTCCTCCGGCGACCAGGGCCCCTTCTTCAACCCGGCCTTCTCACAGCACGGCGGCCTCCCCATGCCTTCTTCAACCTGGCCGGCCGGTCGGCCTCTACGTACGTGCGCGACGCTTGCTTGGCCAAGCAGGACGAGGGCCTTTGACCCTCGGCTCCGCTTTGCCTTGCTTCTCCCTCCCTTCCACTTTCCCAGGAGGTGAATCGGGTGCGGAGGATGGTGACTTGGGTTGGTTGGTGGTGTTTATATAAGCGCGGAAGCGCCCCTGACCTGGACCCCACATTTGACCGTGCCCTGACAGAAGAATGAGGCCAGCACTTCTGACACACTGCCACTGCAGGTCCGCAGCGCGCAAGGGCAGCAGCCCTGTCCAGTGTCCACGTACACAGGACCCCGCCAAGGTCCATGACACACGCGCTCGTCAGCATCGTCACTGCGAAGGCCATAAGCGGACAACGTCTGACTATGGCAGGGCGGCTAAAGGCAAAGACGATGTTAGTGATAGAGGCACACGCACGGCATCAGGAACAGGTATTTTTGGCGGCCGGCTTTATTTTTGCTCGACCGTCGAAAATAATAGTCATTTTTCGTCATCCCCACTTGTAAAAACTTTATTTATAGATACAGTGTTAAATAGTTTTAAAGCATCATTACTAATACTAAAATTAAATAAATAGTCACTTTGTTTCATTATACCTTGTTCTTGGTGAATATGAATAAATATTAAATTTCATATTTTATTTAATATAGTCTATAATTGGGTAGATAAAATGCTAAAAAGTAAATCGTTATCCATTTAGTATCCAAACAGAAACAAATACAAATCCTGATATCTACATTGCAAGTTTTAGCGAATGCAAATATTTCACAACTCCAAAATCCATGTTCATTTTACATCGCTAGTGTGTGGTATGTTGCTAACAACTTGTGTTGCAAGTGCCTTATTAGACTGTCTCCAACAACTACCTCAATATATCTCCTTTACCGTCTCCTTTAAAAGATACTCTCCTCTATACCTTATGTCTCTCCAACAACGTCCTCTATATCTCGTTCTCTATACGTAAATACCTATACTAGAGATATATTTTGCTCTAGATTTTTGTACGTACGTATTTATCATACCCATAAATATTTAACATATGTGTCAGTTTTGTGTAATCTATTATTTAAATTATTAAAATAGATAGAGGAGATGAGAGATATCTCTCTATATAGATAATGGTGGAAAGTTCTCTAAATTTAGAGTATGCTTTAGAAGATGTTGTTGGAGGGGATAGAGGAGATGATCTCCCATATTTTAAAGGAGTGACGTATTTAGAGGCTCATGCTGGAGTCATCCTTAGACTATATGGTTCAAAAGCTATCATGACTCTATGGTGCTAGAGGTTTGGGGTGTGTAAAATGGTTGTAATTTTGACATATTTTGCTATTGAAGATGTTTTTTCTGATAACATAATGATCATTTCCATAGTTGGCACACATAGTATGCTTGCAGGTCATGATGCTATACTCTTATAACAATGACATGACCAGACTAAGGAATTTATGGGAATCAATCAGGGTGCTTACATTGATATGTTTAGTGTGGTCGAGGTAAGTCAGAGATTACCTGCTTCTGGTACACTATATATGTACTCCTTCCTCAAAATATAAAGCATGCATGTAGTTCATAATTTAGATTTTGTTGTATTTGATTAACAATTAGATCAATTATATGAAAATTTTTAGTAAAAGCGATCACATTATTTCTATTTTGAAATAATTTCTAACCATCAAAACTTTTGTTGCCACAAATTATATATTGTAAGAGAAGTTAACAGTCGAACTATGATCTTGAATATCACACCAAGTCAAATGTGTTTTCTATTTTATGACAAAGGGGGTATATGTTAGGAGACCTTTGACTTGCATGAGAATATCTATTGTGGTCCACACATCAGTTACATTTATGCTGAAGTAAGTTTGACTAGGATGTAATGAAATGAAGTAGTGATGCTTAAAATACATGCATCTAAGTGTTTTTTCTTCATTCATTGACTGCATGCTAAAATAATTAAGTTTGACTAGAATGCAATGAAGTAATGAAGTTTAGATGCACCTAAGCATGTTTTTTGTTTAATTTCATGGAAATTAAATGTATTCACATCCATTTATGCATATGGAAGAAAGTTTGGCTATGGTGTAGTGAAGTAGCTAGTGAATTTTAGAAGCATCTAAGCACAGTTAGCTTTTGTTTCGCTTCATGAATAAATGTATGCACATTCATTTGAGCAAGTGGGTGTATGTTTGACTGAAATGTAGTAAAGTAGTGAAGGTTAAACATATGTAGCAAGTATTTTGGGGCTGCATGGAAATTAAATGTATGCGCATCAGTTTCATGGAAACATAACTAGAATGAAGTAGTAGATTTTTGATGCAGATGAGCAGGTTTTGTTGGTCAACGCTTCTGTTTCTACATGTGAAAGTTAGTTAGCTTGATTCAAAAATAATTAAGTTGTGAAGTTTATATGCACCTAAGCATGTTTTGTTTTATTTTTATTTCATGAAAGTTAAATGTATGCACATCAGTTTATGCATGCAGAAGTGACTTTGACTTGGGTGCAGTAAAGTAGTGAAGTTTAGATGTATCTGAGAAGATTTAGTATTTTGTTTTTATAGAGAAAATTAAATGTATCCACATAAATTTGGGCAAGCATATGTATGTTTGACTAGAATACAGTAAAAGTAGTGAAGCTTAAATGCACCTCAATGTGTGTGCATATCTTTGTGCAGAGAAAGTAAGCTTGAAAGGAGTGAAGTAGTGATGTCTAGATGCACTTAAATGAGTTTTGTTGGTCAACCCATCAGTTTCTGCATGTGAAAGTTAGTTTGATTGGAAAATAATAAATTAGTAAATTTTATATGCGCCTAAGCATATGTCGGAGAGGAAATCTCCGGCCGGGTGGCAGAGTGCACCCGCCCTAAATCCTAAGATGAGGAGGTGCCTAAGCGTTTTGCTTGTTAGTTGGAAAATGGGAAGAACACAAGAACACACAAGGATTTAGAGTGGTTCGGGCCGCTAGAGCTTAACACCCTACTCCACTGTGTGATGTATTGAGCTTGAGAGCTTGTATGAACTTGTGAGCGTCTAAGTGTGTCTGAGTGAGCCCCCTTGTAACGTCGCATGCCTCCCCTTTTATAGCTGAAGGGGGACATGCACAAAGGTACTGAGTCCCGACATATGGGCCCAGGGACATAACGGATATAGCACTTGGAACTACAAATGTTCGCTGCTGGAGCAATCTTCTCTTGCCGTGACATCCGAGATATGCGTATCCTCGGCGTGCAGGGGAAGCTTCTCGTATAAGGGATGGTGAGCACAGTGCACCGCATGGCACGGGCGCACTGTTTGACAACAGACTGGACAGGCACGCCGTCTGTAGGATGACCCTGACGCTATCTGCCAGTGGAGTGGACATGACACATTAAATGCTGAAAGGGCACATCGTCTGTCTGCAAGGTGGCAGGCGGCGCGTCCTCTCCGCAATAAATGCAGATACCGCGCGGCTTTAGAGGTCTCACGTAAGGCTCCACCCGTTGGCTTATGTCACGGGCCACAAGCCACGCGGCAGTAGCGGGTCTTAATGTCACTGTTGGGCCATGTGCGGGATGCCTCGAGTCGCTGCACTAGTTCTAAAAACTTATCTTTTCAGTCTTCCGCGACGGCCCCGAGGAGACGTGGTATTGGCGCGAGCGGCGGTGCGATTTTTCCGCACCCAGTAACCGGCGCGCCGGTTGCCTGACATGTGGGTCTGGGCCCCCATGTTGGACCGCCGGTTGCAGCGAAGCTGAGGGGGCGCACAACCGCGGGGCGGTTGTACGCTTCCTGCGTGGCGGTTCACCTTCTCGACTGCTGGTTTCGGCGAAGATGAAGGGGCGCATAACCGTGGGGCGGTTGCACGCTCCTTGTGTGGCGGTTCGTCTTCCTGACCGCTGGTTGCGGTGAAAATGAAGGGGCGCATAACCGTGGGGCGGTTGCATGCTCCTTGTGCGGTGGTTCGCCTTCTTCGTGCTTCGGGTCAGCCTGTATGACATGTGGGGCCTAGCCCCCGTGTCATAGGGTGGGAACCCTGGTGCACATCGGGGGAGACTTTGCCCATGACGCTTCGGGGCGCGAGTAGGGAAATCTGCCTTTAAAAAGGGTTGATCTTTTGGGCAGTAGCCATGCCTCGCTCCTCTTGCATTCATCGCGCCCTTCCGCCTTCCGGGCCTCTAGATGGGGCGCGCCGGTGTTCATTAGAGGGATCCACGTCAGGGCCACCCCCTCTGGCGGTCTCACCGCCGGAGAGCTCGTGCTCTTCGTTTTCTGCGCGGTGGTGCTGCTAATCTTGTCTTCTTCTTGCTGCTGTTGGAGGAGCACGACCTCGTGGGGGTTGGCGCTCTTCTACCATCGCTCGGCTTCAAGGATTTTCATCATGCAGCCCGGCTGCAATCTCCCGCTGGTGGTCATCCACAAGGATGACCACCAGCCTTGTGGTGGAGAGAAGCGAGCCGGGCTGCGGCCTCCCCCCCCCCCACCCTCAGCTTCAAGGATGTTCATCATCCTCGCTGGGGTGGAAGGCGAGCCGAGTTGGGGTCCTGCCTTCCGCATGGGCTGGTGACCCTCTTCTTCCTCTAGCATTAGGGGGAGAAGGACGTTCACCAGCCTTGCGGAGGAGGCAAACTTCGGCTACACGGGGCCGGCCGGCTGCAGGCGCCGTCAGCTGTCGCGTGTTTGGCTCCTTGGCTTAGATGGCTTTGGTGCCGCCTCCGGCGCTGCCTCCTGCCGCTTGGTCGGGGCATGGCTGTCCGTCCACCGCACGGGCGACGGTCACGCCGTGCGTAGGTTCGCCACATCCACGACGTCTCCCGCGCCGCCGGCCACACTGTTCCAATGCCGTCCAGGGGGTCGTACAAGACATCGTACGCCGCGGGGGTGGCAGCCGCGTTCTTGGATGGTCTTGTCCTCACTCCCATAGGAGAATGGGAGCGAGGAACTCTTCGCGCGTGATGAGGCGGCCGCCGTCGCTAGTAAGTCACCGGTGCAGAGGTGGTCGCTGTCGTCGGTGCTGAGGTGGTCGCCGCCGCTGGTGAGGCTACCTACTACAGAGGTGGTTGCCTCCACTGGTGAGACCATCAGTGCCACCTGCCGCCGAGCCTCTGACTCTTTGGCTTTAATGGCCTCGTTGTCGCCCCCCGTAGGAGGACGGAGGCGAGGACCTCTTTGTAATGGCGCACGCATTGAGGCGGCCATCACCGTTGTCACGCCGTCTTGGGGGATTCCGCAAGGTCAGCGGCCACAACCTTCCAGCGCGACCCTGCTAGCGTCGGGTAGTTTATACCTGTAGAGTAGAGATGGAACTAGGACTCCGCTTGAAAGCAGATGTAATACTTTTGCTTTTTGAAAGGTACTTTTGAGTACTATTTATCAAGCATTATTAGCACTTATCTGTGTACCGCCTGTTCTTGCTGTGTGTGATGTTATGTTGTTGATTCTTCCCTGGTACCTGGCCCCCCGCCTGGGATGCAGGCTTGATGTGTCGAGGTTGGATACCAGCGTATCTGAAAGGGTTGTCAACAACTCTCGGGAGGCAGCCTCGTCGGGATCTGGATCTGTACACAGCTTCAGCCAGGGAGCGTTAGTAGTACACCCATAGGTCCCCTGTCTAATATTAGCCATCCTTTGATACATGCTCGAGACTCGCAGGGTTTATTCCGGGTGGCCAAGTTGTGTGTTTGGACCCCCTTGGGTCGCTGCTCTATATACTAGGACATTTGTCGCAGAGTGGTGGAGAGTGCAGGCCCACGATACGGGACCAGGCTGAGCGGCTACACGGGCTCCGGACCACCCCAGGAGACAAATGTCCATTCTCTAGCTCCGGACCCCAGGTTGTCGGACCCACAGGACTTATAGCTCCAAATACTAGGTACCCATCATGGAGTGGTGGAGTGTGCAGGCTTTCGGGTACGGAACCAGGCTAAGCGGCCACACAGGCTCCGGACCACCCCATGGAACGGGGTCCCGTTCTCTAGAGCCGGCTCCCAGGCTATCGATCCTCCCAACTTTCGTAAAGGAGGTCCTAAACTGCGAGCCTGGCTGCTCAATTCGGATGTCGTCATGTCAGGACAGATGGGAACCGTGCGGGTGGGTTAGATAAAAGGTATTATCTGAAAAACTGCAAGGTAAGACCATGGAGCAGCAAGATGGGACTATCATAGGGGCACAACTGAGGGGGTAGTTTTTCTTTATAACTCATCATGCATGGGTGCAGACCAACAGGCCGGGTTTATGGGGTCGGATCCCACCGGGCTGGCGTACACGTATGCGTTACCTAGTTACAAAAGGGAAACAAATTCGACCCCTCAGACTTGCTCTATGGATAGAACTTACAGAGATGTTCCAGCATCGGGGGGAGGCACTCCTTCAGTCGTAGCTTGATGGTTGCCCTTGGGTCGGCGCTTTCCCGTTACCTTGAAGGGTCCTTCCCAGCTGGGGAGAGTTGCGGAGCCCTTCTTGGTTTGGTACTTACCGTAAGACTAGGTCCTGACCCTGGGTCCCCATCTGCATTTGATGAGGGAGCCCTCGTCTTTAGCTGTGGCCATTCCTGCATGAACCTATCAAAAGCCTGGGCCTGCGGGGAGTCCAGAAGCATTTCCGGAGGAAGGCAGGCTTCAGCTCCGTGGACCGGGGAGCACGAGGTCCCTCTAGGGGTCCGTCTAGTTGTCTCCACCGGAGTAGGAGCCTCCAGCGAAGACATCCTTCAGGTCCCCCTCGGGTGACTGATACTCGAGGTCCCGTTCAGCCGCAGCCACCTCACCGTCGTCCACCTTTTCTTTGCCAGGCCGGCGACGAGGCAGGGAGCCATCTTTGGAAGACTGCTCGCACCGCTCGCTGACGCGTTTCGCGAGGTCAATGATCTCACGACACTCCATGACGCTATGGCAACCGTTGGGGTGCACAAGGCATGAGCCGCTGTTACCCCTCTACGGTCGTGGATGTTTGTTGCGGTCGCCCTGGCCCCCGGTCGTGGCTGCAACGACCAGAGCGGTGGACCATGGCTTCTAGTAGTCGCGGTCCTTCTTCTTTTTCTTCTTACCGTCCCAAGGGACGGCACCCGAGCCACCCGACTGGGCAGCCCCGGTTTGCGAGGCTGAGTGCCATGCACGCCCTCGCGCGGCTCTGGCGCATTTGTCGGCCAGAGCGAAGAGTGTGGGGGACAGTTTCCACGTCATGTGTGGCCAACTTCTCCAACATTTTCTCATCACGTACTCCCTGACGGAAGGCCGTGATGATGGAAGCATCGGAAATGCGGGGTATAGTACCTCGCACCTTGGTGAAGCGGGAGATGAACGTCCGGAAAGTCTCCCCGGGCTCCTGCCTCACTGCATGGAGGTGGGCTTCCACACCATGCTGCTAGTAAGCACTGGCGATGTTCGCAACGAACCTTGCGCAGAGCTCTTCCCAGGAGTAGACTGACCCTGGGACGTGGTTCATGAGCCAAGTCCAGGCAGGTCCATACAAGGCGACATGAAAATATGTTGCCATCACAGCGGTGTTTCCACCTGCTGCCGTGATGGCGGTGACATACACCTGTAGGAATTCTGACGGGTTTGACGTTCCGTCGTACTTTTCCGGTAGGTGCGGCCGGAACTTGGGTGGCCATGACGCCGCGCAGAGATGATCCGCTAGAGCTGCGCAGCCCACGCCGCCCAAGGGGACACCCGCTTGGGACCAGATGCCCATTGGTGTCTGCGGTGCTGCCGCAGCGAAGTCTTGATTGAGGTTGCAACCCTCGATGTTTTGGCGGCGCTCGCGCACCCTCTCCAAAGAGACCCGGGCGTCCTCTCCCACATGCCTGCGGTCGAGTTCTGCTCAAAGGTCGTTGGTCTGTGCGCCCCTCACTGAGGATGAGCGCACAGACGCCGACACCTCATGTTGGCGCCGGGATGACCGTGGCCTCGACCTGGTCGAGGTAGAATGTGCCATGCCGAGCAGTCGGTCGACGTCATCCCGCCATTGCTTCATGGCCCCTGGTGAGGCCGTGGAGCTTGGGGGGTGTCGCAACAACTCCCTGGCTGCTGACAATGCTCCCGGAGTCGCCCTCGATGGAGTCCGGGATGTCTGTGCAGCTATATGCTGCCGTGCGACGTGCACAGCAGCAGTGCCCGACACAGGACGGTTGGGAACCAGTGGTGTGGAAGAAGCAGCTTCTTCCTCTACCACGGAATCCACCAAAGTCTTGGCACGGTGCTCAACAATTTGCACCATCATGCCGAACAGGAAAACAAGCAAAAACCTAATGCCTAGCCCCCTACCTGGCGCGCCAAATGTCGAAGAGGAAATCTCCGGCCGGGTGGCGGAGTGCACCCACCCTAAATCCTAAGATGAGGAGGGGCCTAAGCGTTTTGCTTGTTAGTTGGAAAATGGGAAGAACACAAGAACACACAAGGATTTAGAGTGGTTTAGGCCACCAGAGCGTAACACCCTACTCCACTGTGTGATGTATTGAGCTCGAGAGCTTGTATAAACTTGTGAGCGTCTAAGTGTGTCTGAGTGAGCCCCCTTGTAACGTCGCATGCCTCCCCTTTTATAGTTGAAGGGGGCATGCACAAAGGTACTGAGCCCCGACATATGGGCCCAGGGACATAACGGATATAGCACTTGGAACTACAAATGTTCGCCCTGGAGCAATCTTCTCTCGCCCTGACATCCGAGATCTGCTTATCCTCGGCGTACAGGGGAAGCTTCTCGTATAAGGGATGGTGAGCACAGTGCGCCGCATGGCACGGGCGCACTGTTTGAGAATAGACTGGATAGGCGCGTCGTCTGCAGGATGACCCTGATGCCGTCTGCCAGCGGAGTGGACAAGACGCATTAAATGCTGAGAGGGCACATCGTCTGTCTGCATGGTGGCAGGCGGCGCGTCCTCTCCTCAATAAATGCAGAGACCGTGTGGCTTTAGAGGTCTCACGTCAGGCTGCACCCGTTGGCTTATGTCACGGGCCACAAGCCACGCGGCAGTAGCGGGTCTCTGCCTGAGCGGGGAGAGCAGGGCAAGGCCTGGACACGTGCCAGCACCGGACCCTTACTCATGCCAGGGTTCCCCCTGTCCCGGGACCTTGCTACGGTCCGAACCTTACTCGGAGGACCTGGGGCCCATCCGAGGGACCCGACATGCCTTCTTGGGAGTCCTGGACTGTAATCGAGGGTCCGGGCTGTGCGTACAGGGGTCCGGTGTTCCTCTATGGAGGTCCGGACCCATTGATGCATCCCTGGGGTGTATTATCTTTCCTTGCCACGTGGTGCCCCTAGACCTGCCCATGTGGTGGGGTCGGGTGCTGTTCTTCGTGTGGCCAGGAGACATTGTACGTGTACAGCGTCTTTATACTATAGTAGAGGGTACCCCTGATTCAGGGTACCGACATCATATTTTGTATATGATTTTCTGTATCAAAGAAATTAGTTGCATAGCCCACTATGTGGACCAATAGGGCCAGATCTAGAAGTTTCTCATGCCCTAAGTCGGGACTATTAAATGGACTATTAAATTTCCTTCTCTTTCTTTTATCCTAGCTATTTTAAACTAGATTATGTAGAGACTTATATGGAGTTACATGGATCATGCACTAGGCCATGGACCAAGTGGCTTTGGGTGTAGATTTGCCATTATGGACTAGTGGTGTGAGGTCTCTACCTCGAGACTCATGCACTGAGCGTGGCATAGATAGTAGTGAGAAGGTGCATGTCCGCACGTAGCTGTAAGCTAACCTTTGCCATAATCTGCAATGATTTTCAAATTTAAGGTAAACACTTAATTTGATAATCCTTGATTCGATATAATACTCTGATCCTATGGACATTTTTGCCCAATTGATGAGGGATACTTTTAGCAAAAAATATAGTTTGTATTAATATTCCTTCCTATAGAATTTAAGTCATGGTTTTCTCACTATTGGCTTGTTTTATTGGGTTCCTAAAGTTGCTACTGTACCTTGCATATAAAATGTTCCTATATAAACCTTAAAGAGGGTATCTAGTCTAGGCACAAGTTTCCTCCACAAAGGCCACCAAATTTGAGTTCCCAGCTCTATGGTAAATGTTACCTAAGATGATCATAAGGATTAGCAAATTGATCTTCCAAGAATGTTGTAATAAAAATAGAATGAGGCCGATTTTTTACAATCAACATAACCATTTAGACTAATATTGTTTGTGTCACACCCGGTTTTGTAAGGCAAACCGAATGTGAACCATGTACATTCTAGGACCAGGAACTCATGTACACAACGATTACATAGTTGTACATCATCACACACTGCTCAAAGTAAATAGCAAAAATAGTACTTTATTACATCAAGATGTCCAAGACATCCACAGAGTCATTAACTTAAGTCATAGTCATAATCAAAGTGCGGATACAAAATGTAGAATGATAATGCCTTCACAGGCAGCTGACTGGGGGTTTGCCACTAAACACGACTAGAACTCATCGAAGTCCTAAAACTCCTAAAAGTCCTCCATGTTGCCTTCATCTTATCCTAAGCATTGATTGCAATGGGGACAATCTGGGGTTGGGTGTTTTTTAAAGCAAGGTTGAGTACACATCAACGTACTCAGCAAATGTCCCGTTTGGCTCAAGTGGACTAGATGTATGTGGAGTTAAGCTTAAAGCAGATTGCTTTTAGTTGGTCAGGTATTTATTACAAGTAGAAAGCCAAGTTTTAGTAATAACCCAAGTTATTACCCAAAAGGCACTGCCTCCAAGAGAAAATACCAAAAACCATAGTTATAATCATCACCATTAACCATCATCAGAGAAGTATCCGAAGTTACTCTAATAAAAGAGGATCCCAAGGCTGCTCTTAACCATGAGCATGACTGATATGCTAGTTTCTAACACTTTGCAGAGGTTGCACACTTTACCCACGAGCCATGATTCTGTTTCTGTCCGGAGAGCGCTACTCCCCATTGACCACTACCTAGGTGGCCTGGCAGGGTATCACTACGTAGCCTTTACAAAGATTCCCCTAGTGTATAGTTGCTCGTTAGGTTTCGCCAGTCGTACAAACACAGTACTCCTCCCTAAGGTGGGTGACTAACAAAACCAAATCGAATGAACCTCGACACCCCCCCCCTTAGCAGAGCAAGCACTATGCCCCCACCCCCATTGACGGTCCTACAGCAAAGCCAACTACACCCCAAGCTCATCTAATTAATCAACTAAGGGCGTCCCATTTCACCCCCATAGTTGTATTGTTATCTCGGGTGATCTCTCAACGAATAGGTCCTTACGGAGAGGTACTCAGGAAACAGCCTCAGTCCCTTAAAACATCACAAGTCCATCATTGTAATCAAGATAACATCATCATATCATAAATGTTCTCATCATGTTCATTGATTAAAGTAAAGCAATAACATGAAACTAACCACAATAACCCAAAAGGTAATCAAGGATAAGGTAAATACAAAGCTAGTCAATCCTTAGGTTTTAAGTATGTAATGCGGGACAATGAATTATAAAGTAAATAGGACATAATAGGTTAGAGGATACTTGCCTTCACGAGGTTGCTGCTCAGGGAAGTCTCCTGCAACACATTTGGAAACCTCGGACTGCTCGTTGTCTACGCAAAGTAATCATTCATTCAACACATTTGAGAAAAATGACAAATAAACAGTACACCAAACACATGCAACAGAGTGAACACAAGTTCAATAGAAAAGTATAAACACAAAAGTGGAATATAGGCTCTAGGGTAGGTTAATACACCTAGAGGTTTGTGGTTCTCTAAGTACTGCCTATCTCAGTGGATTACATTACCTAACTGCATCTATCTTAATGAATTATTTACCTAATTAAAGTTATTCTAGGGTGGGATCATACATTACATGAGATTAATTTCACAAAGTTAACCACTTAACTATTCATTAGTGTTTCCTTTTTATTGTCCTTTTAATAAATAATCCATCACTTTAAATTAACCTATTGTCTAGTCATAAAATCCATACATGCAAACAGTGAAAGATTATGATTTAAACAAGATAGAGAATAATATTATGAACATTTTGCAATTTGAACCACCCAATTTGGAGTTCATATGCAAAAGATATGAAATTCACAAGCTTTAGAATTCAAAACACTAAATTAGATCTATTTATGTGATAAAAATAAAAGACAGGGGCTTCTATGCAAGAAACCAGGGGCCTAAGCGCAAGAAACAGAACTATGGGTTGTTTTCTAAAAAACTGAGGGGTCCTTTAACAAGTTTTCCAAACGAACGGGTATCGGGTGATCTCGGCCGCTCGATCACAGATCACAGCTAAGATTAGATCTGAGCGCAAGTGGGCGCGCGAGCGAGCGCTGACACGCGAGCCAGGGGGGCCAGCGACTGGGAAAGGAAGGTGGGTTGACCAATCAGGCCCAGCTCCAGGGGGCACAAGCGACCGACAGATGGGGCCCAGGGGCAGAGCGTGCTCACGTGAAGCAGTATCCAGAGATTTGGACCGCTGGGTCAGGGATGGACGGTTCAAATCTGGCGCACAGGGGTTAACGACTCGGTGGTTGGCGCCGCTCCTGTCCACGGCGGTGGGTTCGCTGGAGATAGGGCAGACACGGTCTCGGGGGCCTAGGGTCGTCGGGGTTGGCTGGAATTGGCGAGGAGGGCCTGGCGAACTCACTGGTGGGGCTCCAGTCGCGATAACGGGAGCAGAGGCGAGAGAACAGTGTAGGGGGTGCTCCGGACGGGTCTGGATGACTCCAGCGAGGAATCTCGGCCGCGGGGAGGGGGAATCGAGCGTGCTAAGGCTCGGACTAGCTCCGGCGAGGGAAGGGGAACGCTATGGACCACAACCGGGGCTCGGGATGGGGCTAATTTGGTCGGACGCCGAGCGGGCGTGGTGAACTGGTGTGGCCGAGCTCCAGCGAGTTCCTCACCTCGGGACAACGCTCATGAAGGCTTGGCGTGGTTCCTTTCACAAGATCCAAGTGCAGAGTTAGCTGATGATTGTCCTCATACTCTTAGGCATGAACTCATATAGTTGTCGGCTCCGTTCGACTGGACCCGTTGTCTCGCGACCTCTCCTCGCTATAAACTATGAGTCATACATTCCCGAGACTCGAACACAAGCTGGTGATGCCCTTGATGCTCGCACACTTGGCTTCTAGTCGCTAGTGTGCCCGTCACTGGCTGCCCCTTGTTCTTTTTCGCTAGAGCGGTCCCAGCCCTTCGTGGACTGGCCTTAGAACTCCAGATGTTTTATGGGTCCGGTGTGATTTGCCTGGTTATGACTATTTCACAAGTCACAAGATTTTTTTTATCCCTGTAAAAGGAAAAAATGAGTGTAGGCCTTACCAGGGGAGCCCATGGCAAGCAGACCATATTCGAGCACGGATGGTTTGCAGGGCAGCAGGGCCAATGCATCAATCGCAGATGACGTTTATTCCTCTTGAAATATGGCCGAGGGAAAATAGCCCTATGGGGATGGGTGTGTCCTACATTGGTTGAGCAAAAAGCGGAGAATTGTCAGCATGGTGGTTTTTACTGAGGGCAACATAACCTGATTTAACGGGATGTGTTCTATTTATGATGTTGCTGTGGTCATCCTACTATCTCGTCCTCCTTCCCTCAGCACCCATTATCGGTGACCCTGGTTTTGCTTCCCTAGGGTTGAGTCACATCATGTATCGTGTGCGAGCATGGACGTCGGACCTTGTTAAGGGTAGAATCAACATAATTGCTTGATATTCCACGTGCTAGTGATCATACTGCTTCATTTGTCTTTCAGCTTGTAGGTGCCCAGTCGGAGAACTTATCCAATTATGAACGACCCTTCCCATGGTGGCGACAACTTGTGTCGATCCATGTTGCTCTGCACCTGCCAAAGCACGTTGTCCCCCACTGCCATGGTCCTCCCCTGTATGCGGCGATAATGGTACACCATAGTGTCTAGTGATATTTCACCGACCGTAGTTGTTCTACATCACAGGCTTCA
The DNA here is from genome assembly GCF_902167145.1 of Zea mays. Lineage (NCBI taxonomy): Eukaryota > Viridiplantae > Streptophyta > Magnoliopsida > Poales > Poaceae > Zea > Zea mays. Next base: position 217,653,112 of record NC_050096.1, on the reverse strand, counting down.
TTGAGCTGATCTAGGGCATCTTGAAGGCTCAATTTGTTGTTCTAGTCCGTGTATGCCTTTACTCTTGGGGCGTCGTATTCAATGTCGGTGGGAGGACGACCTCAGTCCCATAAACCATGAAATACGGTGTGTATCTGGTCACCCAGCTGGGGGTCATCCTTAAGCTCCAGAGGACGGCCGATAGTTCGTGGGGCCATTACCGGACGATTCGTTTGAGGCGAGCAAAGACCCAGGGCTTGAGACCTTGTAGGATCATGCCATTGGCTCGTTCTACTTGTCCATTTGTGTGGGGGTGGGCTACGGTGGCCTAATCAACGCGAATATGGTGTTCGTCGCAAAACTCTATGAGTTTCTTCCTAATAAACTGTGTATCGTTATCCGTGATAATAGAGTTAGGCACCCCAAAGCGATGGACAATATTGGTGACGATTTCGACTGCCTGCTTAGAGGTGTCTTCGTGACTGACCAAGCCTAATCCATTTAGTAAACTTTTCGATGGTGACTAATATGTGTGTGTAGCCCTGGGGCACCTTTCTAAATGGGCCTACCAAGTTGAGTCTGAAAGGGAATTAGGCTTACACCTATATTCCTAATTGATTTTGGTGGTTGAATTGCCCAACACAAATAATTGGACTAACTAGTTTGTTCTAGTCTATAAGTTATACAGGTGCCAAAGGTTCACAAAAAGCCAATAAAAAGACCAAGAAAAGGGTTCAACAAAAAGAGCAAGGGATAACCGAAGTGTGCCCTAGTCTGGCACACCGGACTGTCCGGTGTGCCACCGGACAGTGTCCGGTGCGCCAGGGGACTCCAAGCTAAACTTCGCACCTTCGGGAATTCTTAGAGGCGCTTCGCTATAATTCACCGGACTGTCCGGTGTACCACCGGACAGTGTCCGGTGCCCCAAGGGAGAGCAACTCTGAACCCGCCAGCTTCGGATTTCCGCTCCGCTAAAATTCACCGGACATGTCCGGTGCACACCGGACTGTCCGGTGAGCCAGCGGAGCAACGACTACTTCGCGCGCAACGGTCGACTGCAACGCATTAAATGCGCGCCTGCGCGCGCAGAGGTCAGAGCACGCGCGGGTGGCACACCGGACAGTCTACAGGACTTGTCCGGTGTGCCACCGGACAGCCAGGCGGGCCCACAAGACAGAGCTCCAATGATCGAACCCTAACGGCCGGGTGACGTGGCTGGCGCACCGGACACTGTCCGGTGCGCCCGTCGACTGCAGCCTTCACCAAACGGCTAGTTTGGTGGTTGGGGTTATAAATACCCCCAACCACCCCACATTCAAGTAATCCAAGTTTCCACCCTCCAACTACTTACAAGAGCTCTAGCATTCAATACAAGACACACCAAAGAGATCAAATCCTCTCCCAACTCCACACAAAGCGTTAGTGATTAGAGAGAGTGATTTGTCGTGTTCATTTGAGCTCTTGCACTTGGATCGCTTCTTTTCTTTCTCATTCTTTCTTGAGATCAAACTCACTTGTAATTGAGGCAAGAGACACCAATCGTGTGGTGGTCCTTGCGGGAACTTCGTGTTCCATTTGATTGAGAAGAAGAAGCTCACTCGGTCCGAGGGACCGTTTGAGAGAGGGAAAGGGTTGAAAGAGACCCGGTCTTTGTGACCACCTCAACGGGGAGTAGGTTTGCAAGAACCGAACCTCGGTAAAACAAATCCGCGTGTCACACTCTTTATTCGCTTGCGATTTGTTTTGCACCCTCTCTCTTGGACTCGATTATATTTCTAACGCTAACCCGGCTTGTAGTTATGATTAACTTTGTAAATTTCAGTTTCGCCCTATTCACCCCCCCTCTAGGCGACTTTCAATTGGTATCAGAGCCCAATGCTTCATTAGAGCCTAACCGCTCGAAGTGATGCCGGGAGATCACACCAAGAAGGAGATGGAGATCGGCGACAAGCCCACTACAAGCCACGGGAAGGCTTCATCGGAAGAGTCCCGCAACAAAAAGAAAGGGAAGGAAAAGAAATCCTCTTCCCACAAGTCGCATCGGAGTGGCGACAAGAAAAAGAAGATGAGGAAGGTGGTCTACTACGAGACCGATACTTCATCGCCTTCTACCTCCGGCTCCGACGCGCCGTCCGTTACTTCTAAGCGCCATGAGCACAAGAAGTTTAGTAAGATCCCCTTACACTATCCTCACATTCCTAAACACACACCTTTACTTTCCGTTCCATTAGGTAAACCACCAACTTTTGATGGTGAAGATTATGCTTGGTGGAGTGATATGATGCGATATCACCTAACCTCACTCCACAAAAGTATATGTGATATTGTTGAGTTTGGTGTACAGGTACCATCCGTAGGGGATGAAGATTATGATGAGGACGAAGTGGCCCAAATACAACACTTCAACTCCCAAGCCACAACTATACTCCTCACCTCTCTAAGTCGAGAGGAGTATAATAAGGTGCAAGGGTTGAAGAGTGCTAAGGAGATTTGGGACGTGCTAAAGACCACGCACGAAGGAGACAAGGTGACCAAGATCACCAAGCAGGAAACGATCGAGGGGGAGCTCGGTCGCTTCCGTCTTTGCCAAGGGGAGGAGCCACAAGATATGTACAACCGGCTCAAAACCTTGGTGAACCAAGTGCGCAACCTCGGGAGCAAGAAGTGGGATGACCACGAAGTGGTTAAGGTTATTCTTAGATCACTTGTTTTCCTTAACCCTACTCAAGTTCAATTAATTCGTGGCAATCCTAGATATACACTAATGACTCCCGAGGAAGTAATCGGGAATTTTGTGAGCTTTGAATTGATGATCAAAGGCTCAAAGAAGATCAACGAGCTCGATGGCCCCTCCATGCCCGAAGCACAACCGGTTGCATTCAAGGCAACGGAGGAGAAGAAGAAGGAGTCTACATCAAGTAGGCAACCAATCGATGCCTCCAAGCTCGACAATGAGGAGATGGCTTTAATCATCAAAAGCTTTCGCCAAATCCTCAAGCAACGGAAGGGGAAGGACTACAAATCCCGTTCCAAGAAGGTTTGCTACAAGTGTGGTAAGCCCGTTCACTTTATAGCTAAATGTCCATTATCAAGTGATAGTGACAGGGACAACGACAAGAAGGGGAGAAGAAAGGAGAAGAAGAGACACTACAAGAAGAAGGGCGGCGATGCCCATGTTTGCCGGGAGTGGGACTCCGACGAGAGCTCCACCGACTCCTCCTCCGACGAGGACGCCGCCAACATCGCCGTCACCAAGGGACTCCTCTTCCCCAACGTTGGCCACAAGTGCCTCATGGCAAAGGACGGCAAAAAGAAGAAGGTTAAATCCAAATCCTCCACTAGATATGAGTCCTCTAGCGATGATAATGCTAGTGATGAGGAAGATAATTTGCGTACTCTTTTTGCCAACCTAAACATGCAACAAAAAGAGAAATTAAATGAATTAGTTAGTGCTATTCATGAGAAGGATGATCTTTTGGACACCCAAGAGGACTTCCTTATTAAAGAAAATAAGAAGCATGTTAAGGTTAAAAATGCCTATGCTCTAGAAGTAGAAAAATGTGAAAAACTATCTAGTGAGCTAAGTACTTGCCATGAGACTATTGACAACCTTAGAAATGAAAATGCTAATTTATTAGCTAAGGTTGATTCAAATGTGTGTGATGTTTCAATTCCAAATCTTAGAAATGATAATGTTGATTTGCTCGCTAAGATTGAAGAATTGAACATTTCTCTTGCTAGCCTTAGGAATGAAAATGAAAAATTGCTTGCTAAGGCTAAAGAATTAGATGTTTGCAATGCTTCCATTTCCGACCTTAGAAGTAAAAATGATATATTGCATGCTAAGGTTGTAGAATTAAAATCTAGCAAACCCTCTACATCTATCACTGAGCATGTTACTATTTGTACTAGATGTAGAGATGTTGATGTTAATGCTATACATGATCACCTTACCATGATTAAACAACAAAATGATCATATAGCTAAATTAGATGCTAAAATTGCCGAGCATGAACTAGAAAATGAAAAATTTAAGTTTGCTCGTAGTATGCTTTATAATGGGAGACGCCCTGGCATTAAGGATGGCATTGGCTTCCAAAAGGGGGACAATGTCAAAATTAATGCCCCTCCTAAAAGATTGTCTAATTTTGTTAAGGGCAAGGATCCCATGCCTCAGGATAACGAGGGTTACATTTTATACCCTGCTGGTTATCCTGAGAGCAAAATTAGGAGAATTCATTCTAGGAAGTCTCACTCTGGCCCTAATCATGCTTTTATGTATAAGGGTGAGACATCTAGCTCTAGCCAACAAACCCGTGCTAAGTTGCCTAAGAAGAAAACTCCTAGTGCATCAAATGAACATAGCATTTCATTTAAAACTCTTGATGCATCTTATGTGTTAACTAACAAATCCGGCAAGGTAGTTGCCAAGTATATTGGGGGCAAACACAAGGGATCAAAGACTTGTGTTTGGGTACCCAAAGTTCTTGTGTCTAATGCCAAAGGACCCAAAACCATTTGGGTACCTAAAGTCAAGAACTAAAATTGTTTTGTAGGTTTATGCATCCGGGGGCTCAAGTTGGATAATCGACAGCGGGTGCACAAACCACATGACTGGGGAGAAGAAGATGTTCTCCTCCTACGAGAAAAACCAAGATCCCCAACGAGCTATCACATTCGGGGATGGAAACCAAGGTTTGGTCAAAGGATTGGGTAAAATTGCTATATCACCTGACCACTCCATTTCCAATGTTTTTCTTGTAGATTCCCTAGATTACAATTTGCTTTCCGTTTCACAATTATGTCAAATGGGCTACAACTGTCTCTTTACTGATGTAGGTGTCACTGTCTTTAGAAGAAGTGATGATTCAATAGCATTTAAGGGAGTATTAGAGGGTCAGCTATACTTGGTAGATTTTGATAGAGCTGAACTCGACACTTGCTTAATTGCTAAGACTAACATGGGTTGGCTCTGACACCACCGACTAGCCCATGTCGGGATGAAGAACCTTCATAAGCTTCTAAAAGGAGAGCACATTTTAGGTTTAACAAATGTTCATTTTGAGAAAGATAGGATTTGTAGCGCATGCCAGGCAGGGAAGCAAGTTGGTGCTCATCATCCACACAAAAACATCATGACGACTGACAGGCCACTGGAACTCCTACACATGGACCTATTCGGCCCGATAGCTTACATAAGCATCAGCGGGAGTAAGTACTGTCTAGTTATTGTGGATGGCTATTCTCGCTTCACTTGGGTATTCTTTTTGCAGGAAAAATCTCATACCCAAGAGACCTTAAAAGGATTCTTGAGACGGGCTCAAAATGAGTTCGGCTTAAGGATCAAGAAAATAAGAAGCGACAACGGGACGGAGTTCAAGAACTCTCAAATTGAAGGCTTCCTTGAGGAGGAGGGCATCAAGCATGAGTTCTTTTCTCCCTACACCCCACAACAAAATGGTGTAGTGGAGAGGAAGAATAGAACTCTATTGGACATGGCAAGAACCATGCTTGATGAGTACAAGACTTCGGAACGGTTTTGGGCCGAGGCGGTCAACACCGCCTGCTACTCCATCAACCGGTTGTATCTACACCGAATCCTCAAGAAGACATCATATGAACTCCTAACCGGTAAAAAGCCCAATATTTCATATTTTAGAGTCTTTGGTAGCAAATGCTTTATACTTGTTAAAAGAGGTAGAAAATCTAAATTTGCTCCTAAGACTGCAGAAGGCTTTTTACTAGGATATGATTCAAACACAAGGGCATATAGAGTCTTTAACAAGTCCACTGGACTAGTTAAAGTTTCTTGTGACGTTGTGTTTGATGAGACTAACGGCTCTCAAGTAGAGCAAGTTGATCTTGATGAGATAGGTGATGAAGAGGCTCCGTGCATCGCGCTAAGGAACATGTCCATTGGGGATGTGTGTCCTAAGGAATCTGAAGAGCCTCCAAATGCACAAGATCAACCATCCTCCTCAACGCAAGCATCTCCACCAACTCAAAATAAGGATGAGGCTCAGGTTGATGAAGAAGAAGATCAAAGAGATGAGCCACCTCAAGATGACGGCAATGATCAAGGGGGAGATGCAAATGATCAAGACAAGGAGGATGAAGAACCAAGGCCGCCACACCCAAGAGTCCACCAAGCAATCCAACGAGATCACCCCGTCGACACCATCCTCGGCGACATTCATAAGGGGGTAACCACTAGATCTCGTGTTGCACATTTTTGTGAGCATTACTCTTTTGTTTCCTCTATTGAGCCACACAAGGTAGAGGAAGCACTACAAGATTCGGATTGGGTGGTGGCGATGCAAGAGGAGCTCAACAACTTCACTAGGAACGGGGTATGACATTTAGTTCCACGTCCTAATCAAAATGTTGTAGGAACCAAGTGGGTCTTCCGCAACAAGCAAGACGAGCATGGTGTGGTGACAAGGAACAAAGCCCGACTTGTGGCCAAGGGATACTCACAAGTCGAAGGTTTGGATTTCGGTGAAACCTATGCACCCGTAGCTAGGCTTGAGTCAATTCGTATATTACTTGCCTATGCTACTTACCATGGATTTAAGCTTTACCAAATGGACGTGAAAAGTGCCTTCCTCAATGGACCAATCAAGGAAGAGGTCTATGTTGAGAAACCTCCCGACTTTGATGATAGTGAGTATCCTAATCATGTCTATAGGCTCTCTAAGGCGCTTTATGGGCTCAAGCAAGCCCCAAGAGCATGGTATGAATGCCTAAGAGATTTCCTTATTGCTAATGGCTTCAAAGTCGGAAAAGCCGATCCTACTCTATTTACTAAAACTCTTGACAATGATTTGTTTGTATACCAAATTTATGTTGATGACATTATCTTTGGGTCTACTAACGAATCTACATGTGAAGAATTTAGTAGGATCATGACACAGAAATTCGAGATGTCTATGATGGGGGAGTTGAAGTATTTCTTGGGATTTCAAGTGAAGCAACTCCAAGAGGGCACCTTCATTAGCCAAACAAAGTATATTCAAGATATCCTAAGCAAGTTTGGGATGAAGGATGCCAAGCCCATCAAGACACCCATGGGAACCAATGGGCATCTCGACCTCGACACGGGAGGTAAATCCGTAGATCAAAAGGTATACCGGTCGATGATAGGTTCACTACTCTATTTATGTGCATCTCGACCGGATATTATGCTTTCCGTATGCATGTGTGCAAGATTCCAAGCCGACCCTAAGGAAGCTCACCTTACGGCCGTAAAACGAATCTTGAGATATTTGGCTTATACTCCTAAGTTTGGGCTTTGGTATCCTAGGGGATCCACCTTTGATTTAATTGGTTATTCGGATGCCGATTGGGCGGGGTGTAAGATTAATAGAAAGAGCACATCGGGGACTTACCAGTTCTTGGGAAGATCCTTGGTGTCTTAGGCTTCAAAGAAGCAAAATTCCGTCGCTCTTTCTACCGCCAAAGCCGAGTATATTGCCGCAGGCCATTGTTGCGCGCAACTACTTTGGATGAGGCAAACCCTTAGGGACTATGGTTACAAATTAACCAAAGTTCCTCTTCTATGTGATAATGAGAGTGCAATCCACATGGCGGATAATCCCGTTGAGCATAGCCGCACTAAACACATAGCCATTCGGTATCATTTTCTAAGAGCATCTCCAACAACGTGACCTATAAAAATGCCTTATAATTTAAAAATAAGTAAATTTTATAGAACTTAGGGCACCAACAAAACACCCCGCTCCAACAGTAAAGCCCCAAATCTAGATTATAGGGCAGCCCACTACGGTGTAGTATATTTGAGGCACTTGAGAGGGTGCCCTATAGTTTTTTGACAAAATTTGTTGAATTGAGGCACTGTTGGAGTGGTTTTTTCTGTGTAGAGCCCTATATTTCGATTTGAGGCATTAGTTTGAGGCATTGTTGGAGATGCTCTAAGGGATCACCAACAAAAGGGAGATATCGAGATTGCATACATTAACACTAAAGATCAATTAGCCTATATCTTTACCAAGCCACTAGATGAACAAACTTTTAACAAACTTAGGCATGAGCTTAATATTCTTGATTCTAGGAATTTCTTTTGATGTCTTGCATACATAGCTCATAAATATACCTTTGATCATGTCTCTTTCATGTGCTATGACTAATGTGTTTTCAAGTATATTTCAAACCTAGTCATAGGTATATTGAAAGGAAATTGGAGTCTTCGGCGAAGACAAAGGCTTCCACTCCACTCCATGACTCATTCTTCGCCGTCGCTCCGAGCAACTCTCCGCATTTGGTATAATCTTCACTCATATTTTGTTTACCAAAGGGGAGAAAGTAGTTCCAAGGGCTCTAATAATTCCGTTTTTTGGCGATTTATGCCAAAGGGGGAGAGAGCATGAGCCCAAAGCAAAAGGACCGCACCACCATCAATTTCAAAAATTTTAGTCTTTCAATTTGGTTTTAAAGAAGGATTTTCAAATTGGTATCTTATTTGTGATGTAATTTCAAATTGGTATACCCTCTTCAAAATTAACATCAAAACCCTCTTGAGCACTAAGAGGAGGAATTTATTGAGGGGGAGTTTTGTTTAGTCAAGGGAAAAGCATTTGAAACAGGGGGGAGAAAATTTCAAATCTTGAAAATGCTTCACAAAATTTTATTCATTTACCTTTGACTATTTGCAAAAGGACTTTGAAAAGGATTTACACAAGAATTTGCAAAAACAAAACAAGTGGTGCAAGCGTGGTCCAAAATGTTAAAATTAAAGAAACAATCCATGCGTATCTTATAAGTATTTATATTGGCTCAATTCTAAGTAACCTTTGCACTTACATTATGCAAACTAGTTCAATTATGCACTTCTATATTTGCTTTTGTTTGTGTTGGCATCAATCACCAAAAAGGGGGAGATTGAAAGGGAATTAGGCTTACACCTATATTCCTAATTGATTTTGGTGGTTGAATTGCCCAACACAAATAATTGGACTAACTAGTTTGTTCTAGTCTATAAGTTATACAGGTGCCAAAGGTTCACAAAAAGCCAATAAAAAGACCAAGAAAAGGGTTCAATAAAAAGAGCAAGGGATAACCGAAGTGTGCCCTGGTCTGGCACAACGGACTGTCCGGTGTGCCACCGGACAGTGTCCGGTGCGCCAGGGGACTCCAAGCTAAACTTCGCACCTTCGGGAATTCTCAGAGGCGCTTCGCTATAATTCACCGGACTGTCCGGTGTACCACCGGACAGTGTCCGGTGCCCCAAGGGAGAGCAACTCTGAACCCGCCAGCTTCGGATTTCCGATCCGCTAAAATTCACCGGACATGTCCGGTGCACACCGGACTGTCCGGTGAGCCAGCGGAGCAATGGCTACTTCGCGCGCAACGGTCGACTGCAACGCATTAAATGCGCGCCTGCGCGCGCAGAGGTCAGAGCACGCGCAGGTGGCACACCGGACAGTCTACAGGACTTGTCCGGTGCGCCACCGGACAGCCTGGTGGGCCCACAAGACAGAGCTCCAACGGTAGAACCCTAATGGCCGGGTGACGTGGCTGGCGCACCGGACTGTCCGGTGCGCCCGTCGACTGCAGCCTTCACCAAACGGCTAGTTTGGTGGTTGGGGTTATAAATACCTCCAACCACCCCACATTCAAGTAATCCAAGTTTCCACCCTCCATCTACTTACAAGAGCTCTAGCATTCAATACAAGACACACCAAAGAGATCAAATCCTCTCCCAACTCCACACAAAGCGTTAGTGATTAGAGAGAGTGATTTATCGTGTTCATTTGAGCTCTTGCACTTGGATCGCTTCTTTTCTTTCTCATTCTTTCTTGAGATCAAACTCACTTGTAATTGAGGCAAGAGACACCAATCGTGTGGTGGTCCTTGCGGGAACTTCGTGTTCCATTTGATTGAGAAGAAGAAGCTCACTCGGTCTGAGGGACCGTTTGAGAGAGGGAAAGGGTTGAAAGAGACCCGGTATTTGTGACCACCTCAACGGGGAGTAGGTTTGCAAGAACCGAACCACGGTAAAACAAATCCGCGTGCCACACTCTTTATTCACTTGCGATTTGTTTTGCACCCTCTCTTTTGGACTCGATTATATTTCTAACGCTAACCCGACTTGTAGTTGTGATTAACTTTGTAAATTTCAGTTTCGCCCTATTCACCCCCCCTTTAGGCGACTTTCAGAGTCCTTAGACCACGAATGGCCAAGTGATCGGGATCATCTGGAGTGCCTGGGCCGGCAAATGGGTCATATGTGCAAGGAACTAACACCGTTTGCAGGTATGTACTATCCACTATGCGTTGGACACCACGGCGGGCTAGTAGAAACTATGCTGAAAAGCACTCCCAATGAGGCTTTAGGGTAGCATGGTGTCCACAGACCCCTTCTGGATATCTTTCAGGAGTTGTCTAAGTTGGTCGACTGGGATACACCATTGTTTTACCTTTGTATGGCGCTTCTTGTATAGATCTTTGCTGATGAAGACAAAGGACTTGGCACATTTATGGAATCGTCGTGCCTCTGTTTCGATGGAATAGTCTTGGTATAGTGACCTTCAGTCATCGGTGAGACTCGACAGGGTGGTCTCGCTTCCTATAACAGCAAAGGTTTCGGCGGACAGTCGAGGGTTGGACCCTAAGGGAGGCTGTGAGACTTCTTGGGTCGGCGGACAGGCGCATGAGGGTCGACCATTCTCGCACTGGGTTTCACCATAACAAACGATCAACTTGAAGAGGTCGTTAGAGAAGACCCCTGCTGAGATGGTTCCTCGCCCAGACTATATTTTTGCCAGAGCGTCTACTGCTTCGTTATCCCATCGAGAACATGGTTTAATTCAAGGCATCAAATTTGTCCTCGAGGCAGCGTACTTCCTTACAATACACCGCCATCTTGGGGTCACGACACTTCGAATCTTTCATTACTTGTCTGATGACGAGTTGGGAGTTGCCCTAGACATTCAGACGTCTGATGCCCAACTCAACGGTGATATATAGTCCATTCACGAGGGCCTCAGATTCCACCACGTTTTTTGAGGTCATGAAGCGGAGGCAAATGGCATACTACAATGTTCCCCTAATGCTGAGATGAGAATGACCCTGCTGCCAGTCCCTTCATTAGCAAGCCATTGAAGTACATAATCCAGTACTCCTTCTCTGTCGGCATGGGTATCGTCTAGACTTCAGTCCATTCCACGATGATGTCGATGAGGACCTGTGATTTAATTATCGTTCATGGGATGTATGAAATTCCATATCTCATCAGCTTGAGGGCCCATTTTGCGATCCTTGAAGTTGCTTTCGGTTTATGGATAACCTTGTGCTAGAGGGAAAATCCTCCGGCTGGGTGGCAGAACACACCCGCCCTAATCCTAAGATGAGGAGGGGGCCTAAGCGTTTTGCCTGTCTGGTGAATGGTGGATGAACACAAGAAGACTCGAGGGATTATAGTGGTTCAGGCCGCCGGAGCATAATACCCTACGTCCACTGCGTGTTAGTTGTATTGAGTGTAATTGAGCGTGTCCCCTGTAACGCTGTGTGCCTTCCCTTTTATAGTTTAAGGGAGGCACAAACAAGGATGCTGAGCCCCGACACGCGGGTCCAGGAGCATAATGGAAGAAATACATTATGTGAATAACTATTGTTGACAGAGTAACGCATGAGTAATCAGCGAGAGTCATGATGACTGCAGTCCATGCATCATTGATAGGCAGTAACCCTTCTCTTGGAAACGTACGAGTAATGGTGAGTCATTGCTCTCGATATGGTAACGTGTGAGTAACTGCACGACCCACGTATCATGGACTGAGCACGCCGCGTGTCAGTGGAATGGATAGGCGCACGTCTTATCCGTAATGAATGCGAAGGCGCGTGTAGCCCAGAGGCGTCATGCCAGGTTCCGCCTTTTGGCTTATGCCGCGTGCAGTATGCCACATGGCAGCATCGGGTCTCTGCCTGAGCAGGGAGCAGGAGTGTATGCGGATAGATCCGGATCCCACCAGACCAGGTCTGTACACGTGTCGGCACCAGACCCCCGCCTGGGCCCTGATTAAGGCCCGGGTGTGTTCTGTCCTGGAACCTTGGAACCCTACTGTGGGCGGTCCGGATCCCATACGGGGGGGGGGGGTCCGGATCCCATTCTAGGAGTCTGGTCCGTACACGTGGGTGTCCTGGACCAAACTTGGAGGTCCGGACTGTATATCCAGGGGTCCGACACTTTCCCATGGGGGCCGGACTCACTGTTGATGCCTTGGAGTATATCACTTTCTCTGGGGCCCTGGACCCGCCCATGTGGTGGGGTTAGGCGCTGTTGCGGACCCAGAGTAGTCGCCCGAGGCTGGAGCGAGTCATGGCTTGGTCCCACATACAGCTCTTTTACCACGCGACTAAGAGTAGCCGCGTGGGTACTATGCTTTTATACAGCAGTAAGGGGTACCCTAGTTTCAGGGTACCGACAGTGGCCCCTCGGGCCCACCTCAGGGGAGGATGCGAGCCTGCAGGTGGGGCCAAAGCTTGTACTTTGCCTCAACATGGCCTGATTGGTGATTGGCGCGCTGTGACGGAACCTCCCAAGTAATTAGACCCACCTACAGTTGTCCTTGTCCAACGGACCTCAGACAACCCTGCAGGTGCACCTGACCACTTGACAAGTTCGGTATCCGAATTTCTTTACCTTTTCCAAGAGCGTTTCACCCGTCACGCAGACATTACAATTCATCGGAGATACAGAAATGCGGAAGCAGTTACAATAATTTACTTTTATTGAAAAGTAAGATAGTGTTTAATATTTACAGACCAGAACATACTATATGAGTGCTGAGTATTATTATTACATACCATGGGGGCAAAAACTTCTCCCCAAATAGACAGTAAAAAGTTTAAACGGAGGGCCTTCCCTCCCGCAGCTCTAGTCTTGGTTCTCCTCTTTGGGTACCACCTTTGAACAGAAACAACAAAAGTTTGTCGCTTCTTCACCTAAAACAACATGGGACAAAGCCCTGAGTACGAATTGTACTTTCGCAAGACTTACCCGACAAAGTAAAAGACTCTCAAGGATATGCTGGATTAGGGAATCAAGGAGAGGCTTTAGCAAGAATCAACTTAGATACTTTTGCAGAAATAGCTTACTAAAGTGAGTCCTTACTTTCAACATTTTAATGCTAGATTAAGTATTAATAGACCTTGTTTGCATCTAGTATAATTTCACCATCTCATCAACAAAACATCATTTTTATTCATGAGGTTCACATCCTGACTTAGGTTGTAGGGCAGTGATCAAGTCTCCACTGTCCGGGGATATAACGGCGATCCGAATCGATTTACTCAGCTGAGGATCTCTAACCACACGACATATGTAGCACTTAACCCTTGCATATGTCAACTCGCCACCGGGGTTCTTAAGACCAGATCAGGTTCACGCCAACCGAGAGCACAGATACACCACCGTCCAGCCTCTTGCCACGGAGGGTACACGCTACTCTTGCCATCTCTCCATGCCCATAGCGTGTTATCTTATTCTGGTATTAGTCTGCCCGAGGCAAAGCTTACCCTGTCCCATTTCCAGGGCATGTGGCCAGTTAAGATAGTCCTTGATCAGCAAGCCTACATACGCATCCAATCCTTAATCAACCTAGGTAGAACATCACCTGTTCCTAGCCCAAGTCCTGATTTAAGTACTTCCACCCTTAGGATTGTTTGTATTCCTTAGGATGAAAAGAGCATCAAAGGGAACTTTGCAGTAAGATCCCACCACGCTCTCAATGAAAATATTCTTGCAGGTAGAAGCCATCTTTCCTCAGGATAACCCCTGAGCTAGGCCTTAATGCAAAAGACAACCTCTATCCACAAGATCCGAGCAGGGCTAAGCATTTTTGTAAATCATATTTTGATACTTCACCAGAAGTATCTATAAAGGTATGGATATCAAGGAAGGCAATGCATCAAAGGATTTCCAAGTAACTCCTATAAACCTAATGCACATTTCACTAGACTTAAAGTGTGCAAAAATTATTTAAAAAAACACAAGGAAGGGTTTGCATGCACCGGGGCTTGCCTTGGTTTATAGGTGAATCAGGCTCGGACGCGCAGATGTCAAAATAGAAACAGCTGCCTACCTGATTGTAACACCCGGTTTTAAAGGGACAAAACCGGGTGCATCTCATACATGCGCCAAGAAGACAACATATATAATAACAGAGTGTATAGAGATAAATGTCATAAAACATCAGAGTACTTATTACATAGCGGAAGTCTTATTACAAAATAAAATAATAAAGATAAAGCGAACTAAGGATCGCCGGCGCCAATGTCGACCGAGACACGCCACCTAGATCAGATCGAACTCCTCAGTGTTAGGCGGCTCCTCTTCGACCACCTGCTCTTCTCCTGTGGGGGGGGTGTGAGACAGCAAGAGTGAGCTCACATACGTTCATAGCTCAACAAGTCGTGGGGAATAATGTGGCATGAACTCACCAAAGGTGGGAGTTCATGTAGTGTAAGGCTGATCAATGAAATAGAGGTTGAGGCTGAGCATTGCTTTTATAAGTTGGTCAAAATTTTATTAGCAATTACTAAGTGTAAGTAAATACCAAACCTTAATAATAATAAAGAACAGTAATAGTAAAATAATCCCAAATGCGATGCAAATGTCAAATTGAATTTAAGTTCCATAATTAATCATGTGAGGGTCCGAGCCGCTCTTGACCGTGAGCACGGCTAGTATACTAGTTTTACACTCTGCAGAGGTTGCGCATCTTTACCCACAAGTCGTGTATCCCATGTCGCCTGGGTTTGCAAGGCCCTTAGACACTACCGAGGTGAATGGCTAGGGATCCACTACGAGGCCTTTACAAAGTTCCACTAGCTTCCGAAAACCCGCTACAGTTTATAGGAAGATCCAGTACAGGGTTCCTGGCTGACAGCCATCGCAGCAAAATCAACCAGGGACCTCCCCGCACTGACCTCTCCCCTACTGCCCTTGCCCCTTTCAGGTAAGGTAGTCTTCCACTAGCTTTCCTAATTAGTCAGCCAAGGGCGTCCCATTATACCCTTGTGGTAGCACTGTTTTCCCGGGTGGTCGCTCCATGTTCCCATTAATTTAATGATCTTAACATGAACAATAATAATAACAAGTTAATAACAGAATAATCATGAATAGTGTATCTCCATACCCAATCCACATAAAGCAATAGCAAGTACTACCCAAAAATATTTCAGGGGTGAACAAGGTATAGAGGTAATCAAAACTGGGGTAACATAAAGGCTCCCATCAAAATTATCCTATGCAGATCATTAAAATTAATAAGAACATGGCTGGGAAAGTAAGTGATCAAGGGCACAACTTGCCTGCAATGAGCTCCTGCTCAGCTACTTCTACTTGTTGAAGCTCAGGTTCCACAGTGGGTTGCTCGTCTACTCGCATCAACACAATACATACATAGTATAGCCAAAATCAACATCACACCAAGCATGTAAATAAAATATGCAGTAAAAATCTACATATCAAAATGAAACCATAGGAACTGGAATCACTAAATTTGGAGTTATATATTTCAAGTTATGAATTTCTGTAGCTTTTATGTATTTAATACAAGATTAAGTATTAGATAAATTTAAATGAGCCTTTCATGCCAAAACAGAGGCACAAATGCGCAGACAATATTATTACAAAAATTTAGGAACTGGAATGGACCAATTTGGAGTTTATATGAATTTTCTATGAATTATTGAAGTTCTAGTAATTATTTTCATATTGAAAATCCATTTTCTATTTCATTTATTCAAATTAAATGATCTCTGGACTGGGCCTCCATTTCTGCGAACTACAGGGGCTTCGGAGCAAGTTTTCCAAGACACTGGAAACAGGGTCCCAGGACGGCGGGTTTATTTCAATGAAACCGAGGGGCCAAAGTGTAAATCCGCGCCCGCGAAGGGGTATGCAGTGCCCGCAGCCGTCCGATCAAGCGCGAACGGTCAAGATTAGACCGGCGCTGATCACTACTCCACTCCTACTATCTACCGTAGGATTCAGGATCTACGCTCGAGATCTGCCCACGCCCCACATCGCGTTAGAACCGATGGATCGAATCCCAACGGTCCACAACCGATTGCGTAAACACACGCCTAGCTATCCTCGGATCAGCATCCAACGGTCCAGGATCATCGCCCCCAACGGGCCACGCACGAACGGTGGCGCTGCCCACCCGACCACGGCGGAGGCCATGGCCGGCGCGCCCAATCCCCGAATGTGGACCCCCAAACTTAAATCTGAACTGCGCTATACGTAGAGGAGGACGAGGTGATCCGTTTGGACGGGTTTCTTACCAAGATTAGAGGCGGCGAGTACCCTGTCCGCGGCGTGGGGCGGGTCCCTGGTGGTGTTAGCTCGCCGGTGAGCAATTCGCTGCACACCCTAATCGCTCCGCGCCCAAGGTTGCCACGCAACGATTCCAGGAGACCCGAGGAAGGTTTGGCGCCAACGGCGAGGCCCCGGCTAGCCGCGAACACGGGAGTGGACTGTCGACGGCGGCGACTCGGACGAGTTTGCAATGGCTATGACGGCGGTGGAAACCAGCTGCGCGATAGAGTCGCACGAGGTGGACGCGGGATTAGACTAGGGCGCGGCGGAACGACTCAGGGCTAAATACACCGAGGCGAAGTCGCACCGGACCAACCGAAATGCGCGGCGCGGCGAGGTCACCATGTGGAGGATTCGCGGCTTCTGTTACGTGAAGGAGACGGGCCCGACATGTGGGTCCCACATGTCAGCGGCGTTTGAGACGAGCGCGCACACGAGAGACCGACGAGCGGGGACCAGCTGTCGGCGCGTGCGGGCGGGAGCTTGGGCCGCACGGGTGAAAAACGGTTACTGGGCCAGATTTAGGAACCCGAGGCCCAACTGGCCTTCTATTCTTTTTCTTTTATCTTCTTCTTTCTATTTTCTTCATTTCCAAATCCAATTGAATTCAAGTTTGAATTCAAACTTGATGGCTCATCATTTACAATGTATTTGTATAGTTAACAGTAGTAAGTTTAAGGATATCAATTTTTTTATATATATTTTTATATCATTTCTCTTTTTCTTATTTCCCAAACTCTGGAATTTCTTTTAGGATTTAACTCCCCATTGGGGTATTAACCTAATTAATAATATTATTATTTTTTGTTTACCATATTTTTGTATAATCACAAAATGCACACAAGGTAAGATCCAGCATGATGCACAAGTTATTTAGGTTTTCTTGGTTCTAATTGTTCACTTAACTAGTGTTGATCACATGCAATAATTGGTAGAGGCCACAAACCATTGAGATTAACTCTATTCTCTTTATTACACTTTTGAGCATTACAAATCCTACCCCCCTTAAAAATAATCTCGTCCTCGAGATTTAAGAAGATCTAGAGAAAAGGTGGGGAAAATCTATACGAAGCTCTTCTTCTCTTTCCCACGTTGCTTCATCTTGACCGTGGTGACTCCACTGCACTTTGCACATCTTTATGACCTTATTCCTCGTAACTCGAGTCAAAGTATCTAAAATCTTGACGGGGTACTCAGCATAAGTCAAATCCTCTTGAACACTAAGGTCCTCCATTGGTAACTGTTCTTCAGGCACCCTGAGACATTTCTTCAGCTGAGATACATGAAAGACATCGTGAACATCCACGAGATGATCCGGTAACTCCAATTGGTATGCAACCTCTCCCACTCGCTTTAAGATTAAGAAGGGTCCAATAAAGCGAGGGGACAACTTTCCTTTGACTTTGAACCTTCTCATGCCCCGGAGTGGTGACACCTTCAAATAGACATAATCTCCCTCTTTAAACTCAAGCAGTCTTCTCCGGGTATCAGCATAACTTTTCTGCCTGGATTGTGCAGTTCTCAAATTCTCCCTTATTTGCTGAACTTGTTCCTCTGCTTCTTGTATAATCTCAGGTCCAAACAACTGCCTTTCACCAGTTTGATTCCAATACAAGGGAGTCCTGCACTTTCTGCCATACAAAGCCTCAAACGGTGACATCTTCAAGCTGGCCTGATAGCTATTATTATATGAGAACTCCGCATACGGTAGACTCTTATCCCAACTACCACCATGCTTAAGAGCACAAGCTCTTAACATATCTTCCAGTACTTGGTTAGTCCTCTCAGTCTGCCCATCAGTCTGTGGATGGTAAGCCGAACTAAAATTCAATCTCGTATCCAATGACTCGTGCAACTTCTTCCAATATCGAGAGGTAAACTGTGGTCCCCGGTCTGACACAATCTTCTTTGGCACACCATGTAGGCAGACAATCCGTGCCATGTACAACTCTGCTAACTTGGCTCCTGAATACGTGGTCTTTACTGGAATAAAGTGGGCTACCTTGGTTAGCCTGTCCACAATCACCCATATAGAATCATAACCAGCAGACGTGCGGGGTAATCCAACAATGAAGTCCATGCCAATCTCTTCCCATTTCCACTCAGGTATCTTTAGTGGGTGTAGTAGTCCGGCTGGCCTCTGGTGTTCAGCCTTAACTCTTCGACACACATCGCACATAGCCACATGTGCAGCCACATCTCTCTTTAGTCCATACCACCAATACTTTTGCTTTAAATCTTGATACATCTTAGTGCTCCCAGGGTGGATAGAATAAACTGAATCATGTGCCTCCTTCAATATGGTTTCCCGAAGACTATCGATATCGGGAACACAGATCCGATTCTTGAACCATATCGTGCCTTGCTCATCCTCTGTGAACTCTGGGCCTCTACCCTCTGTTATCAGATCCTTGATCTCCTGGATTTTGGCATCACCAACCTGACCTTTACGAATTTCTTGCTCCAAGGTAGGTTCCAATTCAATAGTAACTCCTTCCGTATGTGTAACAATTCCCAGGTTGAGTCTCTCAAAATCTTTTGCTAATTCATCAGGTAGCTGGACAACGAAAGCGGAGTGAACATGTTCCTTCCGACTCAAGGCATCTGCAACCAAATTTGCCTTGCCTGGGTGATAGTGAATCTCCAAATCATAATCCTTAATGAGCTCCAACCAACGGTGTTGCCTAAGGTTGAGATCCTTCTGAGTGAATATGTACTTCAAACTCTTATGATCCGTGTATACTTGGCACTTAGTTCCCATAATGTAGTGTCTCCAAATCTTAAGTGCATGCACAACGGCAGCCAACTCTAAGTCATGGGTGGGGTAGTTCAATTCATGCTTCCGCAACTGACGAGATGCATAGGCAATCACATGTCCTTCTTGCATGAGCACACATCCAAGTCCTTGGCCACATGCATCACAGTAAATGTCAAATCCCTTCTGCAGATCTGGCATAATCAATACTGGAGGTGACATCAATCTCTCCTTCAATTGATCAAAACTCTCTTGGCATTTCTCATCCCACTTAAATTCTCTTCCTTTCTCCAAAAGCGATGTCATGGGCTTAGCAATCTTAGAAAATCCTTCAATAAATCTCCGATAATATCCTGCGAGTCCCAAGAAACTCCGAATCTCCGTAACTGTAGTGGGCACTCTCCACTCCATTATCTCCTTTACTTTAGCAGGATCCACAGCTATTCCTCCATTAGAAATAATATGACCAAGGAATGGCACCCTGTCAATCCAAAACTCGCACTTGCTAAACTTAGCGTAGAGTTGATTATCTCGCAGCTTTTGTAGCACCAACCTTAGATGTTGTTCATGATCACTTTCATTCCTAGAATAGATCAGAATATCGTCGATAAACACCACGACGAATCTGTCCAAATACTCCATAAACACCTTATTCATCAAATTCATGAAATAAGCTAGTGCATTGGTCAATCCAAACGACATAACAGTAAACTCATATAATCCATATCGAGTCGAGAATGCTGTCTTGGGAATATCCGATGGTCTAATTCTCATCTGATGGTAACCCGATCGGAGATCAATCTTCGAGAATACTCTAGCACCTCTCATCTGATCAAATAAATCCTCAATACGGGGCAACGGATACTTGTTCTTCACCGTAACATCATTAAGAGATCTATAATCCACACACATCCCTTGCGATCCTTCTTTCTTCTGTACAAATAGAACCGACGCTCCACAAGGTGAAGAATTCGGACGAATGTATCCAGCATCTTGTAACTCAGTTAACTGCTTCTTAAGTTCCTTCAACTCCTCTACGGACATCCTATATGGCCGTTTAGAAATAGGGGCAGTTCCAGGTAGGAGATCAATCACAAACTCAACTTCAAATCTTTGTCCTTTGGAACTAGTGAGTTCTACGGTTCCCTTAGCACAGTGTATATACTGCCTTTGACTTTCTTAACCATGACATACCAAGGATTACGTCTATAGTGCTCTCTTCTAACACTATAGGGGTTGCCCATCTGGGTTAGAAACACAGGGTAAGGAAGCAAGGATTGCAGACAAGGCGAGTAATTACGAGAAATGTTACTGCGGGGGATTTATTAGCTAAGTAGATTAGTGTGTTATCCACTAAAGCTAATAAATTACCTTATGGTGGTACATGCTAAGATGCCCGTCTATACTATTTCAATCAATCAAAGAAGCAAATCAGACATTGATCATCAGAACAATCAAACAACATTTTTAAATATAGAAAATAGTTTTGATTTTGTCTTAGGCTTCCTATCTCTTAAAAATGTCATAGGGGTACGGATTCCAAGGTGTGAAATCTGTCTTGTCTCAGAGTAGAAAAGGTAAGAATCGTCAGAGTAGAACAGTAGAAGGTGAGACATGATCAAGATAAGTGTAGAGAGAATCAGAGTAAGGTAAGTATAGAATGAATCAGAATAAGATAAGTAGGTAAGGGTTTTGTCCATTTCTATCTAGGTTTCGTCCTACAGTCAACATTTCCTCTGATACCACTTCTGTAACACCCGGTTTTAAAGGGACAAAACCGGGTGCATCTCATACATGCGCCAAGAAGACAACATATATAATAACAGAGTGTATAGAGATAAATGTCATAAAACATCAGAGTACTTATTACATAGCGGAAGTCTTATTACAAAATAAAATAATAAAGATAAAGCGAACTAAGGATCGCCGGCGCCAATGTCGACCGAGACACGCCACCTAGATCAGATCGAACTCCTCAGTGTTAGGCGGCTCCTCTTCGACCACCTGCTCTTCTCCTGTGGGGGGGGGGTGTGAGACAGCAAGAGTGAGCTCACATACGTTCATAGCTCAACAAGTCGTGGGGAATAATGTGGCATGAACTCACCAAAGGTGGGAGTTCATGTAGTGTAAGGCTGATCAATGAAATAGAGGTTGAGGCTGAGCATTGCTTTTATAAGTTGGTCAAAATTTTATTAGCAATTACTAAGTGTAAGTAAATACCAAACCTTAATAATAATAAAGAACAGTAATAGTAAAATAATCCCAAATGCGATGCAAATGTCAAATTGAATTTAAGTTCCATAATTAATCATGTGAGGGTCCGAGCCGCTCTTGACCGTGAGCACGGCTAGTATACTAGTTTTACACTCTGCAGAGGTTGCGCATCTTTACCCACAAGTCGTGTATCCCATGTCGCCTGGGTTTGCAAGGCCCTTAGACACTACCGAGGTGAATGGCTAGGGATCCACTACGAGGCCTTTACAAAGTTCCACTAGCTTCCGAAAACCCGCTACAGTTTATAGGAAGATCCAGTACAGGGTTCCTGGCTGACAGCCATCGCAGCAAAATCAACCAGGGACCTCCCCGCACTGACCTCTCCCCTACTGCCCTTGCCCCTTTCAGGTAAGGTAGTCTTCCACTAGCTTTCCTAATTAGTCAGCCAAGGGCGTCCCATTATACCCTTGTGGTAGCACTGTTTTCCCGGGTGGTCGCTCCATGTTCCCATTAATTTAATGATCTTAACATGAACAATAATAATAACAAGTTAATAACAGAATAATCATGAATAGTGTATCTCCATACCCAATCCACATAAAGCAATAGCAAGTACTACCCAAAAATATTTCAGGGGTGAACAAGGTATAGAGGTAATCAAAACTGGGGTAACATAAAGGCTCCCATCAAAATTATCCTATGCAGATCATTAAAATTAATAAGAACATGGCTGGGAAAGTAAGTGATCAAGGGCACAACTTGCCTGCAATGAGCTCCTGCTCAGCTACTTCTACTTGTTGAAGCTCAGGTTCCACAGTGGGTTGCTCGTCTACTCGCATCAACACAATACATACATAGTATAGCCAAAATCAACATCACACCAAGCATGTAAATAAAATATGCAGTAAAAATCTACATATCAAAATGAAACCATAGGAACTGGAATCACTAAATTTGGAGTTATATATTTCAAGTTATGAATTTCTGTAGCTTTTATGTATTTAATACAAGATTAAGTATTAGATAAATTTAAATGAGCCTTTCATGCCAAAACAGAGGCACAAATGCGCAGACAATATTATTACAAAAATTTAGGAACTGGAATGGACCAATTTGGAGTTTATATGAATTTTCTATGAATTATTGAAGTTCTAGTAATTATTTTCATATTGAAAATCCATTTTCTATTTCATTTATTCAAATTAAATGATCTCTGGACTGGGCCTCCATTTCTGCGAACTACAGGGGCTTCGGAGCAAGTTTTCCAAGACACTGGAAACAGGGTCCCAGGACGGCGGGTTTATTTCAATGAAACCGAGGGGCCAAAGTGTAAATCCGCGCCCGCGAAGGGGTATGCAGTGCCCGCAGCCGTCCGATCAAGCGCGAACGGTCAAGATTAGACCGGCGCTGATCACTACTCCACTCCTACTATCTACCGTAGGATTCAGGATCTACGCTCGAGATCTGCCCACGCCCCACATCGCGTTAGAACCGATGGATCGAATCCCAACGGTCCACAACCGATTGCGTAAACACACGCCTAGCTATCCTCGGATCAGCATCCAACGGTCCAGGATCATCGCCCCCAACGGGCCACGCACGAACGGTGGCGCTGCCCACCCGACCACGGCGGAGGCCATGGCCGGCGCGCCCAATCCCCGAATGTGGACCCCCAAACTTAAATCTGAACTGCGCTATACGTAGAGGAGGACGAGGTGATCCGTTTGGACGGGTTTCTTACCAGGATTAGAGGCGGCGAGTACCCTGTCCGCGGCGTGGGGCGGGTCCCTGGTGGTGTTAGCTCGCCGGTGAGCAATTCGCTGCACACCCTAATCGCTCCGCGCCCAAGGTTGCCACGCAACGATTCCAGGAGACCCGAGGAAGGTTTGGCGCCAACGGCGAGGCCCCGGCTAGCCGCGAACACGGGAGTGGACTGTCGACGGCGGCGACTCGGACGAGTTTGCAATGGCTATGACGGCGGTGGAAACCAGCTGCGCGATAGAGTCGCACGAGGTGGACGCGGGATTAGACTAGGGCGCGGCGGAACGACTCAGGGCTAAATACACCGAGGCGAAGTCGCACCGGACCAACCGAAATGCGCGGCGCGGCGAGGTCACCATGCGGAGGATTCGCGGCTTCTGTTACGTGAAGGAGACGGGCCCGACATGTGGGTCCCACATGTCAGCGGCGTTTGAGACGAGCGCGCACACGAGAGACCGACGAGCGGGGACCAGCTGTCGGCGCGTGCGGGCGGGAGCTTGGGCCGCACGGGTGAAAAACGGTTACTGGGCCAGATTTAGGAACCCGAGGCCCAACTGGCCTTCTATTCTTTTTCTTTTATCTTCTTCTTTCTATTTTCTTCATTTCCAAATCCAATTGAATTCAAGTTTGAATTCAAACTTGATGGCTCATCATTTACAATGTATTTGTATAGTTAACAGTAGTAAGTTTAAGGATATCAATTTTTTTATATATATTTTTATATCATTTCTCTTTTTCTTATTTCCCAAACTCTGGAATTTCTTTTAGGATTTAACTCCCCATTGGGGTATTAACCTAATTAATAATATTATTATTTTTTGTTTACCATATTTTTGTATAATCACAAAATGCACACAAGGTAAGATCCAGCATGATGCACAAGTTATTTAGGTTTTCTTGGTTCTAATTGTTCACTTAACTAGTGTTGATCACATGCAATAATTGGTAGAGGCCACAAACCATTGAGATTAACTCTATTCTCTTTATTACACTTTTGAGCATTACACTGATGTTCCTCAGGTGGTGGTGGTGGAGTCTTCTCTTCTACTTCAACTTCTTCTTCGTTTGCTATATATAGCCAAGTATAATAATGAATGCTCATGTAATGCTCATGAGAGTGCAAAGATAATAAAGGTTTATTATCTAAAGTCTTGAATACAATTTTCCTTCACGGATATCCGAGAACTTAGGGTTGCCGGAGTCAATTGTGAAGTTCAAAAGGCAGGGGGTAGGGTTTTGGGTCCTAAGTATCAAACAAGGTCCAAATCATACCAAACTCTACCCAAGGCTTCTAAATGATGTATAAAGGTCATCTAAAAAGTTTGGGGATTTTTGGGATTATTATTTATTTTCTAAAATTCTAGGAACAAGGTTTTAGGCTATTTTAAATGCTCCAAAATTCCCTATTTGACCTAAAAATCATAAAACTATTTTTATTAAATACTACGGAAAATAAGGAACCTAGGAAAATTTGTTTGACATTTTTACCATTTTTCTACAATTTTCTACAAATTTCTCAAAGTTTTGCAGAAAATGAAAAGATAAAAGCTTAAACAATTCTGGGCCAAATCTAGCCTAGGCGGCCCAACTCAAGTGGAAAGCGCGCGCCCACGCCTGCGCTGCGGACTTTGCAGAAAGGACCTTGGTTTATTGAATAACTGGAAGCGGGGTCATGGCACTATTTGACTGAGTCGCTGACAGATGCAGAAAAGCCCCTGAAGTTCTATTCCTTTACCGCGCCAGGACCACGACGGTGAGCGACGCGGCAGAGCTCCGGCGAGCCCGTGTACCGGCCGATTCACGCAAGGACCGACGCCCTTCTTCGACCTAAACCAGATTCGGGACCTAGTGAATGTTCCCCTCAGTCAATTTCATGAATGGCTAACCAAATGTCTCTGGCCACGGTGACCACGCACCCCGGGAACAACTCAAGATGTTCCCGATGATCTACTTCGGTTCAGCACAATTGGTTGGGTCGATAAGTTATCAGAACACACAGGGATGCTAGAACAAGACCAAAGACAACATGATCGGACCTGATTTGCGCTGGCAACGGCGAGGTGTTCTTGCGGCGTGTTTGAACCGATTTGGGGGAACTATATAATTCGAGCTCGCTGGTGATCAACTGAGGGTGATTCTTGGTGGCTGGATGCTTGACTACCCTATGGAGCTCACAGTGGCCACAATTTATAGAGTGCAACAGCGATGGCGCTCAATTTGGCAGAAAGGTGCTGGCGGCCGGAGAGAAAAAGGGCACTGGTACTTGGGACAGATGGCTTTCACCGTGGCGGCTCCTCCTGCGATCACCGGACATGCACTCCGTGATTCACCATGATGCGGGCTAACGCTTAAGCACGTGGCGTGCACCGGTGACAGATCAACGACGGTGAAGGTTATCCGATCGACCCATGAGCAAGGGAGGTACGGCGAGCGTAGCCGCGGCCGGACTCAAACTGATCCAGATGCCAAGATTTTTTACCTACCTGTGCTTATCTGCTGACCACGGTGCACGAATCGCAACGATTAATCAACAATCCCGGCGAAAGATCACCGGCGACGAAGATAGGATTGAACTCGCAATCTGATTCAGATGGGGTGCACTGTACCATGGAAGGAACCTTCAGAGCGCCAGACAGTGCATTTTCAGGTCCATATTTCTCCAAATTTTCTATAGCAACTCACTTAAGGTTCTGCAGCAAAGTTGTAGATCAAGGATTCAGCTACAATTTTGCCACAACAGTTATTGCCAAATGCCTACTAGATCAAAGCTGAATCTTAGTCCAAAGATGGCTTGGTTATACTGTCAGATTGATTTCAGACTAAAGGCAGCCTGACAGCCCGACTTTGAGTGCAGTTTTTTTTCATATTTTTCATGACAACTATGCTTACACTCTTAAGCAAAGTTATTCTCCTTTCATAGGTCTACAATATTGATGTGGTGACCTAGGGCAAAAACCTTAGAATTTGAAAGTTACAAAGCTCCAAAGCTGAGCCCATATCACTGAATTTTTCAGACTTGGCCCTAGAACACCCATGGGGTCTTTTTGCACATAGGTCCAAAATTCATGGTTTAGCTTGCAAATCTTCATGATTGTGAACCAAATGACTTTATATGCCTTAACATCATAGTTTTTACACTTTAGTCCAAAAGTGCACTAATTTTGCACTTAACCCCCTAGGGTTTAGGTTTAGGGTTTTCGAGGGTCCTTATTAGGGTTTTTGTATTTCAGGGGTGTGAATGTAATTTAGGTCCATTCTTAGTAACATTTCATGACTATTTCACTTAAGCTTTAGGGTTTTCTCTATTTGGATTTTGTTTTACCCTTCTGACCCCTTTTAAGGTTAAGTACCCTACTCTAAGGTTTTATTTGCAAAATATCATCTCAATACAACTTGTTTGAAATGTTTGCCTAGTGAATGCACTCTAGGTGTGTCAAACATATGCAATGCCAATGCTTATGATGTTATGCTCAAGTTTTAGTGACAGTAACACCAGGGGTGTTACATCCTTCCCCCCATAAAAGAATCTCGTCCCGAGATTAAAAGTCCTTGGGTAAGTAATGGAAAAGGAAACAAGACATGTCTTTATTTCCTTATTTTTGGTACAAGGCAGGGGTGGTTTGGGGCTCACTCCTTTATTACAACAATTGTATACACTTTACAAATTACATGAGGCTAAAAAACTTGGGAAGTTCCTTTCCAAAAAGTCCTGAGTTTCCCATGTAGCCTCATCTTTTAAATGTTGGTTCCACTGTATCTTGTAAAACTTGAGAGTTTTTCTTTGGGTAATTCTGTCCTTTTGATCCAAGACTCGAATAGGATACTCAGAATATGTCAAGTCTGGTTCTAGGGCAGCATCCATTACGTCAATGGTTCGATCGGGAACCCGAAGACACTTCTTCAACTGAGACACGTGGAACACATTATGTACTGCAGACATGGTTTCGGGTAACTGAAGTCGGTATGCCACTGGTCCACATTGTTCAAGTATAGGAAAAGGACCAATATACCGGGGTGCAAGCTTCCCTTTTACCCCGAAACGTGGTATACCCTTCATTGGTGAAACTTTCAGGTAGACATAGTCTGCAACTGGAAAGTACAAGGGTATCCGGTGTGTGTCTGCGTAACTCTTATAACGAGCTTGAGCTTTCTTCAAATTATGAATTATTCGTTGAACCTTCTCTTCTGTCTCTTTTACCATATCAGGCCTGAAGAAATTTCTTTCACCTGGTTCAGACCAGTTTAACGGAGTACGACATCGTCGTCCATATAAAGCTTTGAAGGGTGCCATCTTAATGCTTTCTTGATAGCTATTATTATATGAGAACTCCGCTAATGGTAAACAATCATCCCATTTCTGTGGGAATTCCAAAGCACAAGCCCGTAACATATCTTCAAGTATTTGATTTACCCTCTCAGTTTGCCCACTGGTTTATAGATGATAGGCCGAACTATGGAGCAACTTAGT
Source organism: Zea mays (assembly GCF_902167145.1). Taxonomy (NCBI): domain Eukaryota; kingdom Viridiplantae; phylum Streptophyta; class Magnoliopsida; order Poales; family Poaceae; genus Zea; species Zea mays. The sequence continues at coordinate 217,625,590 of NC_050096.1, read as the reverse complement.
ACCCAAGGATTTGTGAAGTGCCTCCCAAAACTTGGCTACAAATTGAGGTCCACAATCCGACACTATGGTCTTCGGAATACCGTGCAAACTGAGAATACGGGCAATGTATAATTCTGCATACGTGGCCATTATATATTTTACCCTGACCGGAAGGAAGTGGGTGATCTTTGTAAGTCGATCAACGATAACCCTGATAGAATCATACCCTTTAGCGGTCCTGGGCAATCCCACAATAAAATCCATACTAATATCCTCCCATTTCCATGTTGGAATAGGTAACGATTGCAATGCCCAGCAGCTTTCATGTGTATGGCCTTGACACGTCTACAAGTGTCACATCTCGCCACATAACGTGCGATTTCAATCTTTATCCTTGTCCACCAATAGAGACGATGTCAGCCAGAAGAACACATAAGGTTCCATGTGTGCAATTTGCTTCTTCTGATGGCACTGTACTATCTGAGTCTGTTGGGCGAGCGGCAATTACGCAATTTTACCCAAACAGAATCAGATGCACCATCTTGGGTAAAACACACAGAAAGATGTTTACCAACAAGTGGTTAAAGTAAGTTCATAGCACATGAGACGGGTGTGAATGTCGAATAACATCACGGTCAACTCATGTTAGCCAGGGAATCCAAGTCCACGAAAGGTGATATAGATTCAAGAAAATTACCAGCAGAGGGATCTGTAGATGCGGACTTTGCAACCAGTTCATTTTATCCATCACTAGTCATGGATTGGCATGATCACACACGCAGGAAAAGCACGCATGAGGCGGTCGAGGCGCGACTAGAGCGATAATTAGGTGGTTACTGGTCGACTTAATTTGATTTTGGTAAGTACTTTCTTTATGGTGGGTTGAACCAAAGTGAGTTTAGACAACTCGATAAAACGATCTCTAAACTCAGCCTTCGTTCATTGGGCAGTTACAAGTTAGTCAAAACCAACTTGTTGAACTACTTTGACATTGAGCAAGTCCTCTCAGTACCATCGGTAAGCCAAGGGTTGAGAGTTCTCTCTTGTTAACAGTTGATCATGCACTTGGGTAGAAATCCATTTGGTCAGGTTGTTCATCCGTTTCTTCATGCGAGATGAACTGACTTGGTTTGGGAATACATAGATTAAATAAGAGAGCGAATGAACAACTCCTGCATCTCAGCAACAGGAAAAAAGTCAATCTCCATTTTGAGAGCTAATCAGTTGTCTCTCGACACTAAAAAGCTCCAAGGCTTCACCTTTACACAAAGGACGTAAAGGGAACGTGTATGTGTGAAGTCACCATCAAAGTCAAGGAAAAGAGACCACACATAAAAGTGGTATGCCCTTTTGATCCAACAAAGATGATAGATGTTGCTTGATCACTTCGACAAACAACAAAGAAATCGTTTCAAGGAAGAGATCCACGGAAGATAACACACCAGTGTAATTCTATAACGGATCATGACTAGAGACTTCGATATCGGCATGCGCCAAGCAGCAGAACCTTGCGTGTACATTCACAAGGGGCTCTCAGTTTCGCCGCGGTACCATAAGTCCTTAACCATGACACCATTACAAAACTGGCACCAATAATGAATCTCACGTGGTAAGAACAATTTGTGCAGAGATAACATATCGATATAGTCTCATAATGGATTATGACTACTAACGGTGATACCAGCGCGTGCCAAGTAGCGCAACTATGTGCTGACCACCCACAGGAGGCCCTCGGTTTCATCGCGGTGTCATCAATTTTAGTCATAACACCATTACCAGATGTAATCAATAAGAAATCTCATGCCACACCATTAGAGTAAGCAAGGGTGACAATATACAAAGAGATACTCCACTTGTAAAAATGGTTACAAGTAGAGAGCCAAATAGATCATGGCCCGATGAAATGAACAAGGCATGGCCACAACCTAAATTTGATGAAAAGAGTATGATGGGAGGCTGTTATTTCAGCCCCAAGCATATTTCTATGCTCATCATAGAGATTACAAGGTCAAGGATTAGAGACGGAGGGAAAACAATCACAAGGTTAAGTTGGTATGCCTTAGATAGGTATGGGGAATTCAAAGGCATCAAATAAAGAAGATGATCAGGCATAACTTTCTTCATGTCTTGGAGCAAGTTGATGGCGGGGTACGCCAATGGGTCCAGTAGATTTGCGCGCGGTCTTTCTGGTGCGCGACAGCATTTCTCTTAGGGGGAAATCTTATTAGTATAGTTTTTAGCATGATGCATGTGTAATTACAGAATCAACCTTAGTTGATTCACACCTTCTATACGTTGCACTCTTACTACCTGGTCTTTAAAATAAACTCTTCAGAGATACTTAGGTAAGAAGGGAAGAAAATTTCTAGATAAGGCTTGGAAAATTCTTTTTGAAGATGTCTCATAATATCTGTAGAGATGGGCTTCGCTCCGATATGAGCTGTGACGGAACCTCCCAAGTAATTAGGCCCACCTACAGTTGTCCTTGTCCAACGGACCTCAGACAACCCTGTAGGTGCACCTGACCACTTGACAAGTTCTGTATCTGAATTTCTTTACCTTTCCCAAGAGCGTTTCACCCGTGACGCAGACATTACAATTCATCGGAGATATGGAAATGCGGAAGCAGTTACAATAATTTACTTTTATTGAAAAGTAAGATAGTGTTTAATATTTACAGACCAGAACATACTATATGAGTGCTGAGTATTATTATTACATACCATGGGGGCAAAAACTTCTCCCCAAATAGACAGTAAAAAGTTTAAACGGAGGGCCTTCCCTCCCACAGCTCTAGTCTTGGTTCTCCTCTTTGGGTACCACCTTTGAACAGAAGCAACAAAAGTTTGTCGCTTCTTCACCTAAAACAACATGGGACAAAGCCCTGAGTACGAAGTGTACTTTCGCAAGACTTACCCGACAAAGTAAAAGACTCTCAAGGATATGCTGGATTAGGGAATCAAGGAGAGGCTTTAGCAAGAATCAACTTAGATACTTTTGCAGAAATAGCTTACTAAAGTGAGTCCTTACTTTCAACATTTTAATGCTAGATTAAGTATTAATAGACCTTGTTTGCATCTAGTCTAATTTCACCATCTCATCAACACAACATGATTTTTATTCATGAGGTTCACATCCTGAATTAGGTTGTAGGGCAGTGATCAGGTCTCCACTGTCCGGGGATATAACGGCAATCCGAATCAATTTACTCATCTGAGGATCTCTAACCACACGACATATGTAGCACTTAACCCTTGCATATGTCAACTCGCCACCGAGGTTCTTAAGACCAGATCAGGTTCACGCCAACCGAGAGCATAGATACACCACCGTCCAGCCTCTTGCCACGGAGGGTACACACTACTCTTGCCATCTCTCCATGCCCATTGCGTGTTATCTTATTCTGGTATTAGTCTGCCCGAGGCAAAGCTTACCTTGTCCCATTTCCAGGGCATGTGGCCAGTTAAGATAGTCCTTGATCAGCAAGCCTACATACGCATCCAATCCTTAATCAACCTGGGTAGAACATCACCTGTTCCTAGCCCAAGTCCCAATTTAAGTACTTCCACCCTTAGGATTGTTTGTATTCCTTAGGATGAAAAGAGCATCAAAGGGAACTTTGCAGTAAGATCCCACCACGCTCTCAATGAAAATATTCTTGCAGGTAGAAGCCATCTTTCCTCAGGATAACCCCTGAGCTAGGCCTTAATGCAAAAGACAACCTCTATCCACAAGATCTGAGCAGGGCTAAGCATTTTTGTAAATCATATTTTGATACTTCACCAGAAGTGTCTATAAAGGTATGGATATCAAGGAAGGCAATGCATCAAAGGGTTTCCAAGTAACTCCTATAAACCTAATGCACATTTCACTAGACTTAAAGTGTGCAAAAATTATTTAAAAAACACAAGGAAGGGGTTGCATGCACCGGGGCTTGCCTTGGTTTACAGGTGAATCAGGCTCGGACCCGCAGATGTCAAAATAGAAACAGCTGCCTGCCTGATGTTCCTCAGGTGGTGGTGGTGGAGTCTTCTCTTCTTCTACTTCAACTTCTTCTTCGTTTGCTATATATAGCCAAGTATAATAACGAATGCTCATGTAATGCTCATGAGAGTGTAAAGATAATAAAGGTTTATTATCTAAAGTCTTGAATACAATTTTCCTTCACGGATCTCCGAGAACTTAGGGTTTCCGGAGTCAATAGTGAAGTTCAAAAGGCAGGGTAGGGTTTTGGGTCCTAAGTATCAAACAAGGTCCTAATCATACCAAACTCTACCCAAGACTTCTAAATGATGTATAAAGGTAATCTAAAAAGTTTGGGAATTTTTGGGATTATTATTTATTTTCTAAAATTCCAGGAACAAGGTTTTAGGCTATTTTAAATGCTCCAAAATTCCCTATTTGACCTAAAATCATAAAACTATTTTTATTAAATACTATGGAAAATAAGGAACCTAGGAAAATTGGTTTGACATACTTACCATTTTTCTACAATTTTCTACAGATTTCTCGAAGTTTTGCAGAAAAAGAAAAGAGAAAAGCTTGAACAGTTCTGGGCCAAATCTAGCCAGGCGGCCCAACTCAAGTGTAAAGCGCGCGCCCGCGCCCGCGCTGCGGACTTTGCAGAAAGGACCTTGGTTTATTGAATAACTGGAAGCGGGGTCATGGCACTATTTGACTGAGTCGCTGACAGATGCAGAAAAGCCCCTGAAGTTCTATTCCTTTACCGCGCCAGGACCACGACAGTGAGCGGCGCGGCAGAGCTCCGGCGAGCCTGCGTGTAACACCCTGAATTTGGGGGTATAAAATTTCTTTGCTCATATTCACAAATTCAGGTGTTACTTCTCTTTTCACACCTCTCCCAATCTCCCCTTTTTCTTTTCTATAGAAGAAGAGTGGCTATTTTTATGTGTGATTATAATCTAATAGGCCAAACTCAAAGGGAGTATGTAATGTGACATCTTGTTAAACCCTAAATTTTACTTTTGTTTGATGCATAATATTTGGGAGTGCTAATTTGAATTTGTGACATTTTTTAAAATTCAATCAAATAGAGTAAATAAAAAGAAAAGGGAAAAACAATTGCTAGAATAAAAGAAAAAGGAAAAAGGCCCATACCCCCGCCCCCCCCCCCTCGGCCTTTCGGCCTAATCGGCCCACCCCCCGCGCGCGCCTCCTTTCCCCCCTCCTCTCTCTGCCCCGGCAGGCCCGCCCGTCAGCGCGGCCGCCTTCCCCGCATCCGCGCCCGCTTCCCCCGCTCTCTATGCTCGCGGGCCCGGGCTGTCAGCTCCTCCGTCTCCGCGTAACCGCCGCCCCGAGCTGCGTGTGCCGCGGACTCCGCGCCCACGTCGCGCGTGGAGCTCGCAACCACCTCGCCCTCGGCCACTTGAGCCCGGAGCCTAGCCCACTCTCTCTCCCTCCCTCATTTGCACACCTGCAGACCTCCCTTCCACCTCCCCCACGCTGCTCACACGCCAAAGCGCCGCCGCCATTAACCGCCGCCGCCCGAGCCCGTTTCTCCGTCGACGTTGGAGCCCCGTCGTGCCCTCTGCCACGGTGAGCTTCGCCTCGACGTCCGCAACCCGGGACACGCCCCAATTTCCCCTCTCCCTCCCCAATTTCCTCTGCCCGCGCTCACCCGCCGTCCTCTGCGCAGTCGCCGCGGTCCGCCACCGTTGACTCGGGCTACCGCCGCGCCTTCGCCGCCACCGAGGAGTCCCCGGAGTTCGCCTTGAGGTAAGGAACCTCTGCTGCCCTCTCCCTTCCTTTTATTGCCCCCTGATGCGCTTAATTCTTCGCCGGAGTCCATTAGCACCGCCGCCGAGCCACTTCGCCGTGGACCGCCCCCCTCCGGTGCCCCTGTCCCGACCAAGTCCCCACCAGAGGGTTCCCCGCGCCCTCCCCAACCTCCCCAGCTATCCAGGTCGCCCCAAGGACCCGTAGAGCCCCCGCGCCCCTCGTCTCCGGCGAGTTCTCTGCCGCGGGAACGGGCGCCGCCGCCTCTGCTAGCCGGAGGGGAAGACAGAAGCCAGCCGCCAGATCTCCGCCGTCCACCTTAGATCGGACGGCCCTGTTTCAAATAGGCCGAGCCCAACCCTAGCCGTCCGCCTGAGATCCAACGGCCCAGGGCCGTTCCCCCCCCCCCCCCCCCCCCGCACTCCGCCTTCCTGTCAATCGGGCCCCGCCTGTCAGCCATCCGCGCCCGCGCTCCCCGCCCGACCCCGCCTGTCAGCCGTCCGCGCCCGCGCTGCCCGCCCGGCCCCACCTGTCAGCCGCTCATGCCGCTGCGCGCTCGCGCGCCCGCCCGCGGATCTAATCTCGGGCGTTGATCTGAGATCCAACGGCCATAGGAGCCCGATACCCCTTCGCCCGCGCAATTTCTTAAAGAGACCCCCGGCTTTCTGCAAATTAACCCGCCGTCCCTGGATCTTCGCAGTTAGGTCCTCAGACCTTTTATTTAATCCAAAATAAGTATTTAAGGCATATTTTTAATCCCTAATCTTGTAAAATTCATAACTTTGTCATATGAACTCCAAATTAGGTGCTTCAAATTGCAAAATGTTCATAATATTCTTATCTATCTATTTAAACAATGTTTCCCTGCTGTTTTTATGTCCCAATTAATAGTTGATCATTAGGGTAAAATTAATGTTATTGGAACCCTATTTGAGATAAATAAAAGATAGTAGACTTTAATAAAAGTTGGAGCACCTAAGTTTATGGACTTAACACCATGTAATGATTTAACCCCACCACTGACTTAGATCTGATTAGTGGATAATGAATCACTTTGTATAGTCATCTACCCTAGACCTAGGGAACACCAGATTGCCAATCCTTTTCTATTATGAACTTGTGATCTCTCTGCTGCATATGTTTGGTATATTGCTTTTTGTTTGTTATTTCCCAAGTGCATAGAATGAATTATTACTTTACGTAGACAACGGGCAGTCTGTGTTTCCCGAGGGAGTTGCAGAAGAAGTCCCTGATCAGCAGTTTGGTGAAGGCAAGTGTCCTCTGACCCATTATGTCCTATTCACTTATAATTCACTATCCCGCATTACTTAATTGAAACCTAAGGATTTACTAGCTTTCTATTTACCTTGTCCTTGATTTACCTTCTGGGTTACTATGGTTAACTGCATGCTAGCGCTTTACTCTAATCAATGAACATGCTATGAATATTTATGATACGATGATGTTATCCTGATGAGGATATTGTGATACTTTAAGGGGCTTGGGCTGTTTCCCGAGTACCTCTCCGTAAGGACCTGTTCGTTGAGAGACCACCCGGGATAACAGTGCAACCATGAGGGTGAAATGGGATGCCCTTAGCTAATTAATTAGAGGAACTAGAGGTGTAGTTGCTTCGCCGTCGTGCCGTCAATGGGGTCCAGGCACAGTGCTTGCTCTGCCGAGGCTGAGTGCCGAGGTTCTTTCGTTTTGCTTTTGTTAGTCACTCTCCTGCGGGGAGGAGTACTGTGTTTATCAAACTGGAGAAACCTAACGGGCAGCTATGATCTCTAGGGAATCTTTGTAACAGCTACGTAGTGATCCCCTGCCGGACCACCTAGGTAGTGGTCAATGGGGATTAGCTCTCCCCGGGTAGAAAGGGAATCATGACTCATGGGTAAAGTGTGCGACCTCTGCAGAGGGTAGTGAAACTGATATATCAGCCGTGCTCACGGTTAAGAGCAGCCTTGGGATCATCTTTGATTAGAGATACTCCGGATACACCTCAGATGACGACTTTAATGATGATGGTTAACGATGGTGACTTTAATTATGTATTCTAGTATTTCCTCTCCGAGGAGGTACTTTTTGGGATTATAACTTGGGTTTTATGATAAAACCTGGCTTCTACTAACAATAAATACTTGACCAACTAAAAGCAACTGCTTGAGCCTAACCCCACATAAAGCTAGTCCACATCAGCCAAACGGGGCATTTGCTGAGTACGTTGATGTGTACTCATCCTTGCTTTACCACAAAACACCAGGTTGTCCACATTGTAACCACTGCTTAGGAGAAGATGAAGCCGTGGAAGGAGACTTCCAGGAGTTTCAAGACTACGACGAATTCTAGGTGTGGGTTGGCGGCAACCCCCAGTCAGCTGCCTGTGAAGGCCTTATCTTTACTGCGTTTCGCTAGCACTTTGATTTATCTGTTAAGTTGATGACTATGTGGATGTCTATGACTCTGTGATGTAAATAAGTTAATACTCTTTTATGTTATTATTCGAGCAATGTACGTTGATGTTCATTTATGTAATCGCTGTGTACGTGAGTTCTGATCCTGGCACGTACATAGTTCGCATTCGGTTTACCTTCCAAAACCGGGCGTGACATAAGTGGTATCAAAGCCAAGTTGACTGTAGGACCGCTGACCTAGAGTAGCACTGGTCGTACTAAGGACTATTGATCTTCCCTCTCACCTTGACCTCTGATGTTACTTCAAAAGTCGGTCATCTCGACCAACCCTATGTTTTATTACATATATATACTATATTATACCTTGTTAAAAATTTTATTTTGTTCTGTCTATGGTTTATGCACATGTCATATTAGTTATGTTCTTACTCTTATGCTTACGGTGTCTTTTGTAGATGGCTCGTCTTAGACACACTGCACGTAAGTCGGTGATTCCTTTCCTGCTGTCTCGCCTTGCGGAGCGTCCTCTGCGCCGCACCGTGTCCGGTCAGTCGAGTCACCTGGAGAGACTGCACCACCGCCTGCGTGAGGAGCAGGAACGCCAGCGTCAGCACAGAGAGCAACAGGGCTCTTCCTCCCCACCCGAGCAGGAGGTGGAGTCCGTGAGGCGCCGCTCCTCTGTTCCTCAGCTGGAGGCGCCCCCTGCACCACCGCGGGACGCCCCGGCTGTTGGAGGAGCTACTGGAGGAGGTCCTGGAGGAGACCCCGACGACGACGACTCAGACCACAGCACGAAGTCCTCTGAGCCGCAGGAGGCGGAAGGATGGGTCGCCCGACCCATCACCCGTGACGCCGCACGCGGTTGTCACTTCCACGACGCACTCGACACCTTGCTGCGCCAGGCTTTCGACCGACACACCTGGTCGATCGAGTATCGTTGTGTAGTCTACTAGCACAGTCGCGGGAGGTACCCGGACCGCTGGGAGGCTACCTGCCTAGTTCGTCGTCCGGAGGATGACCTCCGGGGTGCAGAGGCCGTTTTGGAGCATTACTCCATCTCCGAGAGGGACACTGCAGAGGCAGCTATGCAGGATGCAGCACGGCGTGCACTCTCCCAGTACTGTTCCTTATTCGGTGGGGTGGCCGACGGTCTTAACCTTAGGTACTACCCCCGCCGTCCTACCGGCAGCACAGAGAGTGTGGTTGTCTCACCTGTTGGTGAGGATAACCCTAGGTTGAGCAGCACAGTCAACCTAGTCGCGGTGCTTAACACTGAGCTGGATCACTCTCTGGACGAGCTAAGCAGGGCTCGAACGAAGATTGCTGAGTTGCGTGCTGAGCTGGCAGAGCGCCGCCACTAGGAGGGTGGTTCCCCCGCTCCTGTTGGGACTCAGCACCCATACCGCTCGCCGCCACGTGGTCACCACACTTATGGTTCCCCTGCCTGTAAGACCAGGATAGATCTGGATCCTTAGATCGTTAGCGTCGGAGTTTGTAATAATTCTTAAGTCAGATGTCCCAGTCTTAGATATTCAGTTTAGTTTGCTTATTAGTTGCTTCCATTCAGTTTAGTTTGCTTATCAGTTGCTTACGTGCTTGTTATGGTGAACTTGTGCTGGATTTGAATCTTTGTAATGACTGTAGCCAACATGTGGGTTTCCCCTACAGTTTGGCTTAGCTAGTGATATTAATGAAATCAGTTATTTAGTTGGGAAACCATTTACTCCTACTTTCCTTTTTATCTGAGAAGCTGTGTTGAATCATAATGAGGATCAGCGAAGTTCTTTGTTCACTTAGTGTCATGAAGAATTCTGTATTCCCTTTTCTTATGCTGAAGGATTGTAAGATCAATGCTGATGTGTGAATGTCTTCCACAGATGTCTGACAACACGCGCCGATGCAACAGGCGTGCTCAGCAAGAGCAGCGTGCCCAGCAGGAGGAACATCAGAGGCAGCCTCCCCCGCCACCCCCGATGACCGTGGAGCAGATGTTCTTGATGCAGACTCAGGCAGTGCAGGCTATTGGGCAGACTCTAGCAGCCATGCAGCAGGCTCAACAGCAACCCCAACCCCAGTTGCAAGTGCAGATGCCCCAGATGCCACGGGATAAGCGTGGCGAGTTCATGAGAGGGCACCCTCCTACCTTCGCCCATTCTGTTGATCCCATGGATGCAGAAGATTGGCTGCGCGCAGTGGAAAGGGAACTGCGCACTGCCCAATGTGACGACAGGGAGAAGGTTCTGTACGGTCCCCGTCAGCTAAGGGGAGCAGCCCAGTCCTGGTGGGAGTCCTACCTCGCCACCCATGCTGACCCCGAAGCCATCACCTGGGAAGAATTCAGCGAGAATTTCCACAGGTACCATGTTCCAGAGGGATTGATGATCGTGAAGGAGGAGTTCCTGGCTCTGAAGCAGGGACCCCTGTCTGTTAGTGAATACAGAGACAAGTTTCTGCAGCTATCTCGTTATGCACCTGAAGATGTCAACACTGATGCTAAAAGGCAGTACAGGTTCATGAGGGGTTTGGTGGATCCCCTGCATTACCAGCTGATGAATCACACCTTCCCCACCTTCCAGCACCTGATCGATAGGGCAGTTATGACTGAGAAGAAGCGTAAGGATATGGAAGATCGGAAGCGCAAGATGAGTGGACCACAGTCCGGAAGCATCAGCCGCCCCCGCTTCTCAGGCAGTTCATCTCAGCAAGGCAGGCCCGGTCACCCACAGGGATATCAGCATCAGAGTCAGCGTCCGCATCAGCAGCAGTTTCAGAGGCAGTACCCACAACAACAGCAGTATCGTCAGAACAGCCAGCAGGGAGGTAATCAGTATCAGAAGCAGAACAACCAGGCACCTCGCCTTCCTGCCCCCGCAGCAAATCAGAACAACCAAGCAGCCCCAGCACAAGGAGGAGGCAGAGGATGTTTCCACTGTGGAGAACAAGGCCACTGGGCGATGCAGTGCCCAAAGAAGATGGCGCAGCAGCAGACCAACCCTAATACTCCAACAAGGCAAGGTGTACTGCAGCAGGCAGCAGGCAATCGTGGCCAGGCGTACAACCGTGGAAAGGTGAACCACTTGGAGGCCGAAGCAATCGAGGATGCACCAGATGTGGCAGTAGGTATGTTCTCAGTCGAATCTCATCCCGCAAAAGTGCTATTTGATACTGGTGCAACTCATTCATTTGTCACTGCAACATGGGTAGAAATGCATAACATCTTAGTAGAGGCAATGATGCCGCCCATGAGGATTAATTCGGTTGGTGGCAAGGTGCAAACAGATAAAATATGCTCAAATATAAGGGTGGAAATAAGGGGGATAGGGTTCCCCAGTGACCTAATAGTAATAGACACCCCTGGGGTAGATGTCATCCTAGGGATGAATTGGTTAATGAAATATGAAGAGAATGTCAGCTGTGACAAGAGGACCGTAACATTGAAGTCCCCGTCCGGAGAGGAGGTAGTGGCTGAGCTAAAGATGCCTAAATCAGCGGAGGGAGTTTGTCACCAGATTTCAGTTGATAGTAAGGAGACCAACCCGCTCGAGGCTATCAAGGTTGTGTCGGACTTTCCGGATGTGTTTCCCGAGGAGCTAACGGGCATGCCACCCGAGAGAAAAGTCGAATTTGCCATAGAGCTCATCCCTGGTACCGCCCCCATTTCCAAAAGAGCCTATCGAGTGTCTGGACTAGAATTGGTGGAACTCAAGAAGCAGATAGATGAGATGTTAGAGAAGGGTTACATCAGACCAAGCACCTCGCCTTGGGTCGCTCCAGTGTTGTTTGTAGAGAAGAAAGATGGTACCAAAAGGATGTGCATAGATTACACAGCCCTGAATGAAGTCACTGTTAAGAACAAGTACCCCCTGCCAAGAATAGAAGATCTGTTTGACCAGCTCAGAGGTGCCAGCGTATTCTCGAAGATAGATCTGAGATCAGGTTACCATCAACTCAGAATCCGACCCTCGGACATACCGAAGACAACATTCATCACCAAGTATGGGTTATATGAGTTCACAGTTATGTCTTTTGGTTTGACAAATGTGCCAGCCTTCTTTATGTATCTGATGAACAGTGTGTTCATGGACTATCTAGACAAGTTTGTGGTAGTGTTCATTGATGATATTCTCATATACTCTCAAAGAGAGGAAGATCATGTGGAGCATTTGAAGATGGTATTGCAAAGGCTTCGAGAGCATCAGTTGTATGCCAAGCTAAGTAAATGCGAATTCTGGATTCATGAAGTCTTGTTTCTGGGTCACATCATAAACCAAGATGGGTTAGCAGTGGACCCAAAGAAAGTAGCAGATATCCTGAACTGGAAAGCATCGAAGGATGTTCGTGGGATCAAGAGCTTCATTGGAATGGCCGGATACTACAGGCGTTTCATTGAAGGCTTTTCAAAAATTGCTAGACCAATGACAGCGTTACTAGCGAAGAAAGTTGAGTTTAAGTGGACCCAAAAGTGTCAAGAAGCATTTGAAGAACTGAAGAATAAATTGACTACAGCACCGGTGTTAGTTCTGCCTGATGTTCACAAGCCATTCTCGGTGTACTGCGATGCTTCTTACACCGGATTGGGATGTGTGCTAATGCAAGAAGGAAGAGTTGTAGCATACTCATCTCGACAGCTGAAGATTCATGAGAAAAATTACCCCACACACGACCTGGAGTTAGCAGCAGTGGTTCATGCGTTAAAGACATGGAGACATTATCTGTATGGGCAGAAGTGCGACATCTACATAGATCATAAAAGTCTGAAGTACATATTCACCCAGTCAGAGTTAAACATGAGGCAGCGAAGATGGTTGGAATTGATCAAAGACTATGAGTTGGAGATACACTACCATCCAGGCAAAGCCAATGTCGTTGCAGATGCTCTGAGCAGGAAGAGTCAAGTCAATATGTTGGCCACGTACCCAATGTCATATGAGTTAGCCAAGGAATTCGACAGACTGAGTCTCGGTTTCCTGAACAGTACGCAAGGAGTAACAGTGGAATTAGAGCCCACTCTAGAGCGAGAGATCAAAGAAGGGCAGAAGGATGATGAAAACATCAACAAGATCCGGCAGCTGATCTTAGAAGGAAGAGGCAAAGACTTTCGAGAGGATGAAGAGGGAGTAATATGGTTCAAGGACCGATTGTGTGTTCCCGACCTCAAACCTATTCGGGAGCTGATCCTCAAGGAAGCTCATGAGACAGCCTACTCCATACACCCTGGAAGTGAGAAGATGTATCAGGAAAAGAGAGATTGCAGAATATGTCGCCATCTGTGATAGCTGTCAAAGAACCAAAGCAGAGCATCAGAGGCCCACCGGATTGTTGCAGCCATTGCGGATTCCTCAGTGGAAGTGGGATGAGATCGGGATGGATTTTATAGTTGGCCTACCTCGTACCCGGGCCGGCTATGATTCCATCTGGGTGGTTGTGGACCGCTTAACAAAGGTGGCCCATTTCATACCCGTGAAGACAACATACACCGGAGCAACGTTAGCTGAGTTATACATGTCTCGGATAGTCTGCCTTCATGGTGTGCCGAAGAAGATAGTGTCAGATCGAGGAACACGGTTCACCTCTCATTTTTGGCAGCAGCTACAAGAAGCTTTGGGCACGCATTTGAACTTCAGCTCGGCTTATCACCCACAGACGGACGGTCAGACTGAGAGAACCAATCAGATCCTAGAAGATATGCTGAGAGCTTGTGCCTTGCAAGACAAGTCAGGATGGGACAAAAGGTTACCTTATGCAGAATTCTCCTACAACAATAGTTACCAGGCCAGCTTGAAGATGTCACCGTTTCAGGCGCTCTATGGACGGAGTTGTAGGACTCCGCTGCATTGGGACCAGCCTGGAGAGAGACAGGTGTTTGGCCCCGACATTTTGCGTGAAGCCGAAGAGAATATCAAAATGGTTTGGGAGAATCTGAAGATAGCACAATCAAGGCAGCGAAGCTATGCTGACAGAAGGAGAAGAGAACTGAGTTTTGAAGTGGGAGATTACGTCTATCTGAAGGTGTCACCTATCAGGGGAGTCAGAAGGTTCGGAGTTAAAGGCAAGTTAGCACCCCGGTACGTTGGATCATATCAGATTCAAGCAAAGCGTGGAGAAGTGGCCTATCAGCTCAACCTACCAGAAAGTTTGTCGGCAGTGCACAATGTGTTCCACGTGTCGCAATTGAAGAAGTGTCTGCGAGTACCAGAAGAACAGTTGCCAGTGGAGGACTTGGAAGTCCAAGAGGATCTGACCTACGTAGAGAAGCCAACGCAGATTCTGGAGTTTGCAGACAGAGTCACCCGAAGAAACACCATCAAAATGTGCAAAGTCAGATGGGGCCACCACTCTGAGGAAGAAGCAACCTAGGAACGAGAAGATGATCTGAAGGCCAAATACCCTGAACTCTTTACTGACCAACCTTGAATCTTAGGGCGAGATTCTTTTAAGGGGGATAGGTTTGTAACACCCTGAATTTGGGGGTATAAAATTTCTTTGCTCATATTCACAAATTCAGGTGTTACTTCTCTTTTCACACCTCTCCCAATCTCCCCTTTTTCTTTTCTATAGAAGAAGAGTGGCTATTTTTATGTGTGATTATAATCTAATAGGCCAAACTCAAAGGGAGTATGTAATGTGACATCTTGTTAAACCCTAAATTTTACTTTTGTTTGATGCATAATACTTGGGAGTGCTAATTTGAATTTGTGACATTTTTTAAAATTGAATCAAATAGAGTAAATAAAAAGAAAAGGGAAAAACAATTGCTAGAATAAAAGAAAAAGGAAAAAGGCCCATACCCCCGCCCCCCCCTCGGCCTTTCGGCCCAATCAGCCCACCCCGCGCGCGCGCCTCCTTTCCCCCCTCCTCTCTCTGCCCCGGCGGGCCCTCCCATCAGCGCGGCCGCCTTCCCCGCATCCGCGCCCGCTTCCCCCGCTCTCTCTGCTCGCGGGCCCGGGCTGTCAGCCCCTCCGTCTCCGCGTAACCGCCGCCCCGAGCTGCGCGTGTCGCGGACTCCGCGCCCACGTCGTGCGTGGAGCTCGCAACCACCTCGCCCTCGGCCACTTGAGCCCGGAGCCTAGCCCACTCTCTCTCCCTCCCTCATTTGCGCACCTGCAGACCTCCCTTCCACCTCCCCCACGCTGCTCACACGCCAAAGCGCCGCCGCCATTAACCGCCGCCGCCCGAGCCCGTTTCTCTGTCGACGTTGGAGCCCCGTCGTGCCCTCTGCCACGGTGAGCTCCGCCTCGACGTCCGCAACCCGGGACACGCCCCAATTTCCCCTCTCCCTCCCCAATTTCCTCTGCCCGCGCTCACCCGCCGTCCTCTGCACAGTCGCCGCGGTCCGCCACCGTCGACTCGGGCTACCGCCGCGCCTTCGCCGCCACCGAGGAGTCCCTGGAGTTCGCCTTGAGGTAAGGAACCTCCCCTGCCCTCTCCCTTCCTTTCTATTGCCCCCTGCTGCGCTTAATTCTTCGCCGGAGTCCATTAGCACCACCGCCGAGCCACTTCGCCGTGGACCGCCCCCCTCTGGTGCCCCTGTCCCGACCTAGTCCCCACCAGAGGGTTCCCCGCGCCCTCCCCAACCTCCCCGGCCATCCAGGTCGCCCCAAGGACCCGCAGAGCCCCCGCGCCCCTCATCTCCGGCGAGTTCTCCGCCGTGGGAACGGGCGCCGCCGCCTCTGCTAGCCGGAGGGGAAGACAGAAGCCAGCCGCCAGATCTCCGCCGTCCACCTTAGATCGGACGACCCTGTTTCAAATAGGCCGAGCCCAACCCTAGCCGTCCGCCTGAGATCCAACGGCCCAGGGCCGTTCCCCCCCCCCCCCCCCCCCCCCCCGCACTCCGCCTTCCTGTCAATCGGGCCCCGCCTGTCAGCCGCTCGCGCGCCCGCTCTGCCCGCCCGGCCCCACCTGTCAGCCGCTCATGCCGCTGCGCGCTCGCGCGCCCGCCCGCGGATCTAATCTCGGGCGTTGATCTGAGATCCAACGGCCATAGGAGCCCGATACCCCTTCGCCCGCGCAATTTCTTAAAGAGACCCCCGACTTTTTGCAAATTAACCCGCCGTCCCTGGATCTTCGCAATTAGGTCCTCGGACCTTTTATTTAATCCAAAATAAGTATTTAAGGCATATTTTTAATCCCTAATCTTGTAAAATTCATAACTTTGTCATATGAACTCCAAATTAGGTGCTTCAAATTGCAAAATGTTCATAATTTTCTTATCTATCTATTTAAACAATGTTTCCCTGCTGTTTTTATGTCCCAATTAATAGTTGATCATTAGGGTAAAATTAATGTTATTGGAACCCTATTTGAGATAAATAAAAGATAGTAGACTTTAATAAAAGTTGGAGCACCTAAGTTTATGGACTTAACACCATGTAATGATTTAACCCCACCACTGACTTAGATCTGATTAGTGGATAATGAATCACTTTGTATAGTCATCTACCCTAGACCTAGGGAACACCAGATTGCCAATCCTTTTCTATTATGAACTTGTGATCTCTCTGCTGCATTTGTTTGATATATTGCTTTTTGTTTGTTATTTCCCAAGTGCATAGAATGAATGATTACTTTACGTAGACAACGGGCAGTCTGTGTTTCCCGAGGGAGTTGCAGAAGAAGTCCCTGATCAGCAGTTTGGTGAAGGCAAGTGTCCTCTGACCCATTATGTCCTATTCACTTATAATTCACTATCCCGCATTACTTAATTGAAACCTAAGGATTTACTAGCTTTCTATTTACCTTGTCCTTGATTTACCTTCTGGGTTACTATGGTTAACTGCATGCTAGCGCTTTACTCTAATCAATGAACATGCTGTGAATATTTATGATACGATGATGTTATCCTGATGAGGATATTGTGATACTTTAGGGGGCTCGGGCTGTTTCCCGAGTACCTCTCCGTAAGGACCTGTTCGTTGAGAGACCACCCGGGATAACAGTGCAACCATGAGGGTGAAATGGGATGCCCTTAGCTAATTAATTAGAGGAACTAGAGGTGTAGTTGCTTCGCTGTCGTGCCGTCAATGGGGTCCAGGCACAGTGCTTGCTCTGCCGAGGCTGAGTGCCGAGGTTCTTTCGTTTTGCTTTTGTTAGTCACTCTCCTGCGGGGAGGAGTACTGTGTTTATCAAACTGGAGAAACCTAACGGGCAGCTATGATCTCTAGGGAATCTTTGTAACAGCTACGTAGTGATCCCCTGCTGGACCACCTAGGTAGTGGTCAATGGGGATTAGCTCTCCCCGGGTAGAAAGGGAATCATGACTCATGGGTAAAGTGTGCGACCTCTGCAAAGGGTAGTGAAACTGATATATCAGCCGTGCTCACGGTTAAGAGCAGCCTTGGGATCCTCTTTGATTAGAGATACTCCTGATACACCTCAGATGATGACTTTAATGATGATGGTTAACGATGGTGACTTTAATTATGTATTCTAGTATTTCCTCTCTGAGGAGGTACTTTTTGGGATTATAACTTGGGTTTTATGACAAAACCTGGCTTCTACTAACAATAAATACTTGACCAACTAAAAGCAACTGCTTGAGCCTAACCCCACATAAAGCTAGTCCACATCAGCCAAACGAGGCATTTGCTGAGTACGTTGATGTGTACTCATCCTTGCTTTACCACAAAACACCAGGTTGTCCACATTGTAACCACTGCTCAGGAGAAGATGAAGCCGTGGAAGGCGACTTCCAGGAGTTTCAAGACTACGACGAATTCTAGGTGTGGGTTGGCGGCAACCCCCAGTCAGCTGCCTGTGAAGGCCTTATCTTTACTGTGTTTCGCTAGCACTTTGATTTATCTGTTAAGTTGATGAGTATGTGGATGTCTATGACTCTATGATGTAAATAAGTTAATACTCTTTTATGTTATTATTCGAGCAATGTGCGTTGATGTTCATTTATGTAACCGCTGTGTACGTGAGTTCTGATCCTGGCACGTACATAGTTCGCATTCGGTTTACCTTCCAAAACCGGGTGTGACACTGCGTACCGGCCGATTCACGCAAGGACCGACACCCTTCTTCAACCTAAACCAGATTCGGGACCTAGTGAATGTTTCCCCTAAGTCAATTTCATGAATGGCTAACCAAATGTCTTTGGCCACGGTGACCACGCACACCGGGAACAACTCAAGGTGTTCCCGATGATCTACTTTGGTTCAACACAATTGGTTGGGCCGATAAGTTATCAGAACACACAGGGATGCTAGAACAAGACCAAAGACAACATGATCGGACCTGATTTGTGCTGGCCACGACGAGGTGTTCTTGCGGCGTGTTTGAACCGATTTGGGGGAACTGTAAAATTCGAGCTCGCTGGTGATCAACTGAGGGTGATTCTTGGTGGCTGGATGCTTGACTACCCTACGGAGCTCACAGTGGCCGCAATTTATAGAGCGCAATAGCGATGGCACTCAATTTGGCAGAAAGGTGCTGGCGGCCGGAGAGAAAAAGGGCACTGGTACTTGGGACAGATGGCTTTCACCGTGGCGGCTCCTCCGGCGATCACCGGACATGCACTCTGTGATTCACCATGATGCGGGCTAACGCTTAAGCACGTGGTGTGCATCGGTGACAGATCAACGGCGGTGAAGGTTATCCGGTCGATCGATGAGCAAGGGAGGTACGGCGAGCGTAGCCATGGCCGGACTCAAACTGATCCAGATGCCAAGATTTTTACCTACCCGTGCTTATCTGCTGACCACGGTGCACGAATCGCGACGATCAATCAACAATCTTGGCGAAAGATCACCGACGACGAAGATAGGATTGAACTCGCGATCTGATTCAGATGGGGTGCTCTGTACCATGGAAGGAACCTTCAGAGCACTAGATAGTGTATTTTCAGGTCCATATTTCTCCAAATTTTCTATAGCAACTCACTTAAGGTTCTGCAGCAAAGTTGTAGATCAAGGATCCAGCTACAATTTTGCCACAGCAGTTATTGCCAAATGCCTACTAGATCAAAGCTGAATCTTAGTCCAAAGATGGCTTGGTTACACTGTCAGACTGATTTCAGACTGAAGGCAGCCTGACAGCCCGACTTTGAGTGCAGTTTTTTTTCATATTTTTCATGACAACTATGCTTACACTCTTAAGCAAAGTTATTCTCCTTTCATAGGTCTACAATATTGATGTGGTGACCTAGGGCAAAAACCTTAGAATTTGAAAGTTACAAAGCTCCAAAGTTGAGACCATATCACTGAATTTTTCAGACTTAGCCCTAGAACACCCATGGGGTCTTTTTGCAAATAGGTCCAAAATTCATGGTTTAGCTTGCAAATCTTCATGATTGTGAACCAAATGACTTTATATGCCTTAACATCATAGTTTTTACACTTTAGTCCAAAAGTGCACTAATTTTGCACTTAACCCTCTAGGGTTTAGGTTTAGGGTTTTCGAGGGTCCTTATTAGGGTTTTTGGTATTTCAGGGGTGTGAATGTATTAGGTCCATTCTTAGTAACATTTCATGACTATTTCACTTAAGCTTTAGGGTTTTCTCTATTTGGATTTTGTTTTACCCTTCTGACCCCTTTTAAGGTTAAGTACCCTACTCTAGGGTTTTATTTGCAAAATATCAGCCCAATACAACTTGTTTGAAATGTTTGCCTAGTGAATGCACTCTAGGTGTGTCAGACATATGCAATGCCAATGCTTATGATGTTATGCTCAAGTTTTAGTGACAGTAACACCAGGGGTGTTACACGCGCCGTTTCAGCGTGTCTGTTGACGCACCCACCGTCATTCCACCTTCGGTCACGCCAACTGCCATATCTGTCCCCGCGACTGACTGACCCACGGGCCCCCATGCCTGGTGGTTTCGTCGGGCCACGCGTGGGGCGCCTCGTTGCCGCTGCATTGGTTTAAAAAATTACCTTTTGTCTTCCGCAGCGGCCCCAAGGAAGCGCACTACAGGCGCGTGCGGCGGTTCGCTCTTTCCGCACCCGAAATCCAGCACACAAACTATATGACTTATGGACCCGGGTCCCCGTGTCATAGACCGAGCTGCCTGGGTCCTAGGTACCCGTCGATCGGGATTTCCTGCGGTGATTCAGGGGCGCGCGGAAGGGTTTCCCTGAACAAGGATTCAGGTTTCCTTGAAAAAGGATTCACCCCGCGTGCAGAAGTTACCTTTTCGCATTCTCTCCCAACCGGTTGCGCCCCTCTGCCTTTGTGCTTCTCTGCTCCACGCTCGCGCCACCGCACTCGCCATGGCTTCGCTTGGTCATCCTGATCGCTTTCAGTCTGAGGAAGCACTTAACCTGGTGCGTGGCCTGCTTGGGTGGAGCGTGCCAGGGCTCGCCGGGAGAATCTGTGCCGGTGCTGCCCCTCTTGGCGATCTCGCCGTCGAGGAGTTCGTGCTGTTCACCTCCTACATCTCTTGCGGCTTGGCGCTGCCGATTTCGCCCTTCTTTCTGCTGCTGCTGGAGGAGTTCGGGCTTCAGCTTCAACACCTCACGCCCCACTCCGTCCTCCAGGCAGCCATCTTCATCCACCTCTGCAAGATGTTCGTAGGTGTGGCCCCCTGCACTTCGCTGTTCCGCTACTTCTTCGTGCTGGTCAAGTCCGGGAAGACCAGGGACCACATCGGGGCCTACTACTTCCAGACGAGGCCAGATCTGGCCGTAGTCTACATCCCCACCTTTGGTGGAGCAAAGTGAGAAAACTTGCACAGCGACTGGGTGATTGCCAGCACCGAGGCCAACAACCGCCTCGTCCTGCCGTCCAATGGGCCAGCACTCGACCGCAAGCAATGGAGGAGCAAGCCCTCCCTCTCGCTAGAGTTCCTGCCCATATTGGACAGGATCAAGGTCTTGGCCATGGGAGGCCTGACATCAATGCACGTAGTCGGCGACCTCCTAAAGCACCGGATCATGCCGCTAGAGAGGAGGCCACGCCTGTGCTGCTGGTTCAACGGCCCGACGACATCGGTAGGATCCAGCGCGGGCCGGGCACCGATCTGTCCTGGGACGAGCTGGCAGTCCTGGTGGGAGGGATTACTGGGGAATCTTTTGTCCCTGAGTCCCTGATACTCCCTTAGAACATCCCAGCGCTATGCAATGTCCCAAGCCTGAGGACGGCGATCTTGGCCATGCTGCCGACCCTCGACGACAGCGGCGTGGCGGTTCGCCAGACCATCGGCCGGGACCCCCTCCGCGGGATCCGGATCTCCGATGCACCGGCTGGAGGTCCCCAGCCCGCTGGTGCGGCTCCCAGCGCCAACCCCACCGTGGTCCCAGCCCCTTGGGCAAAGGCAAAGGGGCTACAAGCAGTGCCTCCGCCCCAGGTAGCTCCGGGGGGTCGAAGGAGGAGAGGCGACGCAGGCTGCGTCGTGCTGACGGGTCGCTCGTTTTGGAGCCCCTTAGAAGTGTCAGAGGACTGCATGTGGGGCCGAGGTGGCCAGCTCTTAAGCCCACGGCGCGTAGAGGTGCGTCAATCCTCCGGTCCCGCCGCCACCACCACCATCTGGGGGTGATCACACCCAGGGGCACCAGAAGCAGCAATAGCAATAGCAGCAGGAGTGGCGATCGCCTAGCTTCCAGGGTCACTAGAAAGTCCAGGACCCCAAGTAAGTGTAGTCCCTTTTTCTTTGAGCCTAATCATCAGGTCGTCAAGTCTTAACCCATCATCTGTTTTCCAGGGCTTCTTCCTCCACTGCCCCAAGGCCACGCCTCCTCCGCTAGATACCAGGCCCACCGAAGGGTCTGGCTCTCAGCAGCAGGAATCTGCTGAGAGTGGTGCCGACAGTCTGCCCCCAGCTACTGCCAAGACAGCGCCAGTGGCTTCCCATACTCCAGCCGGGGGTCCGGCGGCAGCGGCACCAGCCTCAGGCGGCGTCACAGTGGTGCAGGAGGTCCCAGCTGGGGGATCCGCGCCCACTCCCGACACTGGGGGTGACGCAGGAGGCGCGTCCAGCTCCAACCCCCCGCCTGCTCCGGAGGAGATGGAGGTGGTGTTCGGGCGATGACTCCAGTCAGGTGCCGAGCAAGAAGCTGCGCCAGTCCCCCTCCCCCGCATGTTGTCCCGTGCCCACCAGGTCCTTAGTGACACTGGGGCAGCAATCTTGTGGGAGTGGGAGGTGCTTGAAGCTGAGCACCAGCGCCTCAGTGACTGGTGCACCCAAATGGAGGAGCGCACCAAGACGGCGTCCCGACAGTTCATCTCTGAGCGGTCCCAACTCAAACGGGACTGCAAGGAGTACAAGAGGGACCTCCAGAAGGTGTGCGCCAGGGAGCTGGAGGCGTCCCGGAGGGAGAAGAAGGTGGCCAGGAGGGAGGAGGCCGTGACCCAGAGGGAGGCCCTCACAACAGAGTACCAGGCCAATCTGAGCGCTCTGGACCAGACTCTGGAAGCCCAGCGGGCCCAGCAGGTCAAGGCCGTGGAGAGGCTGCAAAAGTGGCAGCAAGAGCTCGAGGGCAAGGCCAGCGACACCGCCCTCACCGAGGAAAATCTTAAGGTGAAGGAGCAGTCCTTGGACAGGCGGGAGACGGACCTCGCCAGGCGAGAGACGGATCTCGCCTTCAGGGAAGAAATGCTCACCCGGCGGGGCGAGTTGCTGGCCGAGCACGAGCACGAGCTCGAAGCTGAGGAGAAGGAGAGGAAGCTGGAGGAGCATATCCGCTTGTTCAATGCAGCGCAGGCGGTGCCAGGTCCCCAGGCGATGGAGGCCACCAGAAAGGCCCTT
The DNA here is from genome assembly GCF_902167145.1 of Zea mays. Lineage (NCBI taxonomy): Eukaryota > Viridiplantae > Streptophyta > Magnoliopsida > Poales > Poaceae > Zea > Zea mays. The sequence continues at coordinate 217,602,777 of NC_050096.1, read as the reverse complement.
GAAGATCTCCAGGCAGAGCACCGCGTCGGGGTTTAGCGCATTGCCGAGTGGGCCAGCGAGGCAAGCACAACACCGGCGCCACTAGGGATGAGCCCCATCCCAATGTCGGAGCTGCTAGCGTCGATCTCGGATGCCCTCCCGGTGTTGGACTCCGCCGCCGATCGCCTCCGGCGCCTGGATCAGATCCTCGGTGCCCGCCTAGAGGCAGAGGGAAGCAAGCTCTACCGAGAGGTGGTTGAATACATCCTGACGTGCTTCCGGAGTCACGACCCCGCCATATCCTTGGCGCCGGTGATCGCTGGTCCAGTAGCCGCCACAGAAGATGCCACCTGGGAGAGTGTACAAGACGCCGTGGAGCTAGTGGCCGAGCGCTTCCAGCGCGATCTTGCTGACGACCTGTAGAGACAAAGCAAGGGTTCCGCTGGGAAGCGGCTGTAATAACTTTTGGTCTTGTAACATACTTTAAGAACCGTTAATAAAGTAGAAACTAGAACTAATCTATATGTTATTTGCCCTTATGATGTGTAGCACCATCAACTTCTCTCTGTACTTGGCCCCCTGGGAGGTAGGCTCGACGTGTCGAGGCTGGATACCAGTATACCAAAGAGAAAATTGGTTGCCTGGTCCCTAGGAGGTAGTCTCTACAATTTAGGACTACCTACCTCCAGACTGGGACCTAGACCTGCACACATCTTCGAGTTTGAAGTTTTAGGGGCACACCCATAGGACCCACCATCTGGTATCTTCCATCCTTTGATTTATGCAACAGGACCTGCAGGATTTAGCCTGGGAAGTCAAGCCGTGTGCCCGGACCTAGAGGATCACAGTTCCAAATACTAGGGAACCCATTGCAGAGTGATGGAGCGTGCAGGCTTAGGGTATGGAACCATGCTAAGCAGCTACACAGCTCTGGACCACTCCAGGAGACGAGCGCTCATTCTCTAGAACTGGCCCCTAGGTTGCCGGACCCCTTGCAGCAATAGAGGGGTCCGAAACTGCAAGTATGGCTACTCAATTCGAATGTCATCATACCAGCGAGGGTGAGAAACTGTATGGGTGGGTTAGATAAAAAATAATGCTAGTAAACTGAAGTAGAATATAACCATCACAAAAGCACATCTGCGGGGTAAATCATTTCCTTATAACTTGATATACGTGGATGTAGACCAACAGACCAGGCTTACAAGGGCGGACCTCACCGGATTGACGTACACATATGCGCAACCTAGTTACAAAGAAAGAAGACTCAACCCTCCCAGTTTTGCTTTTATGGGTAGAACTTACGGAGATGCTCTATATTCCAGGGATTGGGAAGAGGTACTGCTTCGGTTGTGGCAAGGCGGACACACCCGGGCTGGCATATTTCTGTCACCTTGAAGGGTCCTTCCCAACTAGGGGAGAGTTTGTGGAGCCCTTCTCGGTTCAGTACTCGCCTTAGTACTAGGTCCTCGACCCTGAGCTCCCTACTATGCACAAACTGCTGGTGGTAGCGCCTGAGCGCCTGGTTGTACCATGCATTTTGGATCACCGCTCGCCATCTACGCTCGTCGATGAAGTCCACGTCCTCACGCCGTAGTTGTTCCTGCATAGATTCATCGAAAGACTAATCCCGTGGGGAGCCCATAATGATTTCCGGGGGAAGACAGACTTCATCCCCATAGACTAGGAAAAACGGGGTCTCCCCGGTAGCTCGACTGGGTGTGGTCCTGTTCCCCCATAGTACGCACGGAAGCTCGTTGACCCAATTTGCACCATGCTTTTTTAAGCAGTCATAGGTGCGTGTCTTGAGTCCCCTAAGGATTTTTACGTTTGCCCTCTCAGCTTGGCCGTTGCTCTTGGGATGAGCCACAGACGCAAAGCAGACATGGGTGCCGATGCCCTCGCAATACTCTTGGAAGAGCCGACTTTTAAACTGGGTCCCATTGTTCGTAATGATACAGCTTGGGACCCCAAATCTATAGACAACCGACTTGAGGAAGGCAACAACAACACCTTGGGTGATACTGACCACAGGGGTAGCCTTTGGCCACTTTGTGAATTTGTCGATAGCGACGAACAGGAAATAGTACCCGCCGACAGCCCTGGGGAATGGCCCCAGGATATTCACCCCCCATACGGCGAATGGCCAGGAGGATGGAATCATTTGCAGAGCCAGAGCCGGTGTGTGTGTATCTGCTTTGCATGGAACTGACATGCTTCGCAGGACTTTACCAACTCAGTTGCATCCTCGAGAGCAGTTGGCCAGTAGAAGTCGTGCCGGAAGGCCTTACCAACTAGTGTGCGGGATGATGAATGACTTCAGCACTCTCCTCCATGGATCTCCGTGAGCAGCTCACGGCCCTCCTCCTGGGTGATGCACCGCATGAGAATGTCATTCGCGCCATGGCGGTATAGATCCCCTTCTACCACCGCGTATCGCTTAGCCAACCGCACTATGCGCTCTGCAGTCACATGGTCTTCAGGAAGGATATTTTCTTTCAGGTAGTCTTGGATCTCAAAGATCCATGCATCGGGACCACTCTGAACCACTAGCTGTGGCGCTAAGAGGTTGGCAGGACCCTCTATAGCACACACAATCCTTGGTGGGTTCTGCGGATGGAACACCACCGGGACCGCTAGCTTCGAGGTGCTAGTCTCGCCCCCTTCGCCCGGTGTTGGGGGCCTTCGGCTCCAAAGGTCCTCAAAAACAGGATTTAACAGTGTTTCTGGAGTATAATGTGTGAACAGGTATCTTTGGACCCGAATCGGTACCACAGTGGGAGAAGCTCAAAGAATACGAAGGTTGATACAGCGCCGAAGAAGTGAGCAGGAAAGCTTCGGCGTGACTGCAGAAAAGGAAACCGACTTAAAGATGAAAAGGCTATTTAAACCCCGGTGGATTACTATAGAACTACTACCAAATGTAAAGGATATGGATGTAATTTTATGTGGGTTGTGTTCCGTGCCTATAAATAGGTGAACAGTACCCCCGTACTGTTCACGCTGACTTGGCATTTACTTTTTGCGTCACGCTTGTACTTTTACTTCCTTCCAAGCTGAAGGTACATCTGTAACTTGATGTCGTTTTTATTCTTCAATAATAATAATACAGAAATGAATTGATAACAACATATAATTGCCTACATTTTACTTCATATTCCATATTTTATATGCTTCTTCTTTTATTTAACATATACTGCAATGATGAAGGTATGTCTTTCATGACCTTCGTCTGAAGATCATTATGTCCTAAGGGAAATAATGCTTCGAAGGACGAAGGGTATTAACATTTAACATCTTGTGTTGTCTTGTTCTTAATTCATAGTATTTAAGAACAAGTCCCTAACATTGGCGCCCACCTCCGGTGAACTCACTTCCATTTCTTGAGCTTTGAACACCTTCGGCAAGCATCACCTTCGTCATGCCGCCGAAAAAAGCTTCAGCAACAGGGGCTGGCACGCTGCAGCCGCTGGACCCCAATCAAGACGTCCTTTCTCTTAGAGAGGCTCAGAGCCAGAAGAGGAAGGCTGTCAGTCCAACACCTCCGGAGGATGATCTAGATCAGGAAATTCAAAATCTGGAGATCCTTCAGCAGCAGGTCCAACGCAAGAAGGAGAAGATGGCTCGTCTAGCTGATCTTCAGAGACAGATAGATGAAGCTTCTGAAGAGGTTCGTCATCTTGTTCAAGATGATCAAAGCCGAAGGCTTCCACGCAGAGAGCTTCATCAGGAAGGCTTCCACAATGAGGATGACTGGTATGAAGATTTCCATCATGGAAACTTTGCTTTTGATGATGCTTCTCCTCTCTCAACAGAATTGCAGGCTACACCTTGGCCACAGAGTTACAAGCCACCTCAGCTTCCCATATATGACGGTCACTCAGACCCTAAGCAATTCCTAATGAGCTATGAAGCAACTATATCTTCGTACGGTGGCAATACGGCGGTCATGGCAAAATCCTTTGTCATGGCCGTCAGGAGTGTTGCTCAGACTTGGTACTCTTCTCTTCGGCCAGGGACAATCACTTCTTGGCAGAAATTGAAGGATATGTTGATAACTAGCTTTCAAGGGTTTCAGACGAAGCCGGTCACCGCTCAGGCTCTCTTCCAGTGTACCCAAGACCATGAAGAGTACCTTCAGGCGTATGTCCGAAGGTTTCTGCGTCTGAGGGCACAGGCGCCGACAGTGCCCAATGAGATTGTCATTGAGGCCATGATCAAGGGGCTTCGGCCGGGGCCATCAGCGCAGTATTTTGCCAGGAAGCCACCACAAACGCTGGAGAAGCTGCTCCAGAAGATGGACGAATACATTCGAGCTGACAATGATTTTCGTCAAAGAAGGGAGGAGGCTTTCAGGTTTTCTGAAATGACCAGGGGCTTCGGAGGAAGATTCTATCCAAGGCATGTCAGGTTAATTCACAATTCTACTCAAAATGATGATAAAGGGAGTCAGCAGCAAAGGCCACAGAACTCCTCACAGGCTTCGGGGCAACAACAAAGCTCCTTCCGACCGTCAGCTCCAAGAGGCAGAGGCGCCAGGGGCTTCGGCGGAAGATTTGGGGATCAACCCAGGAGAATATTTTGTTTGTTTTGTGGAGAAAACAAGGGCCATACAACTAGGATGTGTCATGTTACCATCCAAAAGCAAAAGGAGATAGCCGAAGCTGCAGCACAACAGGGTCAGCCGAAGCAGGTCATGCACACTGCTTCGTATCATTCGCCTTACATCCCAGAATATGTAGGTAATCACCCTGCAGTTTCTGTTGCTTCGGCGAGCCAACCTCAAGCTTCCTGGCAATAGCCTCCGCCCCCACCACCACCACTGCAACAAGGCCAGCAGCCAGAAGGGGGCCAATATGAGCAACGTCAAAGGGACTTCAGAGAACAATTCGAAGCTCGTACAGTCAATAGCACTGTGCCAGAGTCGAAGCACATCTATTAACAAATATCCTACCCTGATTGCAGTCTTTTCCATTCAGTTTTATTTTCTGTGTAATAAAGGACACCTTTTGAATTTCAAGTAATAGTTTTGTTGTTTGTCACAAGGTAAACATATCTTCTACACAGGCTTAAGTTGCTGAAGCTTGAGAATTTGCAATAGCAAGGAGGACCTTCGGATTATTAATTTTTTTTTAAAAATATATACGATATGAATTCTTCAAAACAACAAAAAGCCGTTCCAAAAGGAGAGCAGTGTAAGTTTTTTGCTCCAAAGACGTTCCTAAGGGAATGCAGAGCTTACAGCGAAAAGTCAACGCTGATTCCGCCGAAAGTAAAAGGCGAAGAAGCTCCAAAGACGTTCCTAAGGGAATGCAGAGCTTACAGCGAAAAGTCAACGCTGATTCCGCTGAAGTAAAAGGCGAAGAAGCTCCTAAGGGAGGCTTACAGCGAAAAATCAACGCTGATTCAAAAAAGGATTATGTATTTTATCGCACGGATGTGCGTGTACCTTCGGAATGAATACCATCTCACATAGCATAACATCATCACATCATTTTGCATAACATAAGCATCATACATCATGCTGCATATGGCACAAGAAGGGGGCATAATATCGATCTTCGGGAAAATGCTTTGAAAAAGGGCAATTCATGCTAAGTCACAAGGAGAAACAATATTGATCTTCAGAGTATAGCTTCGGAAAATATTTTCACGAAGCTTGGATATTCTTCATCAGAACACTTTGGATATTGTTGTGATAAATGACAATCCTTCTTCACGAAGCATGAAAAGAAGGGAAGGTGTTTTTTCGTCGAAGACTCAAAAACGGTATGTGTTTAAAATTTCATGCATCGTAAAGAATTAAACCATAAAAAACAAGTATATTACATTCAGGGTTACAAGATATTACACATATTACATTTCAAATGTTTTTACAATAGCACCTAGTCTTCCCTAAGTACTACTTCTGCAGCTTCGTTCAGGAGTCGATCGACAACTTGATCCATGATAGCTTCAGCCATCTTTTTAATTTCATCGTCATCTTTAGGCTGAGGGCCCGGAGACGCTTCAGTAGGATCTGAGGGAGGACAGGATACGACTACATTACTATTACAAGATTGCGAGCGAAGTTTAAAATCAAAAGTTACAACACAATAAAAACCATTAGTTAATACCTATTTGCCCTTCGGGCTCTATGTTTTTCTCAGCATCTTCGGCTACTTTTCTAGCTTCGTGGATCCCTTTTTCGCTTTTCTGGATGATTTCTCGGGCCATTTCTCTACCACCATTGTCCCAGATATCGGTGAAAAATTTTCCCCCAACTATGCTAGCTTCGGCTGAAGGATCTTTTACATCTTCAACGGACAAGGTGGCTTCGGATTGCGATAAAATCTTTACATGTTCGCAGCCTTTTCCCTCCAAAATGGTGGTAATTCCCCTGGCACCCGAGAAAGCACATATGTCTCCGCGGCTGTTTAAACTTTCCTCGAAAGCCTCAGCTTCGTGACCGATCCATTCGATAGGGCCTTCGGGGTTGCCTCTTGTAAAGTTTTCTTCGCTTGAAAATGCGCCGACACTGGCGAAGCTAGCTTTCAACTTCTTGACACACTCTATAGATTTGTTATAACATCTTTTCTTGGATGAACGAAGCTCTTCAACAGTTCCCTCTAAGTGATTTGCCCATTGGTCGCTCAGTTCTCGCTTCGTTTCTTCAAGCATGCGTTCCTCTTTGGCTCTGGCCAGTTGTTTTTGTAGATCTTCAATTTCGCGCTTCTGAGCTTCAGCTTGACCTTTAAAAGTAGCTTCGTCTTCCTTTATTCTATTTATTAATGAATGTAATATTTTATCTTTTTCGAGACCTTCGTTCCTCAGTTCAATTACTTCGGAACGAAGGTTGCTCAGGGCTATAGCACACCCTTCGTCTTCAGCATCTTTTTGGGCCCTGAGGGCATTGCTAAGTATCAGGCCCTGCAAAGAAGAATATGTGTGCGTCATTAGATTTAAACAAACGAAAAATTTTGGTCTCAACAAAAAATACAAAGATTCCATTTGTTGCACCTTTAGGCTATTATAGGCCAGGCTGTCGGCCAGATCGTTCTTCGACAACACCGAGAGCCCGTCTTCTAATGTTGGGAATCCGAAGCTCTTGCTCATCTCCCGACAGACAGAAATCTCCTTGCTGTCAGGGAGACAATACAAAAAGTCTTCTTCTCCACTGCCATTGAATATTAACGCCCCCTTAGGATACTTTAGTTTTTGGGCGTAGCGCTGGGCCTCTTGCTTTTCTTTTTCTGATAATTTTTTCCCCGAAGCATGACGAACAATATAATCAAGGACTTTGGGGGATGCTTCGGGGGCAACGACACCGATTTCTTCAATAAAAGTTGGCTCTGTTATTTTTTCTTCCTCGGTTTCCAAGGATTTTATCTTCGTGGGCTCTGAGAACCCAGCTTCGGCTCCAGTTTCTTGCTCTGGAACTTTAATATCAGAAATTTTAGTTTTCGTTTCGGGAATAGCAACAGTTTTCTTCGGAGGTGTGCTTGAAGATTTAATCGTTTCCAGAACATCTAGCACATTAGCCATTCTCTTTCTTTTCGGAGTCACTGCTGGCACCTTTTGATTTTTTACTGTCTCAACATTTGCTGCAGGACTCAAAACTTCTGATGTTTTTTCCTCAGTTGGTTTTTTCACTTCCTCCATTTTTTCTGTGGATGGCGCTTCGGCCATCTCTTTTGTTTCTGGTAACAAAATCTTCAGTCCTTCCAATTCTATCCTTGTTGGCGCTTCGGCCATTTCTGCGACTTCTGGCAGCAAGGTCGGTTTGGTTGGCTTTTCAGCTTCGGTGGCCGAAGAAGTTTCTCCGGTGAACTCAGGCACCGAAGCTGGTTCAATATAGCGCGGCCGATGTGTGAGGACCTTTATCCTCTTTCTTTTTGGTTCTGGCTCGCTAGGAGCAGTTGCAGCTTCTTCTTTCACAGAGGTTGTGTTTTTTCTTTTCTGCCCTCGAATGGGATAACGATAGTCAGGGTAGACGAACCCGATTGCATCAAACACCCGATTTAGCCTCTTCTTTTTTCGGCCTCCGAAGGCTGCTGACAGTGCAGTATCTTCAGCCTTCGAATAAGCCCCAAGCAGTTCATCACTTAAATTTTCAATGCTTTTTAACCAGTCATCATCTGGCTCAACGAATTTATCTCCGAACTTAAAAGTGTACTTCAGCCTGATAAGTCCACCTTCGTCGGCCTCTTTTATGGTTTCTTGCGGCATTTCCCATTTCTCCGCAAGCGGCCATACCCTGAAGGCAATATGCTCTTGTACCAAATCTCTCGTTCCAATAAAAGAACAGATAACGCCGAAGGCTCTCTGGCATTCTTCGGCAGCTTCATTCATTTCAACCTTCGGCCTCCGAAGGCCGAAGCTTTGCCAAATAGGTCGCATAATTATACCTTTGATATCTTCTCGAACTGTCAGGTCATTCTTCACATAAAACCATTATGTCATCCAGTCGCCAGGCCATCTCTTCCGAAAGGTTGGCACGGGACAGCTTGACCCGGATCGAGAAACGAAGCTATAGCAGCCAAAATTATTGTGATATTGTTCCTTACCCCAAGGTTTTGTTTCGTATGATAATTCGTGTATATTGCAGAAACTTTTTGCATCAGGCTTTAGACCTTGGGTTCTCACGGCCCACACGAAGATATTCAGCCTTATAATCGCCTCGGGGGTAAGTTGGTGAAGATAGACTTCGAATATTTTTAGCACCTCTACGACAAACTCGCTCAGGGGAAATCGTAGTCCAGCTTTCAAAAAGCTTCGGAACACTACGACTTCATTTTCCTCAGGGGTCGGACAAGTTTTTTCTCCTTCGTCAGCCCTCACAATGGATAAATCCCGGAAGTACCTTCCCCTCATGTTGACAAGATGATTTTCTTTGATACCAGACTTGCCAAAAACTGAATGGCTTGGTCGCCAGGGGCGATCTTCGGAGTCTTCACCACCACTATCCACATCATAACTGTCGCTGTCATCAGTATCTTCAGACAAACCTTCTAAAATTTCTTTGGTGATTTTTTCTGTATTGGTCTTCGACATTGCTATAAGAAACCCCAGATTCTTCTCTTCATCGAGACTCAGCTTCATCTCAGCAGCAGCCTTCTTATCTTCAGACATCTTCGGAGACACTAAAAAACTGTTTTCAGCTCCGAAGCTTAAAAACTTAAAAAGCTAAGCAAATCTTGGTACGCAAGGGCTAAAAATTGAGTGAGCAAGAACAGCTGGCGAGAGAGCGTGCCAAATGAGCTCGCGGTATGCTCTTATTTATATGCCCAGTGCGTGAAAGATTGAAAGACCCCGCCTGTCAGTGAATGTTGCTATTCTAGCAGAGGGAAGGTGTTTTTTCGGACCTTCGGCTTAAAGCCTTCGTCCATGTCGCAATCTGAATTTGTCGATTTAACAAATTAACATTGCGAGGGGCTACTGTTGGGGGCCTTCAGCTTCGAAGGTCCTCAAAAACAGGATTTAACAGTGTTTCTGGAGTATAATGTGTGAACAGGTATCTTTGGACCCGAATCGGTACCACAGTGGGAGAAGCTCAAAGAATACGAAGGTTGATACAGCGCCGAAGAAGTGAGCAGGAAAGCTTCGGCGTGACTGCAGAAAAGGAAACCGACTTAAAGATGAAAAGGCTATTTAAACCCCGGTGGATTACTATAGAACTACTACCAAATGTAAAGGATATGGATGTAATTTTATGTGGGTTGTGTTCCGTGCCTATAAATAGGTGAACAGTACCCCCGTACTGTTCACGCTGACTTGGCATTTACTTTTTGCGTCACGCTTGTACTTTTACTTCCTTCCAAGCTGAAGGTACATCTGTAACTTGATGTCGTTTTTATTCTTCAATAATAATAATACAGAAATGAATTGATAACAACATATAATTGCCTACATTTTACTTCATATTCCATATTTTATATGCTTCTTCTTTTATTTAACATATACTGCAATGATGAAGGTATGTCTTTCATGACCTTCGTCTGAAGATCATTATGTCCTAAGGGAAATAATGCTTCGAAGGACGAAGGGTATTAACATTTAACATCTTGTGTTGTCTTGTTCTTAATTCATAGTATTTAAGAACAAGTCCCTAACACCCGGTTCGGCAGGCTGGGCGATAGGTCTCAGCAGCCGTATTTTGAAGACGCCCTCAGGCACGGGTGCCCAAGTTGATGCCCTCGTGGAGAGTTCATCGTCTGCTGAGTTGTTAGCTGTCACACCCAGGTTTCGGGGCACCAAGACCCGGGTGCGAACATAATCACCAGGTGTGCTGGGACCAAGTCTCACACATATGATGAATCATGGCACAGCATCGAATGTCACATCTTTACTACATAACAAGAGTTCTATACAAAATAAATAGTTACATTATAAGGAGACAACGGTCCAGCAACCCAAAGTTGACTGGGAGACGACGACCTAGACCTCTCACGAACACGCCGCAGCATCCTCCATACGCCTCATCCTGCGGTACCTGTTCTTGACCTGTGGGGGGGTGTGAGACAGCAAGAGTGAGCTCACATACGTTCATCGCTCAACAAGTTGTGGGGAATTGTTGGGGACTTGTTCTCAAATGCTATGAATTAAGAACAAGGCAACACAAAGTGTTAAATGTTGATGCTCTACGTCCAACGAAGCATTATTCCCTTAAGGATTAATGAACTTTGGACGAAGGTTAAGGGAAATACAATTACGAAGGTTAAATCTTCGTAATAGATTGAATGAAGTAATATAGAATATGAAGCGTCAAAGGTAAATAAATTACAAATGAATAACATTACTTTCATATTAAATTGATTTAATATATTTAAGCATTGAATACAATTATACCTTTGCCTTGACAAAGATTGATTCTCGAATGATGCGATTGCAATTACAGGAATGTGTGAACAGTAAAGGAATATTGTTCACTATTTATAGGCACGGGACACAGCCTGTGAGGAATTACAATTATGTCCCTCATAAGGAATTACAACAGCAACTCAAACATTTATGGACTAAAAGGTCATTCTTCTCTTAAGTCGGTTTGTAATTCCGAAGCTTCATACAGAGGAACCTTCAGTCATCACATGCGGGCAGCTTCAACCGAAGCTGTTTCTCCCTACAAGACCTTCGGCGACGAAGCATAGTTCCAACAGTAGCCCCTTCACGGTGCTAGATCGTTTTTCGTAACGAGCTTGATCCGTGAAAAAAAGTCTCTTAGGCTTCGGGAAGGCGAAGGTCCAAAAAACACCTTCCCTGAGCTCGTTGTCGAGAAACGATTTAGTTTCCGAGCGCGTAGCGGTCCCACCTCGCAGCGGGTGCAAGCAGCTGTTTGCCTGCTGTAAAAATCCTGGCGATTCACCTTCTTACCTGCATCGCTATATAAACAGACGGATAGGTGTGAAGTTACCACAGCATTCATTGCTATTTGCACTGTTTTGCTGCCAAAATTTTTAACCATAGCCGAAGCTTGACTCTCGGAATCAAACGAAGCTGCAGTTTGAAGCCTACTTCGTCAGAAGAAAAAGCTTCGGAAGAAAAGTACTTAGTTCCAAAAAATTCAGAATTAAATGGCCAGAGTGCGCTCTACCGCTAGGGTTGAGCGTGAAGGAGGCGAAGCCGAAGGATCGGAGACTGTTCCCATCTCCGAAGCGATGCAACGATCCGGACTAGTAACCTCGGAAGGAATCCGTACCGCTGAAACAGAGCAGACTGTCCCCATCTCCGAAGTTGCTGCCGACGCGGAAGAAGGAAATATTGAGGAAACTGATTCCGAAGATGATTATCATATTGCCATGCCAAGTAAGCCTAGCCACTTCGACTTCAGAAAGTCAACTGTCTCTAAGGCTGACCTCTCCAAGATGGTGAAATCGGGTTATTTCAGCGAGAGTCAGAAGAAGCTACTTCGCTTCGGGGGGGAAGAAACTACCCCGAAGCCAGAGAAGGATGAAATAGTCATTTTCAAGAGCTTTCTAAAGGCTGGGTTGAGATTCCCCCTTCATAGGATTATTGCAGATGTATTGAAGAAGTTTGGGATCTACCTTCATCAGCTGACTCCTAACGCTATCGTTAGGCTTAGTGTTTACATCTGGGCCCTCCGAAGCCAGGCGGTGGAGCCGTTTGCCGACAGCTTTTGTCGAGTTCATGAGCTGCATTACCAGACGAAGGCTAGAAAAGATCGATTACATGATAACTTTGGTTACTACAATTTTGCCTATCGGAAAACCACAAAGTTTCCTATAATCAGCTACCGAAGCAAATGGCCGGCAGGCTGGAAATTAGAATGGTTTTATGTGAGAGTTGACAAAGACAAAGAGAAGCTGGTACAAAGCCCTCTTGAATTGATCTTCGGAGAAACAAGACCGCGATGCCAAATGTCATTAGAAGGTCCCACTTGGGCTGCACTGGCTGAGTTTAAAATTATTTCAGAGCATATCAGCACTAGGGACCTGGTTCAAGAGTTCTTGGCCTTCAGGGTTTTTCCTACTTTAAAAGAATGGGAAATGCCGAAGCTAGAGGGGGAGAAGAAAGAAGGGGAACTTGTGTGGTTACCTTACTATTACAAGTTTAAGAAATACTTTAAAACACCTTGCCAAGAGTGGCTGGACACAATTGAAATAATGTGCAATGAAATACTCAGTAATTATTCCAAAAAAGAAGATCAGATGTTGACTGCGGCCTTTGGTACCCGTCCGAAGCGAAGACTGAATCGAGTGCTGGACGCCTTGGGTTTTGAATACCCTGACTACGAACAATTGAATAAAATTGTCGAAGGCCGGAAAAGAAAAAGGGTAGCCGAAGTTTTAAATGAAGATGAGAAAGAACCACCAAAAGAGAAGAATATTCTGAAGAAGAAAAAAGTATCATCTCCGAAGCGAAAAGTATCTGACGAAGAAGAGACTCCCGCATCATACTCTGCCACTGACGTGGAAGAGATTTTGAAGGTAATGACTGAATCCCTGTCTGTGAAGCTAAGTCCATTAGGGCCTCAACTGACAAAATTTTTTCAGAAGGAAAAGGAGCCCGAAAAAACGAAGAAAACAACTAAAACAAAGAGACAACGAATCATCGCAGTGACCGAAGTCATTGACAAGACACCACCGAGAGCTTCAGCTCGGAAGACACCAGCGGCTGAGGAAATATCAAATGTTGAAGTCGCACCTTCGGCAATCGCGGCTACCGAAGCTACCTCAGCCGAAGATTTGAACTTGGAAACCACAATCGAACATATCGACAAAATACTGCTAGACATGGCCACAGAAGAAGCTACTACTGCCGCCGAAGAGACCATGGCCGCAGTGTCTGGGAAAGGAAAGGAAATAGCTGACGATACTTCGGAGGACGAAACCTTCATGTTTCAAAATTTAGTTGGACAAGAATTGTCAAAAACCGAAATAGAAGAACTTAAAGAATATGCCAAATCTTGCGGATATAAACCAGGAGCACTCCTCTTCGGGGGTATTGACGATGAAAAATTAGGCTGTATCCAGGATCAAACTGGAGCTAAGATTATCGGTACTCTATCAAAGAGTATCGGTTTTCCGAAGCTGGAAACGGATATTAGCCGTTACCGACGACAACATATCGTTGGTAGTTTATTTTATTCCAATTTCAAGGTGAACTACTTTTCCCTTGACTTTTATTGTTTTTAATATTGAAGACATTTCTAACGAAGGTTGTTTATGCGCAGAGTATGCTGTTGAGTAAGGCTTTGAAAATGCAGCAGGATCTGGAAGACAAAAAACACGAGGTTATAATTGGAAATTTAGAGAGCAAAATAAAAGAGCAATCAGCTACTATTGAAAAGAAAAACTTCGAGCTTCAGACAACTGAAGGCTTATTGGCAGAAGCCGAAGCTAAAATAGCAGAATTGAATACGAAGTTTCTCTGCCAATCTGAACAGTTTGAACAAGAAAAGCAAGAACTTAATGCGAAACTTGAAGCCGAAATCCAACAAAATTCAGATTTGAAAAAATTATTGGCAAGCCTTCAAGACAAAGTTTGGAGTTTAGCAATAAATGTATTCAACGACTGAGAAAGATATTCCACTCAGTTGGGGCTAGCAGTGAGAAATTCACCCCATCAACTGAAGATTTACAAAAGACCTTCGAACATATTGAAGGTGAAATTGATGAGCTTGACGAAGTTATAGCCGGGCACGGTGACTTCTGTGCTTGGGTAGCTTCTCGGGGCACTGCTGCAGCTTTTCTGAAAGCTGGCTGCGATCATGGAAAAATTGTTAATAGGCCCAATTTCACTCTATCACCATCAATCTTAGATGACATTCCTGACCTCGCGCGAAGCATTTCTAATAGATTTGTAAAGATGATATGGACAAAAGGCGGGCGAGAAAAGGCTGGAGACGAAGCTCGGAGTCATCTTGAACCAGTAGGAAATCATACCTTGTGTTTACCTTTTCCTTCAAACTTGGTTTTGACTCACAATAACTTAATTCATGTAGGATGATGAAGCCGAGACCGATGCTTAAAGAGTATGACGCCGAAGCTGAAGCCCCATGAAGATCAGTAGGAGTAGACTGCAGAAAAACTCAAGAAACTTTTGAAATAACTTTTGTAAATATGGCTAAACTGTTCTTAATGAATTTTGTTCATACCTTGTAATATGCTCTTACCCTTCCATTAATGTATGAGGTGCTTTGATGTGGACGAAATTATCTTTTTGAGCCCAAGACGAAAAAAACACCTTCCCTTCTTTTCGTACACAGCGAAGCATAAAGCAGCTTTTCCTTTCTGCCGAGGCTCTTCTTTTCGTATACGACGAAGTACAAAAGATAGTTTCTTTCCTTTTTGCCGAAACAACCACTTATGCTATAATGATGGTTATCCTACATATGCCTGGATGAGTGTTTATGAATGCAAATGTTATGATGTAATGTGGTGTGCAAATGAATGTCCAGACACATATCCGAAGCCGTAATCACAACCGTTATTTCCTTAGAAACAGTCACATATCAGCGCTGACTTTTCGCTGTAAGCCTCCCTTAGGAGCTTCTTCGCCTTTTACTTTCGGCGGTATCAGCGTTGACTTTTCGCTGTAAGCCTCCCTTAGGAGCTTCTTCGCCTTTTACTTTCGGCGGTATCAGCGTTGACTTTTCGCTGTAAGCTCTGCATTCCCTTTGGAACGACTTTGGAGCAGAAAACTTACACTGCGCCCCCCTTTGGAGCGACTTCTTTAGTAGCTTCGTTGTGCTTTGCATCCCCTTAGGGACGGCTTTCGAGCTTCTTCCCTGTTTCTTTTTTTCCTTTTCGGCACTCGATGGTGCGTTCTCAGTTTTTACATTTACATCTCTGGGGGATTTTGCTCTTTTAGAACTAAAATAAAAAAGAGATTACATGTGATGGCCCCATTAAAAACCTTTCTCCCCCTTCAGAAAGGAAAAGGGTGCCATAAAAGAAAAATAAAAAATATATAAAAAATTACATCAAGTTACACATAATATCGCCGAAGCTCATCCGCATTCCAAGATCTAGGAATGTCGTTGCCGTCCATATCCTTCAATCTGTATGAACCGGGTCTTGACGAAGATACTACCAAAAAAGGTCCCTCCCATTTCAACTGCAACTTGCCCACTGTATCTGGGTTAGCCACTCTCCGAAGCACCAAATGTCCTGGCTCAATATTCTTTAGCCGAACCTTTCTATCACGCCATTTGATTGTTTCGGCTTGATATTTATTGATGTTCTCCACAGCTTGAAGCCTGATCCCTTCTATAGCATCTTTTTCCACAGAATGATCAGCTTCGGAATCTGATTCTGTCGAAGCTACTACTCTTATTGATCCAGCTTTAGCTTCCTTCGGAGTTATTGCTTCGTCACCAAACAATAATTTGAATGGAGTAAAGCCTGTTGACCTTGATGTTGTTGTATTGTGGCTCCACACCACTTTGATTAATTGATCTGGCCATTTTCCCCTGGGTTGATTGAAGATTAACTTCATTATTCCTGTCATTATAATGCCATTGGCTCTTTCAACAAGTCCATTTGACTCCGGATGTCTAACTGATGCAAAATGGATCTTTGTGCCAATTTGATCACAAAATTGTCTGAAATCTTCGGAGTCGAACTGTGTTCCATTATCTACAGTAATGGCCTTTGGTACTCCGAAACGACAAACAATATTCTGCCAGAAAAACTTTTGAATGGTGGCCGAAGTTATTGTGGCTAAAGGCTTTGCCTCAATCCATTTAGAAAAATATTCCACGGCCACTACAACATATCTTAAGTTTCCTTGGGCCGGTGGTAACGGACCTAACAAGTCAAGGCCCCACCTTTGCAATGGCCAGATGGGTTGTATCAGCTGAGTTAGAAACGAAGGTTGTTTTTTATCTCTTGCACATTTCTGACAACCTTCGCACTTTTGAACTAATTCCGCTGCATCCGAAGCTGCCTTCGGCCAATAAAACCCTTGACGAAAAACTTTTCCAAGTAACGGCCTAGATCCAATGTGAGATCCACACAGGCCTACATGTATTTCTTTCATCAATTCTATGCCTTCGGCTCTGGACAAACACTTGAGTAATGGAGCACAAACTCCATGCTTGTACAACTCCCCTTTTATCATGACATATGGACGAGCTCTTGCCTCTATCCTCCTGTTATAAGTTTCGTCATCTGAAAGGAAATTACCCTGAAGATAAGAGATGATCTCAGTTCTCCAGTCTTCACTATAAACAGGAGATATATTGAGGACTGCTCTTTCAAGAAGCTCCACTGAAGGTGCCTTTATTGTTTCGAAGAACACATCCGAAGGTAAGGGCAGCCCCTGTGCCGCTGACTTAGCTAGCAAATCAGCATGCTCATTTTCTCCTCGAGGAATATTTTTGACAGAAAATCCTTCGAAGGAGGCTTCAATCCTTTGGACCGTGTCTAGATATTTTTCGAGCTTCGGATCTTTAGCCTTACAACTCTTGTCAATATGACCCGAAACAACCTGGGAATCAGTTTTAAGAATGGCCCTTCTGATTCTCATTGCTTTTAACTTCCGAAGACCCAAAAGCAGGGCTTCGTACTCAGTAATATTGTTTGTGCAACTAAAATTGAGTCTTGCCGCATAACAAGTTTTAACTTTGGATGGTGAGACCAACACAGCAGCTGCTCCTGCTCCGAAGGTTCCCCAAGACCCATCGCAAAACACGGTCCATACTTCGGCATCTTTATTTGTTTCTTCATCCTGAGCCCCTGGCGTCCAGTCGGCAATGAAATCTGCCAACGCTTGAGACTGGATCGAAGATCTATGCACATAATCAATGCAAAATTCATTGAGCTCTGCAGCCCATTTTCCAATCCGTCCAGTAGCTTCTCTATTTCTCATAATATCCTTCAACGGTTGCGAAGAAGGAACAACAATATTGTATGCTTGAAAGTAATGCCGAAGCTTCTTGGATGCCATCAAAACAGCATATAACACCTTCTCCAATTCTGTATAGTTTTTCTTTGATACACTAAGAACCTCAGATACAAAATATACTGGGACCTGCTTCTTGACTTGGCCATCAATCTTCTCCTGGACAAGTGCTGCACTTACCGCTGAGTGCGAAGCTGCCACATATAATAACAAAGGAGCCCCTGGTGTTGGTGGAGTTAATGTTGTTAGATCCATCAAATATTGCTTCAATTCCTCGAAGGCTTTTTGTTGGCTTGGTCCCCATTGAAAGACTTTGGCTGATTTCAGCACTTCGAAAAATGGTAAATTTCTCTCTGCTGATCTGGATATGAATCTATTGAGAGATGCCAGCCTCCCCGTCAATCTTTGGGCCCCCTTTTTTGTATTTGGTGGCTCCATTCGAAGTATAGCTTCAATTTTACTTGGATTAGCTTCAATTCCCTTTGTTGAAACCAAGCATCCAAGAAATTTCCCCTTCTTTACTCCGAAGACACATTTTTCTGGATTCAGCTTTAGACCGGCTTGTCTAAAACTAGCGAAGGTCTCCTGCAGATCAGCAATGTGATTTTCTTGTTTCGTGCTTTTTACAATGATATCATCAATATAAGTTAGCACATTTCTACCTATCTGAGACTGAAGAACCTTCGAAGTCATTCCGCTGAAACTTCCTCCAGCGTTCTTGAGCCCCTCAGGCATCCGAAGGTAACAATATGTTCCACTAGGGGTTATGAAACTGGTCTTCGGCTCATCCTCCTTCTTCATCCAAATTTGATGATAGCCTGAATAACAATCTAAAAGACTCATAAGCTCTGACGAAGCTACTGCATCAACTAAGGAGTCTATCCTTGGCAATGGGAATTCGTCCTTTGGACAGGCCTTGTTGAGATCCGTAAAATCGATACACATTCGCCATTTGCCATTGGCCTTTTTTACCATAACAATGTTAGCTAGCCATTCTGGGTACTTTACTTCTCTGATAACTCCTGCACTGAGGAGTCTTTTGACTTCATTCCGAGCTCCTTCGGCCTTGTCATCAGACATTTTCCGGAGCCTCTGCTTTCTGGGTCTGAAGGATGGGTCAACATTGAGCGAGTGTTCAATAACATCCCTGTTAACTCCGCAAAGATCATTAGCTGACCATGCAAAAACATCTTTGTTGTTGAACAAAAACCTTATCAAGGTTTTCTCCTGTTCTTCGGATAATTGGGAGCCCAACAGCACCTTCTGCTCTGCTATGTCCTCACATAAGAGCATGGGCTTCGGCTGATCTGCCGAAGCTGCTTTCTCCCTTCTGAATTTGTACTGTTCACAAGCTTTGGCTCCATCTATATTATGGATTGCTTTTGAGTCAGTCCAGTTTCCTTCGGCCCTTCTGGCAGCTTCCTGACTTCCATGAATAGCAATGGGTCCTTGATCCGAAGGTATCTTCATGCAAAGATAAGCAGGATGAAGAATTGCTTCGAAAGCATTGAGGGTGCCACGACCAATAATTGCATTGTAAGGGTATTCCATGTCAACAATGTCAAACACAACTTGCTCAGTTCTGGTGTTGTTGATGAATCCGAAGGTCACTGGCATGGTGATCTTGCCCAGTGCTACAATCTGTCTTCCTCCGAAGCCACAGAGAGGGTGTGTAGCATCATGGATCTTATCTTCTGGCTCTTGCATTTGTCTGAAGGCCTTAGCAAATATAATATCAGCTGCACTACCTGTATCAACCAAAACATTGTGGACCAGAAATCCTTTGATAACGCAAGAAATAACCATAGCATCGTTGTGAGGAAAATCCTTGAGTTGAAGATCCTCTTGGGAGAAGGTGATTGGAATGTGGGACCATCTTGACTTGATGAAGGCTCCCTGCACTCCAACATGTTGTACCCTTCTCTGCGCCTCTTTCTTCTGCTTTTTGTTGACTGGCTCTGAGCATGAACCACCTGTTATCGGGAGCACCAGCTTCGGGGCCGAAGCAGCTCCAGCTTGATTGCTAATCGAAGCCATCAGCTCAAAAAGTGGAAGTGAGTTGACCGGAGGTGGGC
This sequence comes from Zea mays, assembly GCF_902167145.1. NCBI lineage: Eukaryota > Viridiplantae > Streptophyta > Magnoliopsida > Poales > Poaceae > Zea > Zea mays. Next base: position 217,583,380 of record NC_050096.1, on the reverse strand, counting down.
GCCAATGTTGGGGACTTGTTCTCAAATGCTATGAATTAAGAACAAGGCAACACAAAGTGTTAAATGTTGATGCTCTTCGTCCAACGAAGCATTATTCCCTTAAGGATTAATGAACTTTGGACGAAGGTTAAGGGCAATACAATTACGAAGGTTAAATCTTCGTAATAGATTGAATGAAGTAATATAGAATATGAAGCGTCAAAGGTAAATAAATTACAAATGAATAACATTACTTTCATATTAAATTGATTTAATATATTTAAGCATTGAATACAATTATACCTTTGCCTTGACAAAGATTGATTCTCGAATGATGCGATTGCAATTACAGGAATGCGTGAACAGTGAAGGAATATTGTTCACTATTTATAGGCACGGGACACAGCCTGTGAGGAATTACAATTATGTCCCTCATAAGGAATTACAACAGCAACTCAAACATTTATGGACTAAAAGGTCATTCTTCTCTTAAGTCGGTTTGTAATTCCGAAGCTTCATACAGAGGAACCTTCAGTCATCACATGCGGACAGCTTCAACCGAAGCTGTTTCTCCCTACAAGACCTTCGGCGACGAAGCATAGTTCCAACAGGAATAATGTGCATGAACTCGCCAAAGGTGGGAGCTCACATGAAGTGTAAGGCTTACCAACGGAGATGGTTGAAGCTGAGCATTGCTTTTAAAGTTGGTCAAAATTTTATTAGCAATTACTAAGTATAAGTAAATACCAACCCAATTAAGTAGTAGAACAGAAGTAACAACATCACCTGCGATGCAATGCATATGACAAATTGAATTTAGTTCCATAATTTAATCATGTGAGGGTCCGAGCTGCTCATGACCGTGAGCACGACTAGTATACCAGTTTTACACTCTGCAGAGGTTGCGCATCTTTACCCACAAGTCATGTTACCCATCTGCCAAGGGATCGCAACTTCCCATACACCTCTACCGAGGAGGCGAGGCAGGGTAACACTACGAGACCTTTACAAAGTTCCACTAGCTTCAGAAAACCCGCTACAGTTTATAGGAAGCTCCAATGCAGGGTTCTTGCCTGACTGCCATCGCAGCAAAATCAACCAAGGACCTCCCTACACTGACCACTCCCCTACTGCCCTTGCCCCTTTCGGGTAAGGTAGTCCTCCACTAGCTTTCCTAATTAATCAGCCAAGGGCGTCCATAAACCCTTGTGGTAGCACTGTTTTCCTGGGTGGTCGCTCCATGTTCCAATTAACATAATGATCTTATCATGAATAGTAAATAACAACGGATAACAAAAGTATAATCATGAATAATGTATCTTCATACCCAAAACCACATAAAGCACTAGCAAGTACTACCCAAAAAGTCCAGTGGTAAACAAGGTATAAAGATAATCAAACTAGGGTAACCTATTAGGTCCCATCAAAATTAACCTATGCAGATCATTATGATTAATTAGAACATGAGTGGGTAAAAGAAGTGATCAAGGGCACAACTTGCCTGGGACTTGAGATTTCAGGTACCAACTTGCTCTTCGGATGACACGTGTCCTCACTGCTAGTCGTAGCAATACAAACAAACATGGCATCGGCAAAATTAACATTACATCAAACATAAGTACAAACTAAATAATAATGATCTATGTGTCGTAACGAGATCGCGAGATCGATAACTACTAAGATCGGAGTCGTGGTTGATGTGCTTAAATGACTAACACTAGGTTCTACGTTTATTTTATAATTCCAGCAAAAAGATAACCTAAAGTAGTAATTAATTCAACTTTAATCCAAATTATAGTTTGACCATAGATCACATTTTAGTAGATTATAATGATAAGCAAATTAATAAGTCTAACCAACATAAACTAAGTAAAGTTCTAATTAGAGAAGAATGAGACATGGTATAATAAATGTTGTTATTGTATAGTAAATATTTATACGAGACTAACGCAACTTGAATGAATCAAATCCGAGTTAAAATGGGGAAATTATGAATTTCATAAAGTTTTATGTGTTTTGTACAAGATCAGATAGGATATAAATTTTGATGTGACTTTCATGTCAAAACAGAGATACTAGATGATAAACAATAATCCTACAAAATTATAGGAATTGGAATGGATTATTTTAGACATAATATGAATTTTCTATGAATAAAATGAGTTTCTGGAATTATTTATATATTAAAATCATTTTCTATAATTATTTATTTATTTTCTCTGCTCCCTGGACTGCGCACAATAATACAGAGAAACGCAGGGTGTTTGGTAAAAACATCCCTAAGACACAGAGCGCCCTAGATGAGGATGGCGGGTTGATTCTTATATTTCGCAGGGTCTCTTGTGTAAAGCGCCCATGACGAAAGGGTATGGTGGATCCCTGGCCGCAGGATAGGAACCGGATGCTTCAGATTAAAAGCCAGCTACGACGAACCGGTACGCGCCACCTGTCGTCGGATCAAGATCCAACGGTGCCTATTTTAAACACTAGGGATCCGATCATGGCCGTCGGCCCACGATCCAGCGATCCACGCACGCCATAATCGAACCGTTGTTGCCCATCTAATCTCCACCCTCCATCCCGGATCCAATGGCTCACAAGGTTCTCCTTCCCCAGCCGAGAGACACACCCGGCGACGCTAGCTCCGGCGAACTACGCCAGATTCCCCCAGCACCCAAACATCGAGCCGCTAAGTACTTTGTAATGCGCTAAGTACCGGGAACGCCAAGAGGTAAAACTCACCATGAATCGCAGCGTAATCGAAGCTGGACGCGGCGGAGCGTGGGTCTGGCGGGATTCCCATTTCTGGTCAAGATCCGGCCACCCGCGCCGAGAACACTGCATGCCCAGGAGAATCAACGAGCCGATGCCCAGATTAGCCAGTCGTGGCTCCGCTCTTACTTCCCACGGCATGCGATTGTCAGCAACTGGGCCGTGCACACTGAACGCTAGTGGAGCGAGGAACCATGGCGGCACACCTTTTCCTCTGTAATAGCGGTCCGGCACTCAACTTCGGATTTCGTGGTGGTGGCATGGGTGCGACCGGTGGTCGGGCGAGCCGCGAGCGGTATATAGGGGATTGGAGGTAGAGGGCCGGGACACCAAGGTCCCAGCACGAGCGCGCATGGTGGCCGTGAGGTCTGGCGGTCGAGCAGAGGGGAGACACGGCGATTATTTATAGGCGCAAGGGGAAACGAGGCCGAGCTGTTGCTACGGTTGAGAGAAACCCGGGTGGAGATCAATGCGCATGCGAGCGACGAATCCGCGACGCTTCTGTTGATACCGGGTCCGCGCGAGCGACATCCACGGAGGCCGTTGGGGAAGACGACCCGGGTGCCGACTGGACGGGCCCACCTGGCAGAGACCCACGCCCAGGGCAGCGCGGGTGGTTTTGGGCCGCCGGGAGGAAAAAGAGGCCCATTCGGTAGAAAATTGCTCTCTCTTTTTTTTTGTTCTTTTCTTCCTTTCTCTTTATTTTTGTATCCCAAGTTTAAATCCAAACTTGATTGTGAACTTTGGATTTTAGGTTAAATATTTAAATTTAAACTGTTAATATGAGAAGACACATTTATGCATATATTTTTCTTTATTTTTTTATCTAGGGTTTTCCTTTCTCTCTTCGCTATTTTCTATTTTATTTTCATTTTCAAATTCTAGTTTTTAAATTAGGTTTAGCTCCAATTTCAACTTTAATACATTTTTATCATTATTATTATTATTATTATTATCATTAAATGCACAAACAAATAACTCCGACATGATGCACTATTTCCTTTATTTAATATAATTGTTGGTAGTCAATGTGACCCCATGATTTAAATATGCAAAATGAAAAAAACAACACAAGTAGTCTAAATTTTTTTCCCCAATTCTTATACATTCTACAACTCTAATTATTTGGGTATTACAAATCCTACCCCCCTTAACAGAAATCTCGTCCTCGAGATTTGTAAGAAAAGGGATACAAAAAGAGTGATTTGCAATTTTGCTTTTAGTTTCTAATTAGTTCAAAAATCAAGAGCCTTTTTTCATTAGTGACTGATTAGGAGAGCATGGGTATATAACCACTCAATATGAGGGATAAGGGATAGATAGGTTGGGGTAAGAAAGATTATGGCCAGGAAAAGACTTCATCCAAAATGTCTAAGTCTTGCTTCATCTCAAGATTCACTTTGACTGTTATAACCTTCTTTATCGATGTTGATCTTTTCTTCACCGGTCTTGGTCTCTTTGATTCGAGGTCAGTGTATATTATCAAAGTTGGGGAGTATGGTTAAGATAGATATGAATGAGATAGACTACATGATATTGGTCAAAAACTTGTTTGATGTCGGGTGGGGATAGATAGATTATGCAATTCATCATGACTCTATGGTTAGATCAAATCTCATGCATGTGGCTGAGTTGGTTTAAGGGACTAGTTTAGTTTTAAGTGCATGAGTGGTATGGCCTTATCTTTTGTACCAGCATTAAGTAACTTACTCTAGATTAGATCATAATAGATTAGATAAAATCTAGATTAGGTTGGATATGACTAGATTAGACTAGTTTGGGTTAGGTTGATATACCAGGGTAGGATATATATTATTAGGATATGTTAGAATCTTTTTGAGATATGACGGATCATATGATGAAGGTAAATCAGAATCTCTATCAGGTTAAAATAGAGGGGTTATGCAACCATCGGATGGTTAAGGTAGTTGCATGAGGTCAGGTAGTTGGTCTGTCTTTCTTAATTTAGTGCAGAGTAAATTGAGTTAAAAGCATATTTTATAAGAGTAGAGTCTCATTTATTTCATCGGTATTATCCTTCTTGTTAATTAACTTACATTAGATTAGCTCAACATGAGGTTAGCCTTTGTTAGATTAGATTAATTTGTCACATTAGATCAGATCCAGGTTAGATTGGTGTGACTAGCTTGGACTAGATAAGATCTAATTAAATTTTGGGATTAGCTCATGGTTGTTACCTTAGAATGAGATATGTATGCCTATTAGAACAAGATAAATCCATAAGGATAAGGTAGAATCCTTTGAGGTCAGTTAGATCTATTAGGATAAGATAAAATCTTTTCAAGATAAGATGAATCTATTAAGGTAGGAGAGTATCTTTTAAGATAAGATGGATATATTCTAGTGGGGGATTTTCGTAGATGATCTAGTTTATCTTATAAATATATCTAGTTTAATAGATCCATTTTTAATAGGGAATATTCTATGTTGTCTATTTTGTAAATATTTTCCCCTTATGTCTAGGTGTATATGCAGATGCAATTGTGGACATTACTCCACAAACCATCACACTCAATCAAAGATCCAAATCAGACAAGTATCATAAGAACAAGCACTCAAGCGTATAAACACCTATAAAAATAGTTTTGTTTTTATTCCTAAGAGTAGGTCTCCTATTCCTAAAGGTCACTTTCGGCACAGAATTTCAAAGTGTGAAAACCAAGTTTGTCTTTAGAAGTGAAAAGGTAAGAGTAATCAGAGTAAAGCAGCATTAGATGAGAAAAGATTAAGGTAAGTTTAGAAAAGAATCAGAGTAGCAAAGGTAAGTAGATAATGGTTGTCCAGTTCTGTCTAGGTTTCGTCCTACAGTCAACATTCCTCTGATACCACTTCTGTCACACCCGGGTTTCGGGGCACCAAGACCCGGGCGCGAACATAATCACCAGGTGTGCTGGGACCAAGTCTCACACATATTATGAATCATGGCACATGATCGAATGTCACATCTTTACTACATAACAAGAGTTCTATACAAAATAAATAGTTACATTATAAGGAGACAACGGTCCAGCAACCCAAAGTTGACTGGGAGACGACGACCTAGACCTCTCACGAACACGCCGCAGCATCCTCCATACGCCTCATCCTGCGGTACCTGTTCTTGACCTGTGGGGGGGTGTGAGACAGCAAGAGTGAGCTCACATACGTTCATCGCTCAACAAGTTGTGGGGAATAATGTGCATGAACTCGCCAAAGGTGGGAGCTCACGTGAAGTGTAAGGCTTACCAACGGAGATGGTTGAAGCTGAGCATTGCTTTTAAAGTTGGTCAAAATTTTATTAGCAATTACTAAGTATAAGTAAATACCAACCCAATTAAGTAGTAGAACAGAAGTAACAACATCACCTACGATGCAATGCATACGACAAATTGAATTTAGTTCCATAATTTAATCATGTGAGGGTCCGAGCTGCTCATGACCGTGAGCACGGCTAGTATACCAGTTTTACACTCTGCATAGGTTGCGCATCTTTACCCACAAGTCATGTTACCCATCTGCCAAGGGATCGCGACTTCCCATACACCTCTACTGAGGAGGCGAGGCAGGGTAACACTACGAGGCCTTTACAAAGTTCCACTAGCTTCAGAAAACCCGCTACAGTTTATAGGAAGCTCCAATGCAGGGTTCTTGCCTGACTGCCATCGCAGCAACATCAACTAAGGACCTCCCTACACTGACCACTCCCCTACTGCCCTTGCCCCTTTCGGGTAAGGTAGTCCTCCACTAGCTTTCCTAATTAATCAGCCAAGGGCGTCCATAAACCCTTGTGGTAGCACTGTTTTCCCGGGTGGTCGCTCCATGTTCCAATTAACATAATGATCTTATCATGAATAGTAAATAACAACGGATAACAAAAGTATAATCATGAATAATGTATCTTCATACCCAAAACCACATAAAGCACTAGCAAGTACTACCCAAAAAGTCCAGTGGTAAACAAGGTATAAAGATAATCAAACTAGGGTAACCTATTAGGTCCCATCAAAATTAACCTATGCAGATCATTATGATTAATTAGAACATGAGTGGGTAAAAGAAGTGATCAAGGGCACGACTTGCCTGGGACTTGAGATTTCAGGTACCAACTTGCTCTTCGGATGACACGTGTCCTCACTGCTAGTCGTAGCAATACAAACAAACATGGCATCAGCAAAATTAACATTACATCAAACATAAGTACAAACTGAATAATAATGATCTATGCGTCGTAACGAGATCGCGAGATCGATAACTACTAAGATCGGAGTCGTGGTTGATGTGCTTAAATGACTAACACTAGGTTCTACGTTTATTTTATAATTCCAGCAAAAAGATAACCTAAAGTAGTAATTAATTCAACTTTAATCCAAATTATAGTTTGACCATAGATCACATTTTAGTAGATTATAATGATAAGCAAATTAATAAGTCTAACCAACATAAACTAAGTAAAGTTCTAATTAGAGAAGAATGAGACATGGTATAATAAATGTTGTTATTGTATAGTAAATATTTATACGAGACTAACGCAACTTGAATGAATCAAATCCGAGTTAAAATGGGGAAATTATGAATTTCATAAAGTTTTATGTGTTTTGTACAAGATCAGATAGGATATAAATTTTAATGTGACTTTCATGTCAAAACAGAGATACTAGATGATAAACAATAATCCTACAAAATTATAGGAATTGGAATGGATTATTTTAGACATAATATGAATTTTCTATGAATAAAATGAGTTTCTGGAATTATTTATATACTAAAAATCATTTTCTATAATTATTTATTTATTTTCTCTGCTCCCTGGACTGCGCACAATAATACAGAGAAACGCAGGGGGTTTGGTAAAAACATCCCTAAGACACAGAGCGCCCTAGATGAGGATGGCGGGTTGATTCTTATATTTCGCAGGGTCTCTTGTGTAAAGCGCCCATGACGAAAGGGTATGGTGGATCCTTGGCCGCAGGATAGGAAACGGATGCTTCAGATTAAAAGCCAGCTACGACGAACCGGTACGCGCCACCTGTCGTCGGATCAAGATCCAACGGTGCCTATTTTAAACACTAGGGATCCGATCATGGCCGTCGGCCCACGATCCAGCGATCCACGCACGCCGTAATCGAACCGTTGTCGCCCATCTAATCTCTACCCTCCATCCCGGATCCAATGGCTCACAAGGTTCTCCTTCCCCAGCCGAGAGACACACCCGACGACGCTAGCTCCGGCGAACTACGCCAGATTCCCCCAGCACCCAAACATCGAGCCGCTAAGTACTTTGTAATGCGCTAATTACCGGGAACGCCAAGAGGTAAAACTCACCATGAATCGCAGCGTAATCGAAGCTGGACGAGGCGGAGCGTGGGTCTGGCGGGATTCCCATTTCCGGCCAAGATCCGGCCACCCGCGCCGAGAACACTGCATGCCCAGGAGAATCAACGAGCCGATGCCCAGATTAGCCAGTCGCGGCTCCGCCCTTACTTCCCACGGCATGCGATTGTCAGCAACTGGGCCGTGCACACCGAACGCCAGTGGAGCGAGGAACCATGGCGGCACACCTTTTCCTCTGTAATAGCGGTCCGGCACTCAACTTCGGATTTCGTGGTGGTGGCATGGGTGCGACCGGTGGTCGGGCGAGCCGCGAGCGGTATATAGGGGAGTGGAGGTAGAGGGCCGGGACACCAAGGTCCCAACACGAGCGCGCATGGCGGTCGAGCAGAGGGGAGACGCGGCGATTATTTATAGGCGCAAGGGGGAAACGAGGCCGAGCTGTTGCTACGGTTGAGAGAAACCCGGGTGGAGATCAATGCGCATGCGAGCGACGAATCCGCGGCGCTTCTGTTGATACCGGGTCCGCGCGAGCGACATCCACGGAGGTCGTTGGGGAAGACGACCCGGGTGCCGACTGGACGGGCCCACCTGGCAGAGACCCACGCCCAGGGCAGCGCGGGTGGTTTTGGGCCGCCGGGAGGAAAAAGAGGCCCATTCGGTAGAAAATTGCTCTCTCTTTTTTTTGTTCTTTTCTTCCTTTCTCTTTATTTTTGTATCCCAAGTTTAAATCCAAACTTGATTGTGAACTTTGGATTTTAGGTTAAATATTCAAATTTAAACTGTTAATATGAGAAGACACATTTATGCATATATTTTTCTTTATTTTTTTTATCTAGGGTTTTCCTTTCTCTCTTCGCTATTTTCTATTTTATTTTCATTTTCAAATTCTAGTTTTTAAATTAGGTTTAGCTCCAATTTCAACTTTAATACATTTTTATCATTATTATTATTATTATCATTAAATGCACAAACAAATAACTCCAACATGATGCACTATTTCCTTTATTTAATATAATTGTTGGTAGTCAATGTGACCCCATGATTTAAATATGCAAAATGAAAAAAACAACACTAGTAGTCTAAATTTTTTTCCCCAATTCTTATACATTCTACAACTCTAATTATTTGGGTATTATATTAGCCCGAGGAACATGTTGCAGTTCCAAGGCAATGAAATCCTTTTCCAGCTTCCTTACGTGGAGGAGGTAAGGAGCGAGCCTGGGCTCGTTGCAGCTACATTCTCCACAGACCTGCTTTATAATCAGATGTGTTGGTACCCTGAAACTAGGGTACCCTCACTACTGTATAAAGACGCAGTACCCACGCGGCTATCTTTAGTCGGATGGTAAAAGAGTTGTATGTGGGACCATGCCATGACTCGCCCCAGGCTCAGGCGACTACTCTGGGCCAGCGACAGCGCCTGACCCCACCACATGGGTGGGTCCGGGGCCGCCACGTGTCCAGAGAAAGTGATGTACTCGAAGGCATCAACAGTGAGTCCGGACCCCCATGGGAGAGTGTCGAACTGTGCCGGACCCCTGTATATACGGTCTAGGCCTCCAAGTTTGGCCCAGGACCTCCACGTGTGTGAACCGGACCCCTAGAATGGGATCCGAACCCCCCATATGGGGTCCGGGCCGCCCACAGTGGGGTCCCAGGGTTCTAGGACAGAACATACCTGGGCCTTAATCAGGACCCAGGCAGGGGTCTGGAGCCAACACGTGTCAAGACCTAGTCTGGTGGGATTCGGACCTATCCGCATACACTCCTGCTCCCCGCTCAGGCGGAGACCCGATGCTGCCACATGGCATACTGCGCACGGCATAAGCCAACGGGCGAAACCTGGCATGACGCCTTTGGACTACGCGCGCCTTCGCATTCACGGATAAGACGTACGCCTGTCCATTCCACTGATAGGCGGCGTGCTCAGTCCACGATACGTGGCCCATGTAGTTACTCACGTTACAATATCGAGGGCAATGCCTCACCATTACTCCCGCGTTACCAGGAAAAGGGTTACTACCTATCAATGCTGCATGGACTGCAGCCATCATGACTCCCGCTGATTACTCATGCGTTACTCTGTCAGCATTAGTTATTCACATAATGTATTTCTTCCATTATGCTCCTGGGCCCGCATGTCGGGTCTCAGCATCCTTGTATGTGCCTCCCTTAAACTATAAAAGGGAAGACACACATCGTTACAAGGGACACGCTGAAACACACACTCAATACAACTTACACACAGTGGAGGTAGGGTATTACGCTCTAGCGGCCTGAACCACTATAATTCCTCGTGTCCTCTTGTGTTCATCCTGAATTCACCAAACAGGCAACCGCTTAGGCCCCTTCCTCATCTTAGGATTATGGCGGGTGCATTCCTTTAGATTTTTTGTGTGTTTTCTTGCTCGACACGATGGTTCAGATCGTCGAGCACCGCGACTTGTCTCCCGAGGATTTCCTGATGTAGGAAGGGGCAGCATCTTCCATGCCACGAGGCTCCAACCGCCCCGCGCCTGGTGCTGCTGCTATGCACGCTGTGCAGCAGCACACGCCCGTGCAGACATCCAGGACTCCGTCGAGGGCTGCCCATGGTGGGGCGTTGTCTGCAGCCAGGGAGTTGCTGTGTAACACACTAAGTTCCACGGCCTCGCCGGGGGCCATGAGGCAATGGCGCGAGGATGTCGACCAACTCCTCGGTATGGCCCATCTTGGCTCAGCCAGGTCCAGGCCTCGATCTCTCCGGCGTTAGCGTGAGGCGTCGGCGTCTGTGCATTCACCCTCACTGAGGGGGGCACAGACTGACGACCTGCGGGCAGAACTCAACCGCAGGCGTGCGGGCGAGGATGCCCGAATCTCTCTGTAAAGGGCGCGTGAGCGCCGGCAAAACTTTGAGGGTCGCAACCTCGACCAAGACTTCACTGCAAGGGACACCCGAATCCAGACGGGTGTCCCATTGGTCCACGTAGGCTGCGCCGCACTAGCAGATCATCTCCGCGCGACGACTTGGCCACCCAAGTTTCGGCCACACCTGCCGGAGAAGTATGATGGGACACCGAACCCGTCAGAATTCCTGCAGGTCTAGGTCACCACCATTACAGCAGCTGGTGGGAACACTGCTGTAATGGCAAGCTACTTCCATGTAGCCTTGACCGGGCTGGCCCGAACCTGGCTCATGAACCTCACCCCAGGGTCGATCTACTCCTGGAAAGAGCTCTGTGCACAGTTCACAACGAACATTGCCAGTGCTTATCAGCAGCATGGCGTGGAGGCTCATCTCCATGCAGTGAGGCAGGAACCCGGGGAGACTCTCCGACCTTTTATCTCCCACTTCACCAAGGTACGGGGGACTATACCTCGCATCTGTGATGCCTCCATTATCACTGCTTTCCGATAGGGGGTGCATGATAAGATGTTGGAGAAGTTGGTGACGCATGATGTGGAAACTGTCACTACGCTCTTCACTCTGGTCGACAAATGTGCCAGAGCTGCTGAGGGCCGTGCATGGCACTCAGTGCCACAGACCGGAGTTACCCAGATGGGCGGCTCAGGTGCCACCACCCAGGGCGGTGGCAAGAAAAAGAAGAAGAATCGCGGTCACGATAGGCCGCAGTCTGCTGCTCCGGTCGCCACAGCTGCGGCTGGGGGCCGGGATGAACGCAACAAGTGCCCACAACAACAGGGAAGCGATAGTGGGTCATGCCCTGTCCACCCCAATAGTCGCCATAGCGCCTCGGAATGCTGGGAGATCCTGAAGCTCGTGAAGCGCATCAGCGAGCGATGCGAGCAGGCCTCCAAGGATGGCTCACCGCCTCGTCGCCGGCCTCACAAGGAGAAGGTCGACGAAGGTGACCTAGCTGCAGGAGAACGGGACCTCGGGTATCAAGCCCCCAAGCAAGTCCTCAAGGACATCATCACTAGAGACTCCGACTCCAATGATGACAACGACCGCCGCAAGAAGCTGTATGTAATGTATGGCGGAAGCTAGGAGATTACCTCCCGTAGGAACGTGAAGTCCCTGCGCCGAGAGGTCCTTTCGGCGACCCCAGGGGTCCCAAAGGCAGTCCCACATCAGCGGTGGCGGAGCACCACTATCTCCTTTAGGGCATCCGACTGCCCCGAAAACATGGCAGGGGCTAGTATACTACCACTCATCACCGCCCCTGTCATCGCCAACATGAAGGTGCATCATGTGCTGATTGATGGTGGGGCTGGGCTCAACGTCATCAGCCATGCTACGTTCAAGCAGCTGTAGATCCTAGGATCCCGACTGGGACCCTCTCGCCCATTCTCTGGAGTGGGCCCTCAACCGGTGTATCCCCTTGGGAGCATCGCACTCCTGGTTACATTCGAGACTGAGGAAAACTTCCGCACTGAGAACGTCCAATTCGACGTTGCGGAGGTTAACCTCCCTTTCAATGCCATCATTGGCAGGTCGGCCCTGTACCGGTTCATGGCCATTGCCCATTACGGGTACTTGGTCCTCAAGATGCCATCCCCTGCTGGGGTCCTCACCGTGCGGGGCAACCGCCCCGCTGCGCTTGCAGCTGTCGAGAAGTTGCATGCCCTGGCGGCAGAAGACACTCGCCTGGATGACGAGGGGAGGGACCCCTCGACTTCCTATACCAAGACGCCTGCTAAGGTGCCTAAGGTGCAACCATCTGGCGGACGGCATCCCTGTCAAGACCATCCAGCTCAGTGAGGATTCCTCCTAGACCACTCGCATCGCGGGCGATCTGGAGGAGAAATAGGAAATCGTGCTCATCGCCTTCCTCCAGGCAAATGCAGACGTATTCGCATGGGAACCGTCGCAGATGCTTGGGATCCCTAGGGAGGTGATCGAGCACCATTTGAAGATTCACCCTAATGCCAAACCGGTGAGTCAGAAGCCTCGGAGACAGTCCATTGAGCGGCAGGATTTCATCCGTAAGGAGGTCCCGAAGCTGCTGGACGTTGGTTTCATCGAAGAGGTCCACCACCCAATATGTCTTGCCAATACAGTCATCGTTCCCAAGGCTAACGGGAAGCTTCGAATGTGCATCGACTACACCAACCTCAATAAGGCATGTCCCAAGGACCCATATCCACTTCCACGAATAGATCAAATTGTGGATTCTACCTCTGGGTGCGACCTCTTGTCATTCCTAGATGCTTACTCTGGTTTCCATCAGATCCAGATGTCTAGGCAAGATAGGAAGCATACCGCTTTTGTAACCGTGGATGGGCTCTACTATTATGTTGTAATGCCTTACGGTTTGAAAAACGCCTTGCCAACATTTGTATGGGTGATGAGTAAGACTTTTGGTGACCTGATTAGGGGCAGGGTAGAGGTATGCGTCGATGACATCGTGGTCAAGACTAAGAGAGGGTCGACCCTAGTGGAAGACAACCCTGGTCTTCGACAAGCTGCAGGCAACACGCATGAAGCTGAACCCGGACAAGTGCGTCTTTGGTGTCTCCGCAGGGAAGTTGCTAGGATTCCTGGTTTCGCACCGGGGCATCGAAGCAAACCTAGAGAAGATCAAGGCAATTGAGACAATGAGGCCTCCGACCCGCATCAAGGATGTCCAGAAGCTTACGGGGTCGCTGGCCGCCCTTAGTCGCTTCATCTCAAGACTGGCTGAGAGGGCACTACCCTTCTTCAAGCTATTGTGGAAGTCCGGGCCATTCTCTTGGACCGAAGAGACAAAACGAGCCTTTCAAGAATTGAAGCAGCACCTTGTGTCCCTACCAATACCGGTAGCTTCAGAGCCAGGGGAGCCGTTGTATACATTACAGCGGCTACAGAGGTGGTGAGCATGGTGCTGGTTGCTGAAAGGACGGCACAACATCCCTAGGGGACTTAGAAAGATCCCCTAGGAGAAGGTGGTGGTCCGACCACCACGATGTTGACAGAAGGCCAGGAGTTTGAGGACTCGAGACCAACCACAGGGATCCGAACCATCCAGAAGCCGGTCTACTATGTCAGCGAAGTCCTCCATGAGGCAAAGGCTAGGTACCTTGAGACGCACAAGCTTATCTATGCTATACTTGTTGCGTCCAGGAAATTGCGCCACTATTTTTAGGCACACAGAGTTGTGTTGGTGACCTCCTTCCAGTTAAGGGCCATTCTCCACAAATCTAACGCCACAGGCAATATCGCCAAGTGGGCCGTGGAACTTGCTGAGTTCCAACTGGACTTCCAACCTTGCCACGCTATCAAGAGCCAGGTCCTGGCTGACTTCATCGTGGAATGGACCCCATCCCCGAGCGCTCCTGGGGGTCTAGATCCCGATTCAGATCCCACACCTGTGGAGCCCAGGGCTCCGGTCTTCACCAAGCCCCACTAGACGCTCTTCTTCGACGGATCCGCCCGCCAGCAGGGTGGCGGCGCTGGAGTGGTCCTCATCGACCCAAGTGGAGATAGAGTGAAGTACATGGTGCACCTTGAGTTCAAGGCCACCAACAACATGGTAGAGTATGAAGCACTGATCTTCGGCTTGTCTGCGGCCCTATCTCTAGGGATCCGCCAGCTCCTCATGAAGGGGGACTCCCAGCTGATTATCAAGCAGGTCCGAGGAGAATGTAGCTGCAACGAGCCCAGGCTCGCAGCTTACCTCCTTCACGTAAGGAAGCTAGAAAAGGACTTCATTGCCCTAGAACTGCAACATGTTCCTCGAGCTAACAACTCAGCGGCAGATGAACTCTCCACGAGGGCATCAACTTGGGCACCCATGCTCGAGGGCATCTTCAAAAGATGGCTGCTGAGACCTACCGCCCAGCCTGCCGAACCAGGTGAAGGGGGCGAGACTAGCACGTCGAAGCTAGCGGTCCCGGTGGCGTTCCATCTGCAGAACCCACCAAGGATTGTGTGTGCTACAGGGGGTCCTGCCAACCTCTTAGCGCCACAGCCAGTATCTCAGAGTGGTCCCGATGCATGGATCTCCGAGATCCGGGACTACCTAAAAGAAAATATCCTTCCTGAAGACCATGTGTCCGTAGAGCGCATAGTGCAGTTGGCTAAACGATACACGGTGGTAGAAGGGGATCTATACCACCGTGGCGCCAATGGCATTCTTATGCGGTGCATCACCCAGGCGGAGGGCCGTGAGCTGCTCACGGAGATCCATGGAGGAGAGTGCAGAAGCCATTCATCATCCCGCACGCTGGTTGGTAAGGCCTTCCGGCATGGCTTCTACTGGCCAACTGCTCTCTAGGATGCAGCTGAGTTGGTAAAGTCCTGCGAAGCATGTGAGTTCCATGCAAAGCAGATACACACACCGGCTCAGGCTCTGCAAATGGTTCCACCCTCCTGGCCATTCACCGTATGGGGGGTGGATATCCTGGGACCATTCCCCAGGGCTGTCGGCGGGTACCGTTTTCTCTTCATCGCCATCGACAAATTCACAAAGTGGCCGGAGGCCACCCCTGTGGTCAGTATCACCCAAGGTGCTGTTGTTGCCTTCCTCAAGTCGATTGTCTGCAGATTTGGGGTCTCAAGCCGTATCATTATAGACAACGAGGCCCAGTTCAAAAGTCGGCTCTTCCAAGAGTATTGCAAGGGCATTGGCACCCAGCTCTGCTTTGCGTCTGTAGCTCATCCCAAGAGCAACGACCAAGCTGAGAAGGCAAAAGCAGAAATCCTCAGGGGGCTCAAGACATGCACCTATGTCTGCTTAAAAAAGTATGGTGCCAATTGGGTCAATGAGATTTCATCCGTACTATGGGGGAACCGGACCACACCCAGCCGAGCTACCGGGGAGACCCCGTTCTTCCTGGTCTACGGGGCCGAAGCCTGCCTTCCCCTGGAAATCATTATGGGCTCCCCACGAGTCCAGTCTTTCGATGAGTCTATGCAGGAATAGCTATAGCATGAGGACATGGACTTCATCGACGAAAGCAGATGGCAAGCGGCGATCCGAAATGCACGGTACAACCAAGCGCTCAGGCGCTACCACCAACAGTTTGTGCATAGTGGGGAGCTTAGGGTCGGGGACCTAGTCCTAAGGCGAGTACTGAACCAAGAAGGGCTCCATAAACTCCCCCCAGTTGGGAAGGACCCTTCAAGGTGATGGAAATATGCCGACCGGGTGTGTCTGCCTTGCCACAACAGAAGGAGTGCCTCTTCCCAATCCCTGGAATATAGAGCATCTCTGTAAGTTCTATCCATAATAGCAAAATGGGGGTTGAGTTTTCTTCCTTTGTAACTAGGTTACGCATATGTGTACGTCAATTCGGTGAGGCCCGCCCTCGTAAGCCCGTCTGTTGGTCTACACCCATTTATATCGAGTTATAAGGAAAGGATTTACCCCCCTGGATGTGCTTTTGTGATGGTTTTATTCTACTTCGGTTTACATGCATTATTTTTTATCTAACCCACCCATACAGTTTCCCACCCTTGCTGGTATGATGACATCCGAATTGAGTAGCCAGGCTTGCAGTTCAAGACCCCTTTACTACTACAGGGGGTCCGGCAACCCGTGGACCAGTTCTAGAGAATGGGCGCTCGCCTCCTGGAGGGGTCCGGAGTTGTGTAGCCGCTTAGCATGGTTCCGTACCCTAAGCCTGCACACTCCACCACTCTGCAATGGGCACCCTAGTATTTGGAACTGTGATCATGTGGGTCCGGGCATACGGCTTGGCTTCCCAGGCTAAATCCTGTAGGTCCTGTTGCATGAATCACAGGATGGCAGATACCAGACGATGGGTCCTATGGGTGTGCTCCTAACACTTCAAAGCCGAAGCTGTGTGCAGGTCCAAATCCCAGTCCAGTAGTAGGTAGTCTCAAACTGTAGAGACTACCTCCTAAGGGCCAGACCTCCAATTTTATCTTTGGTATACTGGTATCCAGCCTCGACACATCGAGCCTACCTCCCAGGGGGGCCAAGTACCAAGGGGAAGTTGATGACGCTACACACAGCAAGGACAAATAACATACAGATAAGTTTAAGTTCCAATGCTACCTCATTAGCAGTTCTTAGAATATCTTACAAAATCAAAAGTTATTACAGCCGCTTCCCAGCGGAACCCTTGCTTTGTCTCTATAGGTCGTCAGCAGGATCACGCTGGAAGCGCTTGGCCACCAGCTCCACGGTGTCTTGTACACTCTCCTGGGCGGCGTCTTCTGTGGCGGCTACCGAACCAGCGATCACCGGTGCCAAGGATATGGCAGGGTCGTGACTCTGGAAGCACATCAAGACGTATTCAACCACCGCCCGGTAGAGCTTGCCGCCCTCTGCCTCCAGGTGGGCCTCGAGGATCTGATCCAGGCGCCAGAGGCGATCGGCGACAGAGTCCAGCATCGGGAGCGCATCGGAGATCGACGTTGGCAGCTCCGACACTGGGATGGGGCTCATCCCTAGTGGCACCAGTGTCGTGCTTGCCTCGCCGGCCCACACGGCAATGCGCTGGACCCCGGCGCGGTGCTCCGCTTAGAGATCTTCAAGGACCTTCCTGGTGGCCTCCATCGCCTGGGGACCCGGCGCTGCCTGCGCCGCATTGAACTGGCAGATCTGCTCCTCCAGCCTCCTCTCCTTCTCCTCGGCTTCGAGCTCGTGCTCGGCCAGCAACTCGCCTCGCGGGGTGAGCATTTCTTCCCAGAAGGTGAGATCCGTCTCTCGCCTGGCGAGGTCCATCTCCCGCCTGTCCAAGGCCTGCTCCTTCGCCTTGAGGTTCTCCTCGGCGAGGGCGGCGTCGCTAGCCTTGCCCTCGAGCTCTTGCTGACACTTTTGTAGCCTCTCCACAGCCTTGACCTGCTAGGCCCATTGGGCTTCCAGAGTCTAGTCCAGGGCGCTCAGCTTGGCCTGGTATTCTGTTGTGAGGGCCTCCCACTGGGTCACGACCTCCTCCCTCCTAGTCACCTTCTTCTTCCTTCGGGACGCCTCTAGCTCCCTGGCACACACCCTCTGGAGGTCCCTCTTGTACTCCTTGCAGTCCCACTCGAGTTGGGACCGCTCAGAGATGAATTGTCGGGACGCCGTCTTGGTCCGCTCCTCCAGTTGGGTGCGCTAGTCACTAAGGCGCTGGTGCTCAACCTCTAGCGCCTCCCACTCCCGCAACATTGCTGCCCCAATGTCACTAAGGACCAGGTGGGCACGGGACAGCATGCGAGGGAGGGGGACTGGCGTCGCTTCTTGTTCGGCACCCGACCGGAGTCGCTACCCAAACACCACCTCCATCTCCTCCGGAGCAGGCGGGGGGTTGGAGCTGGGCATGCCTCCTGCGTCACCCCCAGTGTCGGGAGTGGGCACGGATCCCCCAGCTAGGACCTCCTCTGCCGCTGCGACGCCACTCAACGCTAGTGTCGCTGCCGCCGGATCCCCAGCTGGGGCATGGGAAGCCGCTGGCGCTGTCTTGGAAGCAGCCGGGGTCAGACTGCCGGCACCACCCTCAGCAGATTCTTACTGCTGAGAGTCAGACCCGTCGGTGGGCCTAGTATCTGGCGGAGGAGGCGTGACCTTGGGAGCAGAGGGGGAAGAAGCCTTGGAAAACATATGATGGGTTAAAATTGTCGGCATGATGTTTAGGCTCAAAGAAAAAGGGACTACACTTACTTGGGGCACTAAACCTTCAAGTGACCCTGGAAGTGAGGCGATCGTCGCTCCTGCTGTTGCTGCTGTTGCGGCTGTTGCTGCTGTTGTAGCTATTGCTGCTGCTGGTGTCCCTGGGGGTGATCACCCTCAGATGGTATTGGTGGCAATGGGACCGGAGGACTGACGTGCCTCTGCGCGCCGTGGGCTTGGGAGCCTTGGAAAACGTACGATGGGTTAAAACTTGTCGGCATGATGTTTAGGCTCAAAGAAAAAGGGACTACACTTACTTGGGGCCCTGGACCTTCCAGTGACCCTGGAAGCGAGGCGATCACCGCAACTACTGCTATTGTTGTAGCTGTTCCTGCTGCTGGTGTCCCTGGGGGTGATCACCCCCAGATGGTGGTGGTGGCGGCGGGACCGGAGGACTGGCGTGCCTCTGCGCGCCGTGGGCTTGGGAGCTGGCCTCCTCGGCCCCACTTGCAGTCCTCTGGCACTTCTGGGGGGCTCCGAAATGAGCGATCTGTCAGCGTGACGCAGCCTACGTCGCCTCTCCCCCTCCGACCCCCCCGGAGCTACCTAGGGCGGAGGCACCGCTTGCAGCCCGTTTGCCCTTGTCCAAGGGGCTGGGGGCCACGGCGGGATTGGCGCTGCGAGCCACATCGGCGGGCTGGGGACCTCCAACTGGTGCATCGGAGATCCGGATCCCGCGGTAGGGGTCCCGGCCTCTAGTCTGGCAAACCGCCACGCCGCTGTCGTCAAGGCTCGGCAGCGTGGCCAAGATCGCCGTCCTCATGCCTGGGTCGCCGCAGAGCGCAGGGATGTTCTGGGGGGAGTATCAGGGACTCAGGGACAAAAGTTTCCCCAGTAATCCCTCCTACCAAGACTGCCAGCTCGTCCCAGGACAGATCGGTGCCCGGCCCGCGCTGGATCCTGATGATGTCGTTCGGGCCGGTGAACCAGCAGCACAGGCGTGGTCTCCTCTGCAGCGGCGCGATCCGGCGCTTCAGGAGATCGCCGACCACGTGCATCGATGTCAAGCCGCCCGTAGCCAAGCCCTTGATCCTGTCCAATATGGGCAGGAACTGTAGCGAGAGGGATGACTTGGTCCTCCACTCCTTGCGGTCGAGCGCTGGCCCATTGCTCGGTAGGACGAGGCGGTCGTTGGCCTCGACGCTGGCAATCACCCAGTCGTTGCGCCAGTTTTGCCACCTCGCACCGCCAAAGGTGGGGATGTAGACGACGGTTGGATCTGGCCTCGTCTGGAAGTAGTAGGCCTCGATGTGGTCCCTAGTCTTCCCGGACTTGACCAGCATGAAGAAGTGTGGCAGAACCTGCCAAGTTATTGGGCCCACATGTACCTGTCCTTGTCTCAAAGACATCAGACGCTATGCATGTGTACCAGATAACTTAACAGGGTCCGTCTGAGTGTCCCAATGACCCCGGATAAGCCACTCACAACCATGATCACAAGATTAAGTAAACACAAATCACACACCAACATTTTGCAGCAGAATTTCTTTATTACAAAAGTTACAAGTTACAACAAATTTACATTATGTTTATCGGAATGATTACAAAGTGATTCAAAGAAATAAACTTTGAAATGTTATAAATTATTTATAATTTTGAAATATATGCAAGCTTAAGTGACCATCCTCAATAAGAAGTATAGAAGAGTTACTTAGACTTATAAGAAGGTCGTGCCCACCGGCTCTTAACACCATTCACAGCAGCACAAATCTAGTACCTGCAACAACATGGGTTCGAAAACCCTGAGTACGAAGTGTACTTTCGTAAGTCTTACCCGACTAAGGAAAAATGACTCTCAAGGATATGCTGGTTAAATAGGAATCAAGGAAAAGGCTTTAGCAAGAATCAACTTAGATACTTTTGTAGAAATAGCTTACTAAAGCGAGTCCTTACTTTCAATATTTTAACGCCAGATTAAATATTAATAGACTCTGGTTGCATCTAGTCTAATTTCACCATCTCATCAATACAACATCATTTTTGTTCATAATGTTTACATCATGACTTAGGTTGTAGGTCGGAGATCAAGTCTCCACACTCCGGGGATATAACGGTGATCCGAATCGATTTACTCAGCTGAGGATCTCTAACCACACGACATATGTTTCTCACAACTCTTGCATATGTCTACCATTCCCACAGATCCTCCACTGTATGAACAGGTCCACGCCACTAGAGAGCACACCACCCCTTTTAGGCGGTCCTTTACCCGGAGGGTACGTGCCACTCTCGCCATCTCTCCACTCCCAGTGCGCATCGGAGATTGACGTTGGCAGCTCCGACACTAGGATGGGGCTCATCCCTAGCGGCACCAGTGTTGTGCTTGCCTCGCCGGCCCACGAGGCAATACGCTGGACCCTGGCGCGGTGCTCCGCTTGGAGATCTTCAAGGGCCTTCCTGGTGGCCTTAATCGCCTGGGGACCCGGTGTAACACCGCTGGTGTTACTGTTGCTAAAATTTGAGCATAACATCATAAGCATTGGCATTTCATGTGTTTGTCACACCTAGAGTGCATTCACTAGGCAAAAATTTCAAACAAGTTGTATTGATGTGACATGTTACTAGTGAAACCCTAGAGTAGGATACTTAACCCTAAATTGGGCTCAGAAGGGCAAAGAAAAGCCTAATAAGAGAAAACTTCAAAACTCATTAGAGATGGTCATAAAATGTCACCTTGAATAGACTTATGGGATATCCAAACCCTAGAAGTATCAAAAGCCCTAAAAAGAACCCTAGAAAGCCCAAGACTTAAACCCTAGGGGGCTAAGTGGAAAATTAGTGCACTTTTGGACTAAATTGCAAAAACCATGAAAGTAAGGCACCTTAAGTCATATGGTTCACATACTTGGGGATTTGCAAATGAAACCCTAGGTTTTGGGCCTATTTGCAAAAAAACCACTTTTGTGACCATATAGCTAAGTCTGAAAATAGTTGATCAGGGCTAACTTTGGAGCTCTGTAAGTCGAGAAATTCAAAGAATTTGCCCCGGGTCAATGCAACAAAGTTGTAGAGCCATTGAAGAAGAACAACTTTGCTACAGGTATTAAGTCTTGTTACCATGAGGAATTTGGAGATAATATGATCCAAAGATGGGTTGTCAGACGATTTGTAACTGAAACTGGCGCACTGTTCATCGAACTTCAGAAAGATCTCACCAGCGATAAGAACGCCACCGCGGTTGGGGATGGGTCTGCGGCCATGGTAAAGATCATCCGCGGCGTGGCGTTAAAATGTTGCGATGGCACTGCCCGGTTAATCGGCGGTCACCGGACCATCGTCGTGGCTCTGCCCGCTCTGGTGAGCTCGCCAGCGCGGTTACAGCTCCGTGATTCACATCCAACTCCGGCCATCGGCCTATAAATTGAGCTCGGATCCTGCTTCTTCACCACATCACGCACACAAGCACTTGAGCAATCGAATCAATTTCACCAGAAGAACTCACACAGTCCACAAAACCATTCCGCCCTATTCTTCGCGCTGCCGTGAAGAACTCCTCCGTGGCCAGCACTCCTCGGGTCAGTAACTCCCCGATTGCTTCCTGTTCTAGCTTGTTTATAGCTTCCTATTGCTCTCGGAGCCGACCAATTGAAGTTTGCTAGAGTCCCATCACCGGAATACTCCTCTGCTCCGAAGAACGCTGCCGCGACACCCTCCTTGTCGACCCACTTTTCTACTCTTGCCCAGTCCAAATTCTAGCGTGTACATAACCTCTGGTAAACCCATGAAGCTTCCCCAAGCTTCAATTTGGTCATCCATGCCGTCGGTTGTTCGGAACACGTTTATCCATCTAATCATTCGCACTGTTGTCGTGAACCGGTTGATTCAAAGCCCCATTGGTAAAATTGATTGAGGGGAAATGTGCGGGAGGGGTCCAATCTGGTGTCTGCCGCACGGGAGCCCCAGCCGTTGCGGTATCCGGTCGGCATAGGCTCGCCGGAGTTTGGTCTGTGCTGTTCACCGTCGTGGACCTCGGCCTGCGAAGAATTAGAACATGGGGGGTCCTTGTAAACTGTCAGCGACTGACAGAAATAGTGCAGGGCACCCCGTTCGGGTTATTCAAAACGCCAAGGGTTTATCCGCAAAGTCTACATGGGCGCGCGCGCGGGGGCGCTTTCCTCCAGTAGTGGGCTGACTCAGGCCAGTTTAAGCCCAGTTCTGTAGCACTTTTTTCCTTGTTTTTTTCTTCTGGACTTAGGAAATTTCTAGAATATTGTAGAAAAATGATAAAAATACCAAACCAATTTTGCTAGGTTTCTAATTTCCTATAGTATTTACTAAAAATAGTTTCATGATTTTTAGTCCAAATAGGAAATTATAGAGTATTTAAAATATCCAAAAACCTTGTTTCTAGATTTTTAGAGAATAAATAATAAATCCAAAATTCACTAAACTTTTAGGATAAACTCTATATAATATTTAGAGGCCTTGGGTAAAGTTTGGTATGATTTGGACCATGTTTGATACTTAGAACCCAAAACCCTAGCCCCTGCCCTATGAACTTCACTATTGACTCTGGAAACCCTAAGTTCTCAGAGATCCGTGGAGGAAAGTTGTATTCAAGACCTTAGATAATAAACTTTTATTATCTTTGCATCTTCATAAGCACTACATGAGCATTCATCATTATACTTGGCTATATTTAGAAAACGAAGAGGAAGTAGAAGTCGAAGAGACAAGGACTTCATCACCACCACCACCTGAGGAACATCAGGCAGGCAACTGTTTCTATTTTGATATCTGCAGAACAGAGCTTGATTCACCAGTAACACAAGGCAAGCCCCGGTGCATTTGCCACCTCCTTGTTCCTTTTAAAATCTTTCTCACTTGCTTGATGCATTAGGTGATAGGAGTTGAGTGCTAAAATCCCCTTAAATCCCTGTTTTACAAAAGGTTTTTCTTATGCTTAGCCTTGCTCTGGCAAAACAAAATGTTTTGTTTTCACAAAAGATGATGTGGCAAAGTGGGTGTGATGTTTTCAAAAATAAAACTTGATGGTGAATCCATCATGGCCATGATGGGTTCAACATCGGAAAAGATGTACCTCTGCCAGGTACCAAACTTTGGGTTTGAAAAGATAAAGCTAAGACCGGGCGGGTGACTTGCATGAGAAGAGAGAGTCTCTGTGTAGTGTCTCCGTCTGAGTCGATTAAGGACCGTGCCGATGTAGGCTTGCCGACCGAGGACCCTTTAACTGGTCACATGCCTCATCATGGTTAAGCTTTGCCTCGGGCAGACTAATACCAGAATAAGATAACACGCAATGGGAGTGGAGAGATGGCGAGAGTAGCGTGTACCCTCCGTGGCAAGAGGCTGGACGGTGGTGTATCTGTGCTCTCAGTTGGCGTGAACCTGATCTGGTCTTAAGAACCCCGGTGGCGAGTTGACATATGCAAGGGTTAAGTGCTACATATGTCGTGTGATTGGAGATCCTTAGCTGAGTATAATTGATTCGGATCGCCGTAACTTTGCGGACATGAAGACTTGGTCACTGCCCTATACATAGAAATCCAGTAAAGATGAAGGGTTGTTAAAAAATTGGCTAGTGCAGGTCAAGTGATTGAACTAGGTAGAGAGAACTCTAGATGCAGGTAATCTTACTTAACCTGACAATTAAAATTGGACTTTTAAGGATCCACTATTAGTAAGCATTTCTGCAAACAGAGTCATTGATTATTGATAAGCCTTACCTAGACTCCCTTAAAGGCAGCATATCCTTGAGAGTCTTTTACTTTGACGGGTAAGTCTAGCGAAAGTACACTCCGTACTCAGGGCTTTGCCCCATGTTGTTTTAGGTGAAGAAGCAACAAACTTCTGTTGCTTCTGTTCAAAGGTGGTACCCAAAGAAGAGAACCAAGACTAAAGCTGCGGGAGGGAAGGCCCTCCGTTAAAAACTTTTTACTGCTTATTCGGGAGGAGTTTTTGCCTCCCATGTTTTGTAATAATAATACTCAGCACTCATATATTATGTTCTGGTCTATAACTATTTAACTCTGTCTTACTTTTCAATAAAAGTAAGTTATTGTAACTGCTTCCGCATTTCCGTATCTCTGATGAATTGTAATGTTTGCATAACGGGTAAAACACTCTTGGGAAGGTAAGGAATTCAGATACCGAACTTGTCAAGTGATTAGGTGCACCTGCAGGGTTGTCTGAGGTCCGTTGGACAAGGACAACTGTAGGTGGGCCTAATGACTTGGGAGGTTCTGTCACAGCTAGTATCGGAGCGAAGCCCATCTCTGTAGATATTATGAGACATTTTCAAAAAGAATTTTCAAAGACTTATCTAGAAAATTTCATTCCTTCTTATCCAATCTCCTTCTGAGATACTTATCTTAAAATCAGATAGTAGAGTGCAATGTATAGAAGGTGTGAATCAACTAAGGTTGATTCTGTAATTACACATGCATCATACTAAAAACTATGCTAATAAGATTTTCCCCTCATAGAGATATGCCACCGCGCACGAGAAAGACCGCGCACAAGTCTATCGAGCCGATTGGCGTACCCCGTCATCAACTTGCCTCAAGGCATGAAGACAGTAGCAGTAGTAGTAACGATCCAATCGGGGATCTGGAAGCCCAAGTTGATCAGCTTTGATCAGAACTCCGTCACAGGAACGATATATGGGTCGCGGATGGTGAAAGAATAAACGAATTGAGAACAGACATCCGCCACCTGCAAGACCAACTAGCGGAACGGGATCTAGCGCTTGACTGGGCTGTGAACTCTCGTTCACTAGCTTGGGCAAAGGAAGCTAGAGCTCAAGCCCGCATGGAAGAGCTTAGCTCAGTCGTGGATAACTTGCAGGTTTATTGTAATACACTACATGAAGAAGTTCATGTGTTGTATTCACAACTGCACCCTAACGTCCTTGCGGATCCTGTCGGGATGGGAGTCAGACCATCTGGAGCAGCAGGAGAAGCCCTTGGAGGAGAACTGGACCTTTTCAGGCCCCCTCCTTCAATGAATTTGGTCGATAAATGGTCTCCTACACCTGACAGCGAGGCTACCAAAAGCGACAAGAAGCTAGAGTAGTGTAGTATAGAAGTAGTAATAATGTGTAATAGGTAATGTAATCATGTTGTAAAATACGAGTCTGTAACATTACCCTTTTAAGTAATGTGAAATAGATGGTTTGTTTTGGCATATCATATTTCTTCAAATGTTCTTTGCCTCAGATGTCGTCTAAGACTCACGCACAGGATGGGGCAGGAACCTCCCGTGGGAGGGAAGCAACCCCGAATCCACCCCCAGTACCTCCAACATTAGCTGAGGCCATCGCTGCCTTAGTTAATGCCACAGCTGACAACACCCGCTTCCAGCAGGAAATGGTGGGGCAACAAATGCAGCAACAAGGCGGGCGAGCGTATCCGCAAGGACCCCGTGAAACATCCTATCTGGATTTCTCAGATACACGTCCCCCATTGTTTGTCAAGAAGGAAGATCCTCTGGAAGCGGATGAATGGATCCATGTTATTGAACAGAAGTTTGGGCTTCTCCGATGTACGGAGACTCAAAAGCCCTTGTTTGCAGCACAACAATTGCGAGGCCCTGCCAGTACATGGTGGGGAAATTATGTAGCCGTTGAGCCGGCCGGCCATCAAATTACATGGGACGAGTTCAAGTTGGCTTTCCGGGAGCACTATATACCTGAAGGGGTCCTCCATATGAAGCAGGAGGAGTTTATGAAGCTCAAGCAAGGCAGGGATACTGTCACTTAGTATCTCAATAAATTCAACCACTTGTCCCAATATGCTATCGATCAAGTCAACACGGATTTAAAGAAGAGAAATTGCTTCATGAGAGGACTTAATGATCGAATGCAACGAAAGATGGCCACCTGCATTGATCTTTCGTACGGAAGGGCTGTCAGCATGGCGCTGGCAGTTGAGGCCAAATATGCAGGCTCCGGAAAATTAAAGGGGAATGGAGGCGACAGGCCTAATCAGGGGTCTGAGAAAAGACAAAGGTTGGTAATCCGACCTTTTAATCAGAATCGTTCTTCATCACGCCCACCCTCCTACCCTTTCAAGCAACCAGTTTTTATCCGTCCTACCGCTGCCCCCACCGCTACAAATCAGTCGGGTGCCCCTGGCACTCGTTTCCCCGCTCTCCCAAGCTCTTCAACAGGCTGCTTTAATTGTGGAAAGTCCGGACATTTTATCAAGGACTGTCCATACCCAAAGCAGAATCGACCCAATAATAAGCAGAGTTCTGGGAGTTCTGCTCAAGCCAAGGGAAATGCGGCAAACACTAACGCGGGCAAAAATACAAGGAAAACGGGACGGATTTATTATACTCAAGTGGCCACAACACCGGAAGGCGAACCGGTTATGATGGGTACGTTTCTCGTGGCCAATCACCCTGCAATTATTCTCTTTGATTCTAGTGCTTCGCATACTTTCATAAGCAAGAAGTTTGTGGAGAAACATTGCATTCCATATACTGAATCAAGGGAAGGGTTTACAATTCATTCGCCTGGGGGACAAATATTTACTAAAGAGGTGGCTTACCAAGTTCCTGTAACATTGGCTGAATGGGACTTTCCTACAAACATGATTGTTCTAAAAGGCCAAGACATAGATGTAATTTTGGGCATGAATTGGTTAGCCCAGCATAAGGCAATCCTCAACACTGATCTGAGAACCATCAGGTTGAGTTATGGCTAAGAAGAAGTTCTTTTGTCTATCCCTGTAGCTATTCCAGCTAAACCATATGGCAGAATATATGAAGCCATCATACCGGAGATCCAAGATATTCCAGTAGCATGTGAGTTTCTAGACGTCTTCCCGGAAGATCTGCCTGGATTGCCTCCAGAAAGAGATGTAGAGTTTGTGATTGAGTTGAAGCCCGGTACGGCTCCCATTTCTAGGAGATCGTATCGAATGCCTCCAAATGAGCTGGCAGAACTCAAGACCCAATTACAAGATCTACTTGAAAAAGGATTTATCCGACCAAGTTCATCACCTTGGGGTTGTCCAGCCATCTTCGTCAAGAAGAAGGATCAAACACTGCGGATGTGCGTGGATTATCGACCCCTTAATGAGGTCACCATCAAGAATAAGTACCCTCTTCCCCGGATTGACATTCTATTTGATCAACTTACCGGAGCCCGGGTATTCTCCAAGATTGACCTTAGGTCGGGTTATCATCAGATCCGTATCTGACCCGAAGATATACCGAAGACCGCATTCACCACGCGGTATGGATTATTTGAATATCTGGTTATGTCTTTCGGACTAATGAATGCTCCTGTCCACTTCACATATCTGATGAACTCGGTATTTATGCCCGAGTTGGACAAATTTGTGGTGGTATTCATTGATGATATCTTAATATACTCCAAGAATGAAGAGGAGCATGCTCAGCACTTGTGGATCATATTAACGCGCTTAAGGGAACACCAATTATATGCTAAGTTCAGTAAGTGCGCATTCTGGTTGGAGGAGATCCAATTTCTGGGACATGTATTATCTGCCAAGGGGATTGCGGTGGATCCCAGCAAAGTCAAGGATATTTTGGAGTGGAAACCCCCAACCATTGTGCATCAAGTCCGAAGTTTCCTTGGACTGGCTGGTTATTACCGCCGATTCATACCAGATTTTTCCAAGCTTGTGAAACCAATCACAAGTTTATTGAAGAATGATATTAAATTTAATTGGTCTTCAAATTGTAATGAAGCCTTTGAGCAGCTAAAAGTGTTATTAACCACTGCTCCGGTATTGGCTCAACCGGACATTGAAAAGCCCTTTGATGTGTATTGTGACGCATCAGGCAGTGGTCTCGGCTGTGTTCTGATGCAAGAGGGCCGAGTGATAGCTTATGCTTCAAGGCAGTTGCGCCGGCATGAAGAACATTACCCAACTCATGAACTAGAGTTAGCTGCGATGGTTCATGCCCTAAAAATATGGCGTCATTATCTGCTAGGAAATGTCTGTCACATTTATACAGATCATAAGAGCTTAAAGTACATCTTTACCCAGTCAGAGCTTAATGTGAGACAAAGGAGATGGCTTGAGCTGATCAAGGACTATGAATTAGAGATTCACTATCACCCAGGCAAAGCTAATGTAGTGGCAGATGCGTTAAGTCGTAAGGCTTTCTGTCATTGTCTTACATGAAGACTTCTGACATTACGTTATGCCAAGAAATGGAGAAGTTGAACCTGGGAATGATTCAGCATGGAACTTCAAATCACTTGAAGCTTGAGTCAGTCATCCTGCAAAGAATAATTGACGCACAAAGAAATGATGAGGGAATGAAGCACATTCATGAGAAAATAGAAGCCGGTAAAGTCGACTGCTTCAGAAGAGATGATCAAGGTGTTGTATGGTTTAACAACCGCATAGTTGTGCCTAAAATGATGAGATCCGCCAGCAAATTGTAGATGAATGTAACGCCCTGAATTTGGGGGTAGAATTTTTCTTCTTTTCTCTCACCAAATTCGGGCGTTACTCTCTTTTCTCTTCCTGTTTCGCTCCTTCTTCCTAATTTCAAACCAGTATAGTGACAAGTGTCCGTGTCATTTATAAACCAAAACCTAAGTGTCATGGGTGTTGCATCATGCCGAAGCACATTTCTTTGTTTGATGTCGCGTGTTCGTCTCGTTCCGTCTCGGATTTCGATTCGCGATTAGAGCCCCGTTTGAGGGTCGTGCGTGTCATAGGTTTCGATCCACGAAGTGGCTCGGCCCAACCGAGCCCAGCCCGGCCCGGTCCGGCCCGACCCGGCCCTGCGCGCCCCGGGCGCCCCATACCCCCCATGCGCCCCCCTTTTCTCCTCCCTCTCTCATTTGGATTTCCCGCGTAGCAACCTCCCTCTCCCACCTCTCTCTCCCTGTGGTGCCCTAGGTTTTGGAGACGGTGATCGCCGGAGTTGGATCCCGAGGTGAGCTCCCCTCCCCTCCCTTCTCCTCTCTCTCTCTCCCTCTCCCTCCTCTTCTCCCCCTGCGCGCCCTCTCTCCTTCCCCTGCACGCGCGCGGCCCCCGCCCCTCCCCTGCCCGCGGCGGCGTAGCACCGCCCCCCTGCTCGCGCGGCGCGCGCCCCCGCCCCTCCCCTGCCCGCGGCGGCACGGCCCTGCCCCCCTGCTCGCGCGGCGCGCGGCCCCGCCCCTCCCCTGCCCGCGGCGGTGCGGCCCCGCCCCCTCCCCTGCCCGCGGCGGCGCGGCCCCGCCCCTCTCCCTGCCCGCGGCGGTGACCCCCCCGCCCTCCCTGCTTGCGCGGCCCCCGCCCCTCTCCCTACGCGCGGTGGCGCCCCCGCCTCCCCTGCTCGCGCGCGGCGCGGCCCCCGCCTCCCCTGCTCACGTGGCGCGGCCCCCCGGCGCGGCGCGGCCCGACGCAGCCCCCGGCGCGGCGGCCCAGGCCCCTGCGCGCGGCCTCGGCCCCCTGCGCGTGGCATCCCGGCCCTTGGCGTGGCTCGCGTGGCCTTGGCGTGGCCTCGCGCTCCCCCGTTTACCCCTAACACGTTCCCGCGTGCGCAACCCCACTCGCGCGGTGATTATTCTTGGTTTTTAGTTAGTTTCAAACTCCGTTAGTTAGCGTGCTGCGTCGCGCGCTTCGACGCGCGACGAATTTATCTAATTTTAGATTCTATGAGTGTGTTGCGTCGTGCGCTTCGTCGCGCGATGATCCATTTTAATTTCAGGTTGTTAAATGTGTAACGTCGCACGTGTATTCACGCGACGTTCCACTTTAGACTCAGTTCAGTTGATGTATGCCGTCGTGCGTTTCTTTGCGCGAAGCTTAACATCTCTTTATAATTAATGCAAAGTGTCTCGTTGTGCGCTCGGTCGCGCGACGAGTCGTTCATTTCTTAATTCGATTTAGAGTGCTATGTCGCGCGTCTCGCCACGCGACAATCCTTTTAATTTATCTTCATCTGCTGATAATGATTAGACAAGAAACATGACTTTACTTTATGCTAAACATAGTGTCTACATTAATGCCTTTCAATTGAGCGAGTGGTTTAATTCATAATAATGTAACGTGATCGTTTCTCGACTGTCTTTTCCTCTTTCTCTCTTAACCGTAATTGCGAGCCCGCGTGGAATGTCTGTTTACTTACTACATTCTATTGTATGGTGTACTGTTCTTTTGTATTAAATATGTGGATGTATGCATGTTTGCGCTCGCATAGAGAACGATCCGGTCGGAGAACCCGAAGAACTCGCAGGAGAAGCCCTTGAGCAGCAGTCGGTTGGTGGAGGCAAGTGTCCCTTGACCTATCTTTGTCCTATACATTCTTTAATTCACCCCCCCCCCCCCGCATTACACATTTATACCTAAGGATTGACTAGCTTTTGTTATCCATGTCCTTGCTTAGCTATTTGGGTTGGATTATTATTGCTTAGTCTTATGCTATTGCTCAACTTTAATCAATGAACATGATGAGAATTATCAATGATACGCTGTTTTCCCCTCTTTTATTATGATGTTATACTTGTGGTCTTCAAGGGAGCTCGAGCGGTTTCTCGAGTGCCTCTCCGTAAGGACCTGTTCGTTGGATGACGGCCCGGGAAAACAGTACAACCATGAGGGTGGAATGGGGTGCCCTTAGCTGAATAATTAGAGGATCCGGGGTGTAGTTCGCTTAGCCGTCGTGCCGTCAATGGGGCTCGGTGTATGCGGCTCGCTCTGCCAAGTTTGGGTTCGCCCCTTGGGGAGGAGTGCGGTGCATTTAGGAAACCTAACGGGCGGCTACAGCCTCGGGGAATCTTTGTAAAGGCTACGTAGTGATGCCCTGCTGGGTCACCTTGGTAGTGATCAATGGAGAGTCATGATCTCCGGGCAGAAAGGGAATCACGGCTTGTGGGTAAAGTGCACAACCTCTGCAGAGTGTTTGAAAACTGATATATCAGCCGTGCTCGCGGTTATGAGCGGCCAAGGGAGCTCCAGTGATTAGTGATACTTGATCAGAGATGTTCGGATCGCAGGTGGCAATGAGATTGTTGGTTTTGGTATTGACTCTGGTAATGGTAAGTGGTACTCTTTCCGTTTGGAAAGGAGTACGTTTGGGTTAATAACGTGGGTTAATTCTAAAACTTGGCTTTCTCTACTAGTAATAATAACCTGACCAACTAAAAGCAACTGCTTGACTTACCCCCACATAAAGCTAGTCCACTACATCCAAACAGGATACTTGCTGAGTATGTTGATGTGTACTCACCCTTGCTCTACACACCAAACCCCCCCCCCCAGCCCAAGTTGTCAGCATTGCAACCACTGGTCAGGAGAAGATGAAGCCGTGGAAGGAGACTTCTAGGAGTTCCAAGACTACGACGAGTTCTAGGCATGGGTTAGCGGCAACCCCCAGTCGGCTGTCTGTGAAGGCCACGTTTATCTATGTTTCTTTTCCGCACTTTGATTTATTGTAAAGACTATATGGAAGTCTCAGACATATGATGTAATCGACTATTTCTGTTTTTAATACTATTTGAGCATTGTGTGATGATGTCCATGTTATGTAACTGCCGTGTACGTGAATTGCTGATCCTGGCACGTACATGGTTCGCATTCGGTTTGCCTTCTAAAACCGGGTGTGACATAGGTGGTATCAAAGCCGTGCTGACTGTAGGACCGCTAACCTAGAGTAGAATGGTCGTTCTAAGGATTATAGACCTCTGTCCCTGCCTTGACTTTGGTATCCCTTCAAAAGTTGGTCATATCGACCAAACCTATGTTCTACTATATATTATACCTTGCTGAAAATTGTGTTTTATTCTAATCCTTCATTTATTTATGGTTCATTACTTGCTGGTCATACTAGTTCTGTTCTCACTCTTTTGCTTGCGGTGTCTTTTGTAGATGGCTCGTCTTAGACACACCGCATGGAAGTCTGTCATCCCCTTCTTACCCTCTCGTCTCGCGGAGCATCCGCTTCGCCGTCCCGTGGCCGGTCAGTCCAGTCACTTGGAGCGGCTACACCACCGCCTGCATGAGGAGCAGGAACGTCGACGATAGGAGCAGCAGGGCTCTTCTTTCTCGCTCCAGCAGGAGATAGAGTCTGTGAGGAGCTGCTCCCCTGTGCTTCCCCTGGAGGCGCCCCCTGCACCACCACTGGGCGCTCTAGCCTCTAGAGTAGCTGCTGGAGGAGACCCAGACGACGGAGATGGCGACGACAGCTCGAGCCATGACACCGACTTTTCTGCTGACCAGGAACCGGAAGGATGGGTTGCTCGACCCATCACTCACGACGCTGCTCGCGGGTGTCACTTCCACGATGTGCTCGACACCCTGCTACGTCGGGCACTTGACCGGCGTACTTGGTCTATCGAGTATCGCTGTGTGGTCTTCCAGCACAGTCGCGGGGTCTACCCGGACCGCTGGGAGGCGACCTGCTTGGTGCGCCGTCCGGAGAACAGTCTCCGGGGTGCGGAGGCCTGCACAGAGCACTATTCTATCTCTGAGCGGGACTCAGCTGAGGCGGCCATGCAAGATGCCGCACGGCGTGCGCTTTCGCACTACTGCTCAGTTCTCGGCGGGGTAGCTGACGGTATCAACCTGAAGTATTACCCCCGCCGTCCATCTGGCAGCACAGGAGGCGTGATTGTTTCGCCTGTCGGTGAGGACAATCCTAGGTTGAGCAGCACAATCAACCTAGCCGCCGTGCTAAACACGGAGCTAGACCATGCACTAGACGAGCTGAGTAGGGCTCGTGCTGAGATCGCCCTGCTATGGGCTGAGCGCACGGAACGTCGTCACCTAGACGATGGTTCCCCCGCTCCCGTCGGGACTCAGCACCCGTACCGCTCACCTCGGCGTGGACACCAGCCTTATGGCAACCCCGACTGTAAGACCAAGATATACTTAGAACCATAGATCGTTAGAGTCGGATCTTGTAATTAATACGAAATATATGCGTAGAAGCTACAGTCTTAGCGTTAGTCTCGCTCTTAGTTAGTCTTAGTTAGACAGGGTAGTTTGCTATATCCTGTGCATTTATGTTTGGCATGATGAACTATGTTTGATTTGGATCTTTGTAATGACTGTCACCAGAGTGTGGGTATCCCCTGCATTTTGGTTTACCTGTTATATGTTAAAGAAGTTAGCTATTTAGTTGGGAAGCCTTTAATTCCACTTTCCTCTTTATCTGAGAAGCTGTGTTGGTCTGTGTTGGAGATCAGTGAAGATGCTCATCTGTTCAGCGTTGTGGAGAATTCTATACTCTTTTCTTATGCTACAAGATTTGCAAGATCAGTTCTGATGTGTGGTTGCATTCTGCAGATGTCAGAAGATAGGCGCAGAGGAGGAAGGCGTGCTCAGCAGGAGCGACCAGCTCAGCAAGATGAGGCACCCCAGCAACAGCAGCTGCCACCCCCGCCCCCGATGTCCATCGAGCAGATGTTCCTGATGCAGACTCAGGCAGTCCAAG
Source organism: Zea mays (assembly GCF_902167145.1). Taxonomy (NCBI): domain Eukaryota; kingdom Viridiplantae; phylum Streptophyta; class Magnoliopsida; order Poales; family Poaceae; genus Zea; species Zea mays. The sequence continues at coordinate 217,549,388 of NC_050096.1, read as the reverse complement.
CCATCGGTCAGACTCTGGCCGCCATTCAGCAACAGCAGCAGCAACATCCACCACCTCAACCTCAGATGCCTCAGATGCCCAGGGACAAGCGTGCTGAATTCATGAGAGGTCATCCCCCAACGTTTGCCCATTCTTCTGACCCCATGGATGCTGAAGACTGGCTGCGCACTGTGGAACGGGAGTTGTATACCGCTCAGTGTGATGACAAGGAGAAAGTCCTGTATGGTCCCCGTCTGTTGAGAGGAGCAGCTCAGTCATGGTGGGAGTCTTATCTCGCCACCCATGCCAACCCCGACACCATCACCTGGGAAGAGTTCAGAGGTAGCTTTCGTCAGTACCATGTTCCTGCAGGTCTGATGACAGTGAAGAAGGAGTTCCTGGCCCTCAAGCAAGGGTCATCGTCTGTCAGTGAGTACCGGGACAGGTTTCTGCAGTTGTCTCGCTATGCTCCTGAAGATGTCAACACCGACGCCAAGCGATAGTACCGTTTCCTGAAAGGCTTGGTTGACCCTCTACAGTATCAACTGATGAATCATACCTTCCTGACATTCCAGCTCCTGATTGACAGAGCAATCATGACAGAGAGGAAGCGTAAGGAGATGGAGGATCGCAAGCGCAAGATCAGTGGACCCCAGCCTGGAAGCAGCAATTGTCCTCATTTCTCAGGCAATCAACCACAGCAGTTCAGGCAGAACCAGCGTCCACCCCAGTAGCAGCAGCAGTTCCAAAGGCAGTATCCTCAGCACTAGTATCAGAATCGTCAGAACAATTAGTCAGGAGGAGGTCAGTTCCAGAGGCAGAATCAGCAGGCACCTCGTCTTCCTGCCCCAGCAAACCAGCAGAACAGTCAGGCAGCACCAGCTCAGGTTGGAAACAGAGAATGTTTCCATTGTGGAGAGCAAGGCCATTGGGTAATGCAATGTCCGAAGAAGGCAGCCCAGCAGCAATCAGGTATGCAGTCGTGCGTTTCTTCGCGCGAAGCTTAACGTCTCTTTATAATTAATGCAAAGTGTCTCGTTGTGCGCTCGATCGCGCGACGAGTCGTTGATTTCTTAATTCGATTTAGAGTGCTATGTCGCGCGTCTCGCCGCGCGACAATCCTTTTAATTTATCTTCATCTGCTGATAATGATTAGACATGAAACATGACTTTACTTTATGCTAAACGTAGTGTCTACATTAATGCCTTTCAATTGAGCGAGTGGTTTAATTCATAATAATGTAACGTGATCGTTTCTCGACTGTCTTTTCCTCTTTCTCTCTTAACCGTAATTGCGAGCCCGCGTGGAACGTCTGTTTACTTACTGCATTCTATTGTATGGTGTATTGTTCTTTTGTATTAAATATGTGGATGTATGCATGTTTGCGCTCGCATAGAGAACGATCCGATCGGAGAACCCGAAGAACTCGCAGGAGAAGCCCCTGAGCAGCAGTCGGTTGGTGGAGGCAAGTGTCCCTTGACCTATCTTTGTCCTATACATTCTTTAATTCACCCCCGCATTACACATTTATACCTAAGGATTGACTAGCTTTTGTTATCCATGTCCTTGCTTACCTATTTGCGTTGGATTATTATTGCTTAGTCTTATGCTATTACTTAACTTTAATTAATGAACATGATGAGAATTATCAATGTTACGTTGTTTCCCCTCTTTTATTATGATGTTATACTTGTGGTCTTCAAGGGGGCTCGAGCGGTTTCTCGAGTGCCTCTCCGTAAGGACCTGTTCGTTGGATGACCGCCTGGGAAAACAGTGCAACCATGAGGGTGGAATGGGGTGCCCTTAGCTGAATAATTAGAGGATCTGGGGTGCAGTTCGCTTAGCCGTCGTGCCGTCAATGGGGCTCGGTGTATGCGGCTCGCTCTACCAAGTTTGGGTTCGCCCCTTGGGGAGGAGTGCGGTGCATTTAGGAAACATAACGGGCGGCTACAGCCCCGGGGAATCTTTGTAAAGGCTACATAGTGATGCCCTCCTGGGTCACCTTGGTAGTGATCAATGGAGAGTCATGATCTCCGGGCAGAAAGGGAATCACGGCTTGTGGGTAAAGTGCACAACCTCTGCAGAGTGTTTGAAAACTGATATATCAGCCATGCTCGCGGTTATGAGCGGCCAAGGGAGCTCCAGTGATTAGTGATACTTGATCAGAGATGTTCGGATCGCAGGTGGCAATGAGATTGTTGGTTTTGGTATTGACTCTGGTGATGGTAAGTGGTACTCTTTCCGTTTGGAAAGGAGTACGTTTGGGTTAATAACGTGGGTTAATTTTAAAACTTTGCTTTCTCTACTAGTAATAATAACCTGACCAACTAAAAGCAACTGCTTGACTTACCCCCACATAAAGCTAGTCCACTACAGCCAAACAGGATACTTGCTGAGTATGTTGATGTGTACTCACCCTTGCTCTACACACCAAACCCCCCCCATCCCTAGGTTGTCAGCATTGCAACCACTGCCCAGGAGAAGATGAAGCCGTGGAAGGAGACTTCCAGGAGTTCCAAGACTACAACGAGTTCTAGGCGTGGGTTAGCGGCAAACCCCAGTCGGCTGCCTGTGAAGGCCGCATTTATCTACGTTTCTTTTCCTCACTTTGATTTATTGTAAAGACTATATGGATGTCTCAGACATATGATGTAATCGACTATTTCTGTTTTTAATACTATTTGAGCACTGTGTGATGTGTCCATGTTATGTAACTGCCGTGTACGTGAATTGCTGATCCTGGCACGTACATGGTTCGCATTCGGTTTGCCTTCTAAAACCGGGTGTGACAATGAAGCACATCTTAGTCGCTATTCTATTCATCCTGGAAGCACTAAGATGTATCATGATCTAAAATAGCATTATTGGTGGACAAAGATGAAGATTGAAATCGCACGCTATGTGGCAAGATGTGACACTTGTAGACGTGTCAAGGCCATACACATGAAAGATGCTGGGCCATTGCAATCGTTACCTATTCCAACATGGAAATGGGAGGATATTAGTATGGACTTTATTGTGGGATTGCCCAGGACCGCCAAAGGGTATGATTCTATCTGGGTTATCATTGATCGACTTACAAAGATCGCCCACTTCCTTCCTATCAGGGTAAAGTATACAGTGGCCACATATGCAGAGTTGTACATTGCTCGCATCCTCAGTTTGCACGGTGTTCCGAAGACTATAGTGTCGGATCGTGGACCTCAATTTGTATCCAAATTCTGGGAAGAACTTCACGAATCCTTGGGTACTAAATTGCTCCATAGTTCGGCCTATCATCCTCAAACCAGTGGGCAGACTGAGAGGGTAAATCAGATACTTGAAGATATGTTGTGAGCATGTGTTCTGGAGTTCCCACAGAAATGGGATGATTGTTTACCATTAGCGGAGTTCTCATACAATAATAGCTATCAAGAAAGCATCAAAATGGCACCTTTCGAAGCCTTGTATGGACGATGGTGTTGTACTCCGTTATACTGGTCTGAACCAGGTGAAAGAATTTTTTTCAGACCTGATATGGTAAAGGAGACAGAAGATAAAGTTCAACGAATAACTCATAATTGAAGAAAGCTCAAGCTCGTTAGAAGAGTTATGCAGACAAGCAACGGCAACCCTTGTACTTTCTAGTTGGAGATTATGTCTACCTGAAAGTTTCACCAATGAAGGGTGTATCGCGTTTCAGGGTAAAAGGGAAGCTTGCACCCCGGTATATTGGTCCTTTTCCTGTTCTTGAACAATATGGAGCAGTGGCATACCGACTCCAGATACCTGAAACCTTGTCTGCAGTACATAATGTGTTCCACATGTCTCAATTGAAGAAGTGTCTTTGGGTTCCTGATCAAACCATTGAAGTAACGGATGTTGCCTTAGAACCAGACTTGACATATTTCGAGCATCCTGATCGAGTCTTGGATCAAAAGGATAGAATTACCCAAAGAAAAACTCTCAAGTTTTACAAGATACAGTGGAACCAGCATTCAGAAGATGAGGCTACATGGGAAACTCAGGACTTTTTAGAAAAGAATTTCCCAGTCTTTTTAGCCTCATGTAATTTGTAAAATATGTACATTTGTTGTAATAGAGGAATGAACCCCATACCACCCCTGCCTTGTACCAAAAATAAGGAAATAAAGATGTGTCGTGTTTCCTTTTCCATTATTTGCCCGAGGACTTTTAATCTCGGGACGAGATTCTTTTATGGGGGGAAGGATGTAAAACCCCTGGTGTTACTGTTACTAAAATTTGAGCATAACATCATAAGCATTGGCATTTCATGTGTTTGTCACACCTAGAGTGCATTCACTAGGCAAAAATTTCAAGCAAGTTGTATTGATGTGACATGTTACTAGTGAAACCCTAGAGTAGGATACTTAACCCTAAATTGGGCTCAGAAGGGCAAAGAAAAGCATAATAAGAGAAAACTTCAAAACTCATTAGAGATGGTCATAAAATGTCACCTTGAATAGACTTATGGGATATCCAAAATTCCAAACCCTAGAAGTATCAAAAGCCCTAAAAAGAACCGTAGAAAGCCCTAGACTTAAACCCTAGGGGGCTAAGTGCAAAATTAGTGCACTTTTGGACTAAAGTGCAAAAACCATGAAAGTAAGGCACCTTAAGTCATATGGTTCACATACTTGGGGATTTGCAAATGAAACCCTAGGTTTGGGCCTATTTGCAAAAAAACAACTTTTGTGACCATATAGCTAAGTCTGAAAACAGTTGATCAGGGCTAACTTTGGAGCTCTGTAAGTCGAGAAATTCAAACAATTTGCCCCTAGTCAATGCAACAAAGATGTAGAGCCATTGTAGAAGAACAACTTTGCTACAGGTATTAAGTCTTGGTACCATGAGGAATTTGGAGATAATATGATCCAAAGATGGGATGTCAGGCGATTTTTAACTGAAACTGGCGCACTGTTCATCGAACTTCATAAAAATCTCACTGGCGATATGAACGCCACCGCGGTTGGGGATGGGTCTGCGGCCACGGTAAAGATCATCCGCGACGTGGCGTTAAAATGTTGCGGTGGCACTGCCCGGTTAATCAGTGGTCACCGGACCATCGCCGTGGCTCTGCCCGCGCGGGTGAGCTCGCCAGCGCGGTTACAGCTCCGCGATTCTCATCCAACTCCGGCCATCGGCCTATAAATTGAGCTCGGATCATGCTTCTTCACCACATCGCGGACACAAGCACTTGTGCAATCGACTCAATTTCACCAGAAGAACTCACACAGTCCACAAAACCATTCCGCCCTGTTCATCGCGCTGCCGTGAAGAACTCCTCCGTGGCCGGCACTCCTCGGGTCAGTAACTCCCCGATTGCTTCCTGTTCTAGCTTGTTTATAGCTTCCTATTGCTCTCGGAGCTGACCAATTGAAGTTTGCCAGAGTCCCATCACCGGAACACTCCTCTGCTCCGTAGAACACCAACGCGACACCCTCTCTGTCGACCCACTTTTCTACTCTTGCCCAATCCAAATTCTAGCGTGTACATAACCTCTGGTGAACCCGTGAAGCTTCCCCAAGCTTCAATTTGGTCATCCATGTCGTCGGTTGTTCGAAACGCGTTTATCCATCTGATCATCCACACTGTCGTCGTGAACTGGTTGATTCAAAGCCCCATTGGTAAAATTGATTGAGGGGAAATGTGCGGGAGGGGGTCCAATCTAGTGTCTGCCACATGAGAGCCCCAGCCGTTGCAGTATCCGGCCGGCATAGGCTCGCCGGAGTTCGGTCTGTGCTGTTCACCGTCGTGGACCTCGGCCTGCGAAGAATTAGAACATGGGGGGTCCTTGTAAACTGTCAGCGACTCACAGAAATAGTGCAGGGCACCCCGTTCGGGTTATTCAAAATGTCAAGGGTTTATTCGCAAAGTCTACACAAGCGCGCGCGGGGGCGCTTTCCTCCAGTAGTGGGCCGACTCAGGTCAGTTTAAGCCCAGTTCTGTAGCACTTTTTTCCTTTTCTTTTTCTTCTGGACTTAGGAAATTTCTAGAATATTGTAGAAAAAATATAAAAATACCAAACCAATTTTGCTAGGTTTCTAATTTCCTATAGTATTTACTAAAAATAGTTTCATGATTTTTAGTCCAAATAAGAAATTATAGAGTATTTAAAATAGCCAAAAACCTTGTTTCTGGATTTTTAGAGAATAAATAATAAATCCAAAATTCACTAAACTTTTAGGATAAACTCTATATAATATTTAGAGGCCTTGGGTAAAGTTTGGTATGATTTGGACCATGTTTGATACTTAGAACCCAAAACCCTAGCCCGTGCCCTATGAACTTCACTATTGACTCCGGAAACCATAAGTTCTCGGAGATCCGTGGAGGAAAGTTGCATTCAAGACCTTAGATAATAAACTTTTATTATCTTTGCATCTTCATGAGCACTACATGAGCATTCATTATTGTTGGCGTTTCGACCCCGGGGGGTCCCTGGACCGACGAGTAAATTGTCGCTGCGTGTCCCAGCCCAGATGGGTCAGCGCGAGACGGAACACAAGGGGAAAAACAGCAAGGGGAAACTGTGGCCTCGTGTTGTCCTACGCCCTGGGCGGATGCGCTTGAAGTAGGGGGTTACAAGCGTTCGCGTGGGAGAGAGAGAGAGCGTGAGCCTGTGCGTCAGCCCGTCCTCCCGCGCGGCCACCTTTTCGTACGAGAGCCCTGGACCTTCCTTTTATAGATGTAAGGACAGGGCCCAGGTGTACAATGGGGGTGTAGCAATATGCTAACGTGTCTAGCAAAGGGGAGCCAGAGCCCTATGTACATGCCGTCGTGGCTGTCGGAGAGGTGTTGCTGCCCTGTTCATGTGATGTCGTGGCCATCGGAGGAGCGCTTGAGCCCTGTGAAAGTACAGTTGTCGGGGCTGTCGGGTCCTTGCTGACGTCTCCTTGCTTCCGTAAGGGGCTGAGAACCGCCGTCGTCATGGAGCACGCGGGGTGCCATCATTACCTGTTTTACCGCGGCGAGCCAGATGGGACGCCGGTCTTGTTCCCCGTAGCCTGAGCTAGCTAGGGGTAGGGTAATGATGGGCCCCCCTGTGACGTGGTTGGTCCGAGCCTGAGGTCGAGCGAGGCGGCGACTCCTCCGAGGTCGAGGCTGAGTCCGAGCCCTAGGGTTGGGAGAGGCAGAAACCGTCTTCCGAGGTCGAAGTGGAGTCCGAGCCCTGGGGTCGGGCGAGGCGGAGACCGTCTTCCGAGGTCGAGGTCGAGTCCGAGCCCTGGGGTCGGGCGAGGCGGAGTTCGTCGTTCGAGGTCGAGGTTGAGTCCGAGCCCTGGGATCGAGCGAGGCGGAGACCGTCTTCCGAGGCCGAGACGGAGGCCGAGCCCTGGGGTCGGGCGAAGCGGACCTTCCTATGGCGCTCAAGGCTGGACTTAGCTGATGTCGGCCTCACTCTGGCGAGTGGCACAGCAGTCGGAGCAGGGCAGGCGGCGCTATTTTCCTGTCAGGTCAGTCAGTGGAGCGGCGAAGTGACTGCGGTCACTTCGGCCTTGTCGACTGAGGAGCGTGCGTCAGGATAAGGTGTCAGGCGATCCTTGCATTGAATGCTCCTGCGATACGGTTGGTTGGCGTGGCGATCTGGCCAAGGTTGCTTCTCCGCGAAGCCTGCCCGAGCTAGGCCTCGGGTGAGTCGAAGGTTCGCCCGTTGCTTGAGGAGACCCTTGGGCGAGGCGTGAATCTGCCTTGGTCTACCGTTCCTGCCTGAGGCTGGGCTCGGGCGAGGCGAGATCATATCCCTTGAGTGGATGGAGCCTTGACCGGAATCGCGTCCATCAGGCCTTTGCAGCTTTGTGCTGATGGGGGTTACCAGCTGAGATTAGGAGTCTTGGGGGTACCCCTAATTATGGTCCCCGACAGTAGCCCCCGAGCCTCGAAGGGAGTGTTAGTACTCGCTTGGAGGCTTTTGTCGCACTTTTTTGCAAGGGGACCGGCCTTTCTCGGTTGCATTTCGTTCCGGTGGGTGCGCGCGAGCGCACCCGCCGGGTGTAGCCCCCGAGGCCTCGGAGGAGTGGTTTGACTCCTTCGAGGTCTTAATGCCTTTCGTGATGCCTCGGACGGTCTGGTTGTTCCCTCATGCGAACTGGTCATTGCCCGGGTGCATAGTCAGGTTCCAAGTTCTCGGGCTGGTATGTTGACGCTGTCAAAGGTTTGGCCGGAGCTGGGTTTGCGAGAACAGCCCCCGAGCCTCTGCACAGAGCGAGAGGACGGTCAAGGACTGACTCGGCTTTTATCATACGCCCCTTTGTTGCCTTCCCGCAAGGAGGAGGGGGGAGAGCGCCATGTTGCCCTCGAAGGGCGCCGAACATAGTGTCTCCAGTGAGTTGCTAACGGGTGATCCGAGTGGACGCCCGTGCCCCGTTCGTTAAGGGTCGGCTAGTGGCCCAGAGGCGCGCTCCAAAAGTACCTGCAGGTGATTTGCCGGACCCGGTCCCGTTTGATAGGGTCCAAGGGCTCGATGCCTCCCTCGGTGGGATTCCGTTACAGAATCGCTCCTGCCGGTCTCAGAAATGTCCTAGGGTACCTCGGGAGCGTAGCCCGAGCCTTGTCCATGTATCAGACGTACCCATAGTCATCCCTCGCTCTGCATGTTCTAAGGCGGCTGTCGAACCCTTCGGGGGGCCAGCCTTCGAACCCCTGATCAGTAGTGGGCGCGGAGCCCGAGTGGCCTGAGGCGGCTGTCGAACCCTTCCGAGGGGCCAGCCTTCGAACCTCTAATCAGTAGGAGGGCTCGGAGCCCGAGTGCTCTGAGGCGGCTGTCAAACCCTTCCGAGGGGCTAGCCTTTGAACCTCTGATCAGTAAGGGGGCTCGGGGCCCGCTTCCTTCGTGGAGAAGGATCCCTTTCGAAGTATCCCCTTTCCCGGTCCCTGTAGCAAGAGAGAGAAAGGGGAAGAAGAAAAGGATACGAAATTGAACGACGTGGCGCACCTTTTTTGACGCGGTCAACATGGCGGAGGTGAAGCGTCGCCCGCTTCGCTTGCCAAAGGTGTCGCCTGCCCTGTCGCAGAGTTAATGCGACGGGACGAGTGGTTCGCGGGGCAGCCGTTGCGCGAGCCGTTTGAGGAACGGAACACGGGCGCATCGTCTTCACGCCGTGGGAGAGGGTTCTCCTGCTGCTCCAGGAGGGGACGTGAGCTTGCAGACGATTTAACTGCTGCTTCCGTCCGCCTGCCGCCGTCATTACTGCCGGCCCACTTTTGGCCATATCGACCGTCGCGCCTTCTCCTGCGGCTGACTGACCCGTGACCGACGCGCCTGGTTGGCACTGTTGGGCCATGCGCGGGGTTGCCTTGAGTCGCGGCACCGGTTCCGCAGTCGAGAAGGCGCGGTACTGGCGCAAGTGGCGGTGTAGTTTTTCGCATGTAGTAACCGACGCGCCGGTTACATGACGTGTGGGCCTGGGCCTCCATGCTGGACGCGTCAAAGTCGAAAGGGTGTGCCCCCTTGGTGCAGTTGCATGCCGCCTGCATGGCGGTCCGCCTTTTCACCCGCTGGTCTGGGCGAAAGTGGAGGAATGCTTGTAACCGCTGGGCAGTTACGCGCTCCGCGCGCGGCGGTTTGGCTTCTTCTGTCCTGGGCCAGCTCGTATGACGCATGGGACCCAGCCCCCGTGTCGTAGGGGGAGGACCTTGGAGCGTGTTGGTGAAGACTCAGTCCGCGACGGCTGAGGACGCAAGTGGGGAGAGTCGCCTTTTAAAAAGGGGGCGACCCCCTTGGATGGCAGCCATGCCTTCGCACTCCTCTTTATGCATTGCGCCCTTCCACCTTCCGAGCCGCCGGATGGGGAGCGTCCGTGTTGCTTTCGTCTTGCTGTCGTTGGAGGAAAGCAACTACGCGGAAGTTGGTACCTTTCAGCCATCGCTCGGCTTCAAGGATTTTCATCAGGCAGCCCGGCTGCATCCCCTCGCCGATGGTCACCCAAGACGGTGACCACCAGCTTGATGGTGGGGAGAAGCAAATCGGGCTGTGGCCTCTGCCCCGCCCTCAGCTTCAAGGATCTTCATCATCCTTGATGGGGCGGAGGGCGAGCTGAGCCGGAGCTCTGCCTCCCGCACGGGTCCATGCGCCACCTTCTCCTTCAGCATTCAGGGGAGAAGGCGCTCACCGGCCTACAGGAAGGGGCGGACTTCGACAACGCGGGGCCGAGCGGCCACAAGCATCGTCAGCTCCAGCATGCCTGGTTCGCTGGCTCAGCTGGCTCTGGCACGGCTTCTGGTGCCACCTCCCACAGCTGGGCGGAGTACGGCTACCATTCGTCGTGAGCCGGGCTGAGGTCCTCGAGGGACAGCTGGGCGCAGGTGGCTGGAGAAGTCCTCATCGCCGACGGGATCGCTACTGCCATCTGCGCTCCGGGCCTCCGGCTCTTTGGCTTTGATATCTTGTCCTCGCCCCTCGAGTGGGGACGTGGGCGAGGGCCTTATCGCAGCAGCGTCTGCCCTGAGGTCATCGCTGCTGCTGTTTGGCCGCCCGAAGCGGAGGTCGTTGTTGCTGCTGCTGGAGTGGGCGGCGGCGAGCCACCTGGAGGTTGTCGTCCCACAGGCCCTCCGATGTGGGGGGTTGTTCGTACCTGCGGGAGTGGAACCAGAGTTCCGTTCGTAATGGCACCTTGAGTGCCGGTGTCTGTTCATTGTGGCTGTCGGGGCCTGAACATCGATGTATTTGGGCGTAAATCCGTGTTTTTTCCTCATTTCGAGCACTAGGACTCGCCTGTCGGCTAGCTGAACCACTTAACCAAGTGTGAGTCGCCCTATGCGGAAGGTGACGAGTGAGGTATCCGTATCCCGGAGGCGTAGGAGTCCCTCGGCTCGGTCAGCCTTGCCGCCCGAGGCTTCTCTTGCTTAGTTAAAGGAACCCTCGGCCGCTCTACAATGAGCCGGAGCCAGAGGTAGCGATGTCAACATGGACAGAGGCGGAGTCGGCTCGAAAAGAAAACTTCGTCGGCCCAGGAGTAGGTGACTTCCCAGGCCGAGGAGGTGTAGCAGCGGCGGCCGGAGCCTGGCCGGGTCGTCCACTGGCGGAACCAACGCTGGAGTCGGGTTGCCGAGGCCATGAGCCGGGCTGATATCCTTGGGGGACAGCTGGCTGAGGCTACGGAGCGGCCGGTCGAGCCGTCTGCTCGGGCCGGGTTCCTAGAAGAGACCCCGGCGGTGATGGCCCAGGCACTGTGCTGACATCTTCCTTCGAGGTGGAGATCCTCCGACCGTGTTGCCGTCCGAGGCCGGGTTGGATTCCGCCGAAGGTGGAGTCGATGCCGAGGGTGCTGCTGCTCCCCCCACTGATGTTTGAACCTACAGGATCAGTTTGTCTGTAGTATGCGTATGTTTTTTGCGGCCGCCGAGGCCCAAACATATCGTCGTCGTGTTGTAAAGCTGCGTTTCTTTTCCTCTTGTTTCGAGTATCAGGACTTATTTGTCGGTAACAGAATCGTTTATCCGAGCGAGAGTTACTTTTCACGGAAGGTGATGAGTGAGGTATCCGTATCCCAGAGGCGTAGGAGTTCCTCGGCTCGGTCGGCCTTGCTGCTTACGTGTACTCTTATTCGTCTGTAGGATTCTGTTATCGATATAGTCGAGATGGCACGAAAAATCGTTTCGGCAGAAGAGTTTTCGAGCGTTAAGACTTGTTCGGTCAGCGGAATCGCTTATCCGAGCGTGAGTTACTTATCGCAGAAGGTGATGAGTGAGGTATCCGTATCCCGGAGGCGTAGGAGTCCCTCGGCTCGGTCAGCCTTGCTGCTTACGTGTACTCCGTCATTTTCAGGATCCCACTATCGAAGTAGTCGAAAAGCACGAAAGATGTTCTGGAAGAAAGACTTTTTCTGAGGAAAATTTTGACGCAGAGGGGGTTCCCCCCTTCTAGCCCCCGAGGGAGGGTCAGGCTTTGCCGAGGCAAGGCTGACCCTTCCTTGATGGTTAGACTTTATTTGTGTATGTAAACGAGGTATATGAATGACTTGAAAACATCTTAAGGGTAGAAGCGACGTAGCTGTCGGATGTTCCAAGCGTTGCTGTAGACCTCGCCTTGACTGTTGGCCAACTTGTAAGTTCCGGGCTTCAAAATCTTGGCGATGATGAACGGCCCTTCCCAGGGAGGCGTGAGCTTGTGGCGCCCTCGGGCGTCTTGTCGTAGCCGAAGTACCAAGTCGCCCACCTGGAGGTCTCGGGACCGAACCCCTCAGGCGTGGTAGCGTCGCAGGGACTGCTGATACCGCGCCGAGTGTAGTAAGGCCATGTCCCGGGCCTCTTCCAGTTGGTCCAGTGAGTCTTCTCGGTTGGTCTAGTTGCTTCGGTCGTCGTACGCTCTCGTCCTCGGGGAACCGTATTCTAAGTCTGTGGGCAAGATAGCCTCGGCCCCATAGACTAAAAAGAACGGCGTGAAGCCCGTGGCTCGGCTTGGCATTGTCCTCAGACTCCAGACCACCGAGGGGAGTTCCTTCATCCATCGCCTGCCGAACTTGTTGAGGTCGTTGTAGATCCTCGGCTTGAGTCCTTGCAGAATCATGCCGTTGGCACGCTCTACTTGCCCATTCGTCATGGGGTGAGCTACGGCGGCCCAGTCCACCCGGATGTGGTGGTCCTCGCAGAAGTCCAGGAACTTTCTGCCAGTGAACTGGGTGTCGTTATCGGTGCTGTTGGAGTTTGGGACCCCAAAGCGATGGATGATGTTGGTGTAGAACGCCACCGCCTGTTCGGACCTAATGCTGTTTAGGGGTCGGACCTCGATCCATTTGGAGAATTTGTCGATGGCGACCAGCAGGTGCGTGTAGCCCCTGGGTGCCTTCTGCAAGGGACCAATGAGGTCTAGACCCCACACAGCAAACGACCAGGTGATGGGTATTGTTTGCAAAGCCTGAGCGGGCAGGTGCGTCTGCCTTGCGTAGAATTGACACCCTTAGCAGGTGCGTACAATCCCAGTGGCGTCGGCCACCGCGGTCGGCCAGTAGAAACCCTGTCGGAAGGCGTTTCCAACGAGGGCCCGAGGTGCTGCGTGGTGACCGCAAGCCCCCGAGTGTATTTCTTGCAATAGCTCCTGACCTTTGGCGATGGATATGCATCGCTGGAGGATGCCTGAGGGGCTGTGGTGGTAGAGCTCCTTTCCGTCACCCAGCAAGACGAACGACTTGGCGCTCCGCGCCAGTCGCTGAGCTTCGGCTCTGTTGAGGGGTAGCTCTCCTCGGCGGAGATATTGCAGGTACGGGGTCTGCTAGTTTCGATTAGGCGTGACCCCATTCCGCTCTTCCTCGACGCGCAGTGCCTCACCCTCGAGGGCCGAGGGTGCCTCGGGCTGGGCCGAGGCCTTCTCGGGCTCGGGCGTGTCGTCGGTCTTGACGGAGGGTTGATGTAGGTCTCGGGAGAAGACGTCCGGAGGAACTGTTGTCCGCCCCGAGGCTATCTTAGCCAGCTCGTCCGCAGTCTCGTTGTATCGTCGAGCGACGTGGTTGAGCTCGAGCCCATGGAACTTGTCCTCCAGGCACCGAACCTCATCACAGTAGGCTTCCATCTTCGGGTCGCGGCAATGGGAATTCTTCATGACTTGGTCGATGACAAGCTACGAGTCGCCACGAGCGTCGAGGCGTCGGACCCCTAGCCCGATGGCGATGCGCAACCCATTAACCAGAGCCTCGTACTCGGCCATGTTGTTGGACGCCGGGAAATGGAGGCGCAACACGTAGCGGAGGTGCTTCCCGAGGGGTGAGATGAAGAGCAGGCCCGTGTCCGCTCCTGTTTTCATCAACGACCCGTCGAAAAACATGGTCTAGAGTTCTGGTTGGATCGAAGCTGCTGGAAGCTGGGTGTCGACCTGTTCAGCCACAAAGTCCGCCAGGACTTGGGACTTGATTGCCTTCTGAGGGGCGAACGAGATTGTCTCGCCCATGATCTCCACCGCACTTTGCTATCGTACCCGAGGCCTCTCGGAACTGGATGATCTCGCCCAGAGGGAAGGACGACACCACAGTCACCGGATGAGACTCAAAGTAGTGTCGCAGCTTTCGCCGCGTTAGAATTACCGTGTACAGTAGCTTCTGAATTTGCGGGTAGCGGATTTTGGTCTCGGACAGTACCTCACTGATGAAGTAGACCGGCCTCTGGACGAGCAATGCGTGCCCCTCTTCTCGTCTCTCGACCACGATCGCGGCGCTGACCACCTGAGTGGTAGCGGCGACGTAGATCAAGAGGGCTTCTCCGGCGGCGGGGGGCACCAAGATGGGCGCGCTTGTAAGGAGCGCCTTTAGGTTCCCGAGGGCTTTCTCGGCCTCGGGGGTCCAAGTGAAGCGCTCGGTCTTCCTTAAGAGGCGGTACAGAGGTAGGCCTCTTTCGTCGAGGCGCGAGATGAAGCGGCTCAGAGCCACAAGGCATCCCATGACCCTCTGTACTCCTTTCAAGTCCTTGATGGGCCCCATGTTGGTGATGGCTGCGATTTTCTCTGGGTTGGCCTCGATGCCCCGCTCGGAGACGATGAACCCCAGGAGCATGCCTTGGGAGACTCCGAAGACACACTTCTCGGGATTGAGTTTTACGCCTTTCGCCTTGAGACACTTGAATGTCGTTTCAAGGTCAGAGAGGAGGTCGGAGGCTTTCCTCGTCTTGACTACGATGTCATCGACGTAAGCCTCGACCGTTCGACCAATGTGCTCTCCGAACACGTGGTTCATGCACCTTCGATATGTCGCACCCGCATTCCTCAGACCGAATGGCATAGTAATGTAGCAGTACATGCCAAAGGGTGTGATGAAAGAAGTCGCGAGCTGGTCGGACTCTTTCATCCTGATTTGGTGATACCCTGAGTAGGCATCGAGGAACGACAGGGTTTCGCATCCAGTAGTGGAATCCACGATTTGATCGATGCGAGGCAGAGGGTAGGGAACCTTCGGACATGTTTTGTTTAGACCAGTGTAGTCTACACACATCCGCCATTTCCCACCTTTCTTTTTCACAAGCACAGGGTTGGCTAACCATTTGGGATGGAATACCTCCTTGATGAACCCTGCAGCCATCAGCTTGTGGATCTCCTCGCCTATGGCTCTGCGCTTTTCTTTGTCGAATCAGCGCAGAGGCTGCTTCACGGGTCGGGCTCCAGCTCGGATGTCCAGCGAGTGCTCGGCGACATCCCTCGGTATGCCAGGCATGTCCGAGGGACTCCACGCAAAAACCTCGGCATTCTCGCGGAGAAAGTCGACGAGCACTTCTTCCTATTTGGGGTCGAGCTCGGAGCCGATCCAGACTTGCTTGAGGTGTCGTTGCTGGGGTCGAGAGGGACGTACTTAACCGTCTCAGCTGGCTCGAAGTTGCCGGCGTGGCGCTTCGCATCTGGCACCTCCTTGGAGAGGCTCTCTAGGTCGGCGATGAGGGCCTCGGATTCGGCGAGGGCCTCAGCGTACTCCACGCACTCCACGTCGCATTCGTACGCGTGTCGGTACGTGGAGCCGACGGTGATGACCCCGTTGGGGCCCGGCATCTTGAGCTTGAGGTAGGTGTAGTTGGGGACGGCCATGAACTTGGCGTAGCATGGTCTCCCCAACACTGCGTGGTAGGTTCCTCGGAACCCGACCAACTCGAACGTGAGGGTTTCCTTTTGGAAGTTGGAGGGAGTCCCGAAGCAGACAGGCAGATCGAGTTGCCCAAGGGGTTGGACGCGCTTCCCGGGGATGATCCCATGAAAGGGCGTCGCGCCGGCCTGGACCGAGGATAGATCGATCTGCAGGAGCCCGAGGGTCTCAGCGTAAATGATGTTGAGGCTGCTGCCTCCGTCCATGGGGACCTTGGTAAGCCTGACGTTGCCGATGACAGGATCGACAACGAGCGGGTACTTTCCCGGGCTCGGCTCGCGGTCGGGGTGGTCGTCTTGGTCGAAGGTGATGGGCTTGTCGAACCAGTCTAGGTAGACTGGCGCCGCCACCTTCACCGAGCAGACCACCCGGCGCTCTTGCTTGCGGTGCCAAGCCGAGGTGTTCGCCACTTGCCCACCGTAGATCATGAAGCAGTCGTGGACCTCGGGGAACTCCTCTGCCTTGTGAACCTCCTTCTTGTCGTTGTCGTGGGCTCTGCCACCCTCCGCCGGTGGCTCGGCATTGTAGAAGTAGTGTCGAAGCATGACACACTCCTCAAGGGTGTGCTTGATGGGACCCTGATGATAAGGGCACGACTCCTTTAGCATCTTGTCGAACAGGTTGGCGCCTCCGGGAGGCTTCCGAGGGCTCCTGTGCTCGGCGGCGGCGACAAGGTCTGCGTCGGCGGCGTCGCGTTTCGCTTGCGACTTCTTCTTGCCCTTCTTCCTCGCGCCGCGCTGAGCGGACGCCTCGGGGACGTCTTCCGGCTGGTGCCCCTGAGGCTGCTTGTCCTTCTGGAAGATGGCCTCGACCGCCTCCTGACCAGAGGGGAACTTGGTGGCGATGTCCATCAGCTCGCTCGCCCTGGTGGGAGTCTTGCGACCCAGCTTGCTCACCAGGTCGCGGCAAGTGGTACCGGCGAGGAACGCGCCGATGACATCTGAGTCGGTGATGTTCGGCAGCTCGGTGCGCTACTTCGAAAATCGCCGGATGTAGTCCCGCAGGGATTCTCCCGGCTGCTGGCGGCAGCTTTGGAGATCCCAGGAGTTCCCAGGGCGCACGTATGTGCCCTGGAAGTTGCCGGCGAAGGCTTTGACCAGGTCGTCCCAGTTGGAGATCTGCGCAGGAGGCAGATGCTCCAGCCAGGCTCGGGCGGCGTCACAGAGGAACAGGGGGAGGTTGCGGATGATGAGGTTGTCATTGTTCGTTCCACCCAGCTGGCAGGCCAGCCGGTAGTCCACAAGCCACAGTTCCGGCCTTGTCTCCCCCGAGTACTTGGTGATGGTAGTCGGGGTTCGGAACCGGGTCGGGAACGGCGCCCGTCGTATGGCCCGGCTGAAAGCTTGCGGACCGGGTGGTTCGGGCGAGGGGCTCCGATCCTCCCCGCTGTCGTAGCGTCCTCCACGCCTGGGGCTCGACGGTCGCAGCGGCGGTGCTCGTTGCCGAGGCGTCCCAGGGCCGCAGGCGCTGTGTCCCATGTGCGCCCGGTGTGGACCGAGGCTTCCCGCATGAATCGAGAAGTCGCGACACGATGCTCCGGGGGTATCCCTGCCTTCGGGAGGCAGAGCTTTCGGCCCGTCGGACCGCGGCATCCTCCAGGAGATTCTTGATCTCTCCCTGGATACGCCGCCCCTCGGTGGTGGATGGTTCCGGCATCGCTCGGAGTAGTATTGCTGCTGCAGCCAGGTTCTGGCCGACCCCACTGGAAGTCGGGGGCAGCCTTGTCCTGGCATCATTGGCGATGCGGTGCTGGACGTCCTGGGCCAAATGACGCGCTTCTCCGGCCGGTGCTCGGCCTGCCCACTCCTGCCCGATGTTCTACCGGAGCTGCACAAGTGGTCCTGCTTCCTCGTCGAGCCTGGCCTGCATCTTGCGGATTTGCTCGAGCTGTGCGTCCTGACCCCCCGCAGGGACTGGGACCACATCTAGCTCCCGAAGGATGTCAACGCGAGGCGCAGGCCTAGGGGGATCGCCGTTCTCCGGCATACCAAAGTGGTTGCCTTCGTCGAGACCCCCTAGATCGACGTGGAAACATTCGCGACTTGAGCCACAGTCCTCGTCGCCGAGGCTGTGGCTACCATCGGAGCAATCGGAGAGGCAGTAGTCACATGCGGTCATGAAGTCCCGCATGGCACTAGGGTTACCAAGCCCGGAGAAATCCCAACCAGAGTCGGGCTCGTCATCTTCCTCGGAACCCGAGGGCCCGTAGGTCGAGACGGCCGTCAGTCGGTCCCAGGTTGACCACATATGATACCCCGGAAGGTTCGGATATGCCTTTATGAAAGCATCCACCGAAGCGGGGTCGCTTGGTGGGTCGAAGCTGAATCTAAAAGGCATAGGATGAAAAACGGACGGTACCTCTTGATCGACGGATGGTGACGAAGTCGCGTCGGGGACGGACTGCACTGTTATCTCAGGTACGAGGCTAACGCCCAGCAAGTCCTTCGCGAGCGTGCTGGCGTCGTTCGGCTGCTTGAGGTTGGCGTGTTGCGGGGAAACGACCCTCGTCTTCATCTCAGACGCGGGGTCAACGCCCGACGTGTCCCCCGCTAGGGCGCCGGCGCCGTCGACTCGCTCGACAGCCGACGAGGTGTCGCCTCCTGCTTGGCCATGGTTGCCCCGCCTCCTCCTCCGTCGGTAGGGGAGGCGACGGGATAGACCCGGATGTTGTTCTTCCGTCACGTGGGGAAGACGTCGTCGATTCCGCCGCCGGCGGGGGGCTGACGACCGCCATTGTCGTCGTCGTGCGGCGGGAGAAGGAGTATCATGTCGTAGCTGCCGTCGAGGGACATGAACTCAAGACTCCCGAAATGGAGCATCGTCTCGGGTTGGAGAGGTTGATGGAGACTACCCATTTGGAGCTTGATGGGAAGCTGTTCGTCAACACGCAGCAGGCCCCTACCTGGCGCGCCAACTATCGGCGTTTCGACCCCGGGGGGTCCCTGGACCGACGAGTAAATTATCGCTGCGTGTCCCAGCCCAGATGGGTCAGCGCGAGACAGAACACAAGGGGGAAAACAGCAAGGGGAAACTGCGGCCTCGTGTTGTCCTACGCCTAGGGCGGATGCACTTGCAGTAGGGGCTACAAGCGTTCGCGTGGGAGAGAGAGAGCGTGAGCCTGTGCGTCAACCCGTCCTTCCGCGCGGCCACCTTTTCGTACGAGAGCCCTGGACCTTCCTTTTATAGATGTAAGGAGAGGGCCCAGGTGTACAATGGGGGGTGTAGCAATGTGCTAACGTGTCTAGCAAAGGGGAGCCAGAGCCCTATGTACATGCCGTCGTGGCTGTCGGAGAGGTGTTGTTGCCCTGTTCATGTGATGTCGTGGCCATCGGAGGAGCGCTTGAGCCCTGTGGAAGTACAGCTGTCTAGACTGTCGGATCCTTGCTGATGTCTCCTTGCTTCCGTAAGGGGTTGAAAACCGCCGTCGTTATGGAGCACGCGGGGTGCCATCATTACCTGTTTTACCGGGGCGAGCCAGATGGGACGCCGGTCTTGTTCCCCGTAGCCTGAGCTAGCTAGGGGTAGGGTAATGATGGGCCCCCCTGTGACGTGGTCGGTCCGAGCCCGATGTCGAGCGAGGCGGTGACTCCTCCGAGGTCGAGGCTGAGTCCGAGCCCTGGGGTCGGGCGAGGCGGAGACCGTCTTCCGAGGTCGAAGTGGAGTCCGAGCCCTAGGGTCGGGCGAGGCGGAGACCGTCTTCCGAGGTCGAGGTCGAGTCCGAGCCCTGGGGTCGGGCGAGGCGGAGACCGTCTTCCGAGGTCGAGGTCGAGTCCGAGCCCTAGGGTCGGGCGAGGCGGAGTTCGTCGTCCGAGGTCGAGGTTGAGTCCGAGCCCTAGGATCGGGCGAGGCGGAGACCGTCTTTCGAGGCCGAGACTGGGGCCGAGCCCTGGGGTCGGGCGAGGCGGAGCTTCCTATGGCGCCCGAGGCTGGACTTAGCTACTGTCGGCCTCACTCTGGCGAGTGGCACAGCAGTCGGAGCAGGGCAGGCGGCGCTATTTTCCTGTCAGGTCAGTCAGTGGAGTGGCGAAGTGACTGCGGTCACTTCGGCCTTGTCGACTGAGGAGCGTGCGTCAGGATAAGGTGTCAGGCGATCCTTGCATTGAATGCTCCTGCGATACAGTCGGTTGGCGTGGCGATTTGGCCAAGGTTGCTTCTCCGCGAAGCCTGTCCGAGATGGGCCTCGGGCGAGTCGAAGGTGCGCCCGTTGCTTGAGGAGACCCTCAGGTGAGGCGTGAATCTGCCTTGGTCTACTGTTCTTGCCCGAGGCTGGGCTCGGGCGAGGCGAGATCGTGTCCCTTGAGTGGACAGAGCCTTGACCGAAATCGTGCCCATCAGTCCTTTGCAGCTTTGTGCTGATGGGGGTTACCAGCTGAGATTAGGAGTCTTGGGGGTACCCCTAATTATGGTCCCCGACAATTATTATACTTGCCTATATTTAGAAAACAAAGAGGAAGTAGAAGTCGATGAGACAAGGACTTCATCACCACCACCACCTGAGGAACATCAGGCAGACAACTATTTCTATTTTGGTATCTGCGGAACAGAGCCTGATTCACCAGTAACACAAGGCAAGCCCCGGTGCATTTGCCACCTCCTTGTTCCTTTTAAAATCTTTCTCACTTGCTTGATGCATTAGGTGATAGGAGTTGAGTGCTAAAACAATTCCTGCATTTTCCTTCCTTGGATTTGAATACTTCCCCTTAAATCCCTGTTTTACAAAAGGTTTTTCTTTTGCTTAGCCTTGCCCTAGCAAAACAAAATGTTTTGTTTTCACAAAATATGATGTGGCAAAGTGGGTGGGATGTTTTCGAAAATAAAACTTGATGGTGAATCCATCATGGCCATGATGGATTCAACATCGGAAAAGATGTACCTCTGCCAGGCACCAAACTTTGGGTTTGAAAAGATAAAGCTGAGACCGGGCGGGTGACTTGCACGAGAAGAGAGAGTCTCGGTGTAGTGTCTCCGTCTGAGTCGATTAAGGACCGTGCCGATGTAGGCTTGCTGACCGAGGACCCTTTAACTGGTCACATGCCTCATCATGGGTAAGCTTTGCCTTGGGCAGACTAATACCAGAATAAGATAACACTCAATGGGAGTGGAGAGATGGCGAGAGTAGCGTGTACCCTCCGTGGCAAGAGGCTGGACGGTGGTGTATCTGTGCTCTCGGTTGGCGTGAACCTGATCTGGTCTTAAGAACCTCAGTGGTGAGTTGACATATGCAAGGGTTAAGTGCTACATATGTCGTGTGATTGGAGATCCTCAGCTGAGTATAATTGATTTGGATCACCGTAACTTCGCGGACATGAAGGCTTGGTCACTACCCCATACGTAGAAATCCAGTAAAGATGAAGGGTTGTTAAGAAATTGGCTAGTGTAGGTCAAGTGATTGAACTAGGTAGAGAGAACTCTAGATGTAGGTAATCTTACTTAACCTGACAATTAAAATTGGACTTTTAAGGATCCACTATTAGTAAGCATTTCTGCAAACAGAGTCATTGATTATTGATAAGCCTTACCTTGACTCCCTTAAAGCCAGCATATCCTTGAGAGTCTTTTAATTTGTCAGGTAAGTCTTGCAAAAGTACACTCCGTACTCAGGGCTTTGTCCCATGTTGTTTTAGGAGAAGAAGCAACAAACTTTTGTTGCTTCTGTTCAAAGGTGGTACCCAAAGAAGGGAACCAAGACTAAAGCTACGGGAGGGAAGGCCCTCCGTTAAAAACTTTTTACTGCTTATTCGGGAGGAGTTTTTTCCTCCCATGTTTTGTAATAATAATACTCAGCACTCATATATTATGTTCTGGTCTGTAACTATTTAACTCTATCTTACTTTTCAATAAAAGTAAGTTATTGTAACTGCTTCCGCATTTCCGTATCTCCGATGAATTGTAATGTCTGCGTGACGGGTAAAATGCTCTTGGGAAGGTAAGGAATTCAGATACCGAACTTGTCAAGTGATCAGGTGCACCTGAAGGGTTGTCTGAGGTCCGTTGGACAAGGACAACTGTAGGTGG
Source organism: Zea mays (assembly GCF_902167145.1). NCBI lineage: Eukaryota > Viridiplantae > Streptophyta > Magnoliopsida > Poales > Poaceae > Zea > Zea mays. Next base: position 217,527,842 of record NC_050096.1, on the reverse strand, counting down.
GCCTAATGACTTGGGAGGTTCTGTCACACCCGGCGCCGCCTGCGCCGCATTGAACTGGCAGATCTGCTCCTCCAGCCTCCTCTCCTTCTCCTCGGCTTCGAGCTCATGCTCGGCCAGCAACTTGCCTTGTCGGGTGAGCATTTCTTCCCGAAAGGTGAGATCCATCTCTCGCCTGGCGAGGTCCGTCTCCCGCCTGTCCAAGGCCTGCTCCTTCGCCTTGAGGTTCTCCTCAGCGAGGGCAGCGTCGCTAGCCTTGCCCTCGAGCTCTTACTGCCACTTTTGCAGCCTCTCCACAGCCTTGACCTGCTGGGCCCGCTGGGCTTCTAGAGTCTGGTCCAGGGCGCTCAGCTTGGCCTAGCATTCTGTTGTGAGGGCCTCCCACTGGGTCATGGCCTCCTCCCTCCTGGTCAGCTTCTTCTCCCTCCGAGACGCCTCCAGCTCCCTGGCGCACACCCTCTGGAGGTCCCTCTTGTACTCCTTGCAGTCCCGCTCGAGTTGGGACCGCTCGGAGATGAATTGTTGGGACGTCGTCCTGGTGCGCTCCTCCAGTTGGGTGCGCCAGTCACTGAGGCGCTGGTCCTCATCCTCAAGCGCCTCCCACTCTCGCAAGATTGCTGCCCCAGTGTCACTAAGGATCTGGTGGGCACGGGACAGCATGCGAGGGAGGGGGACTGGCGCTGCTTCTTGTTCGACACTTGACCGGAGTCGCTGCCCAAACACCACCTCTATCTCCTCCGGAGCAGGCGGGGGTTGGAGCTGGACGCGCCTCCTATGTCACCCCCAGTGTCGTGAGTGGGCACGGATCCCCCAGCTGGGACCTCCTCCGCCGCTGCGACGCCACCCAACACTGGTGCCGCTGCCGCCGGATCCCCAGCTGGGGCATGGGAAGCCGCTGCCGCTGTCTTGGCAGCAGCCGGGGACAGACTGCCAGCACCACCCTCAGCAGATTCTTGCTGCTGAGAGCCAGACCCGTCGGTGGGCCTGGTATCTGGCGGAGGAGGCGTGACCTTGGGAGCAGAGGGGGAAGAAGCCTCGGAAAACATATGATGGGTTAAAATTGTCGACATGATGTTTAGGCTCAAAGAAAAAGGGACTACACTTACTTGGGGCCCTGGACCTTCAAGTGACCCTGGAAGTGAGGCGATCACTGCTCCTGCTGTTGCTGCTGTTGCGGCTGCTGCTGCTGCTGTAGCTATTGCTGCTGCTGGTGTCCCTGGGGGTGATCACCCCCAGATGGTATTGGTGGCGGCGGGACCGGAGGACTGACGTGCCTCTGCGCGCCGTGGGCTTGGGAGCTGGCCTCCTCAGCCCCACTTGCAGTCCTTTGGCGCTTCTGGGGGGCTCCGAAACGAGTGACCCGTCAACGCGACGTAGCCTGCGTTGCCTCTCCTCCTCCGACCCCCCAAAGCTACCTGGGCGGAGGCACCGCTTGCAGCCCCTTTGCCCTTATCCAAGGGGCTAGGGGCCACGGCGGGATTGGCGCTGCGAGCCACACCGGCGGGCTAGGGACGTCCAACTGGTGCATCGGAGATCTGGATCCCGTGGTGGGGGTCCCGGCGTCCAGTCTGGCAAACCGCCACGCCGCTGTCGTTAAGGGTCGACAGCGTGGCCAAGATCGCCGTCCTCAGGCCCGGGTCATCGCAGAGCACAGGGATGTTCTGGGGAGTATCAGGGACTTAGGGACAAAAGTTTCCCAAGTAATCCCTCCTACTAGGACTGCCAGCTCGTCCCAGGACAGATCGGTGCCCGACCCGCGCTGGATCCTGCCGATGTCGTTCGGGTCAGTGAACCAGCAGCACAGGCGCGGTCTCCTCTGCAGCGGCACGATCCGGCGCTTCAGGAGATCGCCGACCACGTGCACCGATGTTAGGCCGCTCGTAGCCAAGCCCTTGATCCTGTCCAATACGGGTAGGAACTCTGGCGAGAGGGACGGCTTGGTCCTCCACTGCTTATGGTCGAGCGCTGGCCCATCGCTCGGCAGGACGAGGCGATCGTTGGCCTTGGTGCTGGCAATCACCCAGTCGCTGCGCCAGTTTTCCCACCTCGCACCGCCAAAGGTGGGGATGTAGACGACGGTTGGATCTGGCCTCGTCTGGAAGTAGTAGGCCCCGATGTGGTCCCTAGTCTTCCCGGACTTGACCAGCATGAATAAGTGTGGCAAAACCTCCCAAGTTATTGGGCCCACATGCACCTGACCTTGTCTCGAAGACATCAGACGCTATGCATGTGTACCAGATAACTTAATATGGTCCGTCCGAGTGTCCCAATGACCCCGGATAAGCCACTCACAACCAGGATCACAAGATTAAGTAAACACAAATCACACACCAACATTTTGTAGCGGAATTTCTTTATTACAAAAGTTACAAGTTACAACAAATTTACATTATGTTTATCAGAGTGATTACAAAGTGATTCAAAGAAATAAACTTTGAAATGTTATAAATTATTTATAATTTTGAAATATATGCTAGCTTAAGTGGCCATCCTCAATAAGAAGTATAGAAGAGTTACTTAGACTTATAAGGAGGTCATGCCCACCGGCGCTTAACACCATTCACAACATCACAAATCAAGTACCTGCAACAACATGGGTTCGAAAACCCTGAGTACGAGGTGTACTTTTGCAAGTCTTACCCGACTAAGGAAAAATGACTCAAGGATATGCTGGTTAAATAGGAATCAAGGAAAAGGCTTTAGCAAGAATCAACTTAGATACTTTTGTAGAAATAGCTTACTAAAGTGAGTCCTTACTTTCAATATTTTAACGCCAGATTAAGTATTAATAGACTCTGGTTGCATCTAGTCTAATTTCACCATCTCATCAATACAACATCATTTTTATTCATAATGTTTACATCCTGACTTAGGTTGTAGGCCGGAGATCAAGTCTCCACTCTCTGGGGATCCAATCCTACATACGCATCCAATCCTTAATTAACCTGGGTGGAGCATCACCTGTTCCTAGCCCAAGTCCTGATTTAAGTACTTTCATCCTTAGTATTGTTTGTGTTCCTTAGGATGAAAAGAGCATTATAGGGAACTTTGCAGTAAGATCCCACCATGCTCCCAATGAAAATATCCTTGTAGGTAGAAGCCATCCTTCCTCAAGATCTAAGCAAAAGACAACCTCTATCCACAAGATCTAGGCAGTATTGCAAAAGACAACCTCTATCCACAAGATCTAGGCAGTATTGCAAAAGACAACCTCTATCCACAAGATCTAAGCAGGGCTAAGAATTTTTGTAAATCATATTTTGATACTTCCAAAGTACCTATAACAGGAATGGATATCAAGGTAGTCGATGCATCAAAGGGTTTCCAAGCAACTCCTATAACCTAATGCACATTTCGCTAGACTTAAAGTGTGTAAAAATTATTTAAAAACACAAGGAAGGAGTTGCATGTACCGGGGCTTGCCTGGAATAAACACTATGTTAGTGTTTGTTAGATGACGTCCAATTGGCAGCCAACCTTTTGGGTTGGCACTTGTTCAGTTTATCCATCTTCAGTTTCGTCCATCAGCTTCACCATGCGGAGTAGTCCACCCGTTACGTCATCTTGGGGTCGACTTGGCTCGTATTCCGCCTCACGTGATTAATTATCGTACCTAAATGAAATGCATAATGCACATGTATGAATATAAGAAGAACTAGCACAATACTAGACAATGTTACACGGTCGAGGATTACACACTACTAACAAGTCATTAGAACCAATTACAGGAAACGCCAGCTGTCGATATAAGACGAACTATAATATTCACGCTTCTTATTTCATCAGATCTAATTCTAACAGCAAACCATAGCGAACCATTTATAAGCACCCTATCTCTCTTAACTAGAGCACAACGTCTAAACTCAGACTAAAACTAGAAACCATTCCATTAGCTTCTAGAATTACTATTCTCAGCTATTATGCATAAGACCCACTAAATTAAATATTTCATTTATCCTTAGTCTAACGAGTAGAACATTATTATACAACATAAAGTTCTGTGAAACTGCTTTCCTAATTATTTTGGGTAACCCTAACCAAGACAAAAAATAAAAATAAACATTTAATCACGACTACTAATCTAACTAATCAATATCTGACTATGACATTTACCGATCAGCAAACACAGAACATAACGGCTATCGCAACAGGTCATCGACTTCATACCAACAAATGAAATCCGTCATACGCAATACTAACAGCACGTATCGGCTAGTCGTTAGAAACACAAGACTTATTCTGTGTAATATTAATTCGACCATACTTCGGATATGAAACACCAATTTAATCCTCCTCGCATAACCTACGTCTTTGAACCTAAACTTAGCTACATGGCACGACTCCTAGAGCCGAGCATCGACTACATCTTAGTAAATAAAAGTGTCATAACACTGAAGCACAGTTGGCTAGCCGATAAAAATACTAGACCTATCCTCCATGTCACCAATCCGAACATACATCTCATATATAAGACATTAGCAAACATCTAATACAATCACAACACATCTACATCCTGACACGAAAATTATCGCAATTAATATACTAAACCAATAAATCCATCGAACACATTTATACATCAAACTAGCTAGCGAATTAACAAACCGACTCACTAATGCTAATTTGACTCAGAAGTCGTGGAAACAACAACAAGTCCCGGTTCAAACGATTCATCGAACACCTGGCGTGCAAGTGAACTAAATGGAATCAAACGTGCTTAACGCAAACTGTGATGCCCCGTAGGGAATGAACCTACACGCAAACATACAAAGGAAACAAACATAGCGCTAAATAACGCTGCTTGAACTTGCGAAGATCTCCAGCTATACGCAGATCATCGGCAGCGCGTCACGATGAACTCCAAAAACAACGACGGCGATGACACAGAGCGCGGCGCGACAGACTAGGGACGCCGCGATGGGCAGCGAGTACAGAGGAGAACGACAGGCTCAACGGCGAACGACGCGACGACGGGCTCAACGGCGAACGACACGACGACCAGCTGGAATACCAGGGAGCCGAGCGCGAGGAAGCTGGAGGTTCGGCGAGCAAATCACCAGGGAATTATGGCGAGACCGTAACACCACGACGACGCTGTGGACAAGTCGAGAACACAGGATGCGAAGGCACGATTGGTGGCGTCCTGTGGCTAAAGCCAGCGAGCTGCGAAGGACGCAGTCCGGCACGCGCAGCTAAGGCGTACGGAGCAGGGGTGCCGGGCACGTGTGCGCGGCAACGCACGGCCCAACGAGCAAAGACGGCGCGACGGCCATGGGAGGCAGAAAAGGAGCGCGCGCAGGGAGCAAGGACAGCCAGCTCGGACCGGCGTATCGAGCTCGAGGAAGACGACGGAACCACCACCTGCGCACGGCGGCCATGGACGAGCGCGCCAGGGAGCAGCAGGAGGGCGGCCAAGCGCCATGGGTGAGGGCAGAGAGAAACTCGGCGAGCTGGAGGGCATAGGTGAGCTGGAGGCCGAGCGCCGGCCAGGGAGTTGGCGAGCTGGAAGATGGAGCACTCGGCTGTCCGGCGAGCAGAACCAGGCACACGCGGCAGGAAAAGAATATCAGCGAGAGAGGGAGAGCGATGGGAATTGGGAAGGATGCCGAGGGAGATGGAAACGACTTGCTGTGGATGACGCTGGGAGACTTCAGAAAAATCAACGACCGGATAGAATCCAAGGCTCGTGGCCTGGTGTCCACGTACGGTGAAGAAGAAAAATATCCACACACATCAACGGTGGGAGATAAGGATTGGCTAAAAAAATTGAGAAGACAATTTTTTAATAAAAATCATACGGATGTGTATCTCTGCCGTTTTGTGGTTAGGACTTTGAGAAAATCTATATGTACTCCCTCCGGTGCGACCGAGCGTGCACAAAAAGAAGTCATAGCGCGCGTGGGTCTGAGATTTGGACGTTGTTGCCCCTAGTCATTGCACAAAAAAAGATGCATTTAAGAGGAATCGAACTTGAGACCTCCAGTCTAGAATGCCTTGGAGCTGCTGCAACAACCAATCAAGCCTGATTGTTTTAGTGACATTAATGCACCCATATCCCTATTTAATAGGGGCAAACAGGGAAAACTTTATGATAATTAATCACTCCTTTGTATGCACAATCATGTCCTAAACGACTACCTTTACTGCACTGGAGGGAGTATCAGACTTAAGCACTTACTAGGTGAGTGCACGTGCGTTGCCACGTACGTATAATTACATAAAAACAAACATATATATTCTCGGCATCAATATACCATAAATCATTTGCACAAATGAATACCACCACAGCTATAGATAGACAAATCACACACTACAATCCATCAGATTTTTGTCGCCTCTTGCAACAATACAAAAGTTGTTTGATAAAATTATAGTGTGCAACGTTTACATAGAAATAAACAACATATGTATTCTCGACATCAATATATCACAAATCATTTGCACAAATGAATGCCACCACAACTACAGACAGACAGATCACACCCTACAATCCACTGGATTTTCCCTTCACTATGTGTCCAATGTAATACAACAATAATATAGGCTTGATATGGCAATACACTTATGCGACCTCTGCGATGGTCGATCCGGTCGATCAGATGGTCACCCTGGTCCAAAGAGCTCCATGGCTTCTACACCAAGCGAGCATTCGTCCGCTGCAAAAATCCATGTACTTTTGAAGTAGGAGCTCCGATGAGATGAACTCTGGCGTGTCTACGTTCTACGACACCTCCCATCTCTGTGTGAGCCCGTCTCCTTCCACCTGATCACCTCGAACATTTTAGGGCAGTGAGACAAGTGGTACTGACTCAACCCTGTCCTAGTTGCTACCCAGGCCTTTGTCCACCAAAGAAAGGTAGCTGCTTTTCTTTATGAAGTTTCTTAACCTGGAAACATGGTCGTGGCAAGAACTCTCAAGAGACTAAACTGAAGGGCAAAGCAAAACAAGGTATAAAATATAATAAAGGAAACATAGGTGATTTTCATCTATAAGTTTTAAAGAAAATCTGAAATTGGATAAGTAAACACAAGATGCATGCTTACCTAGTCGAGCATTCCACCTTTCTGATTTGCTACTCTTCCAAAATCCAACGCCTTATGACCAGTGATCAACTTGACTAACAGAACCCCAAATCCAAACACATCGTACTTCTTTGATGACTGGCCAATGAAAGTTGAAACATGATAGTATGGAAAATGAAATCCTTCAGTCACTCATAGCTTCCTCAAGCATAGCTTCTTCTATGACCTTGTCATTGGCACGTCCACTGGATCATTATCTCATGAAAGTTGATGCACTCCTGTTTCAACACTCCTATAACAAGAAATAGACTCTTTCAATTAATTGACCATATCCTTAACTGGTGTTTCTCGTAAGTATATAACACCAAAAAAAAACATACATTCTCCTCCGGATCCCATTGTAAACTTAGCAAGTAATAAGACTGAAGGATTTTGTTTTTTAATAAGGCTGAAAGACATGTTTCCATATGTCGGTGTTTCAACCCCGGGGGGTCCCTGGACCGACGAGTAAATTGTCGCTGCGTGTCCTAGCCCAGATGGGTCGGCGCGAGACGGAACACAAGGGGGAAAACAGTAAGGGGAAACCATGGCCTCGTGTTGTCCTGCGCCCAGGGCGGATGCGCTTGCAGTAGGGGGTTACAAGCGTTCGCGAGAGAGAGAGAGAGAGAGCACGAGCCTTGTGCGTCGGCCCGTTCTCCCGCGCGGCCACCTTCCCGTATGAGAGCCCTGGACCTTCCTTTAATAGATGTAAGGAGAGGGCCCAGGTGTACAATGGGGGTGTAGCAATGTGCTAACGTGTCTAGCAAAGGGGAGCCAGAGCCCTATGTACATGTCGTCGTGGCTGTCGGAGAGGTGTTGCTGCCTTGTTCATGTGATGTCGTGGCCGTCGGAGGAGCGCTTGAGCCCTGTGGAAGTACAGCTGTCGGGGCTGTCGGATCCTTGCTGACGTCTCTTTGCTTCCGTAAGGGGTGAGAACCGCCGTCGTCATGGAGCACGTGGGGTGCCATCATTACCTGTTTTACCGGGGCGAGCCAGATGGGACGCCAGTCTTATTCCCCGTAGCCTGAGCTAGCTAGGGGTAGGGTAATGATGGCCCCCCCCTGTGACGTGGTCGATCCGAGCCCGAGGTCGAGCGAGGCGGTGACTCCTCCGAGGTCGAGGCTGAGTCCGACCCTGGGGTCGGGCGAGGCGGATACCGTCTTCCGGTGTTGAGGTTGAGTCCGAGCCCCGGGGTCGGGCAAGGCGGAGACCGTCTTCCGGTGTCGAGGTTGAGTCCGAGCCCCGGGGTCGGGCGAGGCGGAGACCGTCGTCCGAGGTCGAGGTTGAGTCCGAGCCCCGGGGTCGGGCGAGGCGGAGACCGTCTTCCGGTGTCGAGGTTGAGTCCGAGCCCTAGGGTCGGGCGAGGCGGAGACCGTCTTCCGGAATCGAGGTTGAGTCCGAGCCCTGGGGTCGGGCGAGGCGGAGACCATCTTCCGGAGTCGAGGTTGAGTCCGAGAACTGGGGTCAGGCGAGGCGGAGACCGTCTTCCGGAGTCGAGGTTGAGTCCGAGCCCTGGGGTCGGGCGAGGCGGAGCTACCTATGGCGCCCGATGCTGGACTTGGCTGATGTCAGCCTCACCCTGGCGGGTGGCACAGCAGTCGGAGCAAGGCAGGCGGCGCTGTCCTGTCAGGTCAGTCAGTGGAGCGGCGAAGTGACTGCGGTCACTTCGGCTCTGTCGACTGAAGAGCGCACGTCAGGATAAGGTGTCAGGCGATCCTTGCATTGAATGCTCCTGCGATACGGTCGGTTGGCGTGGCGATCTGGTCAAGGTTGCTTCTCCGCGAAGCCTGCCCGAGCTGTGCCTCGGGCGAGTTGAAGGTGCGCCCGTTGCTCGAGGAGACCCTTGGGCGAGGCGTGAATCTGCCTTGGTCTACTGTTCCTGCCCGAGGCTGGGCTCGGGCGAGGCGAGATCGTGTCCCTTGAGTGGATGGAGCCTTGACCGGAATCGCGCCCATCAGGCCTTTGCAGCTTTGTGCTGATGGGGGTTACCAGCTGAGATTAGGAGTCTTGGGGGTACCCCTAATTATGGTCCCCGACACCATAGCAGCAAGCCAACAATCCAGTTAACTAAATCTTGAATGTAGCGTGAAGTTACTATTTCTTGAAATGATGTTTTCTTTCTTAAATGTTCAGTATGTCTTATCTATGGGGAAATCCATAAAATTGCTAGCAAGTATTGTTGAACTTAAAAGATTGGCACATTAGGTTATAGACAAAGGAGTTATGTTACCAGCTGGGATCAGAAGCATGATGGCATTGGAGCAGTTAGAAGGTGTTGATGTCTTCAAGAAAATAAATGTCTTTGCCCAAGAACTTGGCCATCTTACATATCTTAGGAGAATAAGCTTCTTTTTATGTCATAAGGATCCCAAGGAATTTGATACAGTGGGAAGCGAAGATTTGAGGTTTCCATATGATCACAAAGACAGAACCTAAGAGAAAATTTGGCCAAGTTGTTTACTAAATAAACATTCAAATCAAGTACATAAAACATAGAGTACATCACTTGAAGACCATGGTTGTTATAGAAATTTCTCAAACTACTAAGCTAATGAGGAAATCCAAGATGAATCAAGATGAATAAAGAATTCCATATCCCAAAGTCATTAACTGTAATATGAATTATATGTAGCTTCAAGCTAAAATAAACAGTATGGTATCAACTAAAGAAAAATAGAATCAGCCAAAACTGAAATACTAACATCCAACATCTTGATCATCCTCATCCTGCCATTTGTCCTAGTCAGCCTTCAAGAACACAGGTGCCTTGCCCTCCTTTTTCAGCAGCCTTGGCCACCAACCGCTTTCATCTTTCTTGACCAGGTAGCATATGGTTCTTGGAGGCAACAACTGCTTTACTCTCATCCAAACAGGAAGACTAATAGAATTATAACATGAAAAGCAAAATTGGACCCATGAAAATCCTCATAACCATACTCAAAAGTATATATCTAAGCAAAAGATGCTACTACATAATATTTGCCAACACCAGCAACTTGCAGGTTGTTGTCATTGGACACAATATTCTCATATTCCACCCCAGTTAAGGAAGTGGTATCAGACACAAACGTAAGCAGTAGCAGTTAAAACAACAATATCAAATGTGAGGCACCAGACTGGAGTTCTTGTTTCCAAACTTGGTTTGACGATCTAAAAGCCCCATGAAGATTATTTTCTATTTCAGACATGATGGCAGGAAATTACAGAACATTAAACATGATGGTATTAATGTTGCATGTGAATCAATCCAAGTACTACTAACTAATAAAACAACCAAATTCTTATTGATACATTAAATACTTAAATGTCATAGTACATAGCAAGTCAGCTAATCAGGTACTTTAAATTGTAATTTGGCAACCTGTCAGCACAAAATGAGAGCTGCTAATGGGCTTAGATCCAAACTAAACCAACCTCAATCCATAAATGCACAGCTACCTCACCGAACCAGTCTAATCCACCTACAAATACTCACAACCCACACCAAATCAAACTGGTGGATGGGTGGTTGAGCCCCAGACCAGAACAAAACCTTGGTTTAAAACTGCTCCGAGCACATCTAGTACCTAGTTGTGAATGGACTGGAACTGAGTGAAAATAAAATGAAAACTGATATCCAATTAAATTATCTATGCATGTTTTAGTCATCGCCTTATTAAGCATCCACTTGAAGCCAATAGTGGTAGTGCACTCATTCTTGGGATCACCTCCTCTCCTCAGCAGCTGAGACAAGCACAACATTGTCACTATTGTCAACAGCCAGTGACTGTGAATTCTCCTGCGCGAGCAGGCAAGGCTGAGGCCTCCACAACCTCCCCCTTCTCCTTCCCGTCGAACCCCAAATCCTGAAATTCGATGAGTGTATTAGTATATAGTACACATAATAAATTAGAAAGAGAGCACTACAACAACTATCTGTCTAGAACTATGTCATTGTCTCCACATATGGTAAAGGTAGACGGTAACATTGGGAGCCTGACAGCAGCTCCGGAAGATAGATTCGAGCATAAGTAATCTCCATTTAAATTATAGCATGATAGAACTGTGACGTGAGTGGTGGACACAAAAGTTTAAAAAAAATATGGGCAAGGCAGGCACCAAAACTACTGGAGCCAAAAAAGCTAATGGCATGGTCGCTTGTACTACGAGAGCAATGCCAACGTCATGGCCACTTGTATACTGATTGAACTGGCATTCGGCTCCCCACATGGCAAGCCAAGGCCCCATCAACCGAAATTGACTATGGTATGTTCCTGAGAGTCGAGACCAGAGAAGTTATGCATTAATACATCTTTGAATTGCAGTTAGCGGTGGCGACTACAAGATAATTTCGGACTGGTTCAGCTAGCAGAAGCTTACTGACTCTTAATCCACTCCTAATGCCATCCATCACTTGTTGACTGTGAGAAGAGGCCACCTTGTATCGTCCCACTTATCCAATCTTTTCCGCGCTCCCTCGACTTACATTCAGATGCCAAGAAAAAAAGAACATATAAACTATAGCACAAAAAATCAATGCAAAACGCAGAGAAAACCAATTGGACAGAAGAAATGGCCACACAACACAACCACGAGATTGGAAAGAATGACTGAGCATGTGGATGAAGATGAACACATCAACACGCGTGATGGATTTGAGGATCATCTGTCAGTGACATGAAGGAATTTTACGGTGGCTTAAAATTACCTCCTTGTTCCAGTCAGTCCTTAGCGTGATCTAGATTAAAGTAAGTGTTTGGATGAGGGTACCGCAGATCATGCCTCCCCACAATCCCTGCAGCACAGGTCCTTTTTCAGACTTGCGTGTGGGTTAGGGATAGGTACTCATAACCATTTCCAATTATAGTTTAACTAAGCAGGTTTAATATGTGATGGCATGTTTCTTAGAACTGAAATTACCTTGATCCCAATACCGAACTTGAATCTGAGGAGCACGCCGAGGGGTATGCCGATGAAGTAGTAGCATCCGACGTTGATGTAGGAAACCATTGCTTGTCGCCTGCAGCCAACGGCCACACCTTTCATCAGTCATTGTCCAGTGAGAAAAAAATTCGGTATCAGTGGGAAGAACACAACAAATGCATTACTGAAGGTGGATAAGTCTGTTCTCCAGTGAAATAACTTATATAAAAACTGTAGTGACACTTGGATTAGTGTGAAGTATGAACTCTGAAGATGCACCACAGTTTCAGTTTGGATAAGGGAAAAAGAAAAACCACCTGACAACACGGGCTAGATCCCGAAGAGCACGATGGTCCCAACGAGCAGCGGGCACAGGTCAGTGACGGTGCACGAGACGACCTTGTCGCCGGCGAAGATGTAGCTGAGCTTGTCCCTGAGCAGGAACGTGACGAGGCCAACTATCCCTAAAACGAATACCGACAGGGTGAGATTTGAGGCTAGAGCGAGGGACGAGGATGGCCATGGAGCCGAGATGCCGGGATCTAGAGGAAGCATAGCTAGGGTTTAATTGAGCAGGGTGCGGTTGAGCGAGATTGGAGGGCGGAAGAGAGCGGCGCGCAGACGCGAGATTGGCGGGCGGTAGAGAGCGGCACGTAGACGAACCTTCCATGAACAGCTCGGAGGCGGACCTTCCCCCGGCCCAAATCGAATATGTGTGGTCCTCACCACGCGCCATTACAGGAGAGGGAGGATGCGAGAACGACGGGGCGAGGGCGAGGGCGGAGGGCCGCGGACGCGCTGATGGCATGAGGTGAGGAGGCGAGATGGATGGGGTAGCGGAGGGGAGCGCGGGGATGGGATCAGCGGCTGCTGGGCGCCATCAGCGGCTGCGCGCTGGGAGTTGCGCGAGATCCACACTTGACGTGCTGGTGGTCGCGGATGTGGCTCCCCATCGTGGGAGGCAGGGTGGGCGAGGTCGCGGATGTGGCGGTCGCTGATGGCGCTCCCCATCGTGGGAGGTAGGGTGGGCAAGGTCGACGGCGAGATAGATGGGGTAGCGGATGGGAGCGCGGGGGCGGCGCGGGATGCAGGGAAGGAACGGCACGGGTGGGGGTGGGATGTAGGGAAGGGACGGAGCGGGCGGGGGCGGGATTGCAGGGAAGGGACGGCGCTGGCGGGGGCGGGATGCAGGGAAGGGACGGTGTGGGCGGGGACGAGATTGCAGGGAGGAAGACGGCGCGGGCGGGGGCTGGAGCGGGGGCACGGTGAGGGTGGTGGACGCCCTCGCTCTAGCCTTAAGGTGTAGTAGAGACATTAGAGGATATTTAATTAATTTAAAATGGATAAACTTTTATCTGCTAATCAACACTTGGTTTCTTTGTTAAGGATAAATTCTGGAATTATGGTTTTGACGAGGTATAAAGGACCAAACCAAAATGATCTTGTTGATGATATATGAGACTATTCGTGGTATAACTGAGATCTGATAAATTTATCTGTTAACCAAACATTAAATTTCTCTGTCTTGGATAAATTGCTAGAGAAACAATTCAATTAAAAATCCTCAGACGCGATGCCTCGGTTGACGTGAGGGGACTAAATTAATTTACACCTAAAAACTTTAGTCGTCGACTTCTAATAAATTTTGTTTGAGATGAAATTGGAAGACTGAACTAAGTTTCCAAATTCTTATTTGAGCAAATCGATGAATTTTAAATAAGCACCAGACTCGCTATTTTTTGGAACAAATATGTTCTAACCTCGCGAAGCTGTTAGAACATGCCGGATAGACAGAGACGAAACTGATATCGAAATTTTGATAGGTGAATATTAAAACATAGAGACGATTATTATTGTCGATATTTCGTGCTTGAGTCCATAAGCACAGTTTAACAGGAGGTAAACACCTGTGGTGTTACAAGTAGCGGAAGAGGGAAGTACAGGGGGCCACACCTACGAAAATCTCGCAGAGGTGGACGAAGATGGCTGCCTGGAGGACGGAGTGGGCGTGAGGTGTTGAAGCTGAAGCCCGAACTCCTCCAGCAGCAGCAAGAAGAAGGGCGAGATCGGTAGCGCCAACCCGCAGGAGATGTAGGAGGTGAACATCACGAACTCCCCAGCGGCGAGATCGCCAAGGGGGACGGTGCCGGCGCGGATTCTTCCGGCGAGCCCTGGCGCGCTCCACCCAAGCAAGCCACGCACCAGGTTGAGCGCCTCCTCAGACTGAAAGCGGTCAGAATGACCAAGCGAAGCCATGGCTTGTGCGGTGGCGCGGGCGTGGAACAGAGGAGCACGAAGGCAAAGGGGCGCAGGCGATTGGGAGAGAATGCGAAAAGGTAACTGCTGCACGCGGGGTGAATCCTTTTTCAAGGAAACATGAGTCCTTGTTCATGGAAACCCTTCCACGCGCCCCTGAATCTCCGCAGAAAATCTCGCCCTATGCACACCTAGGACCCAGGCAGCCCACTCTATGACACGGGGGCCCGGGTCCACAAGTCATACAGGTTGTGTGCTGGATTTCGGGTGCGGAAAGAGCGAACCGCCGTGCGCGGTAGCGCACCTCCTCGGGGCTGCTACAGAAGACAAAAGGTTATGCAGCGGCAACGAGACGTCCCACGTGTGGCCCGACGAAACCACCAGGCGTGGGGTCGTGTGTCAGTCAGCCGCGGAGACAGATATGGCAGTTGACGTGACTGAAGGCAGATTGATAGCGGGTGTGTCAGCAGACGCGCTAAAACAGCGCGCCAATCACCGATTAGGTCATGTTGAGGCAAAGTACAAGCTTTGGCCCCACCTGCAGACTCGCATTCTCCCCTGAGGTGGGCCCGGAGGCTACTATCGGTACTGAAAGGGAAATGTGCCCTTGGGCCATTTCTAAGTATTTTGGTGATTTAGTGTCCAACACAAGTGCCTAAGTGTAAAAAGGTGGACAAAGTACAAATCAAGGATAAAGGTATGTTTCTCAGACTTAGTACATTGTTTTATGGACTAATGTATTGTGTCTAAGTGCTGGAAACAGGAAAAATCCAATTGAAAATGCCTTGGCTCGAGCAGCCAAGACTTTGTTTAGTCTGGAGCACCGGACTGTCCGGTGGTGCACCGGACAGTGTCCGGTGCGCCAGGCTGGCTCTGGCGAACAGGCTGCTCTCGGGACTTCGACGACGGTGTACGGCTATAATTCACCGGATTGTCCGGTGGTGCACCGGACTGTCCGGTGGGCCGTTCACAGGCGAACTCGTCGCTCTCGGGAATTCATCGGCGACGTATGGCTATAATTCACCGGACTGTCTAGTGTGCACCGGACTGTCCGGTGAACCAACGGTCGGCCGGGCCAACGGTCGGCCGCAATCTACGCGGGACACGTGGCCGAGCCAACGGCTAGAAGAAGGCACCGGACTGTCCGGTGTGCACCGGACATGTCCGGTGCGCCAACGGCTCTCAGGCTGCCAACGGTCGACTGCGCCATAGAAGGAAAGAAATCGGGCACCGGACTGTCCGGTGCGCCAGTCGACAGAAGGCAAGATCAGCCTTCCTAGATTACTCTCAACGACTCCTAGCTGCCTTGGGGCTATAAAAGGGACCCCTAGGCGCATGGAGGAGGACACCAAGCATTCCTACAACATTCCTAAGCACCAAGACATCGATTCCGCGCCTTTGATTCTTTGCGATAGCAATTAGAGCTCTAGTTGAGTGGTGAACTCATTGAGTTGTGTTGTGAGCTCTCGTTGCGACTTGTGTGCGTGGTGTTGCTGTGATTTCTTGTCTTGAGTGCGTTGCTAATCCCTCCCTTGCTCTGTGCTTCTTTGTGAATTTCAAGTGTAAGGGCGAGAGGCTCCAAGTTGTGGAGATTCCTCGCAAACGGGATTGAGTAAAGCAAGCAAAACACCGTGGTATTCAAGTGGGTCTTTGGACCGCTTGAGAGGGGTTGATTGCAACCCTCGTCCGTTGGGACGCCACAACGTGGAGTAGGCAAGCGTTGGTCTTGGCCGAACCACGGGATAACCACCGTGCCATCTCTGTGATTGATTTCTTGTGGTTATTGTGTTTTGTTGAGACTTCTCTCTAGCCACTTGGCATTTACTGTGCTAACGCTTAACCAAGTTTTTGTGGCTTAAGTTTTCAAGATTTACAGGATCACCTATTCACCCCCCCCCTCTAGGTGCTCTCAATTGGTATCAGAGCCGTTCTCTTCACAAAGGGACTAACCACCCGAAGAGATGGATCCTAAGGGGAAGGGTATCGTGATCAACGATAAAGAGAAGGAATCCTTCGTCAACGAGCCGAAGGACGACAAGCCTACCGACTCCGGCTCGGGCCATAGACGGAAAGAAGGGAAGAAGAAGAAGACGAGGCGCATCAAGGAGATCGTCTACTACGACGACAGCGATGAGTCTACTTCTTCCCAAAAGGACGACGACCACAACGACTACGAGAGAAGGAAACCGGTCAATTCGAACTTTTCTTTTGACTACTCTCGTATTCCTCAAAGTACAAATGCTCATTTATTATCTATTCCACTTGGTAAACCTCCTCATTTTGATGGAGAGGACTACGGATTTTGGAGTCACAAAATGTGTAGTCACTTGTTCTCTCTCCATCCTAGTATATGGGAGATTGTAGAGAGTGGAATGCACTTTGATAGTACAGATAGTCCCATGTTCATTAATGAGCAAATTCATAAGAATGCACAAGCTACTACTGTTCTTCTAGCTTCATTGTGCAGGGATGAATACCACAAAGTGAGCGGCTTGGATAACGCCAAGCAGATCTGGGACACCCTCAAGATTTCACATGAGGGGAACGACGTCACCTTGCTCACCAAGATGCAGTTGGTGGAGGGCGAGCTTGGACGATTCGCGATGATAAGGGGCGAGGAGCCGACACAAACATACAACCGGCTCAAGACCCTTATCAACAAAATAAGGAGCTACGGAAGCACGCGATGGACGGACCACGACGTCGTCCGATTGATGCTAAGGTCCTTTACCGTTCTTGATCCTCATTTAGTGAATAACATTCGTGAGAATCCTAGGTACACCAAAATGTCGCCCGAAGAAGTCCTTGGAAAATTCGTAAGCGGGCGAATGATGATCAAGGAAGCGAGGTACGTGGACGACGCTCTAAACGGTCCAATCAATGAGCCTCAACCCGTTGCTCTCAAGGCAACAAGGAGCAAGGAGGCGTTACCCAGCAAGGTAGCACAAATTGAGGCCGCCGAACTTAATGATGAAGAGATGGCCCTCATCATCAAGAGATTCAAGACGGCGCTTAAGGGTCGCAAGGGACAGCCAAGCAAGACCAAAGCCAAGGGGAAGCGCTCATGCTTCAAATGCGGTAAGATTGGTCATTTTATTGCTAACTGTCCCGATAATGAAAGTGACCAGGAACACGGGAGCAAGAGGGAAAAGAAGAAAAATTACAAGAAGGCCAAGGGCGAGGCACATCTAGGAAAGGAGTGGGACTCGGATTGCTCCTCCTCCGACTCCGACAATGAAGGACTCGCCGCCACCGCCTTCAACAAGTCATCCCTCTTCCCCAACGAGCGTCACACATGCCTTATGGCAAGGGAGAAGAAGGTATGTAGTCAAAACTCTACTTATGCTTCTTCAAGTGAGGACGAATCTAGTGATGAGGATGAAATAGATTATTCATGTTTGTTTAAGGGCCTAGATAGAACCAAGGTAGATAAAATTAATGAATTGATTGATGCCTTGAATGATAAAAATAGGCTTTTAGAAAAACAAGAGGACTTGTTGTATGAAGAACATGACAAATTTGTAGAAGCACAAAAATCTCATGCCTTAGAAGTTAAGAGAAATGAAATGCTTTCTTGTGAATTATCTTCTTGCCATGAGACAATTTCTAACTTAAGAAGCATTAATGATGATTTGAATGCTAAGTTAGAAATAGCTAGTAAATCAACAACTTGTGTGGAAAATGTTGTTATTTGCAATAGATGTAAAGATTTTGATATTGATGCTTGTAGTGAACACATAGCTTCTATTGCAAAGTTAAATGATGAAATGGCTAGTCTTAATGCCCAACTTAAGGCTAGCAAAAGTGATTTTGATAAACTAAAATTTGCTAGGGATGCCTACACGATTGGTAGACACCCCTCAATTAAGGATGGGCTTGGCTTCAAGAGGGAAGCCAAGAACTTAACAAGCCATAAGGCTCCCATCTCCGCCAAGGAGAAAGGGAAGGCCCCTATGGCAAGTAGTACTAAAAAGAACCATGCTTTTATGTACAATGATAGAAGACAGTCTCATAAGAGTTGTAATGCTTTTGATTCACATGACTCTTATGCTATGTATGCTTCCAGTTCTTCCTATATGCATGGTAGAGATATGCCTAGGAAAAATATTCATCATGTGCCTAGGAATAATATTGTTCATGTTCCTAGAAAAGTTATGAATGGTCCCTCTACAATTTATCATGCTTTAAATGCTTCCTTTGCTATTTGTAGAAAGGATAGGAAGATAGTTGCTAGGAAATTAGGGGCAAAATGCAAGGGTGATAAAACTTGCATTTGGGTCCCTAAGGAAATTGTGACTAACCTTGCAGGACCCAACAAGAGTTGGGTACCTAAGACCCAAGCCTAAATTTGCCTTGCAGGTTTATGCATCCGGGGGCTCAAGCTGGATTATCGACAGCGGATGCACAAACCATATGACGGGGGAGAAGAAGATGTTCACCTCCTACGTCAAGAATAAGGATTCCCAAGATTCAATCATATTCGGTGATGGGAACCAAGGCAAGGTGAAAGGTTTAGGCAAGATTGCAATATCCAATGAGCACTCTATCTCTAATGTGTTTTTAGTTGAGTCTCTTGGATATAATTTACTATCTGTCAGTCAATTATGTAATATGGGATATAATTGTCTATTTACAAATGTAGATGTGTCTGTCTTTAGAAGATGTGATGGTTCACTAGCTTTTAAGGGTGTACTAGACGGCAAACTTTATTTAGTTGATTTTGCAAAAGAGGAGGCCGGTCTAGATGCATGCTTAATCGCTAAGACTAGCATGGGCTGGTTGTGGCATCGCCGCTTAGCACATGTGGGGATGAAGAACCTTCACAAGCTTCTAAAGGGAGAACACGTGATAGGTTTGACTAACGTGCAATTCGAAAAAGATAGACCTTGTGCAGCTTGTCAAGCAGGTAAACAAGTGGGAGGAGCACATCACAGCAAGAATGTGATGACTACTTCAAGACCTCTGGAGCTGCTGCATATGGACCTCTTCGGACCCGTCGCCTATCTGAGCATAGGAGGAAGTAAGTATGGTCTAGTTATTGTTGATGACTTTTCCCGCTTCACTTGGGTGTTCTTTTTGCAGGATAAGTCTGAAACCCAAGGGACCCTCAAGCGCTTCCTCAGGAGAGCTCAAAATGAGTTTGAACTCAAGGTGAAGAAGATAAGGAGCGACAACGGGTCCGAATTCAAGAATCTTCAAGTGGAGGAGTTCCTTGAGGAGGAGGGGATCAAGCACGAGTTCTCCGCTCCCTACACACCTCAGCAAAATGGTGTGGTAGAGAGGAAGAACAGGACGCTCATTGATATGGCGAGGACTATGCTTGGAGAGTTCAAGACCCCCGAGTGTTTTTGGTCGGAAGCCGTGAACACGGCTTGCCACGCCATCAACAGGGTCTATCTTCACCGCCTTCTCAAGAAGACCTCATACGAGCTGCTAACTGGTAACAAACCCAATGTATCGTACTTTCGTGTATTTGGGAGTAAATGCTATATTCTAGTGAAGAAGGGTAGGAATTCCAAATTTGCTCCCAAAGCTGTAGAAGGGTTTTTATTAGGTTATGATTCAAATACAAAGGCGTATAGGGTCTTCAACAAATCATCGGGTTTGGTTGAAGTCTCTAGCGACGTTGTATTTGACGAGACTAATGGCTCTCCAAGAGAGCAAGTTGTTGATCTTGATGATGTAGATGAAGAAGATGTTCCAACGGCCGCGATACGCACCATGGCGATTGGAGATGTACGGCCTCAGGAACAATTGGAGCAAGATCAACCATCTTCCTCAACTATGGTGCATCCCCCAACCCAAGATGACGAACAGGTACCTCAAGTGGAGGCGCATGATCAAGGGGGAGCACAGGATATTCAAGTTGAGGAGGAAGAAGCACCTCAGGCACCTCCAACCCAAGTTCGAGCGACGATCCAAAGGGATCATCCCGTCGACCAAATATTGGGTGATATTAGCAAGGGAGTAACTACTCGCTCGAGATTAGTTAATTTTTGTGAGCATTACTCCTTTGTCTCTTCTATTGAGCCTTTCAGGGTAGAAGAGGCCTTGCTAGATCCGGACTGGGTGTTGGCCATGCAGGAGGAACTCAACAACTTCAAGCGCAATGAAGTTTGGACACTGGTGCCTCGTCCCAAGCAAAATGTTGTGGGAACCAAGTGGGTGTTCTGCAACAAACAGGACGAGCACGGGGTGGTGACAAGGAACAAGGCTCGACTTGTGGCAAAAGGTTATGCCCAAGTCACAGGTTTGGACTTTGAGGAGACGTTTGCTCCTGTGGCTAGGCTAGAATCAATTCGTATTTTGCTAGCATATGCCGCTCACCATTCTTTCAGGTTGTACCAAGTGGATGTGAAGAGCGCTTTCCTCAACGGGCCGATCAAGGAGGAGGTGTACGTGGAGCAACCCCCTGGCTTCGAGGATGAACGGTACCCTGACCACGTGTGTAAGCTCTCTAAGGCGCTCTATGGACTTAAGCAAGCCCCAAGAGCATGGTATGAATGCCTTAGAGACTTTTTAATTGCTAATGCTTTCAAGGTTGGGAAAGCCGATCCAACTCTTTTTACTAAGACTTGCGATGGTGATCTTTTTGTGTGCCAAATTTATGTCGATGACATAATATTTGGTTCTACTAACCAAAAGTCTTGTGAAGAGTTTAGCAGGGTGATGACGCAGAAATTCGAGATGTCGATGATGGGCGAGTTGAACTACTTCCTTGGGTTCCAAGTGAAGCAACTCAAGGACGGCACCTTCATCTCCCAAACGAAATACACGCAAGATTTGCTAAAGCGGTTTGGGATGAAGGACGCCAAGCCCGCAAAGACGCCGATGGGAACCGACGGACACACCGACCTCAACAAAGGTGGTAAGTCCGTTGATCAAAAAGCATACCGGTCCATGATAGGTTCTTTGCTTTATTTATGTGCTAGTAGACCGGATATTATGCTTAGCGTATGCATGTGTGCTAGATTTCAATCCGATCCTAAGGAGTGTCACTTAGTGGCTGTGAAGCGAATTCTTAGATATTTAGTCGCTACGCCTTGCTTCGGGATCTGGTATCCAAAAGGGTCTAACTTTGACTTGATTGGATATTCAGATTCCGACTATGCTGGATGTAAGGTCTATAGGAAGAGTACATCGGGGACGTGCCAATTCTTAGGAAGGTCCCTGGTGTCGTGGAACTCTAAGAAACAAACTTCTGTTGCCCTATCCACCGCTGAGGCCGAGTACGTTGCTGCAGGACAGTGTTGTGCGCAACTACTTTGGATGAGGCAAACCCTCCGGGACTTTGGCTACAATCTGAGCAAAGTCCCACTCCTATGTGACAATGAGAGTGCTATCCGAATAGAGGAAAATCCTGTTGAGCACAGCCGCA
Source organism: Zea mays (assembly GCF_902167145.1). Classification (NCBI taxonomy): domain Eukaryota; kingdom Viridiplantae; phylum Streptophyta; class Magnoliopsida; order Poales; family Poaceae; genus Zea; species Zea mays. The sequence continues at coordinate 217,506,250 of NC_050096.1, read as the reverse complement.
CAAAGCACATTGACATCCGGCATCACTTTTTGAGAGACCACCAGCAAAAGGGAGATATCAAAGTGTTTCATGTTAGCACCGAGAACCAGTTAGCCGATATCTTCACTAAGCCTTTAGATGAAAAGACCTTTTGCAGGCTGCGCAGTGAGCTAAATGTCCTAGATTCGCGGAACTTGGATTGAATTGTAGCATACATGTGTTTATGCCTTTGATCATGTTCATTCTGCATTTTGTTGCTTACTTGTGGTGCTCAAGTTGTACAATCAATTCTCGGACCTCACAAGTCCTTGTGCAAGTGATGCACATATTTAGGGGGAGTTGTGCTACAACTTGACCCTTTGAGACTAACCATTTGCTTGAGTTTGCTTGATTTAGTCTCAAAGGAGGTTTGAAAGGGAAAAGGTGGACTTGGACCATGAAAAGACTTCCACTGCACTCCGATGAGAGGGTAACTTATTCCAAGTTCATCTCATATACTCTTATTGCCTTTGTGTTCTCATTTGAAGATTTTGGTGAGGCAATGGGGTTAAAGGGCCAAGATTGATCCCGTTTTGGTGCTTGATGCCAAAGGGGGGGAAAATAAAGGCCAAAGCAATAAATGGATCAACTACCACTTGAGAAATTTAGAAAATAGTAGATTAGAGCTTTTGGTTTGTCAAAACTCTTTTATTGTCTATCTTGTCAAAAGTTGGCTTCTTGTGGGGAGAAGTGTTGATTATGGGAAAAAGGGGAGTTTTTGAAATCTTGAATCAATTTCTCTTCGAATGACTCTCTTTATGTCTTAACATGTGTGTTTGACTTAGAGATAGAAATTTGAGTTGATTTGCAAAAACAAACCAAGTGGTGGCATAGAGTGATCCATATATGTCAAATTTGAATCAAAACAATTTTGAGTTCTTAGTTGAATTGATTTTGTACTTGTTCTACTTGCTTTATGTTGTGTTGGCATAAATCACCAAAAAGGGGGAGATTGAAAGGGAAATGTGCCCTTGGGCCATTTCTAAGTATTTTGGTGATTTAGTGTCCAACACAAGTGCCTAAGTGTAAAAAGGTGGACAAAGTACAAATCAAGGATAAAGGTATGTTTCTCAGACTTAGTACATTGTTTTATGGACTAATGTATTGTGTCTAAGTGCTGGAAACAGGAAAAATCCAATTGAAAATGCCTTGGCTCGAGCAGCCAAGACTTTGTTCAGTCTGGAGCACCGGACTGTCCGGTGGTGCACCGGACAGTGTCCGGTGCACCAGGCTGGCTCTGGCGAACAGGCTGCTCTCGGGACTTCGACGGCGGTGTACGGCTATAATTCACCGGACTGTCCGGTGGTGCACCGGACTGTCCGGTGGGCCGTTCACAGGCGAACTCGTCGCTCTCGGGAATTCATCGGCGACGTACGGCTATAATTCACCGGACTGTCCGGTGTGCACCGGACTGTCCAGTGAACCAACGGTCGGCCGCATAATCTGCGCGGGACACGTGGCCGAGCCAACGGCTAGAAGAAGGCACCGGACTGTCCGGTGTGCACCGGACATGTCCCGTGCGCCAACGGCTCTCAGGCTGCCAACGGTCGACTGCGCCATAGAAGGAAAGAAATCGGGCACCGGACAGTGTCCGGTGTGCACCGGACTGTCCGGTGCGCCAGTTGACAGAAGGCAAGATCAGCCTTCCTAGATTGCTCTCAACGGCTCCTAGCTGCCTTTGGGCTATAAAAGGGACCCCTAGGCGCATGGAGGAGGACACCAAGCATTCCTACAACATTCCTAAGCACCAAGACATCGATTTCGCGCCTTTGATTCTTTGCGATAGCAATTAGAGCTCTAGTTGAGTGGTGAACTCATTGAGTTGTGTTGTGAGCTCTCGTTGCGACTTGTGTGCGTGGTGTTGTTGTGATTTCTTGTCTTGAGTGCGTTGCTAATCCCTCCCTTGCTTTGTGCTTCTTTGTGAATTTCAAGTGTAAGGGCGAGAGGCTCCAAGTTGTGGAGATTCCTCGCAAACGGGATTGAGTAAAGCAAGCAAAACACCGTGGTATTCAAGTGGGTCTTTGGACCGCTTGAGAGGGGTTGATTGCAACCCTCGTCCGTTGGGACGCCACAACGTGGAGTAGGCAAGCGTTGGTCTTGGCCGAACCACGGGATAACCACCATGCCATCTCTGTGATTGATTTCTTTTGGTTATTGTGTTTTGTTGAGACTTCTCTCTAGCCACTTGGCATTTACTGTGCTAACGCTTAACCAAGTTTTTGTGGCTTAAGTTTTCAAGATTTACAGGATCACCTATTCAGCCCCCCTCTAGGTGCTCTCAGGTACCCTGAAACTAGGGTATCCCTCACTACTGTATAAAGACGCAGTACCCACACGGCTATCTTTAGTCGCATGGTAAAAGAGCTGTATGTGGGACCAGGCCATGACTCGCCCCAGCCTCGGGCGACTACTCTGGGCCAGCGACAGCGCCTGACCCCACCACATGGGCGGGTCTGAGGCCGCCACGTGTCCAGAGAAAGTGATATACTCCAAGGCATCAACAGTGAGTCTGAACCCCATGGGAGAGTGCCGGACCCCTGTATATACGGTCCAGGCCTCCAAGTTTGGCCCAGGACCTCCACGTGTGCGAACCAGACCCCTAGAATGGGATCCGGACCCCCCATATGGGGTCCGGGCCGCCCATAGTGGGGTCCTAGGGTTCTAGGACAGAACATACCCGGGCCTTAATCAGGACCCAGGCGGGGGTCTGGAGCCGACACGTGTCCAGACCTGGTCTGGTGGGATCTAGACCTATCCGCATACACTCCTGCTCCCCGCTCAGGCGAAGACCCGATGCTGCCACGTGGAATACTGAGCGCGGCATAAGCCAACGGGCGGAACCTGGCATGACGCCTCTGGACTACGCGCGCCTTCGCATTCATTACGGATAAGACGTACGCCTGCCCATTCCACTGATAGGCGGCGTGCTCAGTCCATGATACGTGGGCCGTGTAGTTACTCACACGTTACCATATCGAGGGCAATGACTCACCATTACTCCCGCGTTACCAGGAAAAGGGTTACTACCTATCAATGCTGCATGGACTGCAGCCATCATGACTCCCGCTGATTACTAATGTGTTACTCTGTCAGCATTAGTTATTCACATAATGTATTTCTTCCATTATGCTCCTAGGCTCGCATGTCGGGGCTCAGCATCCTTGTATGTGCCTCCCTTAAACTATAAAAGGGAAGGCACACAACGTTACAAGGGACACGCTGAAACACACACTCAATACAACTTACACACAGTGGAGGTAGGGTATTACGCTCTGACGGCCTGAACCACTATAATTCCTCGTGTCCTCTTGTGTTCATCCCAAATTCACCAAACAGGCAACCGCTTAGGCCCCCTCCTCATCTTAGGATTAGGGCGGGTGCATTCCGCCACCCGACTGGTGGATTTCCCCACCGACATTTGGCGCGCCAGGTAGGGGCCTTAGGCTTTAGGTTTTTTGCCTGTTTTCTTGCTCGACACGATGGTTCAGATCGTCGAGCACCGCGACTTGTCTCCCAAGGATTTCCTGATGGAGGAAGGGGCAGCATCTTCCATGCCACGAGGCTCCAACCGCCTCGCGCCTAGTGCTGCTGCTATGCACGCTGCGCAGCAGCACACGCCCGTGCAGACATCCAGGACTCCGTCGAGGGCTGCCCATGGTGGGGCGTTGTCTGAGCCAGGGAGTTGCTGCGTAACCCACCAAGTTCCACGGCCTCACTGGGGGCCATGAGGCAATGGCGCGAGGATGTCGACCGATTCCTCGGTATGGCCCATCCTGGCTCGGCCAGGTCCAGGCCTCGATCATTCCGGCGTCAGCGCGAGGCGGATCCCTATGGATAGGGCCGCAGTCAAGATGAAAATCAGTGCTTCATACTCTGCCATGTTGTTGGTGGCCTTGAACTCAAGGTACACCATGTACTTCACTTGATCTCCGCTTGGGTCGATGAGGACCACTCCAGCACCGCCACCTTGCTGGCGGGCGGATCCGTCGAAGAAGAGCGTCCAGTGGGGCTCGGTGAAGACCAGAACCCTAGGCTCCGCAGGTGTGGGGTCTGAATCGGGATTCAAACCCCCAGGAGCGCTCGGGGAAGGGGTCCACTCCACCATGAAGTCAGCCAGGACCTGGCTCTAGACACCGTGGCGAGGCTGGAAGTCCAGTTCGAACTCAGCAAGCTCCACGGCCCACTTGGCGATGTTGCCTGTGGTGTTAGAGTTGTGGAGAATGGCCCTTAACGGGAAGGAGGTCATCACCACAACTCTGTGTGCCTGAAAATAGTGGTGCAACTTCCTGGACGCGACAAGTATAGCATAGATAAGCTTGTGTGTCTCAAGGTACCTGACCTTTGCCTCATGGAGGACTTCGCTGACGTAGTAGACTGGCTTCTAGATGGTTCGGACCCCTGCGGTTGGTCCCGAGTCCTCAAACTCCTGGCCTTCCATCAACATCATGGTGGTCGGACCACCACCTTCTCCTAGGGGAACTTTCTGACTCCCCTAGGGATGTTGTGTTGTCCTTTCAGCGACCAGCACCATGCTCACCGCCTCTGTAGCCGCTGCAATGTATAAGTATAACGACTCCCCTGGCTCTGGAGCTACCAGTATTGGTAGGGACACAAGGTGCTCCTTCAACTCTTGAAAGGCTCGTTCTGCCTCTTCGGTCCAAGAGAATGGGCCGGACTTTTGCAGTAGCTTGAAGAAGGATAGTGCCCTCTCAGCCAGTCTCGAGATGAAGTGACTAAGGGCGGCTAGTGACCCCGTAAGCTTCTGGACGTCCTTGATGCGGGCCGGAGGCCTCATTGTCTCAATTGCTTTGATCTTCTCTGGGTTTGCTTCAATGCCCCGGTGCAAAACCAGCAATCCCAGCAACTTCCTTGTGGAGACACCAAAGACGCACTTATCTAGGTTCAGCTTCGTGTGTGTTGCCCACAGCTTGTCAAAGACCAGGGTTAAGTCTTCCACTAGGGTCGACCCTCTCTTAGTCTTGACCACGATGTCATCGACGTATACCTCTACCCTGTCCCTAATCAGGTCACCAAAAGTCTTACTCATCGCCCGTACAAATGTTGGCAAGGTGTTTTTCAGACCGTAAGGCATTATAACATAACAATAAAGCCTATCCATGGTTACAAAAGCGATATGCTTCCTATCTTGCCTAGACATCTGGATCTGATGGAAACCAGAGTAAGCATCTAGGAAAGACAGGAGGTCACACCCAGAGGTAGAATCCACGATTTGATCTATTCGTGGAAGTGGATATGGGCCCTTGGGATAGGCCTTATTGAGGTTGGTGTAGTCGATGCACATCCGAAGCTTCTCGTTAGCCTTGGGAACGATGACTAGATTGGCCAGCCATTCTGGATGATGGACCTCTTCGATGAAACCAGCGTCCAGCAGCTTATAGACCTCCTTACGGATGAAATCCTGCCGCTCAATGGACTGTCTCTGAGGCTTCTGACTCACCGGTTTGGCGTCAGGGTGGATCTTCAAATGGTGCTCGATCACCTCCCTAGGGATCCCAGGCATCTGCGACGGTTCCCATGCGAATACGTCAGCATTTGCCTGGAGGAAGGCGATGAGCGTGATTTCCTATTTCTCCTCCAGATCACCCGCGATGCGAGTGGTCTGGGAGGAATCCCCGCTGAGCCGGATGGTCTTGACGGGGACGTCGTCTGCTTTAGATGGTTGCACATTAGGCACCTTGGCAGGCGTCTTGGTACAGGAAGTTGAGGGGTCCCTCCCCTCGTCATCCGGGCGAGCGGCTTCTGCAACTAGGGCGTGCAACTTCTTGACAGCTGCAAGCACAGCGGGGTGGTCGCCCTGCACGGTGAGGACCCCAGCAGGGGACGACATCTTGACAACCAAGTACCCGTAATGGGCAATGGCCATGAACCGGTACAGGGCCGGCCTGCCAATGATGGCATTGAAAGGGAGGTTAACCTCCGCAATGTCGAACTGGACGTTCTCAGTGCGGAAGTTCTCCTCAGTCCCGAATGTAACCGGGAGTGCGATGCTCCCAAGGGGATACACCGGTTGAGGGCCCACTCCAAAGAATGGGCGAGAGGGTCCCAGCCGAGATCCTGGGATCTGCAGCTGCTTGAACGCAGCATGGCTGATGACGTTGAGCCCAGCCCCACCATCAATCAGGACATGATGCAGCTTCATGTTGGCGATGACAGGGGCAGTGATGAGTGGTAGTATGCTGGCCCCTGCCATGTTTTTGGGGCAGTCGGATGCCCCGAAGGAGATAGTGGTGTTCTGCCACCGCGGATGGGGGCTGCCTTCGGGACCCCTGGGGTCACCGAAAGGACCTCGCGGCGTAGGGACTTCACGTTCCTATGGGAGGTGAGCTCCCAGCTTCCGCCATACATCACGTACAGCTTCTTGCGGCGGTCGTTGTTATCACCGGAGTCGGAGTCTCCGGTGAGGATGTCCTTGAGGACTTGCTCGGGGGCCTGATATCCAAGGTCCCGTTCTCCCACGGCCAGGTCGCCTTCGTCGACCTTCTCCATGCCGAGCCGGCGATGAGGCGGCGAGCCATCCTTAGAGGCCTGCTCGCGCCGCTCGCTGATGCGTTTCGCGAGCTTCAGGATCTCTCGGCATTCCGAGGCGCTGTGGCGACTGTTGGGGTGGACAGGGCATGACCCACTGTCACTTCCCTGTTGCCGTGGGCGCTTGCCGCGCTCGTCCCGGCGCCCAGCCGCAGCTGCGGTGACCAGAGCACCAGACTGCGGCCTATCGTGATCGCGATTCTTCTTCTTTTTCTTGCCACCGCCCTAGGTGGTGGCACCTGAGCCACCCGTTTGGGTAACTCCGGTCTGCGGCGCTGAGTGCCATGAACGACCCTCAGCAGCTCTAGCACATTTGTCGGCCAGAGTGAAGAGCGTAGTGACGGTTTCCACGTCATGCATCGCCAACTTCTCCAACATCTTCTTATCACGCACCCCCTATCGGAAAGCAGTGATAATAGAGGCATCAGAGATGCGAGGTATAGGCCCTCGTACCTTGGTGAAACAAGAGATGAAAGCTCGAAGAGTCTCCCCGGGTTCCTGCCTCACTGCATGGAGATGAGCCTCCACACCATGCTGCTCATAAGCACTGGCGAAGTTTGCTGTAAACCGTGCACAGAGCTCATCCTAGGAGTAGACCAACCCTGGGGTGAGGTTCATGAGCCAGGTCCGGGCTGGCCCGGTCAAGGCTACATGGAAGTAGCTTGCCATTACAGCAGTGTTTCCACCATCTGTCGTAATGGCGGTGATGTAGACCTGCAAGAATTCCGACGGGTTCGATGTACCGTCATACTTCTCCGGCAGGTGTGGTCGGAACTTGGGTGGCCAAGTCGCCGCGCGGAGATGATCCGCTAGTGCGGCGCAGCCCACACCGACCAATGGGACACCTGCCTGGATTTGGGCATCCCTTGCAGTGAAGTCTTGGTCGAGGTTGCGTCCCTCGAAGTTTTGTCGGTGCTCATGCGCCCTTTCCAGAGAGGCTCGAGCATCCTCGCCCGCACGCTTGCGGTTGAGTTCTGCCCGCAGGTCGTGAGTCTGTGCACCCCTCACTGAGGGTGAACGCACAGATGCCGACGCCTCGCGCTGACGCCAGAATGATCGAGGCCTGGACCTGGCCGAGCTAGGATGGGCCATGCCGAGGAGACGGTCTACATCTTCGCGCCACTGCCTCATGGCCCCCGGCGAGGCCATGGAACTTGGTGGGTTACGCAGCTACTCCCTGGCTGCAGACAACACCCCACCATGAGCAGCCCCCGACGGAGCCCTGGATGTCTGCGCGGGCATGTGCTGCTGCGCAGCGTGCATAGCAGCAGCACCAGGCGCAGGACGGTAAGAGCCTCGTGGCATAGAAGATGCTGCCCCTTCCTCCATCAGGAAGTCCTCAGAATGCAAGTCGCGATGCTCGATGATCTGAACCATCATGTTGAGCAAGAAAACAGGGGAAAAACCTAAAGTCAAAACCCGCTACCTGGCGCGCCAAATGTCGGAGGGAAAATCCTCAGGCCGGGTGGCGGAATGCACCCGCCCTAATCCTAAGATGAGGAGGGGGCCTAAGCGTTTTGCCTGTCTGGTGAATGGTGGATGAACACAAGAACACTCGAGGGATTATAGTGGTTCAGGCCGCCGGAGCGTAATACCCTACCTCCACTGTGTGTTAGTTGTATTGAGTGTAATTGAGTGTGTCCCCTGTAACATTGTGTGTCTTCCCTATTATAGTTTAAGGGAGGCACATACAAGGATGCTGAGCCCCGACACGCGGGCCCAGGAGCATAATGGAAGAAATACATTATGTGAATAACTAATGTTGATAGAGTAACACATGAGTAATCAGCGGGAGTCATGATGACTGCAGTCCATGCAGCATTGATAGGCAGTAACCCTTTTCTTGGAAACGTACGAGTAATGGTGAGTCATTGCTCTCGATATGGTAACGTGTGAGTAACTGCACGGCCCACGTATTGTGGACTGAGCATGCCGCCTGTCAGTGGAATGGACAGGCGCACGTCTTATCCGTAATGAATGCGAAGGCGCGCGTAGCCTAGAGGCGTCATGCCAGGTTCCGCCCGTTGGCTTATGCCGCGCGCAATATGCCATGTGGCAGCATCGGGTCTCCACCTGAGCGGGGAGCAGGAGTGTATGCGGATAGATCCGGATCCCACCAGAACAGGTGTAACGCCCTGAATTTGGGGGTAGAATTTTTTCTTCTTTTCTCTCACCAAATTCGGGCGTTACTCTCTTTTCTCTTTCCCCGTTTGCTCCTTCTTCCCAATTTCAAACCAGTATAGCGGCAGGTGTCCGTGTCATGTATAAACCAAAACCTAAGTGTCATGGGTGTTGCATCATGCTGAAGCACATTTCTTTGCCTGATGTTGAGTGTTCGTCTCGTTCCGTTCCGGATTTCGGTTCGCGATTTAATTCCGTTTAGTGGTCGTGCACGTCGTGGGTTTTTGATCCGCGAAGTGGTTCGGCCCAGCCCAGCTTAGTCCGGCCCAGCTCAGCCGGCCTGGCCCGCCCCGGCCTGCGCGCCCCTGGCGCCCAACCCCCCCCCCCCATGCGCCCCCACCTCTCCTCTCTCTCTCATTTGGATCTCCCGCGCAACAACTTCCCTCTCCCTCTCCCACCTCTCTCTCCCCGTGGTGCCCTAGGGTTTGGAGACGGCGATCACCGGATTTTGGACCCCGAGGTGAGCTCCCCTCCCCTCCCCTTCTCTTCTCTCTCTCCCTCTCCCTCCCCCTTCTTCTCCCCACGCGCGCCCCCTTCTTCCCCTGCTCGCGCGCGCCCCATGCCCGCCCCTGCTCGCCGGCGGCGCGGCGCCCCCGCCCCTGCCCGGCCGCGGCGGCCCTCGTCCGCCCGTCCCCCGGCCACGGCGGCCCTCCCCGCCCCCTCCCCGGCCCGCGGCCGGCCTCGCCCGCCCCTTCCCCGACCCCGGCGGCGGCGCCCGCCCTCCCTCGGCCCAAGGCCGGCCTCGCCCGCCCCTTCCCCGACCCCGGCGGCCTCGCCCGCCCCCTCCCCGGCCCGCGGCGGCGCTTCCCCGCCCCTCCCCGGCCCCCGGCGGCCTCGCCCGCCCCTCCCCCTCCCCTCCCCCGACCCCGGCGACCTCGCCTGCCCCCCGCCCGTCCCCCGGCCCCGCGGCGGCGATCCCGCCCGCCCCTGCTCGCCGGTTCGCGTCCCCGGCGCGGCCCCCGGCGCGGCCTTCGGCCCCGGCGCGGCCCCGGCCGACTCAACCGCCCCTGGGCCGGTTCAACCGCCCTTCCCCCCGTTCGGCCGCCCGTTCCCGTCCCGGCCTCGCCCGACCGTGTCCCCGTTCGCCCGCGCTCGCGGTGATTATTCGTTAGTTAACGTGCTGCGTCGCGCGCTTCGCCGCATGACGGTTTGTCTAATTTCAGATTCTATCTGTGTGTTGCGTCGTGCGCTTCGTCGCGCGACGATCCATTTTAATTTCAGGTTGTTTAAGGTGTAACGCCGCGTGTGTATTCACGCGACGTTCCACTTTGGACTCAGTTTAGTCGACGTATGTCGTCGTGCGCTTCGTCGCGCAACGCTTAACGTCTCCTCATAACTAAGGCGAAGTGCCTCATTGCGTGCTCGGTCATGCGACGAGTCGCTAGCTTTTAATTTGTTTTAGAGTGCTTTGTCGCGCGTCTCGCCGCGCGACCATTTTTTTTATTCATCTCCACCTGCTTATAATAATTAGACATGAAACATGACTTTACTTTACGCTGAACATAGTGTCTACATTAAATTTCCTTCCATTAAGCGAGTGGTTAATTTATAATCATGTAACGTGATCGTTTCTCGACTGTCTTTTCCTCTTTCTCTCTTAACCGTACTCGCGAGCCCGCGTGGAACGTCTGTTTACTTATTTCATTCTATTGTATGGTGTACTGTTCTTTTGTATTAAATATGTGGATGTATGTATGTTTGCGCTCGCATAGAGAACGATCCGGTTGAAGAGCCCGAGGAACTCGCAGGAGAAGCCCCTGAGCAGCAATCGGTTGGTGGAGGCAAGTGTCCTTTGACCTATCTCTGTCCTATTCATTACTTAATTCACCTCCCGCATTACACCTTTATACCTAAGGATTGACTAGCTTTTGTTATCCATGTCCTTGTTTACCTATTTGGGTTGGATTATTATTGTTAGCTTTATGCTATTGCTTAACTCTAATCAATGAACATGATGAGATTATCTATGATACGATGTTTTCCCTTCTCTTATTATGATGTTGTACTTGTGGCTTTAAGGGGGCTCGAGCAGTTTCTCGAGTGCCTCTCTGTAAGGACCTGTTCTATGGATGACCGCCCGGGAAAACAGTGCAACCATGAGGGTGGAATGGGGTGCCCTTAGCTCAATAATTAGAGGAACCGGGGTGTAGTTCGCTTAGCCGTCGTGCCGTCAATGGGGCTCGGTGTATGCGGCTCGCTCTGCCAAGTTTGGGTTCGCCCCTTGGGGAGGAGTGCGGTGCATTTAGGAAACCTAACGGGCGGCTACAGCCCCGAGGAATCTTTGTAAAGGCTACGTAGTGAAACCCTGCCTATTCGCCTTGGTAGTGTTTAAGGGTTTGATCGGCCCGAGGCAAGAGGGAATCACGGCTTGTGGGTAAAGTGCACAACCTCTGCAGAGTGTTTGAAAACTGATATATCAGTCGTGCTCACGGTTATGAGCGGCCAAGGGAGCTCCAGTGATTAGTGGTACTTGATAAGAGACCTTTTGGTTTACAGGTGGCAATGAGATTGATGGTTTTGGTTATGACTATGGTGCTGGTAAGTGGTATTCTTTCCGTTTGGAAAGGGTACATCGGGTTAATAACTTGGGTTAATGCTAAAACTTGGCTTTCTATTAGTAAATAATAATCTGACCAACTAAAAGCAACTGCTTGACTTATCCCCACATAAAGCTAGTCCACTACAGCCAAACAGGATACTTGCTGAGTATGTTGATGTGTACTCACCCTTGCTCTACACACCAAACCCCCCCAGGTTGTCAGCATTGCAACCACTGCTCAGGCGAAGATGAAGCTGTGGAAGGAGACTTCCAGGAGTTCCAAGACTACGACGAGTTCTAGGAGTGGGTTAGCGGCAACCCCCAGTCGGCTGCCTGTGAAGGCCGCGGTTATCTACGTTTCTTTTCCGCACTTTGATTTATTGTAAGGACTATATGGACGTCTCAGACGTATGATGTAATCGACTATTTCCCTTCTTAATACTATTTTGAGCACTGTGTGATGATGTCCATGTTATGTAACTGCTGTGTACGTGAATAACTGATCCTGGCACGTACATGGTTCGCATTCGGTTTGCCTTCTGAAACCGGGTGTGACATAAGTGGTATCAAAGCCGTGCTGACTGTAGGACCGCTAACCTAGAGTAGAATGGTCGTTCTAAGGACTATGGACCTCTGTCTCTGCCTTGACTTTGATATCCCTTCAAAAGTTGGTCATACCGACCAAACCTATGTTCTACTATATAATATACCTTGCTGAAAATCATGTTTTATCCTAATCCTTCATTTACTTATGATTCATTATTTGCTGGTCATATTAATTCTGTTCTCACCCTTTTGCTTGCGATGTCTTTTATAGATGGCTCGACTTAGACACACTGCACGAAAGTCAGTCATCCCCTTCTTACCCTCCCGCCTTGCTGAGCGTCCGCTTCGTCGTCCCGTGGCCGGACAGTCCAGCCACTTGGAGAGACTGCACCACCGCCTGCATGAGGAGCAGGAACGTCGACGACAGGAGCAGCAGGGCTCTTCCTTCTCGCTCCAACAGGAGATAGAGTCTGTGAGGAGCTGCTCCCCCGTGCTTCCCCTGGAGGCGCCCCCTGCACCACCACTGGGCGTCCCAGCTTCTGGAGTAGCTGCTGGAGGAGACCCAGACGACGGAGATGGCGACGACAGCTCGAGCCACGACACCGACTCCTCTGCTAACCCTGAGCTGGAAGGATGGTTCGCTCGATCCATCACTCGCGACGCTGCTCGCGGGTGTCACTTCCACGATGCGCTCGACACCCTGCTACGTCGGGCATTTGACCGGCATACTTGGTCCATCGAGTATCGCTGTGTGGTCTACCAGCATAGTCGCGGGGTCTACCCGGACCGCTGGGAGGCGACTTGCTTGGTGCGCCGTCCGGAGAACAGTCTCCAGGGTGCAGAGGCCTGCTCAGAGCACTATTCTATCTCTGAACGGGACTCAGCTGAGGCAGCCATGCAAGATGCTGCACGGCGTGCGCTTTCGCACTACTGCTCGGTTTTCGGTGGGGCAGCTGACGGTCTTGACCTGAAGTATTACCCCCGCCGTCCATCTGGCAGCACAGGAGGCGTGATTGTCTCACCTGTCGGTGAGAGCAATCCTAGGTTGAGCAGCACAGTCAACCTAGCCGCCGTGCTAAACACGGAGCTGGACCATGCATTAGACGAGTTGAGTAGGGCTCGTGCTGAGATCGCCCTGCTGCGGGCTGAGCGCGCGGAACGTCGTCACCTGGAGGATGGTTCCCCCGCTCCCGTCGGGACTCAGCACCTGTACCGCTCACCTCGGCGTGGATCCCAGTCTTATGGCAATCCCGACTGCAAGACCAAGATAACTCTAGAACCATAGATCGTTAGAGTTGGATCTTGTAATTAATACAAAATACATACATAGAAGCTTCAGTCTTAGCGTTAGTCTCGCTCTTAGTTAGTCTTAGTTAGACATGGTAGTTTGCTATACCCTGTGCACCTATGTTTGTCCTGATGAACTATGTTTGATTTGGATCTTTGTAATGACTGTCACCAGAATGTAGGTATCCCCTGCATTTTGGTTTACCTATTATGTTAATAAAGTTAGTTATATAGTTGGGAAACCTTTTATTCCACTTTCCTCTTTATCTGAGAAGCTGTGTGGTCTGTGTTGGGGATCAGTGAAGATGCTCATCTGTTCAGTGCTGTTGAAGAATCCTCTACTCTTTTCTTATGCTGCAAGATTTGCCAGATCAGTTCTGATGTGTGGTTGCATTCTGCAGATGTCAGAGAACAGGCGCAGAGGAGGAAGGCGTGCTCAGCAGGAGCGAGCCGCTCCGCAGGATGAGGTGCCCCAGCAGCAGCACCTGCCGCCCCCGCCCCCGATGTCCATCGAGCAGATGTTTCTGATGCAGACTCAGGCAGTTCAAGCCATCGGTCAGACTTTGGCCGCCATTCAGCAGCAGCAACAACAACAGCAGCAGGCCCCACCTCAGCCTCAGCCTCAGATGCCTAGAGACAAGCGTGCTGAATTCATGAGAGGTCATTGAAAGTTGCCTAGAGGGGGGGTGAATAGGCAAGTTAAAACTTTTTCAACAAAAACTAGAAGCAAACTGGGTAAAACTGAATTGATCTCGAAATTCACCCAGTTAACTTTGGAAATGAGATGTTCTAAATGATCCACAGGGTTCAAAGTAGTAGATCTGAGAAGGGCACTTCTCAAAATCCACACACCAAAAAGATATAAACAATCTTCCACGGAATGGTGAGAGAACGAAGAACATGAACAAACACAATGAACAAGAACACAAGAGACACAAGATTTATCCCGAGGTTCGGTCACACCACCAAGGTGCCCTACTTCCTCGTTGAGGCGCCCACAAAGAGCCGGGTCTCTTTCAACCCTAATCCTCCCTTTGCCGACCACAAAGGTCAAGCCCACACACTAATCTTTGCTCAAACGAGCGGGTAATACAAACTTTCTTGTGGTCTTCCACAAGATTTGGAGACTCACAAGAGACACCTAGTCGTCTAGGAGCTAGAAGCTCCAAGAGTAATGAATCCACAAAGAACTCGATGTAGTACCAAAGCTCGAATGAAGAAGAAGAGCAAGAGAGATTTAGAGATGAAGCACAAAACCGCAGCTCTCAAGCTCACTCAAAGATTTCTCTCCAAAGATTTGAAATGGGAGAGGCAAGAGATGTGTGTGAGAGAGAGGGAGGTGTTTCTTGGGTTAGAAATGGAGTTCAAATCGTGCTCACTACTTTAGGGAGAGAGGTAGGAGGTAGTATATATAGGTGGAGCTCAAAACTAGCCGTTGGGCAGATTTTTCTGTTTGAGGGCGGTTGAACCTCCCCCTAGGGCGGTTGAGCCTCCCCTGGCAGGCCTGGCAGCCTGTCTGCCAGTCTGACTGGCAGACTGACGCGCAGACTGACCGCAGACTGGTCAAAGTTGACCAAAACCAGTTGAACCGCCCAGGGGGGGCGGTTGAACCGCCCCTGACAGCTCCTGGCGACCTGTTTGCCAGTCTGACTGGCAGACTGCAGATCAGAGGTCAGAGGGGTCAGAGACCAGCTGAACTGCCCCTCAGGACCAGTTCAACTGGTCTTGACCAGAGAGTTTAGGAGAGAAAACCCCAGCTCAACTTCCCGGAGGCAAGTTCAGCTGGTGTATGGTCAAAGAGGTTCACAGCTGAAGTCGAGTTCAGCTGAAGTTCAGCCCAGCTGAAAAGCTCAGCTCAGCTGAAGTTCAGCTCAGCTGAAAAGCTCAGCTGTAGCTGAAGAAGCTCAGCTCAGCTGAAGAGCTCAGCTGCAGCTGAAAGAGCTCAGCTCAGCTGAAGTTCAGCTCAGCTGAAAAGCTCAGCTGTAGCTGAAGAAGCTCAGCTCAGCTGAAGTCCAGCTCAGCTGCAGCTAAAGGAGCTCAGCTCAGCTGAAGTCCAGCTCAGCTGAAAAGCTCAGCTGCAGCTGAACAAGTTCAGCTGCTTTTCAGCAAGAACACTCTAGGTTTCTCAAACCTAACCATGGTCAACCAAATAATGTTAAAGAGATTTTTGTTTTTCAAAAATAGCTTTTGAATATAGAGGTTTGAGCTTTGGCAAACACCAACCTTCTTTTTGGATCCCCCTTTATAGTACGACGATTCCTATACTCAAGTTAAATAAAATAAATTGAAGTAAACTCCTTGAGTCATTGGTGTCTCATGTGTGATTTCTCCATGGCATTGCTTCATAAGGATCACAAACATCTTTGTCTCACCTTTTGAAGCAAACTCAAATCAAACCCAGTGACTTGTACCATATCACCTTATATGAGTTCAAATCATGGCTTCAAGTCACCTTACTGATGCATCAACATGTTATAACTCTTCATAGCTGATTAGTTCATCGACTTAGTGCAAGTACTCTCTTCTTCACCTTAGCCATGGTACCTCGGTCTACAAGCCGTCGCTTGACCTTCACCTTCGCTTAGTTCCTCGAAGCCCTTTCCTTGCTATCTTCACCCTATCAAGCCATTCTTGAGTCACATCAAATTGAGCATCCATTGAGAGAATCATTTCTTCAATATTGTGAACCTTGCTTGAATGTCTTCTAGATATAATTGTCAAGATCAATCAAGCTCTAGTTTGATTCTCATAGAAGCATATATGGACTGATAGTAATATGGTCAAGCCAATTCATGATTCCTCATATCTTATTCTCTTTGGCTTGACCAATCCTCTAAATCACTTTGTCCTCTATTCTGGTCATATGTATGTAGTGATTTCTCAGGTCTTGTCCATATATTCAAACCAATATAGAGATCATATTATATCCATTTGCATTGTCTCATTGGTTATTTAACCTCGTGTTGAACCTTTGTTCACTGATCATTATACACTATTCAAGTATGTTCATCATACTGAATTTCCTGTTCAACACTTAGCAAACTCGTTAGACCTTTAAATGTGTTGTTATCCAAATCACCAAAACTCACAAAAGGGATGAATGCACTTTCAATCTCCCCCTTTTTGGTGATTGATGACAACACATTTAAAGCTTACATAAGATTTGATAAATGAGATTTTTGAATCCTATGATATAGTTTCCTCCCCCTAAACATGTGCATTTCAGAAAATAACACTTTTGTACTCAAATGCCAAAAGCACATATTTAGGTCAAAGTATAGACAACTTATATCATACTATTCATAGGGTGCAGTGTGTCATAAAATAAACGTGATGCTCATGACATGGAATGCACTTATCAACTTTCTTCATCTTATGTTTTTCTTATGATTCCCCCTTTTGTTAATTATTTCTCCCCTTTTCTAAAATAAAGATAAGCTTTAATGCAAAATTTCTCCCCCTTTGTCATAAATCTCCAAAAAGGATACAAAGAATATAAAGGGTAGAAATTATGATTTAAGCAAGATGTGAACACACTATCATGAAAAGGATCCTTAGATGACAAAAAAGTAATGTAGAAGTGACATGAAGTGATGTACCTTTGCGTTTTACCTTTTCAAGGGGGTGTTCCAAACTTGTGTTGGATTTAGAATTCATTTGCACGCTCTTGTTGGTATAGTTGTGACATAAGTCCAAGATATCAAATGAAGATTGTCATACTAAATGAAAGATAAATCTTGATACCTGGAGTCTAGATGTCACCTAGCATTTTCTTATCACAACAAGAGGCAACATGAAAATTGCACAAGTATGGATTATGCAACTAGTGATCATGTATGAAAAATATCAATTAAAAAACACCAATTGATACAATTTGATAGATAAATAGATCACTAATAGCATATTACACTAAGTTCTACTCAAGTTTTAGTGCGCACATATATATATGAATTCAATTGATATCCGTTGAAAGTACTTATTTGCATGTTAAAGTACCATTGGCATAAAAGGAGTATCAATTGAACATAATCATGCAACATAAGAAACATGTGCACTATTTAATCAAGTAAGTTCTAGACAGGAGAATTTATAAGCTATGCTACTTTAGACATTTGCAATCCAAAAGGATGTGATACATGTTTACCAATTTTAGATGATGTTGGAGTATCATATAAAAGAGAAACTCATTCCCTTATGAAATGTATAAAAGATACATTTATTGGAGCAAAGAATTTTTGATACCCATCAAATTTGCAGTGGAAGCGATTGTCTTTGCTTGAAGATTCCTTTCTAATTTGAGACTACACACATAGTAGACTTGAAAATGAAGTTAGTCTCAAAGATTCAAATTATAGACTATTCTCCCCCTAAATGTGTGCATGCAAGTGATGAATACTTGTTTAGCTTATGCACTTGGACTTGTGAGGCCAGGGGATTAAGTTCTACAATTTGAACCTTGGTACAAATAAGATATAAACAAGTGAAATTGTACCAATTTAAGGAATTACTCATAATCAAAAAGGTATACTAATAGACATGATATGCAATATTTTAAGCCAAGATTCTTGAGAAGTTAGCATGTTTGGCTCATACCTCACTAAGATGACTTAAGACTAACTTATGATATCACCACAAAAGGTATTAATCAAATATCTAGAGATTCTTTAATCGTCACCACAAGTGCAACCTTATGATGTGACTTAAGATATTGCATATACATGCACACACTAGCATGTAAGAGCCTAGAAAAAAAATGTAATACAATAGTTCATGGAGTGACACACCTTTGTTCTACGCCACATGGTCTCCATTATAATCATGAATTTCCATCTTAGCTCTTGATAAGCTTGACATTTCAAAGAGAAACTTATCCTCTCCAAACGATTAAGAGAAATTCATTTTCATTTCTATGGAACCATTCATCCTCATTTGATGTTCTCCAAGGTGTGAGACTACACAACATGAACTTGAAAGAGATCATTAGTCTCACAAGATATAGGCTAAACTCTCCCTCAATTTGTGCATGTAAGAGTACACAAAGTACACTTATTCACATCAACAATACGAGGTTAAAGGAGATGTTTGCACTATATCTTGGTTGAACATAACATGCTTTACATAGATAATGAAAATTAAACCAATTGAAAGTTTAAGAATTGAAAGTATATCAATTGAAATCTTGAAGGGTAAAGCATGCTAATATGAACCTCAAACCTCATAATGAAGGATATTATATAAATATATCGCTACATCTTCATTATTTGGTTGACAAAAAAATATAACTCCCTTCTTGAATCACTATGATTTCTTTTCTCTTTATGATTCCATCCAACCAAGCGATCTTGAACTTCATTCATCTTTGCTTGGTTCGATCATGCTTGATATGAGACCCATTGAAACTTAATGATTGAAAGAACCAAGTCTATTATATTTGTAGATTTTGAATCCATCTTGAAAGCACTTGGAAGGACCTTGTTGAAACACATAGAAAAGAGAGCATTAGAAACACAAGAGAGGGTTTCACAAATGATGATCCTTATATGTGGATGGAAAATGAATCATCATTATTGAAACCTAAAAGGATAGATTAAATTCCTTTAAATTAGTGCACACATATAGTTGATGTCAAAGTTATATGCACTATTGAACATTTTATATTGCAAGGAATTTAACCTATACTATGGTACATCCCAATAAGAATAGAATACTAAAACAACTGAAGGAGAGAAAGTTTTCATACCTTGGCCTCTTATCAACTTCTTACTTTAGTTGAATAGTATCCTTTAAGCTTGTGATTTATCCAATTTAAAACAAGCACCATCTCTTAACATAGATTTTCTAAGGATAAACTCAACACAAGAGATGGAATTAGTAGCACAAGCACTAGTTTCTTATTTAGCAACCCTTTTATATGTGGAAGACAAGCATGTTGCTAAAATAGAGAAACATCATAATATGGACTAAATTTCCTTGAACCCTCATGCATAATATATTTTGAATGACATGGATAATATGCATGGTTATTCAATGAAGTCTAAAGGGATGACTTAATCCATATTATGGTGAGTGTCTAATATAGAAGAATCAAATCCAAATTAACTAGATAGAGAATACGTCACATAATTTTGGATTGTTCACCATATGATAATATTCATTCATCTTCCAATTGGACCTTTATTTCATAGTCAACAACTGATGTATATCCTCAAGTGCTTCTTTTCCCTTAGTGGCTACACAAGTCACAAAAGAGATAAGATTTGAAAATAATATGCACTTGAGATTCAGTTGTTACCACCCTTGCTACTATCTCCAAATATGATTTATACATTCATTATTGAGCACCCAACTTGATCCATTGAAGGAGTGATCCTGCAAAACAAGTTTAAGCTTCGTGTCTTGGTACCCAATTTGAATTGGGTCCTTTGAGATTAGTAGTAAGAGCCTTGGGTACCCACACATTTCTTATTGTGGCCTTTCTCTTTGTGTAGGCACCAACATATACTTGACAACCATCTTACATGGTTTCAAGTCAATATTTAATCACATAGATAAAAACTAGAGTTAAGAATAGGAGCCTTTTCTCCTTTTATTAATACATCATTGTGTTGCCTTCTTGATGATGAACCTACCTTGACTTTGGGTGCACCTAGCTTATCAAGGTTAGTCGCACAAGCATTCATATCATAAAGACAAGTTATGCATGGAATTTACAACTTAGTGATCCAATTCAATGTGAAGCATATGGATACCGATTGAAGTAGATTTCTAAGATATCAAAATATGGGTTTCCAAAATTTAGAGAGTATGGATCACTAATTGTACCTTTTACAGTTTAAAAATCATATCCATGTTAGTGCATATGTATGTGATGAATATCAATCAAAAAGATTCTTATGCACTTTTAGAATTAATGACAAGGGAATTTTAAACTGCATCAAGAGTAGCTATTTAGAAAACAAAGATTACAATCCATATGAATGAGATACAAATTTACCATTTTGGATTGTCTTAGTATAGCTTACTCAAGTGAAACTTATTCTATGACACAAGATATATAATGTTCTCCCACTAGATATGTGCATCAAGTATTTGAATGACTTGCCACATGCACTTTCAATTCAGTTAAGAGTCTCATGAGGAGTACATTACATATCATGGTCAAGGCATGACAAATTTGCAATGAATTAACTTATGCCTAAGAATACTTACCACCATATAAAACATACCATTTGTTATACCAATTTGATAGATCTTACTATCTGTGGTGGTGTCACCTTAGTATTCTTCTTTTCTTCATTCGTGGAGACTTCCTTCTTTAGCTTGTTATCTCTTTTCCTTTTAAAACTAGTTGAAAAGCACTTTGAAAAGAGGTATTAGTAGTACAAGGAAGTATTTAATGAATGATGATATTTATATATGAATGGCAAACAAATCATCATTTATGAGGCATAAAGGCATAAATTAAATTCCTTTTAAGTTAGTGCACATGGATGAGTGAATTAATATTATGCACCAATTTACAAATTTAAGCCAAAAAAAATTAACTTTCATATTGACATTCCTTTCCATAGAATATATTATTACCAATTGAAAGAATGCCACTTGGAAGGAATTACTATTGATCAACTACCAATTGAAGCAATTGGTTCCATACCTTTGCCTTGAGCATTCCTAATCTTTCTTTTAGGTGAAGATTAACCTTTAATGCTTGTGATTTTACCAATGAAAGAGCACAATCTCTACTTATGAATTTCCATGGAATATCTTAAAAGAGATTGTATTAGTAACACAAGCAATAGTTTCCTATTTAGCAACCTCTAGTATATGAATGACAAGAAGGTTACTAAAACAAGGAAACCTCATGATATGAACTAAATTACCCTTACAAGCATCATGCATAACATCAATTGTAAAAAAAGATGAAAGTAGCATGATTATTTAATTAAGTTTACATGGCAAGTTTAATTCATAGCATGGTGAGTGATTAATGTAGAAGACTCAAAACCAATTTAAGAAAGAATGAATACATCACATAGTATTGGTTCGATCTTCTTTGAATGTTGAATGGCACACTCCATTTGGGAAACACATTCTCATGTTGTGAAACTACATAAATCACTTAGATAAAAACATTAGTCTCACAACTCTAGTCATATAGAGAATTTCCCTTTTGGTAAGTGCTTTAAGAATTTGAATTTCTTACTTAGCACTCTATTCATTTAAGAACATGGGATAATCCTCTTTATGTCTAGGTCATGGCAATAATACGATAATCAATTTGAAATATGCCACAAGATACATACAACCAATTTAAAGCATGTAGATTGTCATAATATAAAAATATGAACTTGCAATCTACCATATAATTAGATCCTTTCCAAAGCAAGGTAAAATCTTTTAAGTTCATTCTCAAGTGCTTCATTTTTCCTATGTGGCTACAAAAGACACAAAGGAATATACTAATTAAAAGCAATGTGCACTTAAGAATTAATTGTTACCATCCTTTGGATATCACTTGGTTGTAGGCCTTTTGCTTGATTCCCACAAAGGTTAATCCTTATTCCCTACAACACAAGTTCTTGGTAGAGATGAATATGAAGTTAGTGATATAACAACTCAATTCATCTTTGGGTCAATCTTAAAGGATATACAATGTAAGATTGATAGCTTGAGATAAGAATTGAGTTAAACCGCTCAAGCACCCCAAAGCTTCATATCATCTGTGGGTACCTGCAAAACTTATTAAGTACATTTTGGTACCCATCTCATGATAGGTCCATCAAGGTTAGCCAATAAGGACTTAGGCACCCAAATAGCCTTGATCCTAGAATGTGGTGAACTCATCACCTTTCTAGCACAAGAGTCAAATTTGGGTCTCCTAAGCATATTTGAATGTATTGACAAGTTAGGCTTAGGAGTTTTACCCTTTGGACAAACCTTGAATAGATGACCTATTTCACGGCAATTGTAGCAAATGCGGTGCTTGTCCTTGCAATGCATTTGCCTTTTGCTTTCATCCTTCTTGATGGTCATCTTTCTTGATCGTGCAAGGTCTTGGTTCTTCATGCGGGGGCATGAACCAATTTCATGACCCTTCTCCTTGCATCCATAGCACCTCCTATCGCTTCTCTTTGATCTTTCTTTGCTGAAGCACATAGGTACATTGTTAGAGCAAATAATATGAGCATTAATTTTCTTACCTTGAGTCTTGCTCATGTCCTTCTTGGAAAGCTTGGTATTCTTTTGAAGGGGTTTTGTGCATGCTACGGTTGTCCCCTTCTCAAGCTTTTTCACCATATTATCACGGTTATCTTGAGAAGGTTGAGCATGACACTTTCCCTTCAAAATAGTTAAGCTCCTTCTTAGCCTTCCAACTTCTTCCTTGAGCTCTTTATTTTCTTGTGTGATAGAAATATCACTAATTCCTGAAATTTCTAGCTCAATGGAAGATTGGCTTTCTTGAGAGCAACATTTGTTAGCACATGATAATATAGTTTCTACTTGAGTACATGTGCATATGTGAGGTTGGTATGATTTAAAATTAGTTAACACAACCTCATGAGCCATTTCTAACATGATATGTGAATCCATAAATTTATTATGAGAGCATACAAGCATATCATGTTTTTCTTGCAAAGCTAGATTTTCAATGTTTAGCTTTTCTACCGTGTTCTTGAGCATAGCATTTTTATTTTCTAATTGAGCAATATATGATGAATGATTAATAGCTTTAATTTGCTCAATTGAAATGTCTTCATACCTTTGGACCAAATCATCATGAGAGCACTTTAGCTTCTCATGCTCTTTGGTCAACTTCTCCAAGTCTTTGATTTTTTCGATGAGGATATCTTCTTGCTTATGAAGCATTTCCTTTTGTTCTTCCGCTCTTTTCATGAGTTTGAGCAAGCTCATCCGGTTCTTCTTGCTTAGTTGAGCGAAGAATTTTTGAAGATCATCCTCATCTTCACTATCACTTTCATGCTCCTCCTCATCCTCACTTTCGCTTTCACTGTCACTCTCATTAGCAACAAAGCACATATGAGAAGTGGATTTGAAAGACGAACCTTGTGAAGAGGTGGATTCGTCGTTTGGTCTCCATCGATCATTTTCTTCTTCTTCAATAATGTTCTTCGCCTCATCTTCCTTCATTTTGAGGAACATCCTTTCGGCGATTCTCATGGCAAGGTCTATTGCCCTAGGATCAACATCTGCACCAAAAGATGAAGTCGAGGCAACCTCAACTTTTTCAAGCTTAGAAGCACTTTTGTTTCTTAGTCCCCCCGACATGATCTTTCCTCACGCGGTTAAGCGTTAGAACGAGGATTAGGCTCTGATACCAATTGAAAGTTGCCTAGAGGGGGGGTGAATAGGCAAGTTAAAACTTTTTCAACAAAAACTAGAAGCAAACTGGGTAAAACTGAATTGATCTCGAAATTCACCCAGTTAACTTTGGAAATGAGATGTTCTAAATGATCCACAGGGTTCAAAGTAGTAGATCTGAGAAGGGCACTTCTCAAAATCCACACACCAAAAAGATATAAACAATCTTCCACGGAATGGTGAGAGAACGAAGAACATGAACAAACACAATGAACAAGAACACAAGAGACACAAGATTTATCCCGAGGTTCGGTCACACCACCAAGGTGCCCTACTTCCTCGTTGAGGCGCCCACAAAGAGCCGGGTCTCTTTCAACCCTAATCCTCCCTTTGCCGACCACAAAGGTCAAGCCCACACACTAATCTTTGCTCAAACGAGCGGGTAATACAAACTTTCTTGTGGTCTTCCACAAGATTTGGAGACTCACAAGAGACACCTAGTCGTCTAGGAGCTAGAAGCTCCAAGAGTAATGAATCCACAAAGAACTCGATGTAGTACCAAAGCTCGAATGAAGAAGAAGAGCAAGAGAGATTTAGAGATGAAGCACAAAACCGCAGCTCTCAAGCTCACTCAAAGATTTCTCTCCAAAGATTTGAAATGGGAGAGGCAAGAGATGTGTGTGAGAGAGAGGGAGGTGTTTCTTGGGTTAGAAATGGAGTTCAAATCGTGCTCACTACTTTAGGGAGAGAGGTAGGAGGTAGTATATATAGGTGGAGCTCAAAACTAGCCGTTGGGCAGATTTTTCTGTTTGAGGGCGGTTGAACCTCCCCCTAGGGCGGTTGAGCCTCCCCTGGCAGGCCTGGCAGCCTGTCTGCCAGTCTGACTGGCAGACTGACGCGCAGACTGACCGCAGACTGGTCAAAGTTGACCAAAACCAGTTGAACCGCCCAGGGGGGGCGGTTGAACCGCCCCTGACAGCTCCTGGCGACCTGTTTGCCAGTCTGACTGGCAGACTGCAGATCAGAGGTCAGAGGGGTCAGAGACCAGCTGAACTGCCCCTCAGGACCAGTTCAACTGGTCTTGACCAGAGAGTTTAGGAGAGAAAACCCCAGCTCAACTTCCCGGAGGCAAGTTCAGCTGGTGTATGGTCAAAGAGGTTCACAGCTGAAGTCGAGTTCAGCTGAAGTTCAGCCCAGCTGAAAAGCTCAGCTCAGCTGAAGTTCAGCTCAGCTGAAAAGCTCAGCTGTAGCTGAAGAAGCTCAGCTCAGCTGAAGAGCTCAGCTGCAGCTGAAAGAGCTCAGCTCAGCTGAAGT
The DNA here is from genome assembly GCF_902167145.1 of Zea mays. NCBI lineage: Eukaryota > Viridiplantae > Streptophyta > Magnoliopsida > Poales > Poaceae > Zea > Zea mays. The sequence continues at coordinate 217,481,499 of NC_050096.1, read as the reverse complement.
TCAGCTCAGCTGAAAAGCTCAGCTGTAGCTGAAGAAGCTCAGCTCAGCTGAAGTCCAGCTCAGCTGCAGCTAAAGGAGCTCAGCTCAGCTGAAGTCCAGCTCAGCTGAAAAGCTCAGCTGCAGCTGAACAAGTTCAGCTGCTTTTCAGCAAGAACACTCTAGGTTTCTCAAACCTAACCATGGTCAACCAAATAATGTTAAAGAGATTTTTGTTTTTCAAAAATAGCTTTTGAATATAGAGGTTTGAGCTTTGGCAAACACCAACCTTCTTTTTGGATCCCCCTTTATAGTACGACGATTCCTATACTCAAGTTAAATAAAATAAATTGAAGTAAACTCCTTGAGTCATTGGTGTCTCATGTGTGATTTCTCCATGGCATTGCTTCATAAGGATCACAAACATCTTTGTCTCACCTTTTGAAGCAAACTCAAATCAAACCCAGTGACTTGTACCATATCACCTTATATGAGTTCAAATCATGGCTTCAAGTCACCTTACTGATGCATCAACATGTTATAACTCTTCATAGCTGATTAGTTCATCGACTTAGTGCAAGTACTCTCTTCTTCACCTTAGCCATGGTACCTCGGTCTACAAGCCGTCGCTTGACCTTCACCTTCGCTTAGTTCCTCGAAGCCCTTTCCTTGCTATCTTCACCCTATCAAGCCATTCTTGAGTCACATCAAATTGAGCATCCATTGAGAGAATCATTTCTTCAATATTGTGAACCTTGCTTGAATGTCTTCTAGATATAATTGTCAAGATCAATCAAGCTCTAGTTTGATTCTCATAGAAGCATATATGGACTGATAGTAATATGGTCAAGCCAATTCATGATTCCTCATATCTTATTCTCTTTGGCTTGACCAATCCTCTAAATCACTTTGTCCTCTATTCTGGTCATATGTATGTAGTGATTTCTCAGGTCTTGTCCATATATTCAAACCAATATAGAGATCATATTATATCCATTTGCATTGTCTCATTGGTTATTTAACCTCGTGTTGAACCTTTGTTCACTGATCATTATACACTATTCAAGTATGTTCATCATACTGAATTTCCTGTTCAACACTTAGCAAACTCGTTAGACCTTTAAATGTGTTGTTATCCAAATCACCAAAACTCACAAAAGGGATGAATGCACTTTCAGTCATCCACCAACGTTCGCTCATTCTTCTGACCCCATGGATGCTGAAGACTGGCTGCGCACTATGGAGCGCGAGTTGCATACCGCTCAGTGCGATGACAGGGAGAAAGTCCTGTATGGTCCCCATCTGTTGAGAGGAGCAGCCCAGTCATGGTGGGAGTCTTACCTCGCCACCCATGCCCACCCTGACGCCATCACCTGGGAAGAGTTTAGAGGTAGCTTTCGTCAGTACCATGTCCCTGCAGGTCTGATGACAGTGAAGAAGGAGGAGTTCCTGGCTCTCAAGCAAGGGCCATTGTCTGTCAGTGAATACCAAGACAGATTTCTGCAGCTGTCTCGTTATGCTCCTGAAGATGTCAACACCGACGCCAAGCGACAGTACCGTTTCTTAAGAGGCTTGGTTGACCCTCTGCAGTACCAACTGATGAATCACACCTTCCCGACATTTCAGCACCTGATTGACAGAGCAATCATGATAGAGAGGAAGCGTAAGGAGATGGAGGATCGTAAGCGCAAGATCAGTGGACCCCAGCCTGGAAGCAGCAATCGTCCTCGTTTCTCAGGCAGTCAACCTCAGCAGTTCAGGCAGAACCAGCGTCCACCTCAGCAGCATCAGTAGTTCCAAAGGCAGTATCCTCAGCCTCAGTACCAGAACCGTCAGAGCAATCAGTCAGGAGGTCAGTTTCAGAGGCAGAATCAGCAGGCACCTCGTCTTCCTGCCCCAGCAGCCCAGCAGAACAGTCAGGCAGCACCAGCTCAGGTTGGAAACAGGGCATGTTTCCACTGTGGAGAGCAAGGCCACTGGGTGATGCAATGTCCGAAGAAGGTAGCCCAGCAGCAGTCAGGCCCCAATGCCCCAGCAAAGCAGAATGTGCCTCAGCCTGGAGCAGGCAATCGCTCTCAGCCGCGCTATAATCATGGAAGGCTGAATCACTTGGAGGCTGAAGCAGTTCAGGAGACCCCCGGCATGATAGTAGGTATGTTCCCAGTCGACTCCCATATTGCAGAAGTATTATTTGATACTGGAGCAACGCATTCTTTCATTACTGCATTATGGGTAGAAGCACATAATCTTCCAAGTACTACCATGTCAACCCCCATTCAAATTGACTCAGCCGGTGGTAGAATTCGAGCCGATAGCATTTGTTTGAATATAAGTGTGAAAATAAGGGGGATAGCGTTTCCCGCCAACCTTATAGTAATGGGTACTCAGGGAATAGAAGTCATCCTAGGGATGAATTGGCTAGATAAGTATCAGGTAGTTATCAGTTGTGATAAAAGGACCATCAAGTTGGTGTCCCCACTAGGAGAGGAAGTGGTGACCGAGTTAGTCCCGCCTGAGCCAAAGAAAGGAAGTTGTTATCAGATAGCTGTTGATAGCAGTGAAGCAGACCCAATCGAGAGTATCAAGGTTGTGTCCGAGTTCCCAGATGTGTTTCCAAAGGACTTACCGGGTATGCCACCAGAGCGGAAAGTTGAGTTTGCCATAGAGCTTCTTCCTGGAACCGCCCCTATCTTCAAGAGAGCTTACAGAATATCTGGACCAGAGTTGGTTGAACTTAAGAAGCAAATTGATGAGCTGTCAGAGAAAGGTTACATTCGGCCGAGCACCTCGCCTTGGGCCGCCCCTGTCTTGTTCGTGGAAAAGAAAGATGGCACCAAGAGGATGTGTATCGATTACCGAGCTTTGAATGAGGTCACGATCAAGAACAAGTATCCCTTGCCCAGAATAGAAGATCTGTTCGACCAATTGAGAGGAGCCAGTGTGTTCTCCAAGATTGACCTGAGGTCAGGTTATCATCAGCTCAGGATCCGACCTTCGGACATTCCGAAGACGGCATTCATTTCCAAGTATGGTTTGTATGAGTTCATGGTGATGTCTTTTGGTTTGACCAATGCGCCAGCGTTCTTCATGAACTTGATGAACAGTGTATTCATGGATTACCTTGATAAGTTTGTGGTGGTATTCATTGATGACATTCTGGTTTATTCTCAAAGCGAAGAAGAGCACGCAGATCATTTGGAGATGGTATTGCAGAGATTGCGAGAGCACCAGTTGTATGCAAAGTTGAGCAAGTGTGAGTTCTGGATCAGTGAAGTCCTGTTCTTGGGTCACATAATCAACAAAGAAGGATTGGCTGTGGATCCGAAGAAAGTGGCAGACATTCTGAACTGGAAAGCGCCAACAGATGCTCGAGGAATCAAGAGTTTCATTGGAATGGCCGGATATTATCGGCGATTCATTGAAGGGTTTTCGAAGATTGCGAAACCTATGACAGCGTTGCTAGGCAACAAGGTTGAGTTCAAGTGGACCCAGAAATGCCAAGAGGCCTTTGAAGCGCTGAAAGAGAAGTTGACTACAGCGCCTGTCCTAGTCTTGCCTGATGTGCACAAGCCCTTCTCGGTGTATTGCGATGCTTGTTACACAGGTTTGGGATGTGTGTTGATGCAAGAGGGAAGAGTTGTGGCTTACTCGTCCCGACAGCTGAAGGTTCATGAAAAGAACTACCCAATCCATGATCTAGAGTTGGCAGCAGTGGTTCACGCACTGAAGACATGGAGGCACTATCTGTATGGACAGAAATGCGATGTTTACACAGATCACAAGAGTCTGAAGTACATATTTACTCAGTCAGAGTTGAACATGAGGCAACGAAGATGGTTAGAGTTGATCAAAGACTATGAGTTGGAGATTCATTACCATCCAGGCAAAGCAAACGTAGTGGCAGATGCTTTGAGCAGAAAGAGTCAAGTCAATCTGATGGTTGCTCGTCCGATGCCTTATGAGTTGGCCAAGGAGTTTGACAGGTTGAGTCTCGGATTTCTGAATAATTCACGAGGAGTCACAGTTGAGTTGGAACCTACCTTGGAGCGCGAAATCAAAGAAGCGCAGAAGAATGATGAGAAGATCAGTGAGATCCGGCGACTGATTCTAGGTGGCAGAGGCAAAGATTTTCGAGAAGATGCAGAAGGCGCGATATGGTTCAAAGACCGCTTGTGTGTTCCCAATGTCCAGTCTATTCGGGAGTTGATCCTTAAGGAAGCTCATGAGACAGCCTATTCGATTCACCCTGGCAGTGAGAAGATGTATCAGGATCTGAAAAAGAAATTCTGGTGGTACGGAATGAAAAGGGAAATCGCAGAGCATGTGGCTATGTGTGATAGTTGTCGAAGAATTAAGGCAGAGCACCAGAGACCTGCTGGATTGTTGCAACCGTTGCAGATCCCTCAGTGGAAATGGGATGAAATTGGTATGGATTTCATAGTCGGATTGCCTCGCACTCGAGCCGGCTACGATTCCATCTGGGTAGTAGTGGACCGCTTAACCAAGTCAGCCCACTTCATACCTGTCAAGACCAACTACAGCAGTGCAGTGTTGGCAGAACTGTATATGTCTCGGATTGTTTGTCTTCATGGTGTGCCGAAGAAGATAGTGTCAGACAGAGGAACGCAGTTCACCTCTCATTTCTGGCAGCAGTTGCATGAAGCTTTGGGCACCCATCTGAATTTCAGTTCAGCTTATCACCCGCAGACAGATGGCCAGACCGAAAGGACCAACCAAATTCTTGAAGACATGTTGAGAGCCTGTGCGTTGCAAGATCAGTCCGGATGGGATAAGAGATTGCCTTATGCGGAGTTTTCCTATAACAACAGTTACCAGGCCAGTTTGAAGATGTCACCATTTCAGGCGCTTTATGGGAGGAGTTGTAGAACTCCGTTGCAATGGGATCAGCCTGGAGAAAAGCAAGTGTTTGGGCCAGACATTTTGCTTGAAGCCGAAGAGAACATCAAGATGGTCCGAGAGAATCTAAAGATAGCGCAATCGAGGCAGCGAAGCTATGCAGACACAAGAAGAATAGAGCTGAGTTTCGAAGTCGGAGACTTTGTCTATCTAAAAGTGTCACCGATCAGAGGAACCAAGAGGTTCGGAGTCAGAGGCAAGCTAGCACCCCGCTACATTGGTCCGTATCAGATTCTTGCAAGACGTGGAGAAGTGGCCTATCAGCTCAGTTTGCCAGAGAATTTGTCTGCTGTGCATGATGTCTTTCATGTGTCTCAGTTGAAGAAGTGCTTACGTGTGCCAGAAGAGCAGTTGCCAGTGGAAGGTCTTGAAGTCCAAGAGGACTTGACCTACGTTGAGAAGCCAGTGCAAATCCTTGAGGTTGCAGACAGAGTCACCCGAAGGAAGACCATCAGGATGTGCAAGGTCAGATGGAATCATCACTCTGAGGAAGAAGCAACCTGGGAGCGTGAGGATGATCTGATGGCTAAATACCCTGAGCTCTTTGCTAGCCAACCCTGAATCTCGAGGGCGAGATTCTTTTAAGGGGGATAGGTTTGTAACGCCCTGAATTTGGGGGTAGAATTTTTTTTCTTTTCTCTCACCAAATTCGGGCGTTACTCTCTTTTCTCTTTCCCCGTTTGCTCCTTCTTCCCAATTTCAAACCAGTATAGCGACAGGTGTCCGTGTCATGTATAAACCAAAACCTAAGTGTCATGGGTGTTGCATCATGCCGAAGCACATTTCTTTGCCTGATGTTGAGTGTTCATCTCGTTCCGTTCCGGATTTCGGTTCGCGATTTAATTCCGTTTAGTGGTCGTGCACGTCGTGGGTTTTTGATCCGCGAAGTGGTTCGGCCCAGCCCAGCTTAGTCCGGCCCAGCTCAGCCGGCCTGGCCCGCCCCGGCCTGCGCGCCCCTGGCGCCCAACCCCCCCCCCCCCATGCGCCCCCACCTCTCCTCTCTCTCTCATTTGGATCTCCCGCGCAACAACTTCCCTCTCCCTCTCCCACCTCTCTCTCCCCGTGGTGCCCTAGGGTTTGGAGACGGCGATCACCGGATTTTGGACCCCGAGGTGAGCTCCCCTCCCCTCCCCTTCTCTTCTCTCTCTCCCTCTCCCTCCCCCTTCTTCTCCCCACGCGCGCCCCTTCTTCCCCTGCTCGCGCGCGCCCCATGCCCGCCCCTGCTCGCCGGCGGCGCGGCGCCCCCGCCCCTGCCCGGCCGCGGCGGCCCTCGTCCGCCCGTCCCCCGGCCACGGCGGCCCTCCCCGCCCCCTCCCCGGCCCGCGGCCGGCCTCGCCCGCCCCTTCCCCGACCCCGGCGGCGGCGCCCGCCCTCCCCCGGCCCGCGGCCGGCCTCGCCCGCCCCTTCCCCGACCCCGGCGGCCTCGCCCGCCCCCTCCCCGGCCCGCGGCGGCGCTTCCCCGCCCCTCCCCCTCCCCTCCCCCGACCCCGGCGACCTCGCCCGCCCCCCGCCCGTCCCCCGGCCCCGCGGCGGCGATCCCGCCCGCCCCTGCTCGCCGGTTCGCGTCCCCGACGCGGCCCCCGGCGCGGCCTTCGGCCCCGGCGCGGCCCCGGCCGACTCAACCGCCCCTGGGCCGGTTCAACCGCCCTTCCCCCCGTTCGGCCGCCCGTTCCCATCCCGGCCTCGCCCGACCGTGTCCCCGTTCGCCCGCGCTCGCGGTGATTATTCGTTAGTTAACGTGCTGCGTCGCGCGCTTCGCTGCGCAACGGTTTGTCTAATTTCAGATTCTATCTGTGTGTTGCGTCGTGCGCTTCGTCGCGCGACGATCCATTTTAATTTCAGGTTGTTTAAGGTGTAACGCCGCGTGTGTATTCACGCAACGTTCCACTTTGGACTCAGTTTAGTCGACGTATGCCGTCGTGCGCTTCGTCGCGCAACGCTTAACGTCTCCTCATAACTAAGGCGAAGTGCCTCATTGCGTGCTCGGTCACGCGACGAGTCGCTAGCTTTTAATTTGTTTTAGAGTGCTTTGTCGCGCGTCTCGCCGCGCGACCATTCTTTTTATTCATCTCCACCTGCTTATAATAATTAGACATGAAACATGACTTTACTTTACGCTGAACATAGTGTCTACATTAAATTTCCTTCCATTAAGCGAGTGGTTAATTTATAATCATGTAACGTGATCGTTTCTCGACTGTCTTTTCCTCTTTCTCTCTTAACCGTACTCGCGAGCCCGCGTGGAACGTCTGTTTACTTATTTCATTCTATTGTATGGTGTACTGTTCTTTTGTATTAAATATGTGGATGTATGTATGTTTGCGCTCGCATAGAGAACGATCCGGTTGAAGAGCCCGAGGAACTCGCAGGAGAAAGCCCCTGAGCAGCAGTCGGTTGGTGGAGGCAAGTGTCCTTTGACCTATCTCTGTCCTATTCATTACTTAATTCACCTCCCGCATTACACCTTTATACCTAAGGATTGACTAGCTTTTGTTATCCATGTCCTTGTTTACCTATTTGGGTTGGATTATTATTGTTAGCTTTATGCTATTGCTTAACTCTAATCAATGAACATGATGAGATTATCTATGATACGCTGTTTTCCCTTCTCTTATTATGATGTTGTACTTGTGGCTTTAAGGGGGCTCGAGCGGTTTCTCGAGTGCCTCTCCGTAAGGACCTATTCTATGGATGACCGCCCGGGAAAACAGTGCAACCATGAGGGTGGAATGGGGTGCCCTTAGCTCAATAATTAGAGGAACCGAGGTGTAGTTCGCTTAGCCGTCGTGCCGTCAATGGGGCTCGGTGTATGCGGCTCGCTCTGCCAAGTTTGGGTTCGCCCCTTGGGGAGGAGTGCGGTGCATTTAGGAAACCTAACGGGCGGCTACAGCCCCGAGGAATCTTTGTAAAGGCTACGTAGTGAAACCCTGCCTATTCACCTTGGTAGTGTTTAAGGGTTTGATCGGCCCGAGGCAAGAGGGAATCACGGCTTGTGGGTAAAGTGCACAACCTCTGCAGAGTGTTTGAAAACTGATATATCAGCCGTGCTCACGGTTATGAGCGGCCAAGGGAGCTCCAGTGATTAGTGGTACTTGATAAGAGACCTTTTGGTTTACAGGTGGCAATGAGATTGATGGTTTTGGTTATGACTATGGTGCTGGTAAGTGGTATTCTTTCCGTTTGGAAAGGGTACATCGGGTTAATAACTTGGGTTAATGCTAAAACTTGGCTTTCTATTAGTAAATAATAATCTGACCAACTAAAAGCAACTGCTTGACTTATCCCCACATAAAGCTAGTCCACTACAGCCAAACAAGATACTTGCTGAGTATGTTGATGTGTACTCACCCTTGCTCTACACACCAAACCCCCCCCCCCAGGTTGTCAGCATTGCAACCACTGCTCAGGCGAAGATGAAGCTGTGGAAGGAGACTTCCAGGAGTTCCAAGACTACGACGAGTTCTAGGAGTGGGTTAGCGGCAACCCCCAGTCGGCTGCCTGTGAAGGCCGCGGTTATCTACGTTTCTTTTCCGCACTTTGATTTATTGTAAGGACTATATGGACGTCTCAGACGTATGATGTAATCGACTATTTCCCTTCTTAATACTATTTTGAGCACTGTGTGATGATGTCCATGTTATGTAACTGCTGTGTACGTGAATAACTGATCCTGGCACGTACATGGTTCGCATTCGGTTTGCCTTCTGAAACCGGGTGTGACAACAGGTCTGGACACGTGTCGGCACTAGCCCCCGCCTGGGCCCTGATTAAGGCCCGGGTGTGTTCTGTCCGGGAACCTTGGGACCCTATTGTGGGTGGTCCGGACCCCATACGCGGGGGGGTTCGGATCCCATTCTAGGGGTCCGGTCCGTACACGTGGGGGTCCTGGACCAAACTTGGAGGTTCGGGCTGTATATCTAAGGGTCCGACACTTTCCCATGGGGAGCCAGACTTACTGTTGATGCCTTGGAGTATATCACTTTCTCTGGACACGTGGCGGGCCCGGACCGCCCATGTGGTGGGGTCAGGCGCTGTTGCTAACCCAGAGTAGTCGCCCGAGGCTGGGGCGAGTCATGGCCTGGTCCCACATACAACTCTTTTACCACGTGACTAAGAGTCGTCGCGTGGGTACTGTGCTTTTATACAGCAGTAAGGGGTACCCTAGTTTCAGGGTACCGACACCTTGCCTAGGGGGAATGAGGTGACCACAGTGACTAGGTGCGAATGGAATAGTGCATGAGCTTCCTCTTGGTGATGAGGATGGCGTACATGAGTTTTGGATCTGAGGTTAGCGAGTTTTTGTGTCGATCCGCACCTCGCTTATAAAGTAGATGGCGGCATTGTACCTGGTGCGCATGCTCCTCATCTTGTCTCTCTACTATGTGCACGGAGCTGACCACTTGGGTGGTTGCCGCAATGTAGAGCAAGAGAGGTCCCTTGTCACCCGAGGTACTAGGATGGAGGCGCTGGATAGGAGGAGGTCCTTGAGCTTGTTAAGGGCTTCCTGGCCCTTTGGGATCCACTCGAAATGGTTAGCCTTTCGCAACAACCTGTAGAGGGGGAGTTCCCATTCTCTGAGTCATGAGATGAAACTACTAAGGGAGGCTAGACACCCTATGAACTGTAGTACCCCACTGAGGTTGTTGATCGGCCCCATGTTTGTGATGGAGGCGACCTTCTCGGGGTTGGCCTTGATGCCTCGCTTTGAGACAAGAAAACCCAATAGCATGCCCCTTAGGTTGCCAAAGACGTATTTTTGGGGTTAAGCTTGATGTCATTAGCTTTTAGCTTGTTGAACGCCATCCCCGGTTAGACATGAGGCCTCTGGCTTGCTTGGTTTTGACCACAGTGTCATCGACATATCCCTCCATGACCGCTTCGATGAGGTCACCAAAACACTTAATCATACACCGCTGGTAAGTGAGACCAGCATTTTTAAGCCGAAGGGCATGGTCATGAAGAAGTATGAACCGGACAGGGTGATAAAGGAAGTAGCAGGTTGGCCAGACCCCTTCATCGCGATTTGGTGGTAGTCATAGTAAGCATCGAGAAAACTCAACACTTCACACCCTGAGGTGGAGTCGACCACCTGGTCGATATGCGTTAGGGGGGACGGGTCTTTTGGGCATGCTTTGTTTAGGCTTATGTAATCGACACATAATCTCCATTTGGTTGGCTAGCCACTCGGGTTAATATACTTCTTTGATGAATCTGGCCGTCAGGAGCTTCCTGTGATATCCTGGCCCTAGTGGATGGTGATATCCTGGCCCAAGGCTTAATAGAATTAATAGAGTACTCATACCAACAAGGTGGGTATTCTTTTTCAAAAACCTATCTTGAAAGGACCTCCAGGTTAATTGTGCTTCGCTTGAAGCAATTTGGGGATGGGTGACCGACCAGGAAGTTTTCCCGAGTGTGCATGAGTGAGGACAAAGTGTGCACAAAAGACTCGTGTTGGTATGTGGGGATTGTATATGATCTTAGAGGCCTGCCAGAAGTAAGTATCACCGGTCCAAGAGTGGACATGGTGTTACAAATGGTATCAGAGCCGACCCTCGCAGTTTCACGGGCGTGTGTGGGCTAGGGGTTCGGTTATATGGCGCATGTAAATCCGAGGTGGTCACATGGCATGTCATATGACGACACTAGACATATTGACGTGGCCAAGAGGGGAGGTTCCTGGATTGGGGTTGACCGATGGGACGTCGGTCTTCTAAGGGGGGCGGGGTTAGGTGTTAGGGCTTAGGAAAAGTCTCCAAGAGAATTAAGTTAAAATTATTTTTAGTAAGAGCTTCTTGCTTTTAAAATGATTCTCTTGAAACAATTAAAAGGTATAGAACCATATTGATTTAATTGATTTATGCCTAAAATAGGATTATTAGAATGGAATTCAATATTAAGGAACCAAACGGGGCCTAAAGACTATTGCAAGTCTATTGTATCTTCTCAAAATATTCAAAGTTGCCATGTCATATGAAATTACATAAGATGCAACTATCCTAATGTATTGTATCAAATATCGTTTTTTACCCTCTATAGAATATTAAATACTAGCATATATAAGAGTATGAGATGTAAGTCACTTGGATGATTCAAGTTTCAATGTCTAAGATATCGTGTCCGAGCATTATCTCTATCAAGATACAACTTTTATTTTTCCCTCTTACTCTCTTGCCACGACATCAAAAAATGCTTATGTGACATGTATCAATTCTATCACTATGGATAAGGAATAGCCTAATCCTCTCTAGTCCGTTCAATTCTGCTTTGCAGTTAAGAGCCTCTAATCCCCTCTAATTTTTTTGTCAATTCTATCACGTACTCTCTCCGTTTCTTTTTAGTTTTTGCTGGATAGTTTAATTTTGCACTATCCAACGACAACAAAAACGAAACGGAGGGAGTAGTTTAGATCGGATGTGCAACAGTTTCACATCGCTTCGAATCATTGACCGTCGTCAAAAGATCCGTCGAGGAATCGAATATTTTACCCCCCAAACGACAATGAGCGCAAAAGAATGCACACAGGCGCGAGGCCACACCGTCATTTATAACGTGCATAATTCCGTGCGAGCTATGTAATGCCACATTATTGTTGTCGTGCTGCTCTTTGATGCTGCTGTCGCCCGGCACGGCTCGGATCCATGACTCGTGCATGAAAGGAGAGGCCCAATGCCAGCAAGAACGCACGCCACATCTAACTTTTCCATCCACATAAATGTCAAAATAAAAAGATTTCGTGTCCACAGGGCCGGCCCCGATATATTAATTGGGCCCAGATAGAAAACTTTACTACTGTGCAAGCGAGCACAGAAAGAAAATAAAAAGAAAGAGAAGCAAATTAATAAGCTCCACTGCACTGTACTAATAAAATGCTGTTGCAATCAAACTCATTGTACAAGGAAAAGTATATTACTGCTGTACTAGTATGCATGTACAAAATTAGTATTAATTAGTAAATTAAAATGTACAAAATTACCAGTAGTATCTAGTATGGCTCGCGTGTATAATCATCGACTGCATATAAACGTAGTACGGGATGGACGTACTGTATGACGATACTCCATCCCGATCGAATATGCATGGTGATGCATCAAATCTGTCACCAGGCCAGCAGTAAATGGATTGCATGCATCATCTGACATCAAAATATCAAATCGTTAACCTACTCGTTCATTTCGTTCGTTCAGACCAGCCATAGTGGATTTTTATCCCATAAAATAATGTGACACATTTGTTCAGACCAGCCATAGCGAATCATGTGACACATTATTCTCCGCCATCTTCACATCTCCTTTGATATTTTCAGTCAGGTAGTTTGGCTTTAATTTATATACATGTTTCTACATTATGTTATCTCTATGGATTACAGCTGCAGCAGTCTAAACAACAGTATTTGTGAAAAGAAAAAACAACTCTTTTTCTATAATACTACTAAATAATCTTAAGAAACCGAAGCTGTTTTGTTTTGTGAGGAGAAGCCCCAAAACAAAGCTTCATTGAACAGCCAGAGTATGTACTGACGACATGCGTGGCGCTCATGGAATCCGCAAGATGATGAAACTTAATTACCACCGAGATTGTCCTGTACACTGGATTTTGTACCAGCTTGCTATTACTACTGCTCTTATTGTAGTGCTTTAATTTTGTAATAAAGGGCTTAATTGACAAGACACTGTCCCCAATAATAATATACCATTATTAATGAGCAGCTTTTGACCGTTTGGTTTTCTACCGCGAGCTGCAGTCCCCTCCTAGCTTCCACACAATCATTTGATTTTAGTTCAAACCAGTGACAAAAAAGAACCAGCAGATCCACGTACGAAATTGCATCTAAAAGTCGTATACCCATATATGATTATGGTTATATTATTATATATAATCAAAATATCATAAGAGAAATTAACGGTCGAATAGCGTTTAGCTCTAAAGACCATGTAGGATAATGAGCACTTCAAAAATTATGGGTTCATTTCAGGTTCTTCCATCTAAATAAGTCTAGCTTTACGAGCTCTAACTTTGAAAAAAAATATTAAAACTAGAGGTAAGCTTCATGAAATTCACGGAGGAGCTCCTCAAAGGTGCTTCACAAACACAATTTTTATATCTCGTTATGAAGTTGCATGAAAATTAGCCATCATGTCACTGTGCGCTTTAGTTCTCTTGTAACAACAACTAATCATTAAAGGTGATCAAGGAAACTCACATAAAACAATTGTATTATAGAAGTTGAAGTCCATGTACAAGTCAAACATTCCTCGAACCCACTTTAATAATTTGTTGGAGTTGTTTTATGTTGAAGCTAGAAAACTGAAGCTAAAAATTTTGAAGTGAAGCTCTCTCGAACGGACACTAAATATAACGTATAGAGAAAAGACTGCACGAAAGACTTTGCCTTTTTGTTTAAATATATATATTGATACGTACCAGCATATATATACTACCTGTTTAACCTAAATAGCTTCGTATGTTTATTGTGTAGTAGTCAATTTGAGTGCTCAAATTATAAAACTGTAAAATTATACATTTTCTGAACAGAGGAAGAGCGAGAGGGAGAAGTTGAAGAAAATCGAACCATCACTCAGGCGTCTTTTGTAGATCACGTAAATAATCCACCAGACAACTCGAAATTAAATCTCATGCACAAAAGGAAGAGGGGGCATACATACACGGGGAGCGTGTGATGAATTGGTTGTACGTTACAATATAGCAGGCAATAATAATTTAGGCTGGAGCTAGCTATGCTAGTGAGAGGAGAGAAGGATCGACTGCGAGAGGCGGCAGAGCTGGATTGCGTACGTACGTTCTGATTATTTCTTTCCTTCTAGCTGGGCGTGGTGCTGGACGCCGAGGACTCCGGCGAGCAGTCGTCCCACCGGGCGGCGGCGGCGGCTAAAGCGACGTCGGCGGCATCAGCGCCGTCGCAGGGGCAGCAGCGCTGCACCATGCGGCGGTGGAAGCTGCGGTGGCACCCGCACGCCGCGCAGCGCAGCGCGGCGGCGGTGCCCTCCTCCCCCTCGGCCAGGAACTCGCGGCACCCGTCCACGGCGTGGCCGCCCATGCTCGCCGCGTGGTTCCGGCGGCACTCCCCGTAGCGCACGCCGGCGCTGCGGCACCGGCCGAAGAGCACAGACAGAGGCGGCGGCGGGTGGCACCGCCTCAGGATCACCATCCTCTTCATCATCGGCTCCGATCCGACCCGATCCTCTTTTGCAGGCCAGCTGCTACTAGAACAGTCACAAACTGTTTCCTGGTTTCTCCTCTCGGGCGCCTCTCCTTCTCGACGACGACGTCTCGGCCTCGCTCGTGTAGTATAGTATATGGGAGTAATGGCTAGCCCTGCATCTTGTGTGGTTCGACGAGAGAGAGCAGCTGCCCTAGCTGCTAGCTAGATCACAGTGCAGACACACACAGATATTTATAGCCCAGCTTGGCCATGGCGCGCCCACACACACACCCCCACCCCACCTAACGCCCGCCAATGGCTTAGGTTGTTTGACATGCTGGGGGTGCATAAAGCTCTCACATGCATGACCCTTTCAGTGGATTAGCTAGGATCGGAGAAGCTAGACCGCATGCATGTCTCAAGGCTGGCTGAATTGATGGTCCAGCCAATTCCACCTAGCTAGCTCACCCCCGCAAACGACCCAGCCCAACATGATACTAATAACCTTACACCTCATGCACATTTATTTCTTAATTGACGTATAATTATTGTTATTATTTGCATCCGTACGCACAGAATCGAGTAGAAGGAAAACTTCACCATCGAATTTTGATGCCAGGCAAGCTCTCGATCCAATTTGTTGGGCAATCTAGAGAAACCATTTTATTTTTTTTGGCAAAACGTGAGATATAATTATTCTTAAAATCAATAACGTACTCATTTTTTTTGGCAAAACCTCTTCTTTATGGCAATGTGAGTAATTTTGTGGAATTCACATGCATGGAAATAAGGATGAGCATGTGTTGGCCCTATACATGTCCAACGGGTCGTGCCGGGCCGGCCCGGCACGGGCACGCCTGGGCCCGGCACGAGGGGCGCTAGTCCAAGCCCGGCACGGTTTAGTGTCGTGCCGGGCCGGGCCGGCCCGCGGGCTGACTGACGCAGCCCAGGCCCGGCACGGTTATTCTTATACGGGTCGTGCCGGGCCGGAGGCACGACGGGCCTGTCGTGTCGAGTCGGGCCCGGACCCGTAAACACAAAAAAACACTCTAAAATTCAGAATTTAAGGATAATATTCAAATTTAGTTTAGATTCAATTAATTATATTTATAATTTTAGATACATACTTAGACAAAGAATTTCAGATACACATATAAACACATATAACAATTCAGAATACTCTTATATAATAACATATTATCAATATTATAGCTAAAAATAAACTGACATTTACAAAATAAGTTCCTAAAACGGGCCGTTATCGTGCCTACAAATTAACCGTGCCGGGCCCGTGCCTGCACCGCGGGCCAGACGGCCAGCCCAAGCCTGGGCACGGCTATCGGACCGGGCCGGCCCGGGCACGGTTCTAGTCGGGCCGGGCCGTGCTCGTGTCGGGCCACGACCGTGCTGGGTCACAGGCCCACTGCCGGCCCGGCCCATTTGGACATGTCTAGTTGGCCCCGATTTGTGGCCAAACATGCTCCCTGCGTGAGCGCGGACGGTTCGCGATGGCGCAAAGCGTCTGTTGGCCGCGTGGAACCCCTGATCTTACCTCCCAAGATTGACTCCGTCAGGGAGGAGAGTTCCATGGGGTGCTCCGGGGTCGGCATGCCATTGGGGGGGTCCTTAGGCGTCATAGCGTCACCTAGGGATTAAAAAACGTAGGTCGAGGAAGACTACAACTAGGCTAATTACTGCTACTCCTACTGCAAGAAAGTAAAGGAATTGAAATATTGATTGATTGGTTCGATTGGTGATGCGCGCTATCAGCCATACCCCTTCATATATATAGGGGAGGTCTGGACCCGTTCCTAGGCGTTCTCCAACAGAATCTGCATGATTATATAGATAAGCACGCATGGAAAAGGGGGCTTTCTTGCCTGAGTTAATCTAATTGCGGACGGTCTGGGCTAAACCACGGACTGTTCGGGACATGGACCGTCCGGCATATTGATGAGGACATCACTGCCAAACAAATAATGTATGGACTGACAACATGAGCACGTGGACGACAACTGAACCTTCAGGTTCGTTCTAACCTAGTCAATTGTGTTTTAGAGCCTACGCTTAGTACTATCGATGTTTTAATGATTAGGAATCTTGGAGAGGACTAGCAAGGACTTGGGAAAGGCCAAGATGTCAAGGAGGACATGCTAGAAGGTTCACAACAAGAGAAAGTCAAGTTTGACTCAACATCGTCTCCAGCTCGGCGTTCGGGACCAATCTACACTAAAATGGACGCCCATGATGCATCCGAACTCTGATTAGATTGAGCTTTATATGGATGGAAAGCTAAGAATATAAGCTTTCAAACCCAACTAGAACCAACTTAAAAGTCATCTGGAGTCAATAGGAACTATCAAAACAAGTCAGCATCAGATTATATTTTGTTGGTGCGACACCGTCTGTTGGGCTATTGGCCCGTGTATCATATTGGAGCCCATTAGGGGTACTTTCAGGGGTTGTACACGCCCCTAACCTCTATTTATCAGCATCCACTGCCACATTAGGGTTTGGGCTTGCTTAGATCATATCTATCATCGAACAGTGTCGTTGTTCATCGATTTGTGAGACCCCACCTCGTGATCAATACAATTTTGATTGTATTCTTCCTGTTCTTGCTTGTGTTCTTGATTGCACTTGCAGGGATAAGCCTTCGTGGAGAAGTCACTCGTGTGTCATGGGTGATAACCAATGGAGCAGTGATGTAGTGATTGTGAGGATCCGTTCACTCGAAGCCTTGGATCATCAACATCGAGATCTCTACCCAATCAAGTTATCCTACCTCATGGAAGATGAGGCTTTCCCTTCCTCTATTACATATGGCTGGACTGTCCAGCCTTCCTAGGTGCCACATGTAGTGCTCAACACATGCCCCTCTGCCGTTTGGGAAAGCTAGGTGAATCAAAAGCACCGAGTACAGGTTATTATCAACTCAATGTGTGAACATCTATTTTATAAGCATCTTGCCAAACACTTGGATGACATTGCTTAAGGAAATGGCCATTCAATGCCTTAGGGAATTCATCAACTTGCAATGTCTGTAGCATGTATGCATTACTAAAGATTACATGTATAACTTTGTAAGGCCCTTCCCAGATTGGTGACCATTTGCCAAATTTTTGGTCCCTGCTTTTTAATGGCAAGACTGTCTTCCAAACTAGATCTCCAACTTGAAATGATTTAGCTTTTACCTTCTTGTTGTAGGCCTTGTCAACCATGATCTTGTCTTTCTCAATCTCTCTTAGAGCCATTATCCTTTTTCGGTCACCTCATCAATATTGTCCATCATCAGATCATGATAGTTACCAACAGCTAGATCATTTTTGCCTAGCAAATTTGATAGCATTTAAGCTTACTTCCACAAGCAAAACAACTTCTTGTCCAAAAACAAGCTCAAAAGGAGAAACCTTAGTAGCACGGTGTTTACATATTCTATGAGCCCATAAAGCCTCAGATAAAACAGTATGCCAATGCCTAAGACTCGGCCTAACCATTGGCCTGAGCATAATATGGAGATGAATTGAGCAACTTAATCTTATACGATTTAGCAAACTCATGTACCTCCTTTGACATAAAAGTTCCCTCATCTGTAGTCAAAGTCTAGAATGTTGAATCTATGAATAACGTGCTCAGTTACAAACTCAATTACTTTCTTAAGTGTCATATTTTTCAAAGCAATGGTGTCAATCTATTTAGTGAAATAATCTATGGCAACTAGTACAAATCGATGACCTTTTCATGACAAAGGATGAATTTCTGCTACACAGTCCAAACCCCATCCCCTAAAGGCCTGAGGTTTGATAATAAGATAAAGTTTGGCGGCAGAAACTAATTATAGATCACCAAACTTCTAACACACTTAACATCCTTTGTAGTACTTAAAACAATCAGCTATCATATTAGGCCAATAGAAACCAGCTCTTCTCAAAAGCCACTTCATCTTTGGAGTCGATTTATGAGTACCATAAATTCCTTCATGCAGTTCGGCCATAGCTAAAATAGCATCATCAGGGCCCAAGCACTTAAGCAAAGACATCACTAGGAGTTCGGCGATAAAGTTCATCATCAATTAAAACATACTTGAAATCTATCTACCGAATGTTCCTATGTGTCCTAACACTTAAATTACGCAGGTATATAGTCAAAGGTGTTCTCCAATCAACCGCATTGGCTGTATTGTTAGCTGAATAAATTAAGGTGATGTCTTTGCAGCCATAGGATGGTCCAGCGCCTTTGCACGGACGGTTCGAGACTATTGTGGATGGTTCGGGGACCACATTCGCACGGTCCGCGACATGGACACTTGGCTTCACTTTGATCATCGGATTTTTAGAAATATGAAATTTTTCTCGCATTATCTGATATCCTAAAGCTTCGTATGCCAATCATTAGCTCTGTGATTCTCATTTCTCGATGATATATGTCAAATGTTAAACTCATCAAAAGATCGAATTATGTCCCAATATCTTTCAAGGTACCCCCTCCGTTCTTTTCTATTTGTCGCGTTTAAGTTCAAAAAGGAACTAGCGGGCGACAAATATTCAAGAATTTAAAATATCATCTAAACGTGATACTCCCCTAAAATATGTTGGACAACTAGCTGAGAATCACCAAATAATTTTACATGTGCCACTCCCATATGATTTTAAAGTTCTAAACCGAACAAAAGAGCTTCATATTCGGCTTGATTGTTATTGCAATGAACTTTTAATTGGCTAGACAAGTCAAAAGTGGCATTCCTTAGTGAAACAAGGACAACGACAATCACTTGCCCTTCATTGCAAACTAATCCATCAAAATACATAGTCTAGGGAGTATTGGTAAGATATGATATGTCTAGCTCAGGAATATCATCAATCCGATATTCTACAATGAACTCAGCTACAACATAGCCTTTCATAGATTTCAATGACTCATAGGCCAAGTCATATTCTATAAGTGTGTATGCACATTTACCAATTCTACCACTTATGATTGGGTTTTAGAACATATATTTAATTACGTCGGACAGGAAATAGTGCAAGAGCTAGATAATAAATAATATATTAGTTTGGTGCATGCATAAAACAGACATGGACATAATTTCTCAATCAAAGTGTGCCTTGTTTCAGCATCTACCAACCTTGTTACAGCATGCTCCTGTTCTTCGATCTCCTGATTCAGAATAGCTCCAATAACTTTATCTTCTGCTGCAATATATAACCTGAAAGGCAACCCGCTCTTCAACGCTATCGGGTACCGTAATTAGGGGTACCCCCGATAGTCCTAAGCATGGCTGGAAAACATCTTCAAAACAGACCATAAAGACTGGTAAGCACAGCTCAAAGATTCATCTACCAAGGTATGCGATCTCGTCTCGACCGAGCCCGGCCTCGGGCAAGGACAGTAGTCCCGGATGGATTCACGCCTCGCCCGAAGGCCTCCTCAGGCAGCAGGCGCACCCCCGGCTCGCCCAAGGCTAAGCTCAAGCAAACTTTGTCATATAGCAACCTCGGCCAAATCGCCATACCACCGACCATATCGCATGCACATTTAATGCGGGGATCACCTCACACCTTATCCTGACACGCGCGCCTCAGTTGGCAAGGTCGAAATGACCGCAGTCACTTCGCCCCTTTACTGATCGTTCTGACAGGAAAACAACACTATTCACCCCGTTCTGACTACTATGCCAACCACCAGGGTAAGACTAACAACAATAAGTCACGGCCTCCCCTGAGTTCAGCCTCGGGCGCAACAGGAAACTCCGCCTCGCCCGACCCCAGGCCTTGGCCTCAGCCTCGGCCTCGGCCTCGGGAGAAGGTCTCTGCCTCGCCCGACTCCAGGCCTCGGCCTCAGTCTCGGCCTCAGGAGAAGTCACCGCCTCGCCCGACCTCGGCCTCGGACCGACCACGCTACAGGGGATACATCATTACCCTAACTCTAGCTAGCCGCCTCAGGCTACGAAGGAACAAGACCAGTGTCACATCTAGATTACTCCGGCAACAGGTAATGATGGTTCCCTGCATGCGTCCATGACGTCGATTGTTCTCAGCTCTCTACGAAGGCAAAGAAATGTCAGCAGGGCCTAGGGCCGCACCGCCAGCTACGCTTCTATAGGGCTCAAGCACTTCTCCGCCGGCCACGTTAGCACATAACTACACCCCCATATGTACAGCTGGACCATCCCCTTGTATCTATAAAAGGGGATGCCCAGGGCCTTCCTAAGGGGGGAGAAGGGAAAAAGGCAAGGGGAAAAGGGGGCTAACTCAGATGGCTCACTTTAAGGCCACACCCTCTCTCGCGAAGCTTGTAACCCCTACTACGAGCACCCCGGTGCAAGATAATATAAGCCTCATCCTCCCTCTTGTGTTTCATCTTGCATCAATCCATCTGGGCAGGACACGCAGCGTCAAATTCACTAGTCGGTTGAGGGTCCTCTTGGGTCCAAAACTCCGACAGTTGGCACGTCAGGTAGGGGTCCGGCTGCGTGTTGGCAACACTTTCCCATTGAGTTCCAGATGGACAATCTTCAGCAACCTCTTCAGCCCGGGACGGTGCTCCGCTTTGGGAGCCTCGAGTTCATGTCCCACGATGGCAGCTACGACATGGTACTCCTCCCCCCGTAGCACGCCAACAACGACGGTCGTCGGCTCGCCCGGCCGAGGCGATCTCGACGACGACATCTCCCCGCGGCAGAAGAGGAACATCCGGGTTTGCCCCGCCACCCTCCTCGCCGGAGGAGGAGAAGACGGAGCAACCGTGGCCAGGCAAGAGGCGGCACCTCGTCGGCTGTCGGGCCAGAGCGAGTCGACGACGCCGGCACCCCTGCGGGAGACATGTCGGGTGTTATCCTCGCACCTGCGACAATGACGGGTGTCGCTTCCCAGCAACATGCCAACCCCAGGCAGACTGATGACGCCAGCACCCTTGTGAGGGACTTGTCGGGTATTAGTCTCGCACCTGAGATAACGACACATTCTATCCCCGATGCAACTTCACCACCATTCACCAACCAGGAGGTACCATCAGTTTTCCATCATGTTCCCTTTAGATTCAGCTTCAATCCACCAAGCGACCCCACTTCAGTGAGCGCTTTCGCAAGGGCATATCCTGACCTTCCGGGGTACCATATGTGGTCAACTTGGGACCGACTCACGGCTGTCTCAACCTATGGACTGAGAGCACCTAGAGGGGGGGTGAATAGGTGATCCTGTGAAACTTGAAACTTAATGCCACAAAACTTGATTAGAAGTTAGCACAATAAAGCCAAATGGCTAGAGAATAGTTCTTTGCAAGACACGATGACCACAAGAAGATCAACACAGATAGGCACAGTGGTTTATCCCGTGGTTGGGCCAAGTCCAACACTTGCCTACTCCACGTTGTGGCATCCCAACGAACGAGGGTTGCAATCAACCCCTCTCAAGCGGTCCAAAGACCCACTTGAATGCCATGGTGTTTTGCTTTGTTTCACTATATCCCGCTTGCGAGGAATCTCCACAACTTGGAGCCTCTCGCCCTTACAATTTGATGTTCACAAAGAAGCACAGAAGTAAGGCTGGGATGAGCAACGCACACAAGACACAAAATCAGAGCACAAACACGCACACAAGTCACAACTCAAGCTCACAACACAACCCAAAGAGTTCTCTACTCAAATGGAGCTCTAGTTGCTATCACAAGGAATCGAATGTGCGGAATTGGAGTCTTGGTGCTTAGGAATGCTTAGAGAATGCTTGGTATGTTCCTCCATGCGCCTAGGGGTCCCTTTTATAGCCCCAAGGCAGCTAGGAGCCGTCGAGAGCATTCCAGGAAGGCAATTCTTGCCTTCTGTCGACTGGCGCACCGGACAGTCCGGTGCACCACCGGACACTGTCCGGTGCGGATTTCTTTCCTATTTTGGCGCAGCCGACCGTTGATGATTCAGAGCCGTTGGCGCACCGGACAGTCCGGTGCCCCCTTCTGACCGTTGGCTCTGCCACGCGTCGCACGCGGATTACGCGGCCGACCGTTGGCCCGGCCGACTGTTGGCTCACCGGACAGTCCGGTGCACCACCGGACAGTCCGGTGATTTATAGCCGTACGCCGTCGATGAAACCCGAGAGCAGCCAGTTCGCCAGAGCTAGCCTGGCGCACCGGACACTGTCCGGTGCACCCAGACTGCGCAGAGTCTTGGCTGCCCAGCCAAGTCTTTTCCAATTTGGTATTTTCCTGTTTCTAGCACTTAGACACAATACATTAGTCTCCAAAACAATGTACTAAGTCTTAGAAACATACCTTTACTCTTGATTTGCACTTTGTCCATCATTTGGCATAGATTAACACATGACCACTTGTGTTGGCACTCAATCACCAAAATACTTAGAAATGGCCCAAGGGCACATTTCCCTTTCAATCTCCCCCTTTTTGGTGATTTATGCCAACACAACAAAAAGCAACTAAAAGAAGTGCAACATCAATGCAAATAAGAGCACATATTTGTTTTGATTCAAATTTGGCATATTTAGATCATTCTTTGCTACCATTTGGTTTTGTTTTTGCAAATTAACCTCAATTTCCTATCTCTAAGTCAAACACACTTGTTAAGATATAAAGAGAGTTGTTCCAAGAGAAATTGATCAAAGATTTCAAAAACTCCCCCTTTTCCCATAATCAACCATTCTCCCCACAAGAGGCCAACTTTTGACAAAAGAGACAATAAGAGATTTTTGACAAACCAAAAGCTCTATTCTACTATTTTCAAAATTCTCAAGTGGTAGCTGATCCATTTATTGCTTTGGCCTTATTTTCTCCCCCTTTGGCATCAAGCACCAAAACGGGATCAATCTTGGCCTTAGAACCCCATTGCCTCACCAAAATCTTCAATTAAGAATAAAAAGGCAATAAGAGCATGGAGATGAACTTGGAATAAGTTACCCTCTCATCAGAGTGTAGTGGAAGTCTTGCATGGTCCAAGTTCACCTTTTCCCTTTCAAACCTCCTTTGAGACTAAATTAAGAAAACTTAAGCACATGGTTAGTCTCAAAGGGTCAAGTTGTAGCATATCTCCCCCTAAATATGTGCATCATTCACACATGGACTTTTGAGGTCCGGGGAGTGTTTGTACAACTTGAACACCATAAAACAACAATATGCATAAAGGAACATGATCAAAGGCATAAAGCACATGTATGCTATAAATCAATCCAGGTTCCGCGAATCTAAGACATTTATCTCACTACGCAGCCTGCAAAAGGTTGACTCATCTAGAGGCTTGGTAAAGATATCGGCTAGCTGGTTCTCGGTGCTAACATAAAACACTTCGATATCTCCCTTTTGCTGGTGGTCTCTCAAAAAGTGATGTCGGATGTCTATGTGCTTAGTGCGGCTGTGTTCAACAGGATTATCCGCCATGCGGATAGCACTCTCATTGTCACATAGGAGTGGGACTTTGCTCAGATTGTAGCCAAAGTCCCTGAGGGTTTGCCTCATCCAAAGTAGTTGCGCGCAACACTGTCCTGTGGCAACGTACTCGGCCTCAAGGGTGGATAGGGCAACGGAAGTTTGTTTCTTAGAACTCCACGACACCAGGGACCTTCCTAAGAATTGGCATGTCCCCAATGTACTCTTCCTATCGACCTTACATCCAGCATAGTCGGAGTCTGAATATCCAATCAAGTCAAAGGTAGACCCCTTTGGATACCAGATCCCGAAGCAAGGCGTAGCAACTAAATATCTAAGAATTCGCTTCACAGCCACTAAGTGACACACCCTTGGATCGGATTGAAATCTAGCACACATGCATACACTAAGCATAATATCCGGTCTACTAGCACATAAATAAAGCAAGGAACCTATCATGGACCGGTATGCTTTTTGATCAATAGACTTACCTCCTTTGTTGAGGTCGACGTGTCCGTCAGTTCCCATTGGAGTCTTTGCGGGCTTGGCGTCCTTCATCCCAAACCGCTTTAGCAAGTCTTGCGTGTACTTCGTTTGGGAGATGAAGGTGCCGTCCTTGAGTTGCTTCACTTGGAGCCCAAGGAAGTAGTTCAACTCACCCATCATCGACATCTCGAATTTCTGCGTCATCACCCTGCTAAACTCTTCACAAGACTTTTGGTTAGTAGACCCAAATATTATGTCATCGACATAAATTTGGCACACAAATAAGTCACCATCACAAGTCTTAGTAAAAAGAATTGGATCGGCTTTCCCAACCTTGAAAGCATTAGCAATTAAAAAGTCTCTAAGGCATTCATACCATGCTCTTGGGGCTTGCTTAAGTCCATAGAGCTCCTTAGAGAGCTTACACACGTGGTTGGGGTACCGTTCGTCCTCAAAGCCAGAGGGTTGCTCTACGTACACCTCCTCCTTTATTGGCCCATTGAGGAAAGCGCTCTTCACATTCATTTGGAACAACCTGAAAGAATGGTGAGCGGCATAGGCTAACAATATGCGAATTGACTCTAGCGTAGCCACAAGAGCAAAAGTCTCCTCAAAGTCCAAACCTGCGACTTGGGCATAACCTTTTGCCACAAGTCGTGCCTTGTTCCTTGTCACCACCCCGTGCTCGTCTTGTTTGTTGCGGAACACCCACTTGGTTCCCACAACGTTTTGCTTGGAACGAGGCACCAGTGTCCAAACTTCATTTCGCTTGAAGTTGTTGAGCTCTTCCTAAATGGCCAACACCCAGTCCGGATCTAGCAAGGCCTCTTCTACCCTGAAAGGCTCAATAGAAGAGACAAAAGAGTAATGCTCACAAAAATTAACTAATCTAGAGCGAGTAGTTACTCCCTTGCTAATATCACCCAAAATCTGGTCGACGGGATGATTCCTTTGAATCGTTGCTCGAACTTGAGTTGGAGGGGCTTGAGGTGCTTCTTCCTCCATAACTTGATCAACTTGTGCTCCCCCTTGATCACATGCCTCTTCTTGATGAACCTGTTCATCATCTTGAGTTGGGGGTTGCACCATTGTTGAGGAAGAAGGTTGATCTTGCTCCTTTTGTTCCTGTGGCCGCACATCTCCAATCGCCATGGTGCGTATTGCGGCCGTTGGAACGTCTTCTTCATCTACATCATCAAGATCAACAACTTGCTCTCTTGGAGAGCCATTAGTCTCATCAAATACGATGTCGCTAGAGACTTCAACCAAACCCGATGATTTGTTGAAGACCCTATACGCCTTTGTATTTGAGTCATAACCTAACAAAAACCCTTCTACTGCTTTGGGAGCAAATTTAGAATTTCTACCTTTCTTCACTAGAATGTAGCATTTACTCCCAAATACACGAAAGTATGAAACATTTGGTTTGTTACCGGTTAGAAGCTCATACGAAGTCTTCTTGAGGAGGCGATGAAGGTAGACCCAGTTTATGGCGTGGCAAGCCGTGTTCACGGCTTCCGACCAAAACCGCTCGGACGTCTTGAACTCTCCAAGCATCGTCCTAGCCATATCAATGAGCGTCCTGTTCTTTCTCTCTACTACACCATTTTGCTGTGGTGTGTAGGGAGCGGAGAACTCGTGCTTGATTCCTTCCTCCTCAAGATACTCCTCCACTTGAAGGTTCTTGAACTCAGACCCGTTGTCGCTCCTTATCTTCTTCACCTTGAGTTCAAACTCATTTTGAGCTCTCCTTAGGAAGCGCTTGAGGGTCCCTTGGGTTTCAGTTTTATCCTGCAAAAAGAATACCCAAGTGAAGCGGGAAAAATCATCAACTATAACAAGACCATACTTACTTCCTCCTATGCTTAGATAGGCGACGGGTCCGAAGAGGTCCATATGAAGCAATTCCAAAGGTCTTGATGTGGTCATCACATTTTTGGTATGATGAGAGCTTCCCACCTGTTTACCTGCTTGACAAGCTGCACAAGGTCTATCTTTTTCGAAGGTTACATTTGTTAGACCTATCACATGTTCTCCCTTTAGAAGTTTGTGAAGGTTCTTCATCCCCACATGTGCTAAACGGCGATGCCACAGCCAGCCCATGCTAGTCTTAGCAATTAAGCATGCATCTAGACCGGCCTCCTCTTTTGCAAAATCAACTAAGTAGAGTTTGCCGTCTAATACACCCTTAAAAGCTAATGAACCATCACTCCTTCTAAAGACAAACACATCTACATTTGTGAATAAGCAATTATATCCCATATTACAAAGTTGACTCACAGACAACAAGTTATATCCAAGCGACTCAACTAAGAACACATTAGAAATAGAGTGCTCGGATGAAATAGCAATCTTCCCTAACCCTTTAACCTTGCCTTGATTCCCATCACCGAATATGATTGAATCTTGGGAGTCCTTGTTCTTGACGTAGGAGGTGAACATCTTCTTCTCCCCCGTCATGTGGTTTGTGCATCCGCTGTCGATAATCCAGCTTGATCCCCCGGATGCATAAACCTGCAAGGCAATTTAGGCTTGGGTCTTAGGTACCCAACTCTTGTTGGGTCCTACAAGGTTAGTAACAATGGTCTTAGGGACCCAAATGCAAGTTTTATCTCTCTTGCATTTTGCTCCTAATTTCCTAGCAATCACCTTCTTATCCTTTCTACAAATTGCAAAGGAAGCATTGCAAGCATGATAAATTGTAGAAGGTTCATTAATTTTCCTAGGAATATTAGCAACATTTCTCCTAGGCATATGATGAATGACATTTCTCCTAGGCATATCTCTACCATGCACATAGGAAGAACTTGAAGCAAACATGGCATTTGAATCATTACAACTCCTATGAACATTTCAAGAATATCTCTTATCACCATAAATGAAAGCATGATTCTTTTGACTACTATTAGTCATAGGAGCCTTCCCTTTCTCCTTGGCGGGAATGGGAGCCTTATGACTTGTTAAGTTCTTGGCTTCCCTCTTGAAGCCAAGCCCATCCTTAATTGAGGGGTGTCTACCAATAGTGTAGGCATCCCTTGCAAATTTTAGTTTGTCAAATCCATCCTTGCTAGTCTTAAGTTGGACATTAAGACTAGCCACTTCATCATTTAACTTTGTAATAGAGACTAGGTGTTCACTACAAGCATCAACATTAAAATCTTTACACCTATTGCAAATCACAACATGTTCTACACAAGAGTTAGATCTATTTGCTACTTCTAGTTTAGCATTTAAATCATCATTAACACTTTTTAAACTAGAAATGGTCTCATGGCAAGTAGATAGTTCACAAGAAATCATTTCATTCCTTTTAACTTCTAAAGCAAGAGATTTTTGTGCTTCTACAAATTTATCATGTTCTTCATACAAAAGATCCTCTTGCTTTTCTAACAATCTATTCTTATCATTCATGGCATCAATTAATTCATTAATCTTATCAATCTTAGTTCTATCTAAGACATTGAACAAACTAGCATAATCTATTTCATCATCGCTAGATTCATCATCACTAGAAGAAGCATAATTAGTCTTTTGAGTGTTTACCTTCTTCTCCTTTGCCATGAGGCAAGTGTGATGCTCGTTGGGGAAGAGGGACGATTTGTTGAAGGCCGAGGCGGCGAGTCCTTCATTGTCGGAGTCGGATGACGAACAATCGGAGTCCCACTCCTTTGCAAGGTGTGCCTCGCCCTTAGCCTTCTTGTAGGCCTTCTTCTTTTCCCTCTTCTTCTCTTGTTCCTGGTCACTATCACTATCGGGACAATTAGCGATAAAATGACCAATCTTACCACATTTGAAGCATGAGCGCTTCCCCTTTGTCTTGTTCTTGTTGGGATGCTCCTTGCGACCCCTTAGCGCCGTCTTGAAACGCTTGATGATGAGGGCCATCTCTTCCTCATTGAGCCCCGCCGCCTCAACTTGTGCCACCTTGCTAGGTAGCACTTCCTTGCTCCTCGTTGCTTTGAGAGCAACGGTTTGAGGCTCGTGGATTGGGCCATTCAATGCATCATCAACGTATCTTGCTTCCTTGATCATCATCCGCCCGCTTACAAACTTCCCAAGTATTTCCTCGGGCGTCATCTTGGTGTACCTAGGATTCTCACGAATATTGTTTACAAGATGAGGATCAAGGACAGTGAAAGACTTAGCATTAGGCGGACGACGTCGTGGTCCGTCCATCGTGTGCTTCCATAACTCCTTATTTTGTTGACGAGGGTCTTGAGCCGGTTGTACGTTTGGGTTGGCTCCTCGCCCCTGATCATTGCGAATCTTCCAAGTTCGCCCTCCACCAACTCCATCTTGGTGAGCATGGTGACGTCGTTCCCCTCATGCGAGATCTTGAGGGTGTCCCAGATCTGCTTGGCGTTATCCAAGCCGCTCACCTTATGGTATTCATCCCTGCACAATGATGCTAGAAGAACAGTAGTAGCTTGTGCATTTTTGTGAATTTGCTCATTGATAAATATGGGACTATCAGTACTATCAAATTGCATTCCACTCTCTACTATCTCCCATATTCTTGGATGGAGAGAGAACAAGTGACTACGCATTTTGTGACTCCAAAATCCGTAGTCCTCTCCATCAAAGTGAGGAGGTTTACCAAGTGGAATACGAGAATAATCAAAAGAAAAGTTTGAATTGACCGTTTTCTTTTTCTCGTAGTCGTCGTCGTCCTTTTGGGAAGAAGAGGACTCGTCGCTGTCGTCGTAGTAGACGATCTTCTTGATCTGCCTCTTCTTCTTCCCTTCCTTCTTCTTTTGACTCGAGCCGGAGTCATTTGCTTTGTCGTCCCTCGGCTCGTTGAAGATGGTCTCCTTCTCTTTATCATTGACCACCATCCCCTTTCCCTTAGGATCCATTTCTTCGGGCGATTAGTCCCTTCGTGATGAGAATGGCTCTGATACCAATTGAGAGCACCTAGAGGGGGGTGAATAGGTGATCCTGTGAAACTTGAAACTTAATGCCAAAAAACTTGATTAGGAGTTAGCACAATAAAGCCAAATGGCTAGAGAGGAGTTCTTTGCAAGACATGATGACCACAAGAAGATCAACACAGATAGGCACAGTGGTTTATCTCATGGTTCGGCCAAGTCCAACACTTGCCTACTCCACGTTGTGGCGTCCTAACGGACGAGGGTTGCAATCAACCCCTCTCAAGCGGTCCAAAGACCCACTTGAATACCACATTGTTTTGCTTTGTTTCACTATATCCCGCTTGCGAGGAATCTCCACAACTTGGAGCCTCTCGCCCTTACAATTTGATGTTCACAAAGAAGCACAGAAGTAAGGCTGGGATGAGCAACGCACACAAGACATAAAATCAGAGCACAAACACGCACACAAGTCACAACTCAAGCTCACAACACAACCCAAAGAGTTCTCTACTCAAATGGAGCTCTAGTTGCTATCACAAGGAATCGAATGCACGAAATTGGAATCTTGGTGCTTAGGAATGCTTAGAGAATACTTGGTATGTTCCTCCATGCGCCTAGGGGTCCCTTTTATAGCCCCAAGGCAGCTAGGAGTCGTTGAGAGCATTCCAGGAAGGCAATTCTTGCCTTCTGTCGACTGGCACACCGGACAGTCCGGTGCACCACTGGACACTGTCCGGTGCGGATTTCTTTCCTATTTTGGTGCAACCGACCGTTGAAGATTTAGAGCCGTTGGCGCACCAGACACTGTCCGATGCACACCGGACAGTCCGGTGCCCCCTTCTGATCGTTGGCTCTGCCACGCGTCGCGCGTGGATTACGCGGCCGACCGTTGGCCCAGCCGACTGTTGGCTCACCGGACAGTCTGGTGCACCACCGGACAGTCCGGTGATTTATAGCCATACGCCACCGACGAAACCCGAGAGCAGCCAGTTCGCCAGAGCCAGCCTGGCGCATCGGACACTGTCCGGTGCACCACCGGACAGTCCGGTGCACCCAGACTGCGAAGAGTCTTGGCTGCCCAGCCAAGTCTTTTCCAATTTGGTCTTTTCCTGTTTCTAGCACTTAGACACAATACATTAGTCTCCAAAACAATGTACTAAGTCTTAGAAACATACCTTTACTCTTGATTTGCACTTTGTCCATCATTTGGCATAGATTAACACATGACCACTTGTGTTGGCACTCAATCACCAAAATACTTAGAAATGGCCCAAGGGCACATTTCCCTTTCATGGACCCGCGGGTTCCGAGGAAGAGGACGACCCCGACTTCGGTTGGGATTTCTCCGGACTCCGTGACCCCAGTGCCATGCGAGACTTCATGTCCGCTTGTGACCACTGCCTCTCCGGCTACTCTGACGATGGCCACACCCTTGACGACGAGGGTTACGACCCAACTCGCGTGTGTTTCCACATCGATCAGGGGGGTCACGACGAAGACGACCACCTCGGCATGCCAGGAAACGACGACGCCCCTGTGCCTGCGTCTCGCGTTGAGATCCCGCGGGAGCTAGCTGTGGCCCGAGTCCCTGTGGGGGGTCAGGGCACACAGCTCGAGCAACTCTGCGAGATGCAGGCCAAGCTTGACGAAGAAACGGGGCGACTTGTGCAGCTCCGACAAAACATCGAGCAAGAGTGGGCAGGTCGAGCACTCGCCGGAGGAGTGCGACATCGGGCCTGGGACGTCCAGCGACGTATAATTGACGACGCCAGGGCAGGGCTGCCCCCGGCCTTCAACGAGGCCGGCCAGAGCCTAGCTGCAGCAGCGATGTTACTTCGAACAATGCCGAAGTCATCCACCACCAAGGGGCGGCGTATCCAGGGCGAACTCAAGGACCTCTTGGAAGATGTCGTGGCCCGACGAGACGAGAGCTCTACCTCCCGAAGGCGAGGATGCCCCTCGGAGCATCACGCAACGTCCTCCCGACACATGCGTGAGGCCCCGGTCCACCCCGAGCACACAGGAGACAGAACACCTGC
This sequence comes from Zea mays, assembly GCF_902167145.1. NCBI lineage: Eukaryota > Viridiplantae > Streptophyta > Magnoliopsida > Poales > Poaceae > Zea > Zea mays. The sequence goes on along the minus strand of NC_050096.1, from coordinate 217,450,681 downwards.
AGCCCGGGGTCGCCTCGGCGACGAGCAGCACCGCCATGACCGTCGAGCTCGCCTCGAGGAAAGGGTGCGCCGAGGCTACCACCCCAGACGCGGAGGACACTACGACAGTGAGGAGGATCGGAGCCCCTCGCCCGAACCACCAGGTCCGCGGGTCTTCAGCCGGGCCATACGATGGGCGCCGTTCCCGGCCCGGTTCCGAGCCCCGACTTCCATTTCCAAGTACTCGGGGGAGACCAGGTCGGAGTTGTGGCTCGCGGATTACCGGCTGGCGTGCCAGTTGGGAGGGACGGACGACGACAACCTCATCATCCGCAACCTCCCCCTTTTCCTCTCCGACGCTGCCCGGGCCTGGCTGGAGCATCTGCCTCCTGCGCAAATCTTCGACTGGGACGACCTGGTCAAGGCTTTCTCTGGAAATTTCCAAGGTACGTACGTGCGCCCTGGGAACTCATGGGATCTCCGGAGCTGCCGCCAGCAGCCAGGGGAATCCCTACGAGAGTACATCCGGCGATTTTCAAAGCAGTGCACCGAGTAGCCCAACATCACCGACTCGGACGTCATCGGAGCCTTCCTCGCCGACACCACGTGCCGGGACCTGGTGAGCAAACTAGGGCGTAAGACACCCACCAAGGCGAGCGAATTGATGGACATAGCCACCAAGTTCGCCTCTGGTCAGGAGGCGGTCGAAGCCATCTTCCGGAAGGACAAACAGCCTTAGGGAAGGCAGAAGGAAGACGCCCCCGAGGCGTCCGTCCAACGTGGCACGAAGAAGAAGAACAGGAAGAAGGCGCAAGCAAAACGCAACACCGTTGATGCGGATCTCGTCGCTGCTGCCGAGCACAGAAATCCTCGGAAACCTCTCGGAGGGGCCAACATGTTCGACAAGATGCTCAAGGAGTCGTGCCCCTATCATAGGGGTCCCGTCAAGCACACCCTTGAAGAGTGCGACATGCTCCGGCGTTACTTCAATAAGGCAGGACCCTCGGTAGAAGGTGGCAAGGACCAAGGCAACAACAAGAAGGGGGCGACAAGGAAGAGGAGTTCCCGGAGGTCCACAACTGCTTCATGATCTACGGTGGGCAAGTGGCGAATGCCTCAGCTCGACACCGCAAGCAAGAACGCTGGGAGGTCTGCTCGATGAAGGTAGCAACGCCAGTCTACCTAGACTGGTCCGACAAACCCATTACCTTCGACCAAGGCGACCACCCCGACTGCGTACCGAGCCCAGGAAGGTACCCGCTTGTCGTCGACCCTATCATCGGCAACGCTAGGCTCTCCAAGGTTCTCATGGACGGAGGCAGCAGCCTCAACATCATCTATGCCGAGACCCTAGGGCTCTTGGGGGTCGATCTGTCCACGATCCAGGCCGGTGCAGCACCCTTTCACGGGATTGTCCCCGGCAAGCGTGTTCTGCCCCTTGGGCAACTTGATTTGCCCGTCTGCTTCGGAACCCCCTCCAACTTCCAAAAGGAAACCCTCACTTTCGAGGTAGTCGGGTTCCGAGGGACCTATCACGCGGTGTTGGGAAGACCGTGCTACGCCAAGTTCATGGCCGTCCCCAACTACACATACCTCAAGCTCAAGATGCCAGGCCCCAAGGGAAGCATCACCGTCAGATCCACATACCACACCGCTTACGAGTGCGACATGGAGTGCGTGGAGTACGCCGAAGCGCTCGCCGAGTCCGAGGCCCTCATCGCCGACCTGGATTGCCTCTCCAAAGAGGCGCCCGACGTGAAGCGGCACGCCGGCAACTTCGAACCAGCTGAGGTGGTTAAGTCCGTCTCTCTCGACCCTAGCAACGACGCTAGTAAGAAAGTCAGGATCGGCTCCGAGCTCGACCCCAAATAGGAAGCAGTGCTCGTCGACTTCCTCCGCGCAAACGCCGAAATTTTTGCGTGGAGTCCCTCGGACATGCCAGGCATACCAAGGGATGTCGCCGAGCACTCACTGGACATCCGAGCCGGTGCCCGACCCGTGAAACAGCACCTACGCTGTTTTGATGAGGAAAAGCGCAGAGCCATAGGCGAGGAGGTCCACAAGCTAATGACTGCAGGGTTCATCAAAGAGGTATTCCATCCAGAATGGTTAGCCAACCCTGTACTTGTGAAGAAAAAAGGTGGGAAATGGAGCATGTGCGTAGGCTACACTGGGTTAAATAAAGCATGTCCAAAGGTTCCCTACCCTCTGCCTCGCATCGATCAAATTGTGGACTCCACTGCTGGGTGCGAAACACTGTCTTTCCTCGATGCCTATTCAGGCTATCACCAAATCAAGATGAAAGAATCCGACCAGCTCGCGACTTCTTTTATCACACCTTTTGGCATGTATTGTTATACTACTATGCCATTTGGCTTGAGGAATGCAGGTGCAACATACCAAAGGTTCATGAACCATGTGTTCGGAGAGCACATCAGCAGAACAGTCGAGGCTTACGTTGATGACATCGTTGTCAAAACAAGGAAAGCCTCCGACCTCCTCTCTGACCTTGAGATAACATTCAGGTGCCTAAGGGCAAAGGGCGTAAAACTCAATCCCGAGAAGTGTGTCTTCGGAGTCTCCCGAGGCATGCTCCTAGGGTTAATCGTCTCCGAACGAGGCATCGAGGCCAACTCGGAGAAAATCGCGGCCATCACCAACATGGGACCCATCAAAGATTTAAAAGGAGTACAAAGGGTGATGGGATGCCTTGTGGCTCTGAGTCGCTTCATCTCGCGCCTTGGCGAGAAAGGGTTGCCCTTGTACTGCCTCTTAAGGAAGGCCGAGCGCTTAACTTGGACTCCCGAGGCTGAAGAAGCCCTCGGAAACCTGAAAGCACTCCTTACTAATGCGCCCATCTTGGTGCCCCCCGCTGCGGGAGAAGCCCTCTTGATTTACGTAGCCGCAACCACTCAGGTGGTCAGCGCTGCGATCGTAGTCGAGAGGCGAGAAGAGGGGCATGCACTGCTCATCCAGAGGCCAGTCTACTTCATCAGCGAGGTGCTATCCGAGACCAAAATCCACTACCCGCAAATCCAGAAGCTACTGTACGCAGTGATTCTAACACGGTGAAAGCTGCGACACTACTTCGAGTCTCATCCGGTGACTGTGGTGTCATCCTTCCCCTTGGGAGAGATCATCCAGTGCCAAGAGGCCTCGGGTAGGATAGCAAAATGGGCGGTGGAACTCATGGGGGAAACACTTTCATTCGCTCCTCGGAAGGCCATAAAATCTCAAGTCTTGGCAGACTTCCTCGCTGAATGGGTCGACACCCAATTGCCGACAGCTCCAATCCAAGCCGAACTTTGGACCATGTACTTCGATGGGTCGCTTATGAAAACCGGAGCAGGTGCTGGCTTGCTCTTCATCTCATCCCTCGGGAAACATGTGTGCTACGTAATACGCCTCCATTTTCCGGCATCAAACAACGTGGCCGAATACGAGGCCTTGGTTAATGGGTTGTGCATCGCCATCGAGCTAGGGGTTCGGCGCCTCGACGCTCGTGGTGACTCGCAGCTCGTTATTGACCAAGTCATGAAGAACTCTCACTGCCGCGATCGAAAAATGGAGGCCCACTGCGATGAAGTTCGACGCTTGGAAGATAAGTTCTTTGGGCTGGAACTCAACCATGTTGCTCGACGGTACAACAAGACTGCGGATGAACTGGCTAAAATAGCCTCAAGACGGACGATGGCTCCCCCGAACGTCTTCTCCAGGGACATATATCAACCATCCGTCAAACTCGACGACGCACCCGAGCCCGAGGAGACGTCGGCCGTCGAGGGTGAGGCCCTGCGAGTCGAGAGAGAGCAGAATGGGGTTACGCCAAACCTAAACTGGCAGACCCCATACCTGGAATATCTCCTCTGAGGAGAGCTGCCCCTCGATAAGGCCGAAGCTCGGCGACTGGCTCGGCGCGCCAAGTCGTTCGTTTTACTAGGTGATGAAAAAGAATTGTACCACCGCAGCCCCTCTGGTATTCTCCAACGATCCATACCCGTCGCCCAAGGACAAGAGCTGTTACAGAAAATACACTCGGAGGCTTGCAGTCACCATGCAGCACCTCGATCCCTCATAGGAAACGCTTTCCGACAAGGTTTCTACTGGCCAACCACGGTGGCCGACGCCACTAGGATTGTACGCTCCTGCCGAGGGTGTCAATTCTACGCGAGACGGACGCACCTGCCCGCTCAAGCCCTACAGACAATACGTATCACTTGGTCGTTTGCCGTATGGGGTCTGCACCTCGTTGATCCCTTGCAGAAGGCACCCGGGGGCTTCACGCACCTGCTGGTCGCCGTCGACAAATTCTCCAAGTGGATCGAAGTCCGACCCTTAACCAGCATTGGGTCCGAGCAGGCGGTGGCGTTCTTTACAAATATCATCCATCGCTTTGGGGTCCCAAACTCCATCATCACCGATAATGGCACGCAATTCACTGGGAAAAAGTTCCTAGACTTCTGCGAAGGCCACCACATCCGTGTGGACTGGGCCGCCGTAGCTCACCCAATGACGAATGGGCAGGTGGAGCGCGCCGATGGCATGATTTTGCAGAGACTAAAACCAAGGATCTACAACAACCTCAACAAGTTTGGCAGACGGTGGATAAAAGAGCTACCCTCGGTGGTCTGGAGTCTGAGGACGACGCCGAGCCGGGCCACGGGTTTCTCGCTGTTTTTTCTAGTCTATGGGGCCGAGGCCATCCTACCCACGGACTTAGAATATGGCTCCCCGAGGACAAAGGCATACAACGACCAAAACAACCAGACCAGCCGAGAGGATTCATTGGACCAGCTGGAAGAGGCTCGGGACGTAGCCTTACTACACTCGGCACGGTATCAGCAGTCTCTGCGACGCTACCACGCCCGAAGGATTCGGCCCCGAAGCTTCCAAGTGGGAGATTTGGTGCTTCGGCTACGACAAGACGCCCGAGGGCGCCACAAGCTTACTCCTCCCTGGGAAGGGCCATTCATCATCGCCAAAATTTTGAAGCCCGGGACATACAAGCTGGCCAACGATCAAGGCGAGGTCTACAGCAACGCTTGGAACATCGAACAGCTACGTCGCTTTTATCCCTAAAATGTTTCAAGTTGTTCATGTATCTCGGTCCCTTTACATGTATAAATAAAAAGTCTAACTGTCAAGGGAGGATCGACCTTGCCTCAGCAAAAACCGACCCTCCCTCGGAAGCTAGAAGGGGGGAACCCCCTCTGCGTCAAAATTTTCCTCAGAAAAGTTTTATACCGAAATGACTTTCGTGCCTTTCGACTACGTCGATAACGGAATCCTAAAAATGAGCGAGAGAGACCTCGAACGGCAAGGCCGACCGAGCCGAGGGACTCCTACGCCTCCAGGATACGGATACCTCACTCATCACCTTCCGCGAAAGGTAGCTCACGCTCGGACAAGTGATTCTGCTACCGAACAAGTCCTAACGCTCGAAATAAGAGGAAAGAAAATGCAGCTTTATACTCTGACACTAAAAATGTTTAGGCCTTAGCAGCCGCAAGAAACATACACATACTTAGAATAAATTGTTCCCCACAGGCTCAGGAGTCGGCAGGGGGAGGAGCAGCACCCTCGACGTCGTTCCTACTCGCGGGGGAATCTGGCCCGGCCTCGGACGGTGACACAAGCGGAAGGATCTCCACCTCAAAAAAGGAAGCCAACACCGTGCCTGGGCCCTCGGCAGCCGAATCAAGCCTTTGGACCTCGGCTTGGGCGGCCTCCTCTTCGTCGGGTAAGCAGTAGCCCTCGCTGACCCGCTCCAAATCCACGTCGTAGTGGGAGGCGAGGACAGCGAAGGCCCGCCTAACACCGTGGTGCAGCGCCCCGCGGAGTCTGCTACGCACGTGGCCGCCCAAGGCCCGCAGGCGACTCTAAGGGGAGCTGCCCGAGGGGACGTCGTCGAGACCAAAGGTCCGGCAAAAGGCCGAGATGGCCTCGGACATGGCCAGGCAGTCGGCCTCCTTCTACTCAGCCGCCTAGGCAAGCGCCCTGCAGTTCTTGACGGACTCGTTAAGAGCCGTCTCGAACCCTGAAGACAGTCGGACGATATTCTTCAAAAACGAGGAGAAGAATGAAGCTAAAACAAAGTCACAAAGCAGGCAAAACATACCTTCGGCCCGGGCACGCTGCTGTGGGGCCATGGCTTGGGCGGACCGGCCAGACCCGACGGCCATGGATAGGCCCTCCGCAAGGGTCCCGGCCCGAGCGGTCGCATCGGGTCTAGAAAGGGGGGGAACCCCCTCTGCGTCAAAATTTTCCTCGGAAAAGTTTTCTACCGAAACGACTTTCGCGCCTTTTGACTACGTCGATAATAGAATCCTAAAGGCGAGCGGGGGAGACCTTGAACAGCAAGGCCGACCGAGCCGAGGGACTCCTACGCCTCCAGGATACGGATACCTCACTCATCACCTTCCGCGAAAGGTAGCTCAAGCTCGGATAAGTGATTCTGCTAATGACAAGCAAGTTCTAATGCTCGAAATAAGAGGAAAGAGACACGGCTTTATACTCAAATACCCGAATGTTCAGGCCTCAACAGCCACAGAAAACAAACACACATACTTAGGATAACTATGCTACATAAACCTAGACGTCGGTAGCACCCTCAGCGGTTTTCTGACATGCGGCAGACGTCTTAGTACTTAAAGCAATTACATTTTGCTCTCAAGTGAATGCTGGTACATTCCCTTACATACGGGACCCCAGCTCCGTTCCCGCAGGAATGAACTACCTCCACACCAGAGGGGCTGCGAGATAACAAACTCCAAGTGGCTCGCCGGCGACCACTGCACCAGCAGCGACAACCGACCTCCGCCTCGGGCGGCTAGACAGCAGCAGTGATTGCCCTAGGGCAAACGCTACTGTGAAAAGGCCCTCGCCCCCGTCCCCCAACGGGGGGAGGGGGGCGAGAACAAGCCATTAAAGCCAAAGAGCCAGAGGTCCGGCCACAGGTGGCACTGACGGTCTCGTAGGCGGAGACAACCACCCCTGCGGTGGGAAGCCTCACCTTGGCGACCACCACCTCAGCACCGACGACAGCGGCCACCTACGCACCAACGTCGCACCGGCGAATGGCGGCCGCCCCAGCGCGCACAAGGAGGTCCTCACTCCCGTCCTCGCTACGGGGGTGAGGGCGAGACCATCCAAGAACGCGAACACCGCCCCTGCGACGTACGACGTCTTGTATGACCCCCGGTGTAGCCGGCGGCGCGGGAAGGGCCGTGGACATGGCCGACCTGCGCACGGCGCAACCGTCGCTCGTGCGGTGGACGGACAACCACACACCGAACAGGCAGCAGGTGGCAGTTTGCCTCCTCCGTAAGGCTGGTAAACGCCCTTCTCCCCCAAATGCTGGAGGAAGAAGCGGGTCGCCAGCCCATGCAGAAGGCAGGACCGCAACTCGGCTTGCCCTCCCCCAGCACGGATGATGAACATCCTTGAAGCTGAGGGCAGGGGGGAGGCCATGGCCCGGCTCGCTCTTCCCCACCACAAGGCTGGCGGTCATCATTCTGGGTGACCGCTGGCGGGGAATTGCAGTCGGGCTGCATGATGAAATTCCTTGAAGCCGAGCGATGACTGAAGGGCGCCGACCCCCACGAGGTCGTGCTCCTCCAACAGCAGCAAGAAGAAGGCAACACCAGTGCACCCCATCTGGAGGCCCGGAAGATGGAGAGACGCGATGAATGCGAGAAGAGCAAAGGCATGGCTACTGCCCGGGAGATCGATCCCTTTTTTAAAGGCAGATTTCCCCACTCGCGCCCTAAAGCATCACGGGCAAAGTCTCCCCCGACGTGCTCTAGGGTTCCCACCCTACGACACGGGGGCTAGGTCCCACACGTCATACAAACTGACCCAAAATGCGAAGAGGGCGAACCGCCGCACGCGAAGCATGCAACTACCCCACGGTTAAGTGTTCTCTCATCCTCGCCGAAACCAGCGGTCGAAACGGCGGACCGCCACGCAAGAAGCGTGCAACCGCACCACGGTTGTGCACCCTTTCAGCTTCGTTGCAACCGGCGGTCTAGCATGGAGGCTCGGGCCCACATGTCATGTAACCGGCGCACCACTTACTACGTGCAAAGAAACCGCACCGCGACTTACGCCAATGCCGCGTCTTCTTGGGACTACAGAACCTGTGCAACGACTCGAGGCAGCCCTGCGCATGACCCAACAGTGCAAATTAAGTGCGACGGTCATGGGTCAGTCAGCCGTGGGGATAGACATGACAGTTGGTATGACCATAGGCGGACCGACAGTAATTGCAGCAACGGACAGACGGAAGCAGCGGTCCAACCACCAACCAGGCCCTAGTCCCACCTATAGGCTCGCATCCTCCCCTGAAGCGGTAGGGGAGCCCTCTCCCACTGCATAAAGACGACGCACCCGTGTTCCATTCCTCGAACGACTCACACACGCGCAACGGATACCCCGCGAGTCGCCCGTCCCATCGCATTAACTCCCTGGCATGACACACGTCTCCTCTGACAGGCGGGCGGGCGCCGTTTCGCCTTCGTCATGATGGCTGCCTCAAAAAATGTGCGCCAACTGTTTCGAAATATCTCCTTTCTTCCTTTCCTCTCTCTTTCTCTCTCTCTCCGCAGGGATCGGGAAAGGGGACATTTCGAAGGAGCCCTTCGCAGCAAAAGAAACGGGTCCCGAGCCCTCCTACTGATCAGGGGTTCGAAGGTTGCGCCCTGCGGGGTTCGGCGACCGCCCCAGAGCACTCGGGCTCCAAGCCCTTTACTGATCAGGGGTTCAAAGGCTGGCCCCTCGAAGGGATTCGACAGCCGCCCCAGAACATGCAGAGTCAGGGATGACCCTGGGTACGTCCGTTACATGGCCAAGGCTCGGGCTACGCTCTTGAGGTACCCTAAGACATTTCCGAGACCAGCGGGAACGGTTTGTAATGGAATCCCACCGAAGGGAGGCACCGAGCCCTCAGACCCTATCGAACGGGTCCGGGTCCAGCAAATCACCTGCAGGTACTTTTGGAACGTGCCTCTAGGCCACTAGCCGACCCTTATCGAATAGGGCTCGGGCGTCCGCTTGGATTACCCAATAGCAACTCACTGGAAACGCCATGTCCAGCGCCCGCCGAGGGTAACATGGCGTGTTCCCCCCTCCTCCTTGCGGAAAGGCAACGAAGGGGCATACAATAAAAAGCTAAGACGGTCCTCGATCGTCCTCTTGCTCCGTGCAGAGGCTCGGAGGCTGCTCTTGCACCGGGCTACGGCCAAATTGTTGACCACGTCGACAAACCAGCTTGAAAACTCGGAGCCTGACCATGCATCCGGGCTGCGGCCAGGCCGCATGAGGGAACAACAAGGCCGACCGAGGGATCACAAGAAGAATTAAGACCTCATAGGAGTCAAACCACTCCTCCAAGGCCTCGGGGGCTACACCCGACAGGTGCGCTCACGCGCACCCATCGGAACGAAATATGACCAAGAAAGACTAGTCCCCTTGCAAAATATCCGGCAGAACCTCCAAGCGAGTGCCTACACTCCCTTTGAGGCTCGAGGGCTACTGTCGGGTACCGTAATTAGGGGTACCCCCGATAGTCCTAAGCATGGCTGAAAAACATCTTCAAAACAGACCATAAAGACAGGTAAGCACAGCTCAAAGATTCATCTACCAAGGGACGCGATCTCGTCACGACCGAGCCCGGCCTCGGGCAAGGACAGTAGTCCCGGATGGATTCACACCTCGCCCGAAGGCCTCCTCAGGCAGCAGGCGCACCCCCGGCTCGCTCGAGGCTAAGCTCGGGCAAACTTTGTCGTATAGCAACCTCGGCCAAATCGCCATACCACCTACCGTATCGCATGCACATTTAATGCGGGGATCACCTGACACCTTATCCTAACACGCGCGCCTCAGTTGGCAAGGTCGAAATGACCGCAGTCACTTTGTCCCTTTACTGATTGTTCTGACAGGAAAACAACACTATTCACCATGTTCCGACTACTGTGCCAACCACCAGGGTAAGACTAACAACAGTAAGTCACGGCCTCCCCCGAGTTCAGCCTCGGGCGCAACAGGAAACTCCGCCTCGCCCGACCCCAGGCCTCGACATCAGCCTCGGCCTCGGGAGAAGGTCTCCGCCTCGCCCGACTCCAGGCCTCAGTCTCGGCCTCAGGAGAAGTCACCGCCTCACCCGACCTTGGCCTCGGACCGACCACGCTACAGGGGATACATCATTACCCTACCTCTAGCTAGCCTCCTCAGGCTACGAAGGAACAAGACCGGTGTCACATCTAGATTACTCCGGCAACAGGTAATGATGGTTCCCTGCATGCGTCCATGACGTCGATTGTTCTCAGCTCTCTACGAAGGCAAAGAAACGTCAGCAGGACCCAGGGCCGCACCGCCAGCTACGCTTCTACAGGGCTCAAGCACTTCTCCGCCGGCCACGTTAGCACATAGCTACACCCCCATATGTACAGCTAGACCATCCCCTTGTATCTATAAAAGGGGATGCCCAGGGCCTTCCCAAGGGGGGAGAAGGGAAAAAGGCAGGGGGAAAAGGGGGCTAACTCAGACGGCTCACTTCAAGGCCACACCCTCTCTCGTGAAGCTTGTAACCCCTACTACGAGCACCCCGGTGCAAGATAATATAAGCCTCATCCTCCCTCTTGTGTTTCATCTTGCATCAATCCATCTGGGCAGGGACACGCAGTGTCAAATTCACTAGTCGGTTGAGGGTCCTCGCGGGTCCAAAACGCCGACAAACGCTTTCAACACTGGAACCAAATATAAGTAATCCTTGATAAGGTCAAATGTCTGTTGTTGCTCTTTCCAAAAGTGAAATCTACATTATTTTTAATCCGTAGAAATGAGTGAGAGTATTAATTTTCCTGGCCACGTTAGAAATAAATCTCCGCAAATAATTTACCTTGCCGAGAAAACTTTGCATTTCAAGTTTACAAGTTGCGGCTCTCACTTTTCGAATAGCTCTAATTCGGTCGAGATCAACTTCTATGCCATGCCAATCAATAATAAAGCCTAGGAACTTATCAGCCGACACCCTAAAGGTGCACTTGCGTGGGTTCATTTTTAATCCAAACTATCGCATTTTGTCAAAGGATTTGCACAAATCAGCTAGATGGGAATAAAATACAACTGATTTGACTACTATATCATCAATATAGACCTCCACAATGTTTCCTAATAACCCATGAAATATTAAATTCATAGCCCTCTGATAAGTAGCGCAAATATTCTTTAAACCAAATGTCATAACAACCCACTCAAAAAACAAATAAATCCTAGACATATAAAGGCCTTTTTAGAAGCATCTTCTTCGACCATAAAGATTTGATTATATCTGGTATTACCATCAAGAAAACTAATGACTCTATTTCTTGATAGATTACTAATTAAATGTCAACTATAGGCATAAGGTATTCATCTTCAGGAGTCGCTCTATTTAGATTACGAAAATCAATACATACTCTGAGCTTACCAAAATCTTTTTTCTGCACCGGCACAATGTTAGAAACCAGATATGTATATCTGCAAGGCCTAATAAAGTTAGGCTCTAAGAGCCGATGAATTTCATCCTTAATCCTAGGGATGAAGTCTCGACGAAATGATCTTGATCTTTGCTTGAATGGCCTGAAACCAGGCTTAATAGGAAATCGATGCTCCACTAGCTCTCGGCTTAAATGTGGCATCTCAGAATAACCCCAATCAAAGCAATCACAATATTATTTTAATAACCTCATCATTTTATTTCTAGGATCGGATTTAAGGTTCTCGTTTACATAAGTTGGCCTTAGAGTGCTGCCACCTCCTATGTCGACTTCTTCTAAAGGATCGACCGATGTAAAACCCTGACCTAACTTGTCTAAATCCCTAAACTCCTCTATTGTGCTTATGTAAGAGGAGCTTGTTGCCCTCTACTGGGCGGTAGATTGTTTGACCATAGGGGTCGGACCGTCCGCGAGAGGGGATGCAAACTTCAAACCTCTTTACTGGACTCTAGACCATCTGGCTATAGGGGTTGGACCGTCCACAAGAGGGACTATGCACTATAGTCCTTTCTACTAGACTCCGAACCATCTGCCCATAGGGGTCAGACCATCTGTGAGAGGGGCTTCACACTGTAGCCCTCTCTGCAAGACACTTCGGACCATCTGGCCTCAGGTCCTAGACTGTCCATGACCTCAGATGTTTTTTCTGGTGTATGTATCATTGATAACTTATATTTTAGTCAATTGTTCACCGGCTCTAACATTACAGGGGTGAAGCCTTCCCTGCATACACTTATAAACTATTAATCTGAGAAATCAACCCTTGTCAAACATTTGGTAGTATCATAAATCCAAAGTACATGGCATCGACCATAGCAATGCAAGCCGATGAGTCTGCATGTGTTGTCTCTATTTGATCGCCCACCCATTGTATTTATTCCGTGCTCACGATCATGAGCGGCTCGGACCCTCACATGAGTAATTTATGGAATTAAACTTAATCTGTCATTTGCATTGCATTGCAGGTTGTTATTATTAATTATGATCTCTTATTTAATTGGGATGGTATCTACTTATACTTAGTAACTGCTTATAAAATTTTGACCAACTTTAAAAGCAATGCTCAGCCTTAGCCCTTATTTGTTGGTAAGCCTTGCATTACACATGAGCCCCCACCGTAAGTGAGCTCATGCACATTATTCTCCACAACTTGTTGAGCGATGAATGTATGTGAGCTCACCCTTGTTGTACTCACCCCTTGGTCTAGGATAGGTACCGCAAGATAAGGAGCAAGAAGGATGTCGCGATGAGTTCGTGAGAGGTCTAGGCCGCCGTCTCCCAGTCAACTATGGTTGCAGAGGATCGTTGTCGTCATATGATGTAATTATTTAGCTATTTTGTATAAAACCCCCATTATAATAAAGATGTGACATTCATTTCTATACCATGAGTCATCATATGTGTGAGACTTGATCCTAGCACACATTTGATTCGCGCTTGAGTTTGCCCTTAAATCCAGGTGTGACACTTGCACAGGTGGTGTTAGCCTATCAAACATAGATGTTTGGGGTGCCCCAAGCCGGGTGTGGAGGCATCCCATAAGGATATTGTGGGTGCATCATGGGCATCCCTCACATTTGGGTTGGCACATATGGTGGAGGTGGGTACACATAATGATACAAATATTGAGGTGGGTATGGAATAGGTGCTTAGTAAGGTGGATATGTCCATGCTGGTGTATTTGGGACAAGCTGAACAATGTTTTGGGCCAATTTATTTGGCCTCACCTCCTAGGATGCGCATGTCTTCTTATGGCGGGTGAATTATATCGCTTTGCTGGCCGGTCACGGGGACCGGCCTTTTGTTGACATATTTGGACAATAGTTGACCAATAGTTGGACCATCTTTGGTTAGTTGACCAGGTGCTTTTGCTGAAATTTTCTTCCATATACCTATTTCGGATTGTCGCGACTTGAAGGTACGTGGTCGTCGCTATTTCTGGACGACACTAGACCGTCCGCTTGAGCTGCCCAGACCGTTCGTCGAGGATGTGGACCATCCACGACGCGCAGAACAGGGAGCTTGGCTCGGTCACCTGTCTGTGTTTGCCCCCAGCATTGTCGGACTTGGTGGTGATCTTTAATGTCTCTGCTCCATCTGGGGTTCGTTCTGCCCTTGCCCTTGTCCTTATCGGCCACATCCGACCGAACCAAGAATTTTTTGTCATCAAAATTTATCACGTTGACAGGGAAAGGTTGTTTATCAACCTTGGGAATTCAACCGACCCTCATTAATGGCCGATTGTACATGCCGATGGAACACGTTACAGTCATTAGTGGCATGAGAAAATGAGTTATGCCACTTACAATAAGCACGTCGCTTGGGCTCGTCAGCAGATGGAATAATATGATTTATTTTAATATTACCGCTTTTGAGTATTTCATAAAATATTTTATAACATTTTTGCAACATTAAATGTGAACTTAACCTCTTCTTGGCGGTTTTTCTGAACCGGTTGTAAAGAGGAGCAAGCTGGTGGTTTGGCCTTTGCTGGCCAAACTAATTCTGCAGCATATATTTCTGGAGCCTCATCTTTTGAATTACTCTCATCACACTCAACTATGTGAACGTCGTGATGAGTCACCTTAGATGTATCTTTGCTTCGGCTTTCACAAGACAAAGCCCACAGGTGCAATTTAGCTAGTGTAAAAAAATGGATGCCTTCTAGTTTTTCTTTTAATTATTAACACACCTCATTAAAAGCTAGCCCTGCTAGTTGTTTATCTGCAACGTGAATTTGGAAACATCAGTTTCTAGTGTCACGGAATCTTCGTATATAATCATTAACCAACTCATGTTGTCCTTGTCGTAGGGCTGCTAAATCTACTAGATCTAACTCATACCCTCTGAAGAAAAAATGGTCATGTAATTTGTGCTCTAAATCTCCCCTAAGAGTAGATGGAATTAGGTGACAGGGTGGTATACCATGCAGACACGATACTATTTAGGGATAATGAAAATAAGCCAACGTGGAAAGCCACCCTATCGGCCAATTCCCATAATTGTGCTAGGAACTAGCCTATGTGCTCATGGGTGCTTTTGCCCTGGTCACCCGAAAATTTTGAAAATTTGGGTATCCTTGTCTCATGTGGATATGGGTCATAGTCAAATCGACTGTCATAGGGTTTCTGATATGACTGTCCCCCATGGGTCATGCTAACTCCGAGTTTGTCTCAGAATGCCCCAGTGATTTCCTCCCTTACTATGCCAATGGCGGCCGGTGATATTCCACTGGCCCTTGGGTCCAAAGGTGTGGGTGCTTCTGTTTCGTTATGTCGTCCCCTTGCCCATGGGTTTGGGTTTTGTTGTGCATTAATACTAGCCCTAGGTACCCCACATTGTGCATTAAATTTTTTCCGACTTTCTGGGGATCGAAAAGGGTTCCTACCCATATGTATGTGGAGCCATACCATGATTTTGAGGAGTTGTGGGTGGTAGGGAGAAGTTTATCTAAGGTGGATAGAAGGATTGCTGGTAATAACCCGCATTCTGTTCTGCGTACTCTACATCGGACAATCCGGTATAATGCGTGGGCGGTTCGGAGGCATACTCAAACGGTCTGCGCGTATACCCAGATGGTTCAAGCGTGTCTATTAAGCTGTGTGTGGAGTACAGTGATCCAGTCGTGGCTCTTGGTGGTTCGTCATGAAGGACGGGGCCAGCCACCGCTGGGCTGGACGGTCCGAACTCAGGCTCGAATGGTCCGGCTATGCGTAGGATTGTGGGTTTATCCAAAATTGGTGGAGGTTGTGGTTGCCCAACGTACTAGTTCATCGACATACCATAAGATAGCTAGGTTTGTGAAAGCCCATTTGGAGCTGAAAAATTATGTGTGGTGGGCGCAGCCTCAGTATCATACGATAGAAATTAGGAATAGTTGATTTTTTCAAATGCGTGTTTAATTTTCCTAACATATTCCTCCATGCTCCCCATTCATTGTTTCATCTGATCTCGCTGTTCATCTATATAATGTTTAAGAGATTGGATGTCGTCTGTTTTACTTATATTGGGTGCGGGCGTAGTGGGTCAAAGAGATGACATGTCACACTTGTTTTGTCGGATGACCTTTTGATGCTAGTCCACCTTGAAATTGGCCAGGTACTTTGCCTCGACCTCCTCGATCAACTGGCTTTTGTATTCCTCAAACTCTTGCTGATCTTCAGCCGACAGGTTCTACATAGTCGGCTTCACGATGTTGCTTGGGGAGATGTCGGAGTGATCCTTTGAACTGGCCATATGGGCCCGATCTCTGTTAGGTCACACCTCTTTTCCCCTATGGAGTTGCCAAAAAAGTGTGTTGTCTTTGATTTGAGGCCAAACACTAGTACCTCCTAGAGGTGCTCCCTGTGTGAGCTCGAACGGTATGTGGCACGGGTCCGGATGGTCCGCGACCTCGTCGCAAGAGCGGATGCTCTTTGCGTTAGGCCGAATAGTCCGCACACAGGGCTCAGATGGTCTACGATAGCACAGAGCATCTGTTGGCGGCGTGGAACCCTAGATCTCACCACCTAGGAAGGACCTCATCATGGAGGAGAGTTCCAAGGGGTGCTCTAGGGTTGGCAGGACATCCTTAGGCGACGTAGAATCGCCTAGGGATTAAGAAAGTAGGTCGAGGAAGACTATGACTAGGCTAATTACTGCTACTGCTAGGGCAAGAAAGTAAAGGAATTGAAATATTGATTGATTGGT
Organism: Zea mays; assembly: GCF_902167145.1. NCBI lineage: Eukaryota > Viridiplantae > Streptophyta > Magnoliopsida > Poales > Poaceae > Zea > Zea mays. The sequence goes on along the minus strand of NC_050096.1, from coordinate 217,434,476 downwards.
TTGATTGGTGATGCACGCAATCAGTCTACCCCTATATATATATATATATATATATATATATATATATATATATATATATATATATATATATAGAGAGAGAGAGAGAGAGGTTTGGACTCATTCCTTAGCGTTCCCCAACAGTATCCGCGTGATTAGATGAATAAGCGTGCATGAAAAAATGGGCTTTCTTGCCTGAGTGAATCTAATCGCGGACTATCCGAGCTAACCTACAGATTGTCTAGGGCGAGGACCGTCCGGCCTTCCCAGGTGTCATATATGGTGCTCAACAACAGTCAACATGTATAACCACTTTTTTTCACCTGCTGTGCAGCGAACAAGTTTCCGGTTCTTCGGGCTCCATATATAACGCCCTTTTTCTATCCATTTTAGCCCAGTCTTAGAGGATCTCTAAAAGACTTCTAAAAACCACTCTCAAAACATGGTTTTAGAGAGCAGCCTAAAAACTATCGAGAGTGAATTTTCTTTCAATCTCCAACGGTTTCTCTAAATAAATCTATACTATTATATAATCCACCAGTTTAGACTTTGCAAAACCGAACCAATCAAATCATACCTACACTCATAAGCTCCACTAAATCCATCAAACAAATTGCACCTAGACTTAATACACCATCAAAACCAACAGGTAGTGGTGATGGGATGGCAGGAAACAAAATTAGCAATTTGGTGGTGGGAGTAGTTGTGATGTGGCAGTAGAAAATAGTGTTGGAGAACCAAAAATCTCCCTATTTATAACTAAAATAAAGGGAGTTTTGGGGCTATCAAAAAGGTAAGCGAGATTTAGGGAAGCCGTTGGAGGCTAGTTTTTTTGTTTTTCACAAATTTTAAATTAGGGAAGATTTTGAGGAAGGATTGAGCTTTTAACAGTTATTATGTTGTACGCAAAAAAAAGCAGTAGAAAGGCAACATGAAAAATGAAACTAAAGCAGTTTATTTAGAAACTGATAGTACGGTTTTAAAAGCACCTTAGATCCTATGATTGACTTTTGATTTTCTATTTTCTAAAATTTGTGGAAATAAAGAGTTGTTTCACAGGTAGTTGGCGATGCAGCAAATGAGATTGTTTAATTTCTACTTCTATATGACCACGATCATCCAAGTTTCACTATAACACCTCATGTTTAACAACCTATACTTGGACTACAGTAGTTTCAAGTATCAATTTAATTTCTTGATATGCAATGTGCATATTTATATTTTCCCACCTACTAGCTCTTAATCTATACCACTATATAATCTATTAGTTTAAATATTGCAAAGTCCATCTTTCGGCGTTTCGAGACCGGGAGGTCCCTGGGCCGACGAGTGAAATGTCGCCGCGTGCCCCAGCCCAGATGGGTCGGCACGAGGCCGAGCGCGAAGTGGGGAAAAGGCAGCCGGAGACGGGCGTGAGAGAGGTGGAAATCCCGCGGCCTTCGTGTTCGTCCCGCGCCCAGGTAGGGTGCGCTTGCAGTAGGGGGTTACAAGCGTCCACACGGGAGAGGGAGCGAGCGGCCTCACGCGAGCGCCTGTCCCGTCCTCTTCCCCGCGCGACCAACCTTCTGTAAGAGGGCCCTAGTCCTTCCTTTTATAGGCGTAAGGAGAGGACCCAGGTGTACAATGGGGGTGTAGCAGAGTGCTAACGTGTCTAGCGGAGGAGAGCTAGCGCCCTAAGTACATGCCATCGTGGCAGCCGGAGAGGTTTTGACACCCGGTTCGTGTGGTGTCGTGGCCGTCGGAGGAGCGCTGAAGCCTGGCGGAAGCACAGCTGTCGGGGCTGTCGAGTCCTTGCTGACGTCCTCTTGCTTCCGTAAGGGGGCTGAGAGCCGCCATTGTCATAGAGCGTGCAGGGCGCCATCATTACTTGCCTGGCGGAGCGAGCCAGATGGGACGCCGGTCTTGTTCCCCGTAGCCTGAGTCAGCTTGGGGTAGGGAAATGATGGCGCCTCCCGTTGACGTGGTCGGTCCGCGCCCTAGGTTGGGTGATGTGGAGGCTCCTCCGAGGTCGAGGTCGAGTCTGTCTTCCGTGGCCGAGGTCGAGTCCGAGCCCCTAGGTCGGGCGAGGCGGAGACCGTCGGCTGAGGCCAGGGCTGAGTCCGAGCCCTGGGGTCAGGCGAAGCGGAGTTCGTCATCTTCTGGGGCTGAGCCCGAGTCCGAGCCCTAGGGTCGGGCGGAGCGAAGTTCGCCGTCTTCCGGGGCTGAGCCCAAGTCCGAGCCCTGGGTCGGGCGGAGCGGAGTTCGCCGTCTTCCGGGGCTGAGCCCAAGTCCGAGCCCTGGGTTGGGCGGAGCGGAGTTCGCCGTCTTCCTGGGCTGAGCCCGAGTCCGAGCCCTAGGGTCGGGCGGAGCGAAGTTCACCGTCTTCCGGGGCTGAGCCCAAGTCCGAGCCCTGGGTCGGGCGGAGCGGAGTTCGCCGTCTTCCGGGGCTGAGCCCAAGTCCGAGCCCTGGGTTGGGCGGAGCGGAGTTCGCCGTCTTCCGGGGCTGAGCCCGAGTCCGAGCCCGGGGTCGGGCGAAGCGGAGCTTCCTATGGAGCCTGAGGCCGGGCCTGACTGCCTGTCAGCCTCACTCTGTCGAGTGGCACAGTAGTCGGAGCGGCGCAGGCGGCGCTGTTCTTCTGTCAGGCCGGTCAGTGGAGCGGCGAAGTGACTGCGGTCACTTCGGCTCTGTCGACTGAAGGGCGCGCATCAGGATAAAGATGTCAGGCCACCTTTGCATTAAATGCCCCTGCGATTTGGTCGGTTGGCGTGGCGATTTGGCCAGGGTTGCTTCTTGGCGAAGACTGGGCCTCGGGCGAGCCGGAAGTATGTTCGTCGCTGGAGGGGGGCCTCGGGCGAGACGGAGATCCTCCGGGATCGGCTACCCTTGCCCGAGGCTAGGCTCGGGCGAGGCGTGATCGAGTCCCTCGAATGGACCGATCCCTGACTTAATCGCACCCATCAGGCCTTTGCAGCTTTGTGCTGATGGGGGTTACCAGCTGAGAATTAGGAGTCTTGAGGGTACCCCTAATTATGGTCCCGACAGTAGCCCCCGAGCCTCGAAGGGAGTGTTAACACTCGCTTGGAGGCTTTTGTCGCACTTTTTTGCAAGGGGACCAGCCTTTCTCGGTTGCGTTTTGTTCCGGTGGGTGCGCACGAGTGCACCCGCCGGGTGTAGCCCCCGAGGCCTCGGAGGAGTGGTTTGACTCCTCCGAGGTCTTAATGCCTCGCGCAATGCTTTGGCTGGTCTGGTCGTTCCCTCATGCGAGCCGGCCGTAGCCCGGGTGCACAGTCGGGTCCCAAGTTCTCGGGCTGGTATGTTGACGCTGTCAACGGTTTGGCCGGAGCCGGGTTTGCGAGAGCAGCCCCCGAGCCTCCGCACAGGGCGAGAGGACGGTCAGGGATAGACTCGACTTTTTTACATACGCCCCTGCGTCGCCTTTTCGCAAGGAGGAGGGGGGGAAAGCGCCATGTTGCCCTCGGAGGGCGTCGAACATGGTGTCTCCGGTGAGCTGCTGGCGGGTAATCCGAGCGGATGTCCATGCCCCGTTTGTTAGGGGTTGGCTAGAGGCCCAGAGGCGCGCCCAAAAGTACCTGCGGGTGATCTGCCGGACCTGGTCCCCTGTCGACGGGGTCCGAGGGCTCGATGCCTCCCTCTGATGGGATTTCGTTACAAGATCGTTCCCGTTGGTCTCGGAAATGTCCTAGGGTACCTCGGGAGCGTAGCCCGAGCCTCGGTTATGTATCGAACGTACCTAGGGTCATCCCTTGCTCTATGTCTGAGGCGGCTGTGAACCCTTCGAGGGCCAGCCTTCGAACCCCTGATCAGTAGTGGGCGCGGAGCCCGAGTGGCCTGAGGCGGCCGTTGAACCCTTCCGAGGGGCCGACCTTCGAACCTCTGACCAGTAGTGGGTGTGGAGCCCACGCGCTCTGAGGCGGCTGTTAAACCCCTCCGAGGGGGCAGCCTTCGAACCTCTGATCAGTAGGGAGGCTCGGAGCCTGTTTCCTTCACGGAGAAGGGTCCTTTTCGGGGTATCCCCCTTTCCCGGTCCCTGTTGTAAGAGAGAGAAAGAGGAGAAGGAAAAGGACACGAAATCGAATGACGTGGCGTACCTTTTTTGACGCGATCATTATGGCGAAGGCGAAGCGTCGCTCGCTTCCCCTGCTAGAGGCGCCGCCTGTCCCACCGCGGAGTTAATGCGACGGGGCGAGTGGTTCGCGGGGCGGCCGTTGCGCGTGCGCGAGTCGTTCGAGGGACGGCCGTTTCGCTTTGAGTTTTTGAATCCCGCGGCAGGTCCGGGCGAAACGTTGAACGGGTCTCGCCTTGGTCTTTATATACTCGGGGGAGGGTCTGGCGACGGTTCTTTGCTCCGCTTCTGGCCCCCTTCTTAGGTTTTCGCAACCTGAGAGATTTAGCCGGAGAAAAGGAAACCGCCCACCCTGTTCTTTCCGCCGCCATCCCCTTTGCTCGGTGATGGCCGACCGGGTGACCATCATCTCGCCGCGCGACCCATGGCCTTTCTCCACAGTCACGGCGGGTGATCTGGAGGATCTTGTTGCTGAGGGTTTACTTCGCCCTCTCTCTGATGAGAGGCGGCCGGAGTGGATTCCCCCCGCGAGCGGAGCCGCTCCGTCCCCGCCGCCGGGGTACGTCGTGAGCTTCGTCTCCTTCCACGAGCGGGGATTCGGTGTGCCGGCGAGCCGCTTTATGCGGGCGATCCTTCACAACTATGGGGTGGAGTTGCACAACCTCAGCCCCAACTCCATCTCGCAAACCGCCATTTTCGTAGCGGTGTGCGAAGGGTACTTGGGGATCGCCCCCCACTGGGACTTGTGGACTCATCTCTTTTCCGTGGAGCTTTTTGCTTCACCGACGGGGGACAGAAGGGTCCGCGCGGCAGTGCGGGCCGGCGGCTGCATCCTCCAGCTGAGGCAGTCGCGGGCGTCGCTGTACATTCCCGCCATCCTTGCGTCCTCGAATAAAGGGTGGCAGCGCCGGTGGTTCTACCTTCGGAACGACGGCGAGATGCTCCCGTCGTTTTCCCAACGAGTGGTCACCGTCGCCGCCGATGCTTGGCGCCACGGGACCCCGCACGACAAACAGAAGAACCTCGAGCCCCTTCTCAAGGCCCTGGAGGCGTTGCGGAAAGGGGGACTCACCGCCGCGGGAGTGATTATCGCCATCCACCGCCGGAGGGTGCTTCCCTTGGCGGAGCGGCGGTTGCCGCTTTGGGAGATGACGCCGGAGGCTGAATTGGAGGGCTCACGGATGTCCTTGGATCCTCTTCCCATCGACGTTCTCCACGGGCGGGTGGCCGTCGCGTTGGGAAAGCCGGACGCTAGCGCCTTCTCCCAGCCCTTGATGCGCCCCGACCAAGGGTGCGTGACCCTGGTGAGTGTCCGCTCCTTCCTTCTCCTTGCGTCGGGTTGCCCTTGGTTCTTACTGTTGGGATTTCCATCCGTCTCCAGGAGGTAGGGTGGCACAAGCCTTCCCGGCCACGGGTCCCGGAGGATGCGGTGGACCGAGCAGCGCGGCGGGTTGCCGCGGAGGAGAAGAAGAAAAAGAAGGACGCGGAGAAGGCCCGGGCTAGAGACGCCCTGGAAAAGCTCCATCGTCGGCAGGGGAGGGAGGGGCTCCCGAGGGAGCCGTCGCCGGAAACGCCTGACGACAATGACGATGATGAAGATGATGACGAGGATGACGACATGGCTGCCCGCCTCGGCTTCAGCCCGGGCTTGAGGCTAGGCCAGGAGTCGTCAAGCCAGCCCCCGAGTGGGCTGGCGCCGTCAGTCCCCGGAGTCGGGACGCCGAGGTCCCGGCCCGAAGAGCGGGGGCAGACCGAGAGGGTACTTGACCCCTCGGCCGGGGAAGTTGAGGTGACCCCGGGGAGTCAGGCCGAGGCGTCTGTTCCCCGAGAGCCGTCGCCCACGCCGGCAGCGCAGGAGAGCGACCCTCAGGTCGCCGTGGTAGCGCCTGGGCAGTCCGTCTCCCGGGCGTCCAAGGTGCCCAAGGCGAGGGCGGTGCCAAAGCTGGCGGTGAGGCGGACCTCGGCGGTGCCTTCGGGGGTCGAGATCCGAGAGACCTCTCCTCAGGCACGGTTGATCATGGCCCGGAGCGGGTAAGTATCTTGGAACGTCTTCGTCCTGGCTTCTCATTCGTATGTCCCGACCGCGACTTTTCTTTCCTCCTCAGTAAGCGAAGCCATGGCCTGACCGATCTCGCTCCCCGAAAGGCCCTTAAGACGGCGTCGGCTTCCGCAGCCGGTGCCGCGCCGGGCCTCAGTGTTCAGCTGACCTTCTCGCAAGGCGCTCCACAGCGGGGGGCTCAGGCGGCACTAGTCGCCACGTAGCGAGTTCCTGAGGCCGGCTCTTCTACCGAGGCGGCCATCGTGCTGGAGGAGGCGGCTGGCGCGGACGTGGCCTCGGGCCCACCGGACATGCCGCCGGTGCTGGCACCTGTTGCTGCTGAAGCCGCTGCTGTCCCAGTCGGGGAGCGACCTGTTGCTGCCGACGCTGAGATGGCCGAGGCGTCGGCGCTTGGTGCCTCGGAGGAGGGGGCGTGGAAACACGATCCGTCCCGCCGAGCGGCAGCCTTGTCCCTGCGCGGCGGAGCTCCGAGGGGCGACGCCAGTTGCTCCGGTTCCAGACCCGTGAGGCTTCGGATCCCTTCTTCGTTCTTGACGATGAGCGGGAGGAGCAGTCTTGGGACGAGCTCCGTGAGTGTGCCGAAGCAACGGTGGGGTCGCTCCGGTCGTCGCTGGAGGTCTTCTGCAGGGACGTCCCCAAAATCCTCCAGGTAATGGTTTCATGCATACCTTTTTTTTGTGACCAAGGCGTCTTTTGTGACGCCCCGCTTCCTTCCCTCAGGATTTGACGGATCTGAGTGCCGCCAAGTCGTCGTTCATCCGCCACGAGGTCGACATCTGGGGCTCGCTGCGATCCCTGAGGACCTCGCTCGACGGGGCTACTGCGCGCCTCTCTCAGCAGGGCGCCGAGGTGGCGGACCTTCGGTTGCTCTGCGCCGATCTGAGAGCAGAGGCGGCAGTGGCACGCGTAGAGGCGGCAGTGGCACGCGCAGAGGTGCAACGACGGCAGTCGGAGTTCGACCAGGTCGCCAATGAGCGAGACCAATCTCGGGGCTGGGCTGCCGAGGCCAAAAGCCGGGCTGGAGCCCTTGCAGCAGACCTAGCCGTAGCCCAGGCCGCAGCCTCGGAGCGGCGTGCCTGAGCCGGAGGTATGTCCTGGCCATTTTCGGTTTTCGTTTCAGCATGTTTCCTCCGCTTATGTTTGAGGCCTTGCGTTCTGGCTATTCGCAGAGCTCGAGTCCGCCCTTGATGAGTCCACCAGGGCGCTTGCCGAGGCGGCCGAGCAGAGGGAGGCCGACCATGTGGCCATGTCCGAGGCCGTCTCGGACTTCTGCCGGGTCTTTGGCTTCGGTGACGTCCCCTCAGGGAGCTCCCCTCAAAGTCGCCTGCAGGCCTTGGGCGATCACGTGCGCGGCAGACTCCGCGAGGCGCTACACCACGGCATCAGGCGGGCCTTCGCCGTGCTTGCTTCCCACTACGTCGTGGATCTGGAGCGGGTCAGTGAGGGATATTACCTTCCTGACGAAGATGAAGCCGCCCTGGCTGAAGTCCAGAGGCTCGACGCGGCCGCCGCGGGCCCGAGCGCGGTGCTGGCGACCACCTTCGAGGCAGAGATCCTCCCGCCTGCGCCGTCGTCCGAAGCCGGGGTGGACTTTGCCAAGGGTGGGGACGAAGCCGAAGGCGCGGCTCCTTCCCCGGGCGGCGCCTAACTCTGTCGGGGCAGTTTCCTTTGAATGCACGTGTGTCTTTTGCGGCCGCTGAGGCTTGAACACTTTATTATCGTAGTATAAAGTCGTGCCCCTTTTCCTTTTCATTTTGCATGTCCGGCTCCGCTCGTCAGTAGCAGGGTGGCTTGCCCAAGTAGGAGTCATTTTTCGTGGTAGGTGACGAGTGAGGTATCCGTAACCCAGAGGCGTAGGAGTCCCTCGGCTCAGTCAACCTTGCCACTTACATGCACCCGTGTTCGCTTCTTGGGGTCCTGCTACCGACATAGCCGGGGGAACGCGGAAGCCTTTTTGATTGAAAATTTTGACGTGGAGGGGGTTCCCCCTTTTTAGCCCCCGAGGGAGGGTCGGGCTTTGCCGAGGCAAGGCTGACCCTTCCTTGATGACCAAATTTTGCGTGGGAACGAGGTATACGAACAACTTGAAAACATCTTAAGAGTAGAAGCGATGTAGCTGTTGGATATTCCAAGTGTTGGTGTAGACCTCGCCTTGAATGTCGGCCAGCTTGTTCGTTCCGGGTTTCAGAACTTTGGCGATGACGAACAGCCCTTCCCAATGGTGGGTGTAGCCCCCGGGTGCCCTCTGCAAGGGGCCGACGAGGTCCAGACCCCACACAACAAAAAGCCAGGTGATGGGTTTCATCTGCAGAGCCTGAGCGGGCAGGCGGGTCTGCCTTGCGTAGAACTGACACCCTTCGCAGGTGCGGACAATTCTAGTGGCGTTGGCCACCGCCGTCGGCTAGTAGAAACCTTGTCGGAAGGCGTTTCCTACAAGGGCTCGAGGTGCTGCGTGATGGCCGCAAGCCCCCGAGTGTATCTCTTGTAGGAGCTCCTGGCCCTCGGCGATGGAGATGCATCGCTGGAGGATGCCTGAGGGGCTGCGGTGGTAGAGCTCCTTCCCATCTCCCAGCAAGACGAATGACTTGGCGCGCCGCGCCAACCGCCGAGCTTCGGCTCGGTCGAGGGGTAGCTCTCCTCGGTGGAGATATTGCAGGTACGGGGTCTGCCAGTTTTGATTAGGCGTGACCCCGCTTCGCTCCTCCTCGACGCGCAGTGCCTCACCCTCGGGGGCCGAGGGTACCTCGGGCTGAACCGAGGATGCCTCGGGCCGAGCCGAGGGTGCCTCGGACTGAGCCGAGGGTACCTCGGGCTGGGCCGAGGGTGCCTCGGGCTCGGGCATGTCGTCGATCTTGACGGAGGGTTGATGCAGGTCTCGGGAGAAGACGTCCGAGGGAACCGTTGTTCGCCCCGAGGCTATTTTAGCCAGCTCGTCCGCAGTCTCGTTGTAGCGCCGGGCGATGTGGTTGAGCTCGAGCCCGTAGAACTTGTCTTCCAGGCGCCGAACCTCATCGCAGTAGACCTCCATCTTTCGGTCGCGGCAGTGGGAGTTCTTCATGACCTGGTTGATGACGAGCTGCGAGTCACCGCGAGCGTCGAGGCGTCGGACCCCTAGCTCGATGGCGATCCGCAACCCGTTGACCAGAGCCTCGTACTCAGCCACATTGTTGGACGCCGGGAAATGGAGGCGTAGCACGTAGCGTAGGTGCTTCCCGAGGGGCGAGATGAAGAGTAGGCCTGCGCCGGCTCCTGTCTTCATCAGCGACCCGTCGATGAACATGGTCCAGAGTTCCGGCTGGATCGGAACTGTTGGGAGCTGGGTGTCGACCCATTCAGCCACGAAGTCCGCCAAGACTTGGGACTTGATGGCCTTCCGAGGGGCGAACGAGATTGTTTCGCCCATGATTTCCACCGCCTACTTTGCGATTCTACCCGAGGCCTCTCGGCACTGGATGATCTCTCCCAGAGGGAAGGATGACACCACAGTTACCGGATAAGACTCGAAGTAGTGTCGCAACTTCCGCCGCGTCAGGATCACCGCGTACAGCAGCTTCTGAACTTGCGGGTAGCGGATTTTGGTCTCGGACAGTACCTCGCTGACGAAGTAGACTGGCCTCTGGACGGGCAATGTATGCCCCTCTTCTCGTCTCTCAACCACAATCGCGACGCTAACCACATGAGTGGTCGCGACGACGTAGATCAAGAGGGCTTCTCCGGCAGCGGGGGGCACCAAGATGGGCGCATTCGTGAGGAGCGCCTTCAGGTTCCCGAGGGCTTCCTCGGCCTCAGGGGTCCAAGTGAAGCATTCGGCCTTCCTTAAGAGGCGGTACAGAGGCAGGCCTCTTCCGCCGAGGCGTGAGATGAAGCGGTTCAGAGCCGCAAGACATCCCATGACTCTCTGTACACCTTTAAATTCCTTGATGGGCCTCATGCTGGTGATGGCTGCGATCTTCTCTGGGTTGGTGATGGCTATGATCCTTAGAGAGGCTCTCCAGGTCGGCGATGAGGGCCTCGGATTCAGCGAGGGCCTCGGCGTACTCCACGCACTCCACGTCACATTCGAACGTGTGTTTGTACGTGGGGCCGACAGTGATGACCCCGTTGGGGCCCGGCATCTTGAGCTTGAGGTAGGTGTAGTTGGGGACGGCCATGAACTTCGCGTAGCATGGCCTCCCCAATACCGCGTGGTAGGTTCCTCGAAACCCGACCACCTCGAACGTGAGGGTCTCCCTTCGGAAGTTGGAGGGCGTTCCGAAGCAGACGGGAAGGTCGAGTTGTCCGAGGGGCTAGATGCGCTTCCCGGGGATGATCCCGTGGAAAGGCGCAGCGCCTGCCCGAACCGAGGACAGATCAACACGCAGGAGCCCGAGGGTCTCGGCGTAGATGATGTTGAGGCTACTGCCTCCGTCCATGAGGACCTTGGTGAGCCTGACGTCGCCAATGACGGGGTCGACAACGAGCGGGTATTTCCCCGGGCTCGGCACGTGGTCGGGGTGGTCGGCTTGGTCGAAGGTGATGGGCTTGTCGGACCAGTCTAGGTAGACTGGCGCTGCCACCTTCACCAAATAGACCTCCCGACGCTCTTGCTTGTGGTGCCGAGCCGAGGCGTTCGCCGCTTGCCCACCGTAGATCATGAAGCAGTCGCGGACCTCGGGGAACTCTCCTGCCTGGTGATCTTCCTTCTTGTCGTCGTCGCGAGCCCTGCCACCCTCCGCGGGTGGCCCGGCCCTGTGGAAGTGGCGCTGAAGCATAGCGCACTCCTCAAGGGTGTGCTTGACGGGCCCCTGATGATAGGGGCACGGCTCCTTGAGCATCTTGTCGAAGAGGTTGGCACCTCCGGGGGGTTTCCGAGGGCTCTTGTACTCGGCGGCGGCGACAAGGTCCGTGTCGGCGGCGTCGCGTTTCGCTTGCGACTTGTTCTTGCCTTTCTTCTTGGCGCCGCGCTGAGTTGACGCCTCGGGGGCATCTTCCGGTGGGCGGCCCTGGGGCTGCTTGTCCTTCCGGAAGATAGCCTCAACCGCCTCCTGGCCAGAGGCGAACTTGGTGGCGATGTCCATCAGCTCGCTCGCCCTGGTGGGGGTCTTGCGACCCAGCTTGCTCACCAGGTCGCGGCAGGTGGTGCCGGCGAGGAACGCGCCGATGACATCCAAATCGGTAATGTTGGGCAGCTCGGTGCGCTGCTTCGAGAATCGCCGGATGTAGTCCCGGAGAGACTCTCCCGGCTGCTGCCGGCAGCTTCGGAGGTCCTAGGAGTTTCCAGGGCGTACGTACGTGCCCTGGAAATTGCCGGCGAAGGCTTGGACCAGGTCGTCCCAGTTGGAGATCTGCCCCGGAGGCAGGTGCTCCAACCAGGCGCGAGCGGTGTCGGAGAGGAACAGGGGGAGGTTGCGGATGATGAGGTTGTCATCGTCCGTTACACCCAGTTGGCAGGCCAGCCGGTAGTCCGCGAGCCACAGTTCCGGTCTCGTCTCCCCCGAGTACTTTGTGATAGTAGTCGGGGGTCGGAAACGGGTCGGGAACGGCGCCCGTCGTATGGCGCGGCTGAAAGCCTGCGGACCGGGTGGTTCGGGCGAGGGACTCCGATCCTCCCCGCTGTCGTAGCGTCCTCCACGCCTGGGGTGGTAGCCTCGGCGCACCCTCTCATCGAGGTGGGCCCGACGGTCGTGGTGATGGTGCTCGTTGTCGAGGCGACCCGGGGCCGCAGGCGCTGTGTTGCGCGTGCGCCCGGTGTGGACCGAGGCTTCCCGCATGAATCGGGAAGTCGCGGCGCGATGTTCCGAGCGGTACCCCTGCCTTCGGGAGGCGGAGCTTTCGGTCCGTCGGACCGCGGCGCCCTCCAGGAGATTCTTGAGCTCTCCCTGGATTCGCCGCCCCTCGGTGGTTGATGGCTCCGGCATCGCGCGGAGAAGCATTGCCGCTGCAGCCAGGTTCTGGCCGACCCCACTGGAAGCGAGTGGCGGCCTTACCCTGACATCGTCGGCGATGCGGTGCTGGATACCCTGGGGTAGATGACGCATTTCTCCGGCCGGAGGCTGGCCCGCCCATTCCTGCCCGACGTCCCGGTGGATCGGCTCAAGTGCTCCTGCTCCCTCGTCGAGCCTGGCCTGCACCCCGCGGATTTGCTCGAGCTGTGGGTCATGACCCCCCGCCTGAACGGGGACCACAGCTAGCTCCCGTAGGATGTCAACGCAAGGCACAGGCCTAGGGAGATCATCGTTCTCCGGCATACCGAGATGGTTGCCTTCGGAGGAACCCCCTAGATCGACGTGGAAACATTCACGACTTGGGCCGCAGTCCTCGTCGCCGAGGCTGCGGCTACCGTCGGAACAGTCGGAAAGGCAGTAGTCGCATGCGGTCATGAAGTCCCGCATGGCACTGGGGTTACCAAGTTCGGAGAAATCCCAACAGAAGTCGGGCTCGTCATCTTCCTCGGACCCCGAGGGCCCGTAGGTCGAGACGTCCGTCAGCCGGTCCTAGGGTGACCGCATACGATACCCTAGAGGGTTTGGACTCGCCTCTACGAGAGCGTCCGCCAAAGCGAAGCCGCTTGGCGGGTCGAGGCTGAATCCAAGGGGCGTGAGATGGGAATCCGTCGGTACCTCTTGGTCGACGGGCGGTGATGAAGTCACGTCAGGGACTGACTGCACCGTCGTCTCAGGTACGAGGGTGACGCCCAGCAAGCCTTTCGCGAGCGTGCTGGCGTCGTCCGTTTGCTCGGAATCGGCGTGTTGCGGGGAGACGTGCTCGTCTTCGTCTCAAACGCGAGGTCGATGCGCGACGCGCCCCCCGTTGGGGCGCCGGCGCCGTCGACTTGCTCGACAACCGATGAGGTGCCGCCTCCTGCTTGGCCTTGGTTGCCCCGCCTCGTCCTCCGTCTGCGGGGGAGAGGGCGGGTTGAGCTCGAATGTTGTTCTTCCACCACGCGGGGAAGACGTCGTCGATTCCACCGCCGGCGGGCGGGCTGTCGGCCGCCATTGTCGCCTTCGCACGGCGGGGGAAGGAGTATCATGTCGTAGCTGCCGTCGAGGGACATGAACTCTAGACTCCCGAAACGGAGCACCGTCCCGGGCTGGAGAGGTTGCTGGAGACTGCCCATCTGGAGTTTGACGGGAAGCTGTTCATCAACACGCAGCAGGCCCCTACCTGGCGCGCCAACTGTCGGCGTTTCGAGACCGGGGGGTCCCTGGGCCGACGAGTGAAATGTCGCCGCGTGCCCAGCCCAGATGGGTCGGCGCGAGGCCGAGCGCGAAGGGGGAAAAAAGGCAGCCGGAGACGGGCGTGAGAGAGGTGGAAATCCCGCGGCCTTCGTGTTCGTCCCGCGCCCAGGTCGGGTGCGCTTGCAGTAGGGGGTTACAAGCGTCCACACGGGAGAGGGAGCGAGCGGCCTCACGCGAGCGCCTATCCCGTCCTCTTCCCCGCGCGGCCAACCTTCTGTAAGAGGGCTCTGGTCCTTCCTTTTATAGGCGTAAGGAGAGGACCCAGGTGTACAATAGGGGTGTAGCAGAGTGCTAACGTGTCTAGCAGAGGAGAGCTAGCGCCCTAAGTACATGCCATCGTGGCAGCCGGAGAGGTTTTGGCACCCGGTTCGTGTGGTGTCGTGGCCGTCGGAGGAGCGCTGAAGCCTGGCGGAAGGACAGCTGTCGGGGCTGTCGAGTCCTTGCTGACGTCCTCTTGCTTCCGTAAGGGGGCTGAGAGCCGCCATCGTCATAGAGCGTGCGGGGCACCATCGTTACATGCCTGGCGGAGCGAGCCAGATGGGATGCCGGCCTTGTTCCCCGTAGCCTGAGTCAGCTTGGGGTAGGGAAATGATGGCGCCTCCCGTTGACGTGGTCGGTCCGCGCCCTAGGTTGGGCGATGTGGAGGCTCCTTCGAGGTCGAGGTCGAGTCTGTCTTCCGTGGCCGAGGTCGAGTCCGAGCCCCTGGGTCGGGCGAGGCGGAGACCGTCGGCTGAGGCCAGGGCTGAGTCCGAGCCCTGGGGTCGGGCGAAGCGGAGTTCGTCATCTTCCGGGGCTGAGCCCGAGTCCGAGCCCTGGGGTCGGGCGGAGCGAAGTTCGCCGTCTTCCGGGGCTGAGCCCAAGTCCGAGCCCTGGGTCGGGCGGAGCGGAGTTCGCCGTCTTCCGGGGTTGAGCCCAAGTCCGAGCCCTGGGTTGGGCGGAGCGGAGTTCGCCGTCTTCCGGGGCTGAGCCCGAGTCCGAGCCCTGGGGTCGGGCGGAGCGAAGTTCGCCGTCTTTCGGGGCTGAGCCCAAGTCCGAGCCCTGGGTCGGGCGGAGCGGAGTTCGCCGTCTTCCGGGGCTAAGCCCAAGTCCGAGCCCTGGGTTGGGCGGAGCGGAGTTCGCCGTCTTCCAGGGCTGAGCCCGAGTCCGAGCCCTGGGTTGGGCGAAGCGGAGCTTCCTATGGAGCCTGAGGCCGAGCCTGACTGCCTGTCAGCCTCACTCTGTCGAGTGGCACAGCAGTCGGAGCGGCGCAGGCAGCGCTGTCCTTCTGTCAGGCCGGTCAGTGGAGCGGCGAAGTGATTGCGGTCACTTCGGCTCTGTCGACTAAAGGGCGCGCGTCAGGATAAAAGTGTTAGGCCACCTTTGCATTAAATGCCCCTGCGATTTGGTCGGTTGGCGTGGCGATTTGGCCAAGGTTGCTTCTTGGTGAAGACTGGGCCTCGGGCGAGCCGGAAGTATGTTCGTCGCTGGAGGGGGGCCTCGGGCGAGACGGAGATCCTCCGGGATCGGCTGCCCTTGCCCGAGGCTAGGCTCGGGCGAGGCGTGATCGAGTCCCTCGAATGGACCGATCCCTGACTTAATCGCACCCATCAGGCCTTTGCAGCTTTGTGCTGATGGGGGTTACCAGCTGAGAATTAGGAGTCTTGAGGGTACCCCTAATTATGGTCCCCGACACCATCTAACCAAATCATCTCACACTGTAACCTTCACTAAATCCGCTAAACAAACTATACCTAGACTAACACACCATCAAACCTAACAATTCAGTCTCTCCATTACTCACTCAAATTCAATGAACAATACTATTTAGATCATCTGTCCGCTCACAACCCTGCCATGATCTCCTCCTACTACCGTGACCTCATCGCCATCTCCTCTCTCGCACACCACCACCGCTGTCGACTGTCGACCTTTCTAGGATCGTAGCGTTAGCACAGTACCGATATTGTAGGGTATAATGATTTCCCTTCAAAACTTTGAACAGCAGCAGCAAATGTTTTGTTTTAAAAGGCGGATAGATCGTACTACGAATGGATACCACACCATTTAGTTGCAGCTTTGCTGTTTCTCTGGGGTTTTTTTTTTGTCTCCGGGGAAAAACACATGTCGTACATACATAAATGTGATGAAATGAACATCAGATGTTGGGCCAGCTGAGCTGATGTGCAGGATGCCACAACGGTGGAGCGCCATTGCCGTTGCCAGCCTAGCGAGACGGCGAGGTTGGCAGCTGGGTTGCCTTTGGCTAATTGGCTTGGCTTGACTTGACTGGTTCTCCGATCTCCATGTGGGGGGATTAGCTGCTGCATGTCGTGCAGCCGTGAGCCCGTGACGCCGTGCCGAGCAGGCAGCAGGGTCCGTCTCTGTTCTCCGATATAATGCCGCCTCCACTGTTGGGCAGATTTCCCTCACTGTTGCAGCATGTGGTGAGCAAATGGCAATGTGCGCACGATTGGGAGAAAGGAATTGAATGGCCGACCAAGCCAAGATTCCATCGACTGATAGAGCCTGAACAACAAGAGTTTCCGTGTTCAGTTAATTCTGTCACAACAAACCTTTTCAACACGGGGAAGGAGGGAGCCAACACGATCTCTGGGGTTAGAATTTATTCGGACCTAGGCAATTTAATTTTATAGCATAAAAGTAAGAGGTCCATTTATGCAAGAGCTATGTGGCAACGTTTGTTGTTTGACATGGATCTACTTCACCCTAAGGTAGCTATGCTCTAAAAAATTATGTTAGAGCAGCTCTGCTCCGTAGTCGTTGCTTTATTATAACCAATGGTAGTAGATGTTAAATACCTTTAAACTCCATATTTAGATTGCTTTTTAAGAATTTTAAAGCAGCGGGGGAGGTACTCTAAAAAATTATGCTACGGCTCTCGAAACTCCGTTGAGTTTACAACTCTACCGTTGTGGTATTTATCTTTTGGCTAGCTCCCCATTACAGTTTTGCTCTGGAGTCAAGTCAAACACCTCCTTAATCACACCTTGCTAGTTGCGGTGGACGAAACACAACTTAAATAGTTTGATGCTTTCTATATTCTTGCATATCTTGGGTGAGAGATAGAATGAAGAACACTCGTGTGCCTCATCGGACAGGGCGAAGGGCGCGGGCGTAATGCATGCACAAGAATGGTCTGCCAAAATTAGGGTCGTTGATCTAGAAAACCAACTCAGTTTCACTATTCCAAAATCCTAATGCGGTTTTTATACAAATACATGTGCTGCCCAACGAAAAAGACAACACCTCAATGTAATGCACGACTGCTCAAAGTCTCTATTATACAAAGCACCAGTTTCCATAGTTCCACAATTGTCGTGTGTCACCCTTCCCTTCCCACTTCATGGAAAAAAGGTAAAACTTTGCACAAGTGGGGGTTTCAAAACCTTGGTTGTTAACTCCACGTTCACATCCACCTGACCGACAGAACACATATTTTTGTGTTTTATTAAAACAAATTGTACTAATGTTTTATATAGAAAATTGTAGCAATGCACGTGCATCTAACTAGTAAGTCATAAAACATAGTATTTAACTATACTTAAATAGATAGTACGGAAATTAAGGCTAATGCAATATTTACGGGTAAATTTTTAGTTCTAATAAGATGAATTATAATATGGATCTTGGCAGTAAGTCATAAAACTCGAGATTTAACAATACAACATATCTACAATGTAAAAATTAAGGTTATGATATATTTTTAGGGTATACAATAGGTGAAAATAATCTATCAAGATTATATTTTAATTTGGCACGGTCTTAATAGGACCATATCATATTACATTATGCATTATTAAATCATATTATGATGTCACGTACTCATGTGATTGTTTATAGCTTTTAAAATTTATAGAAAGTGGAAAACACAAAAAGGTTATGCATGAACACCGCTCAATAACCTGATATTCAATCATAATATATGGGCATGGTTGCTAGTAAATCAAATATCAAATTATGATATTTTTTCATCCATGCATGCCTCACACAAGCACAATCAAATATATGGCATGCATGCTCTCTTGCTTCATGCATCCTCTCTCTCCATTCATCTGGTCCTTGCTCCCACTTTTTAACCAGTTGCTCACTATCACCCATCTTCTCCGTCCTTCCGCTCTTCTTTTCCATCCTTCTTTGTCCTCACTTTGTATCTCTGTCCCCTCGCTTTCTTCTATGGTTCACATGGGCATGGCTTAGGACATGTACAACCTAGACACTGCTGCACGATACTCTAAGTACAAGATACAACTAAAATACAGTATAATACAGTGGTCATGTCTAAAACATGTGTCTTATGATATTCATTGTACCAATCAGAGCATTCAATAAATTAAAGTGACCAATCAGCTAATCTCCTGTATCGAACATAGAGCTAAGACATTGTGTCTTCGTCAAGATACATGTCTTGAGTTTTTTTACATTTACCCTTTAGACACACTCTAAGACACAACTTAAGACACTCATTGTACATGCCCTTAACTTGGTCGCTGAAGCCAATGCGTATCGCCACCTTTTTTTAGCTCGGTCAATCTGAAGTCAATTTCTTACGTGGTATTAATCCTCATTGCATTTAACACTTATTATGGCCTTGATATTTTTTGGCAAACAGAAACACAGTACAAACACATGTACTCATATATGTATACATAGTTTCTGTTTGTTTCAGCTTATAAATTATATAATCTGAATTATATAAGAGTTTAAATAATCTAGATTATATATTTTATAATCTAGATTAAATAACTTGGGTGTAGTTGTTTGGCAACCCGGTTTATTGGAACTTTGATTAATGATTTAGTCGTGTGTGGTGTGGCAGGAGCAAGAAAAAAAATAGATGGAACATTTTTTGTGTAATGAGTGGGCAATAGTGGGTAATTTCTCCTGAAATTGCCATGAGTAGAGGATCCTTTCACCAAATAGAATATATCTCATGCTAACACTATATATGATCCTGGGGAGGGGAGAGTAGGGGAGAGGTCGACGGCGGCGACAACACGAGTGTGAGGGCAGGGGAGGGGGCTGCGGGGCCGCGAGGGAGGGGGCGGGAGGGTCGCTGAGGATGAGGGATGTGGGATGTAGATTGATCCAAATAATATTGTCTGTTGGATTTAAGTAAGGGAGAGGGTTATTAACGTGGTTTTTGATGGCGCGTTAAGTCTGGGTGCAATTTATTTGGTGGGTTTAGTGAAGGTTATTGGTGTGGAGGTGATTTAGTTAGGTGGGTTTTGCAAAGTTTAAAGTGGTGGATTATATAATGATATAGATAAGCTAAAATAAGCATTTCTTGAGCAGTTTGTGTGATTATGATAATCTGACCTACAAACATAATAATTTGTTTGTTTGTTGCCCATCTTGAATATTTAAGCTGGATTATATAATTTGTGTACATTATAAGCTGAAACAAATAGGTTCTTATCTCTATAAGAGTTTGTTCTTAGGAATGGATTAAAGTGGATTGGAAGAGATTGAACCACTTGCTAGTTAAAGTTGAACAGAAAGGGATTTAACCCCCTCGTTCTCCTCCGATCCACATGCAATCCAATAAGGGCTTGTTTGGGTAATCTTGGACTGGAGTGGATTGAGGTGGTATAAAGTGTATTGAAGTGTAATATGAACTAATTTCCCTTTCAATTCCTAAAATACACTTCAATCCACTTCAATCCCTTTTTACCCAAACAAGACCTAAGGGTTTAACACCCTGTCTTTATGGGCACATTCAAAAGACTAAAATTGAGCCTATAGTGTTTTGGAGATTGACGAAGCCATGCATCATAACCCTTTAGTCATTGACAAACATGTTGTTTACCAATTAAAAGATCCTGTTAAATTCTAAAATAAATCTGAAAAATATAAACACCCTAGCCTGTTAAGTCCAGAACTCGGACCCCACCAGCTAACGATTTAGGCCCTGTTTCAATCTCACGGGATAAACTTTAGCTTCCTGCTAAACTTTAGCTATATGAATTGAAGTGCTAAAGTTTAGTTTCAATTACCACCATTAGCTCTCTTGTTTAGATTACAAATGGCTAAAAGTAGCTAAAAAAAGCTGCTAAAGTTTATCTCGCGAGATTGGAACATGGCCTTAATTGAAATCAGACTGAACGAAGCCAAATTAAATCCAACAAAAATAACTAGTCTACTATGATTGGCACGATCAAATCTATGTGGCTGCACAACAAGCTATATATACACGAATAGAGAAAAAAAACGACGCCCGTAGGAATTGTCCCGTCGCATGTATTGGGTTACAGTGCTATTTCGATTGTACAGGCTTGGACCTGGTACTAGTCTAGTCCTGGTCAAAATGGGCCGGGCTCCATACTCCAGCCAATAGCTTAGCACTGCAGCAGCAGGCTAGGGAGGAGTAGGACTGTAGGAGGTAATGTGTGCCAACGGTGTCAGCGTCACTGTCGTAATATCCAAGACCCGGCGATATATCTACAGTCACACTTTATGATATCAGCTATCTATCGAGTGTACTATCAATATTGTGTTACTGATCCTTATCATTCTTTCATCTATGGTAGTGCTATCAGGGTACAATTTGATGTTAGTTCTTTTACAGACTTTTAGTTACTATGAAACATGACATTTAAAAAAATAAAACGTATTTAATTATATAAATAATATATATATATATATATAATAAAAACAAATAATAATTACACAACTTCAATATAAAACAAAACATTACATAATTTATAAATAAAATCTAATTGCTATGGAGCCAATTATAAACCGGACTATCATAGATTATGGCCTCACTTTGAACGATGGTTGCAAAGTTCGTGGGTGCTTATGTAGTAATGGTTGGTACTGCAACGAGCATAGTCGAGTCCACGTCGTATGCTCTTGCACGCCGTGTAGAATGATACATGAGCATATGATCGCACTAAGTACTTGGTGGGAAAAATAATGATCTGGCCTAGCGAAAATGTTGAAGAGAACTTTGAGGACGCCAAATGCTCTCTACGTCCTTTCGCGTGTCTTTGAGGTACGTAGCAAACATTTGTTGTTTCGAATTCTATGAGGGGGGAACGGTCTTCACAAACACCGACCACCAAGGTAGACATCATCGATGAGGTAGAACCCTTGGTTGTACTCACATCCATTTATCATGAAGTTCACACTTGTGCTTCTCCCCTAAGCATGTCAGTAAACAACAACGATTCATTTAGCATGTTGACGTTGTTGTTGACCCCACTAGCCAAACAACCATGCCAAATCCATGATTCATGCGAGGCAACCATCTCGAGCATGATAGTTGCCGATCCAATGTCTCCTAATAATCTGCCTTTTCTATCCAACATGATAGTTCCTCTAGTTCTAATATATGCAATCTATACACTATATTACACCAGAAAATCCTCTCCCCTTAACTAATAGATGCCTAACATCATCAATAGTGGAATGATGACTACTCCTCATCAAAATATGAAATGACAACCCTACACAGATGTTCAAGGCATTCCAAGGTCGAGCATTTCTCCATTTTAAATACTCATCAATAGAGTCAACAACACTACCGTAGGCGAGCATGCAAAGGGCAAAAATGTATTTTGGGTGGGATGAGAAACCACTGTGGTTGTGTGCATCGATTCTAAGAGCGAAATAGGGGGAATGCTCCACCCACATCTCCAAGATTTAAAGAAAGAGACTCCTCCGCATATGGTAACTTCAATTTCATCAGTATCCGATCCTATTGCATCTCTCCATCGATCCAATCGGCTGCGGCTGCTGGATGTCTTTGTGTGACAAATGAATCTACTCCCCTCCGGCACAGCAGAGCAGACAGACGAATCATACGTACGTTCAATCTGCTGCGTTAGCTGACAGACGCGTCATCCTTTGGAAGAGACCGGGCAGGCAGCCCACGGACAGTGGGACAGGGGCTGTAGCTGTAGCTGTAGCTGCGGCTGCTCCCTGGGCGATGTCTGCCAGTTCGTAGCTACCTATCTAGCCACAGCCGCTTTTCGTGTCGTCCATCGTGCAATGATGCATTGCCGACACAAAAGCAGGGAGGGCCAGGACCTTGATGATCTTTATAGTTGACGTACGACGAATATGCAGACCAGCTGTCCAGGTTGTTTAGACTTGTAGTCCAGCTTGACTCAACAAGGCGACGACATTTCTTTGCAGACATGATAATCTCCTCCGTTTATTGGCCGTCAATACGGGGAAAAGGCTCCGGAATTACCATTCTACTTGAACCGTTGATAAGGAATGACACTGGAGTGACATGTGGAACCTCGAGTCTTCTCACCTAGAACTAGTTTGGAAGCAACAATATTGTAGTGAATTGGATGGGCTAAATTCTTCTTTATATTCAAAATTAAATAGGAGTAAACATTTAGTCCCTCTAATCTCCTTTTATATTCTTGCTCCCAAACTAGCCCGTATTAGTCTCTCTCTTTTACTTTTTAGGTAGTTCCACACGTCCACACATGACTTTTCTCAAGTGCATTCAAGGCCAACCCCAGGACGCCGTCGGCTTACGCAGCTACGCTGGACTCACTACACCTCGCCACGTCAGATATCAATTTTACCATGAACCAACGGTTCATTATCTTTTTTACATACTTTTAGTTGAAATGAAACATAATATTCTATTAAAATAAAATTTATCCAAGGACATAATTAAGAAAAAAAGCTGCATAATTCATAAAACAAATAAATATTATATAATACATAAATAAAAATTACATAATTCATAAAACATAAATAGATATTACATAATTTCTAAAACTAAAAAGATTACATAACTCGTAAATGTTAAGTAATTAGACATTATCCATATTAACTTTAGAATATAAATCATGACCAACAATAAATAATCTAGGTGTCTGTTTCACAACAAGTAACCTAACAGGTTATCTAACATGCTAATCATAAAAAGGTAGCACACCTCTAGCATAAAGTATGAAGCCAAATTAGATGGTACGTACTGATCAGACATACCAGTAGATGATGTGGGTCCAAGCAGCAGGGTCGACGACGTCGAAGCAACAAGGTTGACGGGAAGAACACGAGCAGTCGCGTGAAGACTCTTCCCAAAAATTCTTATTATCGCTCTCTCGATGCAGGATCTTGAAGGCGACAGGTTCCAAAGACCTGTTCTCCCGATCGTAGATACATGTCGGCGCTCGGGATGAAGAAGACTACGAGGGCAGTGCAGCTGTGAGCAGAGGCGAAAACCTAACTCAGGTTGGGATGTGATGGTCTCTGGCAAGGGCTGGCAGGCGCCTTATATAGGGCCATGTCCATGAACAGATAAGCTATCGATCCGATCTGATCATGATCCTTCCTTATCTGGTACTACCATTCCCTTGCCATATATTGGCTTTTGTGATTTTCCTAGGATTTAATTAAATTTCTCAATTTGGTCCAAGCCCATAAATACATCAACCCCCACCAAATCTCAAATGCACAACTATAGTTTTGCCACTGTTCACTACTTTTTAATATACTAGTGTTTCAGGCTTTCAGCAGAGACTGTTAAGTTAAACTTCCGCATAGAACTCTAAGCTACACCAACCCACAACTTGGACATTGGACTATGCTTGAATTGCAAGTTTTGTGTAAATGAGTTTCACTTAGCCATAACCGTACTTGGCTACCAGTAGTCCCCTTCTTGGGTGGAGCATATACGTCGTACTCCACAGTCACTTCATGAGTTTACTAGAGATCACCTAGATCTCATAGACTGCGAAGTTAGACAGTCAAGCTCATATATGTGTGTTCTTTCAAGAATGTTCTGTAGGACAACATCTTTGCTAACAAAAGCCAATAGAACACATTAAGGCTCAAAGACAACCTACCTTACAGTATATGAGAGTATTGCATCTTCACCTAGACAGGGTAAAAAGTTACTCTCCTCATTTCACTAATGGCTTGTTCTTCCTAGGACCTAATTCACGGGATCTCCGATTACATAGACTGGGTTTCTACCATGGAAACTTATACGGGTCTCATACCCATCTCTCTCGATGCGATTTCTATCACATTACGTGGTAGCCCCTTCTTAAAGGCATCTGCCAGATTTTTATCTGTTGAAATATAAGTCACACCTATAACTCCGAAGTTTCTCAACTTTCTGATAGACTTCAATCGTCTTTTAACATGTCTTGATGACTTCCCATTATACTTAGATCTTGTCACTCTACCAATCATAGCCTCAATTTAACAGTTCATAAGAATAGTCGGTATTGGTTTCTCAACCAACGACAAGTCCATCAAGAGTTCACGCATCCATTCTGCCTCAATAGCTGCTGGTCAAGTGTAGTGAGCTCGGTTTCCATGGTTGACCTCATTAAGATGGTCTGCTTGCATGACCTCCATGGTATCGCGCCTCCACTAATAGTAAAGACATAATCATTGGTGGCATAAAGCTCATATACATCATATATCCAGTTCGAATCACTATATCCTTCAAGTACTGCATACTGTCCAGAATAGTGAATTCCATAGCTCACTATATCGTGCCAATAGCGCATAACCAGCTCCAGAGCATGCCAATGATCAGTCCCGGGGTTTGACATGAACCTACTCAATTTTCTCACAACAAACGAGATATTAGGCCTTGTTGGACTAGCAAGATACATGAGCGAACCAATGATCTGAAAACATCTCAATTGGTCTAAACCAATTATCTTGTTCTTTCATAGTGTCACACTGGGATCGTAAGGTTTTGGAGAAGGTTTGCAATCAGAGAAGTCAAATTACTTCAAAACCTTTTCAACATAGTTAGTGTTGGGGACCTATCATGCCGAAGGTGCACATTTAACCTTCATTTCGACACAAGTTGTGTTTTAGGTGCATTTCTATTAGTGGACAAAGCTGACCTTCGGCCGGAACATATAAAGAAGCTTTGCCTATATGCGCAAAAGGCGAAGGTGCGAACCGAAGTTGATACCATCGGGAAAGGAGAAAAGTTTCGGATGCCAGCTAGCGGAGAAGCTCTCATATGACGAAGGTCAAGACCTACATAACAACGAAGGAAGGAGAAAATACAATACTACCATGATGTCACTTGTAAACAATGGGTGTAAAGCCTTGAGGGACATGATTGTAATTTTGTACTAAGGTGGTTCATCTTCCCTATAAATAGGTGAACGGTGCCATACATAAAGTACCTTTTTAAGGGTCATAACTTCGTGTTGCTTAGCTTACGAAGAACCTTCGTGCCATCCTGTGTCCAGGAGGCGAAGGTATGCTTGTACACTCATTTATCAGGAGAGATGGAATAAAATGCTAAGGCATATGAGTTGAGTTTAATGTGAAGTTCTACTTTATTGCTTTTATGTTATTTCATTATGTTTCTCTGTAAAAACCTTCGTCCCATGTTCTAACACTTCGAAAAAGTGTTAAGTTGAGAGGACGAAGGTCTTTACATTTAACTTGTGTTGCCTTGGTTTTTGATACCTTTAGGGGAATTGAAATCAAGTACCAAAATTGGTGCCCATCTCCAGTGATATCACGACCACAACTCACACCATGCCACCGAAGAAGGCAATAACAACTGGCTCCATCCTCAGAACCTTGGACACAAACTAAGGGGATGAAGCTCTCCTCAGGGAGGCAAGAAACCAAAAGAGGAAGGCTATCAGCCCAGAACCACAAGACCAAGAGGTTGACCAAGAGATCAACAATCTCGAAGCAACTAACTAACAATTGGAGAAGCGAATGGAGAAGGTGCTTTGTCTTTCTGAGCTTCAGAAAAGATTGACGAAGCAACTAAAGAAATGCACAGCATTGAAGCGCAGGACGAGAACAACTATAGGGACCAAAATTACGAGGGTTTCAACCAAGATAATCTTCGTAATGAACCAGTCAACTTCCAAGATTTCCTCTATGACGACAGGAGACACCCTGGCCACCGCTACACAGGCCTCATATTGCCAATGTATGATGGCCTAACTGATCCAAAGAAATTTCTTATGAGTTACGAAGCTACCATATCTTCATATGGTGGTAATTTAGCAGTCATGGCGAAGTCCTTCGTCGTGGCAGTCAGGAATGTGGCTCTGACCTAGTACTCGTCGCTTCAACCAAGAACTGTAACTTCATAGCAAAAGTAGGAGATACTCCTTACCAGCTTCCAAGGCTTCCAATCAAAGCTAATCACTGCACAAGCTTTGTTCCAATGTACCCAGGACTCAGATGAGTACCTCCAGTCATTTGTCCGAAGATTTCTTCGTCTTCAAGCTTAGGCACAAGCAGTACAGGACAACATTGTCATCGAGGCCATGGTCAAAGGGCTTAGACTAGGGCCAACAACCCAATACTTTGCAATAAAACCTCCACACTCTATCGAGAAATTATTACAGAAGATGGACGAATACATAAGAGCCGACAATGATTTCCACCAAAGAAGGGAGGAGCTACACAGATACACTGAAGCAGCCAGGGGCTTTGGGGGAAGGTTCCACCCCAGGCATGTTCGAAGCATTCACATCCCGATGAAGGGTGAGGAAAAAATGGTCCAATCTCAGGTCAGTCGGGCTAGCAGAAAGCAAGCTCTCAACAGTAAGCAAGCTCTCAGCAGCAACCTTCACACAACACAGTTCGTCCACTCGCGGCAAAAGGGGATGTCGAAGTTTTGATGGTAGATTCAATGCACCTATAAGGAAACCATTATGCTTGTTTTGTGGCGAGAACAAAGGCCACACCATAAGAACATGCCATCATACAATCAACAAGCAGAAGGAACTTGCTTCGTCAGCCACTCAACCCTACCAATAAAAAGAGGTGTTCAGTACATCATCATACTTTCCACCTTATATACCACAGTATGTCCAACCTCAGTTACAGGAGCCAAGACTAAGTTTACCTTTGGTCTCAAATGCCTCAAGCAATCCAGTAATGAGTGCATGGTCATCATCTGCTTCCTTCGTTCTAGGACCACCTCCCTATGATCAAGTGCGTCCTGGTTAACCCAAGTTCCCAAGGCAAGATTTGCAGCAAAGGGACATAAGGGAGGGATCCAAAATTCATACTATCAACAATATGGTCTCGAAGATAAAACATATATACTAAAGACCCCAAGGGGCTAGGTTAGTAAACCCGAAGCTATCAAGAAGACATTAGTATCTGTCTATGTTTACTTTCGCAGACTTTTAATTTTCTTCATCATGCAAATCAATGTAATAGTGACCTGGCTCCTTCGAGTACAATGAAAAAAGTGTTGCAATCAAAGCTTTGGGTAAGCAAGTGTAAAAAAGCTCCGAAGTCGTTCCTAAGAAAATGCAGAGCTACAATCTATTCACCTAAGTAACAGTGAAAAAGCTCCAAAGTCATTCCTAAGGGAATACAAAGCTACGATTTATTCACCTAAGTAACAGTGAAAAAGCTCCAAAGTCATTTCTAAGGGAATGCAGAGCTACGATTTCTTCACCTAAGTAACAGTGAAAAAGCTTCGAAGTTGTTCCTAAATGAAAAAGTGCCTCCAGCTTCTAGAATGTGGTTCTGCATTTGGCTGCTAATGCAGTCATGCAGGGAGCGGTGTGCAGAGCTGTGATAAAAAAATGTTTGTTGCTTAACCTGCATTGTGCACGTGTTTCATTAAGGTTTGTTTAGGAGAAGAGGATGGAAGTGACTAAAATTCCTTATTATTTAAAATTAAATAAAAAGAGAGAATTTAGCTTCTTTAATCGCTCTAGTTACTTTGCTCCCAAACACAAACACGTCCAGAGAATGGAAAAAAAGAATTATTGAGGACAACACTTGTGAGGTCTGCGGCTCGAGCTCTGAGACGGCTTCATGCATCGTCTTTGGATGCCAATTCACGATGACTTTCTGGTTGGCACTGCATCTTCACAAGGAGGAGCGTCCAGCCCGTGTTGCATCGAGACACTTCAGTTGTGTTTAGGAGTGAACACCTCAGAATTTACCAGGTGGTGTTGTGTAAAGAGGAGGGCCAGCTCTAGAGCTGCCTTCTTCCGAGGGTGTACAATCATCAATTATGTGTAGTATGCAAGTTTTTTCGCAGGCAATGTGGCCAAGAATCGTGTATACAAACTTTGAAATCTTAGGTGCCATGTTGGGGGCCACTAAGGAAACCAGAAATACCGAAAGACAGGAGAAAATCTACCAAGAGTTTTCGCTTGCCTCCTTTGTGGAGTCATGACTGCCCTATTTATACACCTAGGGGATGTACATTGTCGAGCCGGATGTCATCGCGCTACTAGGGGAGATGTCTTGGCGCCCTGTGGATGACACGACCTTGCACTGCATTGTTGACTTGAGCCTACTGTTTTCCTGCTGAGAGCCGAGGCCGAGGCCGAGTGGTTGACCACACGCCCTAGCCCTTAGAGGAGGGGATGCCCATACCGCAGTGGTTGTAACAGGGCCTTAGCATGGGCAAAAGCCTGCTTACGGGATGCGTCAGCGTCCTTGCGTGTAGCATCCCAAAAATTCAAATGTTGGAATTTTCTCAAACTCGCTCTAAATTCAAAATGAATTTCAAATTTCATTTCAAAATATTTGTTTGCGACTTGATATCAGCAAATAAAATATAGTGGTCTATATTCTCTCCAAAATCCTCCTCAAATATCCTACAAATGTTTCTCCAGTGATCCCCCTCAAATTCTGTCCAGAATTACTACCCAGAAATTTCCCGAGTAATCCCCTTCAAGTTCTTTCCAGAAATATTGCCCAAATATTCCACCAATATATCTCCAAGTATTTTCCTCTTGAGAAATACCTTCAGAATCATTTTTCAAGTCCCTACAAATATTTTCTTCATAATTTTCCTCATGCTCATACGTATACGTATGCCTCCGGTGTCATACGTTGAGCTCTACAAGCTAATTACACTCATATAAGACAAATCCATGCTAATCTCCCACTAATCCTCTCATCCTCCCACTAATCCTCTCATCCCTCCCCCTAATCCCCCACCATGGCTATAAATAGAGGGGCAAGGGCCTCCTCTCATCCCACCCCAAGCCATTTCATGGCAACTCTCTTCCCCCCCACACACCCACTCCATGTTCCACACAAGCACACACTAGCACAAGGATCGTTCGATCGTTCTTCGATCGTTCGTCCCCCTGTTCTTAGTTTGTTCGTTCGTTCGTCCGATCGTTCATGGTTCGTTCGTCCGTTCGTCCGATCATTCGATCGTTCGTCCGTTCGTTCGTCCAAATAATCTTTTTCCTGCCGTTATTCTGCCGAAATTCCGATCGTTCGTTCGTTCGATCATTCGATCGTTCATCGTTCGTTCATAGTTCCTATTCATAGTTCATCGTTCGTTCATAGTCCCTATTCATCGTTCTTCCAGATAATCTTTGTCCTGCCGTTATGCTGCCGAAATTCCGATCGTTCGTTCGTCCGATCATTCGATCGTTCGTTCGTTCATTCGTCCCAATAATCTTTTCCCTGCCGTTATGCTGCCGAAATTCCGATCGTTCGTTCGTTCGATCATTTGATCGTTCATAGTTCCTATTCATCGTTCATCGTTCGTTCATAGTCCCTATTCATCGTTCTTCCAGATAATCTTTGTCCTGTCGTTATGCTGCCGAAATTCCGATCATTCGTTCGTCCGATCATTCGATCGTTCGTCCGTTCGTTCATAGTTCCTATTCATCGTTCATCGTTCGTTCATCGTCACTATTCATCGTTCGTTCATACGAACTATTCACCATCACTATTCACCATTACTATTCATCGTTACTATTTACCATTACTATTCACCATCGTTACTATTCATCGATCATCCGATCACCCCAAATTTCAACTACTCATCCATCATGTTGTCCAGTCCACCTAAGACCAGCTAGACTCATATTTCAGTCATACGAACTCCGGTGACTGTGATTTTCCTTCCAGTGGGAACTTCCCATCTAGTCACCCATCTCAGGTTTCTCCAAGTTGAGCACGCTTAAGTTTGAGATTCCTTCGAACCAGGCTTCCAAACTCCGATTCCAATAATTCTTGTTTCTAAATTCTTATCAGATTATTCCCTATCCAACCATGTCATCCCTTAAGCATGGTTCATGTTCCAGAAAACTCCCAAAATACTCTTGTCCCATATTCTCCCTATAACTCTCCTGTTCATACTAAGTCAGACGATTCATTCGTCACTATTCTCACCAATAGTGAACTTCACTGTGCTACACCACATACACCCAGCTATAAATACACCCAGCTACCCTCTCCCTCTCCACACACTCAACACCCTCAGCCAAGGCAAACACCCCATCCACTCAGTTACTCCGCTCTGCCGGTTACGCGCATAGTGTCACTTCGCCTCCAATCCACCCTCCTGGTAAGCACTTCCGCTCCACCACCAGTAATATCACAACACCACGTGACACAGATTCTACTCAAGACTCTACCCATCCATATATCGCTATTCTGACCACTATACTAAATATTTGTTGGTATAATTGCTGGTTTGTATGTTTGCTTGTTCATGTTGCATAGTTATCGGAGCGTTCGTGCCGTCTCGTGGAGGCCAGATCTGTAAGTCTACGCCATGCGGTGGAGCCAGAAGCCAGTTCCGCGAGCTCTCCTTCCCCCTTTGCCGGATAAGCACGACAAGCTCACTGGATCCCTTTGATGCATAAATTACCTATGATTTTTCAACCACAACCCTCAACCTGTTATTTTATGCATGATATGATTTTGAGAGAAGTTATTATGGCCACCCAGCCGCTTGCCGCAATCAATCCTTGATATATTTGTTCCAAATGATTTGAGAAAAGGTGTGAGTTTTCAAAAGAAAATGTTTTTCAAAATGTGTATGATGAAGGGTTTTCACCCTTATCACCTTTGAGTAGGGATGATCAGGGACTCCCTGGTTTAGGGGAGGGCCTAAGGTGATGGCTCAGCTGGTTTAGGCGTAAGCAAAAGGATTGTCCCCTCATATAAGGACTGGTTTGTCATCCTTCACTACCTGTACTCATGATAAGTACAACCACTCAGACTGTGTGGGTAGTCACTCAATCTGAACTCGTATGGTCCAACCCCAGGGTTATGAAGGCTGGGGAGCACCGAGAGGATAAGGAGGGGGAATGTTTTGTCCGGTTTGGATATGGCGGTGGCCTGACTCCTTCCGGTATAACCATTAAGGTTAGGACGTGCGAGGAAAGAAAGAGATTCGGATTCGGATCTCATTGGCCATGAGATCGCAGAGCCGGACTAGTGGGTAAAGTGTACCCCTATGCGTAGAGTTCAAACCTATTCGAATAGTCTGCGTCCACAGGAATGGATGAGTCTGGTGTGGTATGACAATTAGTGTTTTGTTTTCAAAAAAAAAGAGGTGCGTTTGAGAAAAGTGGTTTTTAAAAGGTCCGACCGTTGAGCCGTGAGCTATGGTGGACGGGAAGTCCAGTAGCTGTTGTTGAAAATGAAACCAGTGAGAAACTTCTGAGATACCTGGATGGTTTAGTCCAGGGGATTTTGTTCTATAAGGAAAAACTTCCTGCTCCTTTTGGAGAGGATGCGCTTTGCAAAATACAAAATGTTTTTTCAAAACAACCCTGCATAAAATATTGTTGTTTCTGCAAAATATCCTGAGCTCCACATATTCCATGCATTATATCTGATTTCCCCATTTGTTGGGGACTTGTTCTCAAATGCTATGAATCAAGAACAAGGCAACACACAATGTTAAATATTAAAGCCCTTCGTCCTTCGAAACATTATTTCCCCTTGGGTATAATGAATTTCGGACGAAGGTTATGAAGGTCATACCTTCATAATCATAATAAAAGATAAGAAAAGATTTATGTATAAAAATATGGAAAAAAACATAAATACTTTAAACATTATTGTTACTTTATTTCTATTTGTTTTTCTTTTATAAATGATGACAAATTACAAATGTACCTTCGGCTTGAAGGAAAGTAAGGGTACAAGCGTGATGTCAATGCCAAGTCAGCGTGAACAGTACAAGAATATTGTTCATCTATTTATAGGCACGGGACGCAGCCTGTATAAAATTACATTAATGCCCTTTACTTTTATCAATAACTCTATAGTAATTCTTCGAGGGCTGATTTGGCTTTTCATCTTTAAGTCGGTTTTCCCTTTCTGCTGTCATGCCGAAGCTCCTCTGCACATAGCTTCGTGATCGTTTCATCCTTCGTCATGATCGTCTTTCATTTCAGTCAAGCTTCGTCTTGACCATGCTTCTGTATACCCGCAACCTGATTCCGAAGATACCTGCTCGCATACTTAGAAAACATTGTCAAATCACGTTTTTGAGGACCTTCGGAAGCCGAAGGCCCCCAACAGTAGCCCCTCGCAATATTAATTTGCTGTAATGATAAATTCATGTTGCGATATGGACGAAGGCCTTAAGCCGAAGGTCCGAAAAAACACCTTCTCTTTGCTAGAATAGCAACAGTCTTTGACAAGCGGGGCCCTCCAGTTTCAACGCTCTGGGCGTATAAATAAGAGCTCATCCCGAGTTTATTTGGCACACTCTCTTGCCAACTGCTTTTACTCACCCAACTTTTAGCCTGCACGCAATAACACTTGCTTGGCCTTTTAGATTTTAAAGCTTCGGTTTCGAGAGCACTTTTTCAGCGTTTGCAAGGATGTCTGAAGATAAAAAAAGTTGTTGGTGATTCGAAGCTAAGTCTTTCAGAGGAGATGCATCTGGGTTTTCTTCAATCAATGTCGAAGACTAACACAGAGAAGATTACTAAAGAAATTTTGGAGGGTTTATCTGAAGATACTGGTGACAGTGACAGTTATGATGTGGATAGTGGTGGTGAAGACTCCGAAGATCGACCTTGGCGACCAAGCCATGCGGTTTTTGGCAAATCAAGTATTAAAGAAAATCATCTTGTCAACATGAGGGGCAGATATTTCCGGGACTTGTCCGTTGTAAGGGCTGATGAAGGAGAGAAGACTTGTCCGACTCCTGAGGAAAATGAAGTCATGGTATTCCGAAGCTTCTTGAAAGTTGGACTACGATTTCCCTTAAGCAGCTTTGTTGTAGAGGTGCTGAAGATATTTGAAATCTACCTTCACCAACTTACCCCTGAAGCAATCATAAGGATGAATATCTTCGTGTGGGCCGTGAGAAGCCAAGGCTTGGAACCTAATGCGAAAAGTTTCTGCAACATACATGAATTGTTATACGAGACAAAACCCTAGGGTAAGGAACAGTATCACAACAATTTTGGCTGCTACAGCTTCGGCTCCCGGTCTGGGTCAAGTTGCCCCGTGCCGACCTTTCGAAAGAGGTGGCCTGGCGACTGGATGACGGAATGGTTTTATGTGAAGAATGACTTGAAATCACGAGAAGATATAAAGAAGATCATTATGCGTCCCATCTGGCAACGCTTCGGCCTGCGGAGGCCGAAGGTGGAAATGAATGAAGCAGCCGAAGAATGCCAGAGAGCCTTCGGTGTTGTTTGCTCTTTTATTGGGACGAGGGATTTGGTCCAAGAACACATTGCCTTCAGAGTATGGCCACTTGTGGAAAAATGGGAAATGCCGCAGGAGACCATTAAAGAGACTGACGAAGGTGGACTAGTCAGGCTGAAATACACATTTAAGTTTGGAGATAAATTCGTTGAGCGAGATGATGACTGGCTAAAAAGCATTGAAACTGTAAGTGATGAACTGCTTGGGGTATATTCAAAGGCCGAAGATACTGCGTTGTCAGCAGCCTTCGGAGGCCGAAAGAAGAAGAGGCTGAACCAAGTATTTGACGCAATTGGGTTCGTCTACCCCGACTACCATTATCCAGTGCGGGGTCAAAAAAGGAAGAATACTTCCTCTACGAAGGAGACTACTTCAGCCGCTCCTAGTGAGCCGGCGCCGAAGAGGAAAAGGGTAAAGGTTCTCACACACCGGCCACGTTATATTGAACTGGCCACAATGCCTGAGTTCGCCGGTGAGACCTCTTCGGCCACCGAAGCTAAAGAATCAACTCTGCTGCCAGAAATCAAAGAGTTGGCCGAAGTGCCAGCAACAGAAAAGATGGGAGAGCCAAGGACTGAAGAAACAAAAACATCAGAAGTTTTAAGTCCTTCAGCAAAGATTGAGACAGGAAAAAGCCAGAAGGGTCCAACAGTGACCCCGAAAAGAAAAAGGATGGTTAATGTGTTAGATGTTTTGGAGACAATTAAATCTTCAAGCATAACTCCAAAGAAAACTGTTGAAGCTTCTGAAGTGTCTACTGAAGCCTTCGTTGCTGAAGCTTCGAAGCAACAATTTGAAACTGAAGCTGGGCCTTCAGAGCCTACCAAGGTAAAACCTTTGAAAACCGAAGAAACGAAAATTGCAAAGGCAGCCGAAAAAATAAAAATGTCAGAGCCAATTTTGGTTGAAGAAATTGACACTGCTGCTCCTGAAGCACCTTCCAAAATATACGATTATATTGTGCGACACGCTTCGGGGAAGAAATTATCCGAAGAAGAGATTTTTGAAGCTAATCACTATGCCAGAGAATTGAAATATCCGAAGGGAGCACTAGTGTTCAATGGGACAGACGAAGATAACTTCCTATACTGCCTCCCAGACAACAAAGAATTATCCGTCTACCGGGAGATGGCTAGAAGCATGGGGTTTCCGAAGCTTGAAGCTGGACTCTGCGCTATGACGAAGGACGATCTTGCGGATAGCCTTGCATATAATAGTCTGAAGGTGTGAAAATTGTATATTTGGACATTTACAATTTTTGAATCATTCTTTTATTTTTATAGTAATTCTTTTTTCATATAGGGTTTAATACTAAGCAACGCTTTGAGAGCGCAAAAGAATGCTGAAGACGAAAGTTATAATATTGCTTTCAACAACCTACGAGCAGAGGTTATCAAGTTGAGGAACGAAGCTTTGGAAAAAGATAAAATTCTGCTTACACTAGTGGATAAAATAAAGGAAGACGAAGCTGATAGTCGCCTAGAGGGGGGGTGAATAGGGCGAAACTGAAATTTACAAATATAAACACAACTACAAGCCGGGTTAGCGTTAGAAATATAAACGAGTCCACGAGAGAGGGTGAAAAACAAATCGCAACCAAATGGAGAGTGTGACACGGGATTTGTTTTACCGAGGTTCGGTTCTCGCAAACCTACTCCCCGTTGAGGAGGCCACAAAGGCCGGGTCTCTTTCAACCCTTCCTTCTCTCAAACGATCCCACGGATCGAGTGAGCTTTCTCTTCTTAATCACTTGGAACACAAAGTTCCCACAAGGACCACCACAAGTTTGGTGTCTCTTGCCTCAATTACAAGTGAGTTTGATCGCAATGAAAGAATCAAGAAAGAAGAAAGCAATCCAAGCGCACGAGCTCGAAAGAACACAAGCAAATCTCTCTCTAGTCACTAGAGCGTTGTGTGAAATTTGGAGAGGATTTGATCTCTTTGGTGTGTCTAGAATTGAATGCTAGAGCTCTTGTAAGTAGTTGGGAAGTGGAAAACTTGGATGCAATGAATGGTGGGGTGGTTGGGGTATTTATAGCTCCAACCACCAAACTTGACCGTTGGTGGAGGCTGTCTGTTCGATGGTGCACCGGACAGTCCGGTGCACACCGGACAGTCCGGTGCACACCGGACATGTCCGGTGCCCCAGCCACGTCACCAGTGCCGTTGGAATCTGACCGTTGGAGTTCTGACTTCTGGGCCCGCCTCGATGTCCGGTGGCGCACCGGACATGAACTGTTTAGTGTCCGGTGCGCCGGTATGGGCGCGCCTGCCTTCTGCGCGCGCTGCGCGCGCATTTAATGCGTTGCAGGTAGCCGTTGGCGCGAAGTAGTCGTTGCTCCGAGGATGCACCGGACAGTCCGGTGCACACCGGACATGTCCGGTGAATTATAGCGGAGCAGCCGTCGTGAAGTCCCAAGGCTGGCGAGTTCCGGAGCAGCGTCTTCGTTGGAGCACCGGACACTGTCCGGTGTACACCGGACAGTCCGGTGAATTATAGCGCGCTGGTTCCGGATTTTCCCGAAGGTGACGAGTTGGAGTTGGAGTCCTCTAGTGCACCGGACACTGTCCGGTGGCACACCGGACAGTCCGGTGCGCCAGACCAGAGGAGCCTTCGGTTGCTCCTTTGCTCTTTTGTTGAACTCAATACTTGGTCTTTTTATTGGCTAAGTGTGAACCTTTTGCACCTGTATAACTTATACACTAGAATAAACTAGTTAGTCCAAAGATTTGTGTTGGGCAATTCAACCACCAAAATTATATAGGAACTAGGTGTAATCCTAATTTCCTTTCAATCTCCCCCTTTTTGGTGATTGATGCCAACACAAATCAAAGCAAATATAGAAGTGCATAATTGAACTAGTTTGCATAATATAAGTGCAAAGGTTGCTTGGAATGAGCCAATATAAATACTTACAAGATATGCATGGATTGTTTCTTTATTTTTAACATTTTGGACCACGCTTGCACCACATGTTTTGTTTTTGCAAAATCTTTTGTAAATTTTCAAAGTTCTTTTGCAAATAGTCAAAGGTAAATGAATAAGAGTTTGCAAAGCATTTTCAAGTTTTGAAATTTTCTCCCCCTGTTTCAAATGCTTTTCCTTTGACCAAACAAAACTCCCCCTAAATGAAATCCTCCTCTTAGTGTTCAAGAGGGTTTTGATGAATCAATTTTGAAATACTACTTTCTCCCCTTTTTGAACATATTAAGATACCAAGTTGACAATTGAAAATTATATTTTAAAATTAGGTGATGGTGCGGTCCTTTTGCTTTGGGCTAATACTTTCTCCCCCTTTGGCATGAATCGCCAAAAACGGAGTCATTAGAGCCCTACGAAGTACTTTCTCCTCCTTTGGTCATAAAATAAATGAGTGAAGATTATACCAAAGTTGGAGAGATGCTTGGAGTGACGGCGAAGGATGAGTAGTAGAGTGGAGTGGAAGCCTTTGTCTTCGCCGAAGACTCCAATTTCCTTTCAATATACCTATGACTTGGTTTGAAATACACTTGAAAACACATTAGTCATAGCATATATAAAAGAGATATGATCAAAGGTATACTTGTGTGCTATGTGTGCAAATTAGCAAAAGAAATTCCTAGAATCAAGAATATTGAGCTCATGCCTAAGTCTGGTAAAAGATTGTTCATCAAGTGGCTTGGTAAAGATATCGGCTAATTGATCTTTAGTGTTAATGTATGAAATCTCGATATCCCCCTTTTGTTGGTGATCCCTAAGAAAATGATACCGAATGGCTATGTGTTTAGTGCGGCTATGCTCAACGGGATTATCCGCCATGCGGATTGCACTCTCATTATCACATAGAAGAGGAACTTTGGTTAATTTGTAACCATAGTCCCGCAGGGTTTGCCTCATCCAAAGCAATTGCGCGCAACCTGCGGCAATATACTCGGCTTCGGCGGTAGAAAGAGCGACCGAATTTTGCTTCTTTGAAGCCCAAGACACCAAGGATCTTCCCAAGAACTGGCAAGTCCCCGATGTGCTCTTCCTATTAATCTTACACCCTGCCCAATCGGCATCCGAATAACCAATTAAATCAAATGTGGATCCCCGAGGGTACCAAAGCCCAAACTTAGGAGTATAAGCCAAATATCTCAAGAATCATTTTACGGCCGTAAGGTGGGATTCCTTAGGGTCGGATTGGAACCTTGCACACATGCAGACGGAAAGCATAATATCCGGTCGAGATGCACATAAATAGAGTAAGGAACCTATCATCGATCGGTATACCTTTTGATCCACGGACTTACCTCCCGTGTCGAGGTCGAGATGCCCATTAGTTCCCATGGGTGTCTTGATGGGCTTGGCATCCTTCATTCCAAACTTGGTTAGAATGTCTTGAGTGTACTTCGTTTGGCTAATGAAGGTGCCCTCTTGGAGTTGCTTGACTTGGAATCCTAGAAAATACTTCAACTCCCCCATCATAGACATCTCGAATTTCTATATCATGATCCTACTAAATTCTTCACATGTAGATTCGTTAGTAGACCCAAATATAATATCATCAACATAAATTTGGCATACAAACAAATCATTGTCAAGAGTTTTAGTGAATAAAGTAGGATCGGCCTTGCCGACTTTGAAGCCATTAGCAATAAGGAAATCTCTAAGGCATTCATACCATGCTCTTGGGGCTTGCTTGAGCCCATAAAGCGCCTTAGAGAGCCTATAGACATGGTTAGGGTACTTACTATCTTCAAAGTCGGGAGGTTGCTCAACATAGACCTCTTCCTTGATTGGTCCGTTGAGGAAGGCACTTTTCACGTCCATTTGATAAAGCTTAAAGCCATGGTAAGTAGCATAGGCCAATAATATGCGAATTGACTCAAGCCTAGCTACGGGTGCATAGGTTTCACCGAAATCCAAACCTTCGACTTGGGAGTATCCCTTGGCCACAAGTCGTGCTTTGTTCCTTGTCACCACACCATGCTCATCTTGCTTGTTGCGGAAAACCCATTTGGTTCCTACAACATTTTGATTAGGACGTGGAACTAAATGCCATACCTCATTTCTAGTGAAGTTGTTGAGCTCCTCTTGCATCGCCACCACCCAATCCGAATCTTGTAGTGCTTCCTCTACCCTGTGTGGCTCAATAGAGGAAACAAAAGAGTAATGCTCACAAAAATGTGCAACCCGAGATCGAGTGGTTACCCCCTTATGAATGTCGCCGAGGATGGTGTTGACGGGGTGATCTCGTTGGATTGCTTGGTGGACTCTTGGGTGTGGCGGCCTTGGTTGTTCATCCTCCTTGTCTTCATTATTTGCATCTCCCCCTTGATCATTGCCGTCATCTTGAGGTGGCTCATCTCTTTGATCTTCTCCTTCATCATTTTGAGCCTCGTCCTCATTTTGGGTTGGTGGAGATGCTTGCGTGGAGGAGGATGGTTGATCTTGTGCATTTGGAGACTCTTCGGATTCCTTGGGACACACATCCCCAATGGACATGTTCCTTAGCGCGATGCATGGAGCCTGTTCTTCACCTATCTCATCAAGATCAACTTGCTCTACTTGAGAGCCGTTAGTCTCATCAAACACAACGTCACAAGAGACTTCAACAAGTCCTGAGGACTTGTTAAAGACTCTATATGCCCTTGTGTTTGAGTCATATCCTAGTAAAAAGCCTTCTACAGTTTTAGGAGCAAATTTAGATTTTCTACCTCTTTTGACAAGAATAAAACATTTGCTACCAAAAACTCTAAAATATGAAATATTTGGCTTTTTACCGGTTAGGAGTTCATAGGATGTCTTCTTGAGGATTCGGTGAAGATATAACCGGTTGATGGCGTAGCAGGCGGTGTTGACCGCCTCGGCCCAAAACCGATTCGGTGTCTTGTACTCATCAAGCATGGTTCTTGCCATGTCCAATAGAGTTCGATTCTTCCTCTCCACTACACCATTTTGTTGTGGAGTGTAGGGAGAAGAGAACTCATGCTTGATGCCCTCCTCCTCAAGGAAGCCTTCTATTTGTGAGTTCTTGAACTCCGTCCCATTGTCGCTTCTAATTTTCTTGATCCTTAAGCCGAACTCATTTTGAGCCCGTCTCAAGAATCCCTTTAAGGTCTCTTGGGTATGAGATTTTTCCTGCAAAAAGAATACCCAAGTGAAGCGAGAATAATCATCCACAATAACTAGACAGTACTTACTCCCGCCGATGCTTATGTAAGCGATTGTGCCGAATAAATCCATGTGTAGGAGCTCCAGTGGCCTGTCGCTTGTCATAATGTTCTTGTGTGGATGATGAGACCCAACTTGCTTTCCTGCTTGG
The DNA here is from genome assembly GCF_902167145.1 of Zea mays. Lineage (NCBI taxonomy): Eukaryota > Viridiplantae > Streptophyta > Magnoliopsida > Poales > Poaceae > Zea > Zea mays. The sequence continues at coordinate 217,395,469 of NC_050096.1, read as the reverse complement.
CATGCGCTACAAATCCTGTCTTTCTCAAAATGAACATTTGTTAGTCCCAAAATGTGCTCTCCCTTTAGAAGCTTATGAAGATTCTTCATCCCAACATGGGCTAGTCGGCGGTGCCAGAGCCAACCCAAGTTAGTCTTAGCAATTAAGCAAGTGTCGAGTTCAGCTCTATCAAAATCTACCAAGTATAGCTGACCCTCCAACACTCCCTTAAATGCTATTGAATCATCACTTCTTCTAAAGACAGTGACACTTACATCAGTAAATAGACAGTTGTAGCCCATTTGACAAAGTTGCGAAACGGAAAGCAAATTGTAATCTAAAGAGTCTACAAGAAAAACATTGGAAATAGTATGGTCGGGTGATATAGCAATTTTACCCAAACCTTTGACCAAACCTTGATTTCCATCCCCGAATGTGATAGCTCGTTGGGGATCTTGGTTTTTTCATATGAGGAGAACATCTTTTTCTCCCCTGTCATATGGTTTGTGCACCCGCTGTCGAGTATCCAACTTGAGCCCCCAGATGCATAAACCTACAAAACAATTTTAGCTCTTGACTTTAGGTACCCAAACGGTTTTGGGTCCTTTGGCATTAGAAACAAGAACTTTGGGTACCCAAACACAAGTCTTGGAGCCCTTGTGTTTGCCCCCAACAAACTTGGCAACTATCTTGCCGGATTTGTTAGTAAGCACATATGATGCATCAAAAGTTTTAAATGAAATACTATGATCATTTGATGCGCTAGGAGTTTTCTTCTTAGGCAACTTAGCACGGGTTGGTTGCCTAGAGCTAGATGTCTCACCCTTATACATAAAAGCATGGTTAGGGCCAGAGTGAGACTTCCTAGAATTAACTCTCCTAATTTTGTTCTCAGGATAGCCGGCAGGGTACAAAATGTAACCCTCGTTATCCTGAGGTATGGGAGCCTTGCCTTTAACAAAGTTAGACAAGTTCTTAGGAGGGGCATTAAGTTTGACATTGTCTCCCCTTTGGAAGCCAATGCCATCCTTGATGCCAGGGCGTCTCCCATTATAGAGCATACTTCTAGGAAATTTAAACTTTTCATTTTCTAAGTTATGCTCGACAATTTTAGCATCTAATATTGCTATATGATCATTTTGTTGTTTAATTAAAGCCATGTGATCATGAATAGCATTGATATCAACATCTCTACATCTAGTACAAATAGAAGTGTGCTCAACGGTAGATGTAGAGGGTTTGCAAGATTTTAGTTCTACAACCTTAGCATGCAACATATCATTCTTAGTTCTAAGGTCGGAAATAGTAGTATTGCAAATATCAAAATCTTTAGCCTTAGCAATCAAATTTTCATTTTCTACTCTAAGGCTAGCAAGAGAATCATTCAATTCCTTAATCTTAGCAAGCAAGTCATTATCATTTCTAAGATTGGGAATTGAGACATCACATACATGAGAATCAACCTTAGCAATTAATCTAGCATTTTCATTTCTAAGGTTGTCAATGGTCTCATGGCAAGTGCTTAGCTCACTAGACAATTTTTCACATTTTTCAACTTGTAGAGCATAAGCATTTTTAACCTTAACATGCTTTTTATTTTCCTTGATTAGGAAGTCCTCTTGGGAGTCCAAGAGATCATCCTTCTCATGGATGGCACTAATTAATTTATTTAATTTTTCTTTTTGTTGCATGTTTAGGTCAGCAAAAAGGGTACGCAAATTATTTTCCTCATCACTAGCATTATCATCACTAGAGGATTCATATTTAGTGGAGGATTTAGATTTAACCTTCTTCCTTTTGCCGTCCTTTGCCATGAGGCACTTGTGGCCGACGTTGGGGAAGAGGAGTCCCTTGGTGATGGCGATGTTGGCGGCGTCCTCGTCGGAGGAGGAGTCAGTGGAGCTCTCGTCCGAGTCCCACTCCCGGCAAACATGGGCATCGCCACCCTTCTTCTTGTAGTACCTCTTCTTTTCTCTCCTCTTTCCCTTCTTGTCGTCGCCCCTGTCACTGTCACTAGATATAGGACATTTTGCAATGAAATGACCGGGCTTACCACACTTGTAGCAAACCTTCTTGGAACGGGATTTGTAGTCCTTCCCTTTCCGTTGCTTGAGGATTTGGCGAAAGCTTTTGATGATTAAAGCCATCTCCTCATTGTCGAGCTTGGAGGCGTCAATTGGTTGTCTACTTGGTGTAGACTCCTCCTTTTTCTCCTCTGTTGCCTTAAATGCCACCGGTTGTGCTTCGGACGTGGAGGGTTCATCAAGCTCGTTGATCTTCTTGGAGCCCTTGATCATACATTCAAAGCTCACAAAATTCCCGATAACTTCCTCGGGGGTCATTTGAGTATATCTAGGATTACCACGAATTAATTGAACTTGAGTGGGGTTAAGGAAAATGAGTGATCTAAGAATAACCTTAACCACCTCGTGGTCATCCCATTTCTTGCTCCCGAGGTTGCGCACTTGGTTCACCAAAGTCTTGAGCCGGTTGTACATATCTTGTGGCTCCTCTCCTTGGCGAAGACGGAAGCGACCGAGCTCCCCCTCGATCGTTTCCCGTTTGGTGATCTTGGTGAGTTCATCACCCTCGTGCGCGGTCTTGAGTAGGTCCCAAATCTCTTTTGCATTCTTCAACCCTTGCACCTTGTTGTATTCCTCCTTGCTTAGAGAGGCGAGGAGTATGGTTGTAGCTTGAGAGTTGAAGTGCTCGATTTGGACCACTTCGTCCGTGTCATAATCTTCATCCCCTATGGATGGTACCTGTGCTCCAAACTCAACAACATTCCATATACTTTTGTGGAGTGAGGTTAGATGAAATTTCATTAAATCACTCCACATAGCATAATCTTTGCCATTAAAGGTTGGCGGTTTGCCTAATGGGACGGAAAGTAATGGAGTATGTCTAGATGTACGAGGATAGTGTAAGGGGATCTTACTAAACTTCTTGCGCTCTTGGCGCTTAGAAGTTACGGACGGTGCATCAGAGTCGGAGGTCGATGTTGATGAAGTGTCGGTCTCGTAGTAGACCACTTTCCTCATCCTCTTGTGCTTGTCGCCTTTCCGATGCGACTTGTGAGAAGAAGATTTTTCCTTCTTCTCTTTGTGGTGAGAAGAGGAAGATCTTTTCTCCTTCCGTTTGGAGGAGTCCTTCTTCTTCTCCTTCCTCTTGGTGCGGGATTCTTCCGATGAAGTGCTCCCTTGGCTTGTAGTGGGCTTGTCGCCGGTCTCCATCTCCCTCTTGGTGTGATCTCCCGACATCACTTCGAGCGGTTAGGCTCTAATGAAGCACCGGGCTCTGATACCAATTGATAGTCGCCTAGAGGGGGGGGGTGAATAGGGCGAAACTGAAATTTACAAATATAAACACAACTACAAGCCGGGTTAGCGTTAGAAATATAAACGAGTCCACGAGAGAGGGTGAAAAACAAATCGCAACCAAATGGAGAGTGTGACACGGGATTTGTTTTACCGAGGTTCGGTTCTCGCAAACCTACTCCCAGTTGAGGAGGCCACAAAGGCCGGGTCTCTTTCAACCCTTCCCTCTCTCAAACGATCCCACGGATCGAGTGAGCTTTCTCTTCTTAATCACTTGGAACACAAAGTTCCCACAAGGACCACCACAAGTTTGGTGTCTCTTGCCTCAATTACAAGTGAGTTTGATCGCAATGAAAGAATCAAGAAAGAAGAAAGCAATCCAAGCGCAAGAGCTCGAAAGAACACAAGCAAATCTCTCTCTCTAGTCACTAGAGCGTTGTGTGAAATTTGGAGAGGATTTGATCTCTTTGGTGTGTCTAGAATTGAATGCTAGAGCTCTTGTAAGTAGTTGGGAAGTGGAAAACTTGGATGCAATGAATGGTGGGGTGGTTGGGGTATTTATAGCCCCAACCACCAAACTTGACCGTCGGTGGAGGCTGTCTGTTCGATGGTGCACCGGACAGTCCGGTGCACACCGGACATGTCCGGTGCCCCAGCCACGTCACCAGTGCCGTTGGAATCTGACCGTTGGAGTTCTGACTTCTGGGCCCGCCTCGATGTCCGGTGGCGCACCGGACATGAACTGTTCAGTGTCCGGTGCGCCGGTATGGGCGTGCCTGCCTTCTGCGCGCGCTGCGCGCGCATTTAATGCGTTGCAGGTAGCCGTTGGCGCGAAGTAGCCGTTGCTCCGAGGATGCACCGGACAGTCCGGTGCACACCGGACATGTCTGGTGAATTATAGCGGAGCAGCCGTCGTGAAGTCCCGAGGCTGGCGAGTTCCGGAGCAGCGTCTTCGTTGGAGCACCGGACACTGTCTGGTGTACACCGGACAGTCCGGTGAATTATAGCGCGCTGGTTCTGGATTTTCCCGAAGGTGACGAGTTGGAGTTGGAGTCCTCTGGTGCACCGGACACTGTCCGGTGGCACACCGGACAGTCCGGTGCGCCAGACCAGAGGAGCCTTCGGTTGCTCCTTTGCTCTTTTGTTGAACTCAATACTTGGTCTTTTTATTGGCTAAGTGTGAACCTTTTGCACCTGTATAACTTATACACTAGAATAAACTAGTTAGTCCAAAGATTTGTGTTGGGCAATTCAACCACCAAAATTATATAGAAACTAGGTGTAATCCTAATTCCCTTTCAGAAGCTACCTCTAAGGCTCGAGCTGAAGCCCAAAAACGCGAAATTCAGGATCTTCAGAAACAACTGGTCAGGGCTAAAGAAGAACGCATACTAGAAGAAACAAAACGAGAACTTAGTGATCAATGGGCAAATCATTTGGAAAGAAATGTTGAAGAGCTTCGTGCTTCCAAGAAAAGATACTATGATAAATCCATAGAGTGTGTTAAGAAGATAAAATCCAGCTTCGCCAGCGTTGGCGCATTCTCTAGCGAAGAGAATTTCACAAGGGGAAATCCCGAAGGCCCGATTGAATGGATCAGTCACGAAGCTGAGGCCTTCGAAGAAATCTTGAATAGCCACGGAGACATATGTGCTTTTTCGGGTGCCAGGGGGATTGCTACTGTGTTGGAAAGAAAAGGCTGTAACCATGTGAAATCTTTAGCACAAACCGAAACCGCCTTGTCCACCGAAGACATAAAGGACCCCTCGGCCGAATCAAGCCTGGTTGGTGGAAAATTTTTCACCGACATTTGGTACAATGGCGGCCGAGAAATAGCTCAAGAGATCATTCAAAGAAGCGAAAAAGGCATTCATGATGCTAGGAAGATAGCAGAGGCTGCTGAGAAAGGCGCAGAGCCCGAAGGGCAAATAGGTATTAACTAGTGGTTTTTATTCTGTTGTAATTTTTGATTCCAGACTTTGCTCGCGGTTTGTAATAGTAATATAGTCGTATCTTCTCCTCCCTCAGAACCTGCTGAGGCATCTCTGGGCCCCCACCCGAAGGGGGACGATGAAATTAGAAAAATGGCCGAAGCCATCATGGACAAGGTTGTCGATCAGCTACTGAACGAAGCTGCAAAAATAGTCCTTAAGGAGGATTAGATGCTACTGTAAAAATATTTGGAATGTAACATGTGTAATACATTGTAACTTTGAATATAATATATGATCTATTTATAGTTCAATTCTTTACGATGCATGAAATTTTGCATACATACCATTTTTTGAGCCTTCGGCGAAAAAACACCTTCCCTTCTTTTCATGCTTCGTGAAGAAAATCTTTTATATATCACAAGAATTTCCATACTTCTCTGATGAAGAATATCCAAGCTTCGTGAAATATTCACTGAAGCTATAAAAAAGTTTCATGTTGCCTCTCTAATGAAGCTACACTTCTTCTCAATTTATCTTGTGCCTTAGCACGATTTTCTCTTTTTCAAAACATTCTCCGAAGATCAATACTGTATCCCCTTCTTGTTCCACATGCAATATGTTGTATGATGCTTATGTTATGCAAAATGATGTGATGATGTTATGTTATGCAAAATGATATTTGTGCCGAAAATACACACATCCCTGCAATAAAGCACACAATCTTTTTATATCAGCGCTGACTTTTCGCTGTAAGCCTCCCTTAGGAGCTTCTTCGCCTTTTACTTTCAGCGGAATCAGCGTTTATTTTTCGCTGTAAGCCTCCCTTAGGAGCTTCTTCGCCTTTTCCTTTCGGCGGAATCAGCGTTTATTTTTCGCTGTAAGCCTCCCTTAGGAGCTTCTTCGCCTTTTACTTTCTGCGGAATCAGCGCTGACTTTTCGCTGTAGGCTCAGAAAACTTACACTGCGCTCCCTTAGGAACGACTTTTTACTTCTTCGAATAAATTGCACTGTGTCCCTTAGAACAAATTTTTGATAATACAAAGGTCCTTCATGCCACCATAAATTCGTATGCTTCGGCAACTCAAGCCTATGGAGAAGACATATTTTTATTATGGTAAAAGACGAAATTGTTACAAGAAATTGAAAAACGATAAAAGACACTTAGACTTCCCATAATTGTTCCTTATTAACAAAAAGTAATACTGAATGTAAAAATGCAAAAAAGCTGTTGTCGAGGTAGGATATTTGTCAGTAAATGTGCTTCGACTCTGGCACAGTGCTATTGACTGTGCGAGCTTCGGACTCCTCTCTGAAGTCCCTCTGAAGGTGAGTGTGCTGACTCCCTTCTGGCTGCTGTCCTCGCTGCGTTGGTGGTGGCGGTGGAGGCTGTTGCCAAGATGCTTGGGGTTGACTTGCCGAAGCAACAGAAGCTGCAGAGTGATTGCCTACATATTCTGGGATGTAAGGCGAATGGTACGAAGCAGTGTGCATGACCTGCTTCGGTTGACTCTGTTGTGCTGTAGCTTCTGCTATCTCCTTTTGCTTCTGGATGGTGACGTGGCACATCCTGGTGGTATGGCCCTTGTCTTCACCACAGAATAGACAGTAAATTCTTCTTGGCTGATCCCCAAATCTTCCCCCGAAGCCCCTGGCGCCTCTGCCCCTTGGTGCTGGCGGCCGAACAGAGCTTTGCTGTTGTCCCGAAGCCTGTGAAGAGTATTGTGGCCTTTGCTGTTGGCTCCCTCTATCATCACTTTGAGTGGAGTTATGAATTGACCTGACATGCCTCGTATGAAATCTTCCTCTGAAGCCCCTGGTCATTTCAGAGAACCTAAATGCCTCCTCCCTTCTTTGACGGAAGTCATTGTCGGCCCGGATGTACTCGTCCATCTTCTGGAGCAGCTTCTCCAAAGTTTGTGGTGACTTCCTGGCAAAGTATTGCGCTGAAGGTCCCGGCCGAAGCCCCTTAATCATGGCCTCAATGACAATTTCATTGGGCACTGTTGGCGCTTGTGCCCTCAGACGCAGAAACCTTCAGACATACGCCTGGAGGTATTCTTCGTGGTCCTAGGTACACTGGAATAAAGCTTGAGCAGTAACTGGCTTTGTCTGAAACCCTTGGAAGCTGGTTATCAACATAACCTTCAGCTTCTGCCAAGAGGTGATTGTCCCTGGCCGGAGAGAGGAGTACCAGGTCTGAGCGACACTCTTGACGGCCATGACAAAAGACTTTGCCATGACTGCAGTATTGCCACCATACGAAGATATGGTTGCTTCATAGCTCATCAAGAATTGCTTCGGGTCTGTATGACTGTCGTACATGGGGAGCTGGGGTGGCTTGTAAGACTGGGGCCATGGTGTAGCCTGCAATTCTGTTGATAGAGGAGAAGCATCATCGAAAGCAAAATTTCCATGATGGAAATCTTCATACCAGTCGTCCTCATTGTAGAAGCCTTCCTGATGAAGCTCTCTGCGCGGAGGCCTTCGGTTCTGGTCATCTTGAACAAGATGACGAACCTCTTCGGAAGCTTCATCTATCTGTCTCTGAAGGTCGGCTAAACGAGCCATCTTCTCCTTCTTTCGTTGCACCTGTTGCTGAAGGATCTCCAGGTTTTGGATCTCCTGATCCAAGTCATCTTCCGGAGGCGTTGGACTACCAGCCTTCCTCTTCTGGCTTCGGGCCTCCCTAAGAGAAAGGACGTCCTGATTGGGGTCCAACGGCTGCAGAGTAGCAGCCCCTGTCGCTGAAGCTTTTTTCGGCGGCATGACGAAGGTAATGCTTGCCGAAGGTGTTCAGAGCTCAAGAAATGGAAGTGAGTTCACTGGAGGTGGGCGCCAATGTTGGGGACTTGTTCTCAAATGCTATGAATCAAGAACAAGGCAACACACAATGTTAAATATTAAAGCCCTTCGTCCTTCGAAACATTATTTCCCCTTGGGTATAATGAATTTCAGACGAAGGTTATGAAGGTCATACCTTCATAATCATAATAAAAGATAAGAAAAGATTTATGTATACAAATATGGAAAAAAACATAAATACTTTAAACATTATTATTACTTTATTTCTATTCGTTTTTCTTATATAAATGATGACAAATTACAAATGTACCTTCGGCTTGAAGGAAAGTAAGGGTACAAGCGTGATGCCAATGCCAAGTCAGCATGAACAGTACAGGAATACCGTTCATCTATTTATAGGCACGGGACGCAGCCCGTATAAAATTACATTAATGCCCTTTACTTTTATCGATAACTCTATAGTAATTCTTCGAGGGCTGATTTGGCTTTTCATCTTTAAGTCGGTTTTCCCTTTCTGCTGTCATGCCGAAGCTCCTCTGCACATAGCTTCGTGATCGTTTCATCCTTCGTCATGATCGTCTTTCATTTCAGTCAAGCTTCGTCTTGACCATGCTTCTGTATACCCGCAACCTGATTCCGAAGATACCTGCTTGCATACTTAGAAAACATTGTCAAATCATGTTTTTGAGGACCTTCGGAAGCCGAAGGCCCCCAACACCATTCCACGGGTGAAGGCGGGCTGCTGAGTACGTTTGTACTCACCCTTGCTTATTTGTTGTTTTTCAGAAAAAGGTGATCGGGTAAGAGTTACGACTGTTCCCAACCTTGCATGTGGCTGTTGGACCGCTGATTTGCTTCGCTGCGTAAATCGGGCTGCTTCAGCCCCACTCTGATGATATGTCCCGAGTTGTGGACCAACTCTTAAAGTTGATCGCCACCTTTATAGGTTTGTCTCGTTTAAGCAGATCTGGAATCATCTGATGTATAAATGTGTTTACTAGACTCCTGGGACTAGTAATTGTATCACATTTGAGTCCCAAAGGATTGGGGACGCTTCAGGTGGTATCAGAGCTGTTAGGTTGGCCGCAGGACATAACCCTTAGCCTGATCCAATAGTTTTTAAGTCACAACTATTTTCTTAAAAAAAATCTTGCTCTCATCCCTTCATTTCAAAAATGTTTTCCCCCTTTTCCTTCTCTCACAAGTCAGATGGAGGTCAATTGCCAAACCAGCTTTCGCCAGAATGAAGATGGTTTCCCCAAGTTGCTGAGAGCATGCACAGTTCGCCTCGGAATCAGGAGCCAGCCAGAGTATGATGGTCGTGAATTCGTCGAGCATGGCACAGAGAAGTGTGTCGTGACTGTATACATTGGATCCAGTCCACACCATGTGGAATGGAGTGTCACTGCTGCTGGGCACAGATTCAAAGACACCTGCCAAGTCGTCGCTTGCAAGGCATTGAGGGCCCTGTGTCAGATCTATGAAGAAGAAGTGGCCGACACACCGCTCAGATTCTTTCCGCCCTTTCAAAGAGACCGTCCAGTTTGGATGGCCAGGATGCGTGCATTGGAAGGGAAGCATCTGCTTGAGGATGACCCCACAGTCGTGTACCTCACTGCATACCTGCTCACCCTAGATGCATGGTATGATTTCTTGGCTCGGCAACACCATCAGATGATTGCCCGAGCAGAAGATGCAGAGAAGCTCAACCGTCAGCTCCATGTGGATCTCACCACAGCTCAAGCCCGTGCAACTGCCTTGGAAAGTCATGAAGTCATTGCTGTTGAAGCCCTGAAGCAAGCCAAGGATGATCATGTCCAGAAGTTGATGGAGGCCTAATTGGTAACCCATAACCAACATAGAGCCCTGCGGATCCAAGAGCCCGCTTCATCCAACCCAGTTCAATCCATGAGAGCTGAAGATCCCCAGATTCTTGAAGGTCACCCGGTCTCTATCAAAGGAGAGAAGAAGGCTTGGGAACTTCCGGAAGGTGCCATAGTCTTGGAAGGAATTCCAGTCTTCCCTCAGGCTATGGATAAGCAAGAGCACCATGAATCCTCCCAAGATCCCCCGCCGGAGTTGTTTGAGCCCCTCACCATGAAGAAGATTCCAGCACCATCCCTTGAAGTCAAGGAAGAAGCTACAAGCACCCCGCTAGCACCGCCGCCCTCTGAGGAGCTACAGGAGCCAGTAGAGATGGCAATGGGTACCCGAAACCCGAAACCCGATGGGTTTTTACCCCATTATGGTACGGGTTTGGGTCAATTTTCGTACCCATGGGTTTGTTAATGGGCATAAATGTATACCCGACGGGTTCATGGGTACGGGTTTGTTCCTATAGTACCCAAACCCGTGAACCCGTGGGTTTTTTAAACCCGACCAAACTAGTGCATATTGTCATTTTATTTTATAAACGAACAACAAACTTGTTATCTACCTATTTACTTCCTAATTTTTATCAAATAGTGAATGTATAAATAGTTGGTGAGAGTGTTGCTTGCTTGCTATTATAGTTATTACTAGTGTTATATATGTGGTGGATGTATAACTTAGTGCAAGGTAACTTGATTATACAACTTATTATTTGTATTTAATTCTCTCTACTAATTTTTTATACCAAATCATGAACTCGTTGTTCATTACATAAATTTTGGACCATGATCTCATTAATCATTGCGATACTTATTGATTATAAAAAGAATAAGCATGTTGGAGATAAAACCCGCGGGTAACCCGTGGGTACCCGCTAACCCGATGGGTACGGGTTTGGGCAAAATTTCAAACCCATCATGGGTACAGGTTTTTTAATGGGCATAAATATTTTTCACGGGTACGGGTTTGGGATAGCAAAACTCGGCGGGTTTGTACCCGTTGCCATCTCTAGGAGCCAGTCCCGCTTGAAGAAGAGTTCGACCCTGTCCTGCCATCTCAGTTGCTGCCAGAAGAAGTCATCAACATCAGCTCCCTCTTGACCCATCCAGGAGATATCTAAGATTGAAGTTGTGCGCCAGTCTTGCCAAAAGAGAAGCTGCCAGATCTGAAATTAGTTTGCCCAGTCCTATGCATGCATTGGGTAGTGAAGTTTTTCTTCACTTTGGCTAGAGCCCTGCATGTATGAGAGGTAATCGTGTAGCCTCGTGTTTTGAAAAATTCTAATTGTGTGGCCCCCTAGGGCATTTCAAAATAAATTTCGCTTGATGTTCTCTCCCCTTTTGAGTGCATATGTGATGCTTTAACGTTAGTGCTCATAAGTCCTGTTTAGCATAGTTCTCAGTTCAGGAGCCGAGCAATAGTAGTTATGCTTAGCCCCCAAATCTGAGTAGTCCGTGCTTTGGAAAAACTGTATTCTTCCCTTATTCAAAACATTTGATTTGTTTGTGCTTATCATTGCTGAGCTTGTGTGTTTTCTTTCTTTTTAAGAAAGGTTTTCTCTAGAAACATAGATCACAAATTAGAGCTAATCCTCATCTTATGCTTCCATTCTCCCCTTAACCCATATCAAGAGAAAAGGACCTTACCCAAGAAGATACCAGGAAGCTCACCCTTGAAGCCTGGAATAAGCTACAGAACAAACCTGTCCAGCCGCTCAGTCAAAAGGACCGACCGTGAGAATCAAAGCACTACCCCTAAGTCAAAGTAAACAGGAAAAGAGGACAGAAGAAGTTATTACCATACAGAGAGGCAAATATTCTTGGAACCAGAGACCACAAACATCAGGGTCATCGACCCCACCACTCACTCGTGCCCCCCGCACGCGTGCCCGCCTCCATGCGCACTACCACCGCCCCACGCCCCCTTTGCAGCGCACTATCGCCACCCACGCCCCTTTTGCAGCGCACCCACCGCCATCATCGCCAGCAACAGCCCCACTTCCCCTTGTCGCACCTGCTTCCTCGTGTCACCTGCTCCATCACTACCACTCCACACCCCCCAAGCACCCCCGCTCGCCTATAACCCCCCCCCCACCAGCTCCCTCAACTCCCATCTCGCTCAAAGCAAAACACACTCCAGATAAATCTCATCTGCCAAATCGCAAGCAACTCCATTTCCCACTCCCTCGCTCCTAAGATCACAATGCTTGGTGATTCTTGGGTTGAAGACTGTTGTACATGGTTCATAGTCTTTGGTTTCCTCCTCTGTATGATGGTAATACTCTTTGATAGAATCCTCCAGTGGGAAGAACAAAAAGAAAGAAAGAGGTAGTGAAAAGTGAAAAGTTAGAAGAGAAAAGAAGATAGCGAAGAGAAGATGAGAAGAAGGTTGTCCCAGAATCAACCCTGTGTCAGTCATTTCTCCGCAGCCTGCTCAAGCAGCAATAGTAGAAGAAGGCCCCGTAACACCCTTGTTATGAGGTACTTCAAGGAGTTCAAATCCCCAAGATTCAAAAGTTCTACCCTCATTCTTTTTAAGTGGGGTAGTGTTCTAACAAGGTTCCTGCTATGGAGAAAAAGAAGAAGGCCTATAGCAAGCTTGTGGAGGACCAGATCATCGAAGCTTATAAGTTTCTGGATGAGAAGTGGTCACCCAAGTTCCATTGATGAAGCAGTAGAAGAGCAATCAAGGAAGGGACCCATGGATAAGTTCGCAAGAAGAAGGTTTGTGTGTTGGCATCGATGCTTCTTCAATAAGCTAACTGCCAAGCAAAAACTAGAAGCCTGAAGATGATCTTTGAGTAGCCAGAATCAACGTTTGCAATCAGCAACCGGATGCTCCTGAAAGGCCAGATTTTGTTGAAGTTCCATCTCCTCGAAGAGTCTGCAAAGTGAAGATATGTAGCTGAAGTAAAGCTATACCCATAACCCTTCTAAGCCGAATCTCGAGGACGAGATTCCTTTTAAGTGGGGTAGATTTGTAGCATCCCAAAAATTCAAATCTTAGAATTTTCTCAAACTCGCTCTAAATTCAAAATGAATTTCAAATTTCATTTTAAAATGTTTGTTTGCGAGTTGATATCAGCAAATAAAATATAGTGGTCTATATTCTCTCCAAAATCCTCCTCAAATATCCTACAAATGTTTCTCCAGTGATCCCCCTCAAATTCTGTCCAGAAATACTGTCCAGATATTTCCCGAGTAATCCCCTTCAAGTTCTTTCCAGAACTATTGCCCAAATATTCCACCAATATATCTCCAAGTATTTTCCTCTTGAGAAATACCTTCAGAATCATTTTTCAAGTCCCTATAAATATTTTCATCATAACTTTCCTCATGCTCATACGTATACGTATGCCTCCGGTGTCATACGTTGAGCTCTACAAGCTAATTACACTCATATAAGACAAATCCATGCTAATCTCCCACTAATCCTCTCATCCTCCCACTAATCCTCTCATCCCTCCCCCTAATCCCCCCACCATGGCTATAAATAGAGGGGCAAGGGCTTCCTCTCATCCCACCCCAAGCCATTTCATGGCAACTCTTTTCCCCCCACACACACCCACTCCATGTTCCACACAAGCACACACTAGCACAAGGATCGTTCGATCGTTCTTCGATCGTTCGTCCCCCTGTTCTTAGTTTGTTTGTTCGTTCGTCCGATCGTTCGATCGTTCGTCCGATCGTTCGTTCGTTCGTTCGTCCGATCGTTCGTCCGATCGTTCGTTCATTCGTCCGTTCGTCCGATCATTCGATCGATCGTTCGTCCGTTCGTTCGTCCAAATAATCTTTTTCCTGCCGAAATTCCGATCGTTCGTTCGTTCGATCATTCGATCGTTCATCGTTCGTTCATAGTTCCTATTCATCGTTCATCGTTCGTTCATAGTCCCTATTCATCGTTCTTCCAGATAATCTTTGTCCTGCCGTTATGCTGCCGAAATTCCGATCGTTCGTTCGTCCGATCATTCGATTGTTCGTCCGTTTGTTCGTCCAAATAATCTTTTCTCTGCCGTTATGCTGCCGAAATTCCGATCGTTCGTTCGTTCGATCATTCGATCGTTCATCATTCGTTCATAGTTCCTATTCATCGTTCATCGTTCGTTCATAGTCCATATTCATCGTTCTTCCAGATAATCTTTGTCCTGTCGTTATGCTGCCGAAATTCCGATCGTTCGTTCGTCCGATCATTCGATCGTTCGTCCGTTCGTTCATAGTTCCTATTCATCGTTCGTTCATCGTCACTATTCATTGTTCATCGTTCGTTCATACGAACTATTCACCATCACTATTCACCATTACTATTCATCGTTACTATTTACCATTACTATTCACCATCGTTACTATTCATCGATCATCCGATCGCCCCAAATTTCAACTACTCATCCATCATGCTGTCCAGTTTACCTAAGACTAGCCAGACTCATATTTCAGTCATACGAACTTCGGTGACTGTGATTTTCCTTCTACTGGGAACTTCCCATCTGGTCACCCATCCCAGGTTTCTCCAAGTTGAGCACGCTTAACTTTGAGATTCCTTCGAACCAGGCTTCCAAACTCCGATTCCAATAATTCTTGTTTCTAAATTCTTATCAGATTATTCCCTATCCAACCATGTCATCCCTTAAACATGGTTCATGTTCCAGAAAACTCCCAAAGTACTCTTGTCCCATATTCTGCCTATAACTCTCTTGTTCATACTAAGTCAGACGATTCATTCGTCACTATTCTCACGAACAGTGAACTTCACTGTGCTACACCACATACACCCAACTATAAATACACCCAGCTACCCTCTCCCTCTCCACACACTCAACACCCTCAGCCAAGGCAAACACCCCACCCACTCAGTTACTCCGCTCTACCGGCTACGCGCATAGTGTCGCTTCGCCTCCAATCCACCCTCCTGGTAAGCACCTTCGCTCCACCACCAGTAATATCACAACACCACGTGACACAGATTCTACTCAAGACTCTACCCATCTATATATCGCTATTCTGACCACTACACTAAATATTTGTTGGTATACTTGCTGGTTTGTATGTTTGCTTGTTTATGTTGCATAGTTATCAGAGCGTTCGTGCCGTCTCGTGGAGGCCAGATCTGCAAGTCTACGCCATGCGATGGAGCCAGAAGCCAGTTCCGCGAGCTCTCCTTCCCCCTTTGCCGGATAAGCACGACAAGCTCACTGGATCCCTTTGATGCATAAATTACCTATGATTTTTCAACCACAACCCTCATCCTGTTATTTTATGCATGATATGATTTTGAGACAAGTTATTATGGCCACCCAGCCGCTTGCCGCAATCAATGCTTGATATATTTGTTCCAAATGATTTGAGAAAAGGTGTGAGTTTTCAAAAGAAAATGCTTTTCAAAATGTGTATGATGAAGGGTTTTCACCCTTATCACCTTTGAGTAGGGATGATCAGGGACTCCCTGGTTTAGGGGAGGGCCTAAGGTGATGGCTCAGCTGGTTTAGACGTGAGCAGAAGGATTGTCCCCTCATATAAGGACCGGTTTGTCATCCTTCACTACCTGTACTCATGATAAGTACAACCACTCGAGACTGTGTGGGCAGTAACTCAATCTGAACTCGTACGGTCCAACCCCAGGGTTATGAAGGCTGGGGAGCACCGGGAGGATAAGGAGGGGGAATGTTTTGTCCGGTTTGGACATGGTGGTGGCCTGACTCCTTCCGGTATAACCGTTAAGGTTAGGACGTGCGAGGAAAGAAAGAGATTCGGATTCGGATCTCATTGGCCATGAGATCGCAGAGCCGGACTAGTGGGTAAAGTGTACCCCTCTGCGTAGAGTTCAAACCTATTCGAATAGTCTGCGTCCACAGGAATGGACGAGTCTGGTGTGGTATGGCAATTAGTGTTTTGTTTTCAAAAAAAAGAGGTGCGTTTGAGAAAAGTGGTTTTTAAAAGGTCCAGCGGTTGAGCCGTGAGCTATGGTGGACGGGAAGTCCAGTAGCTGTTGTTGAAAATGAAAACCAGTGGGAAAATGCTGAGATACCTGGATGGTTTAGTCCAGGGGATTTTGTTCTATACTGAAAAATTTCCTGCTCCTTTTGGAGAGGATGCGCTTTGCAAAATACAAAATGTTTTTTCAAAATAACCCTGCATAAAATATTGTTGTTTCTGCAAAATATCCTGAGCTCCACATATTCCATGCATTATATCTGATTTCCCCATTCCGCGGGTGAAGGTGGGTTGTTGAGTACGTTTGTACTCACCCTTGCTTATTTCTTGTTTTTCAGAAAAAGGAGATCGGGTAAGAGTTACGACTGTTCCCAACCTTGCCTATGGCTGTTGGACCGCTGATTTGCTTCGCTGCGTATATCGGACTGCTTCAGCCCCACTCTGATGATATGTCCCGAGTTGTGGACCAACTCTTAAAGTTGATCGCCACCTTTATAGGTTTGTCTCGTTTAAGCAGATCTGGAATCATTTGATGTATAAATGTGTTTACTAGCCTCCTGGGACTAGTAATTGTATCACATTTGAGTCCCAGAGGATTGGGGACGCTTCATTGCGCTGGGTGACGTTGGGTGTCCTTCATTGTAGATATCGAGGTCAGAGCCCTGCTCGGGCAAGGCGGAAGTCTTCCCGAGGCGATGGTTGAGCTTTCCCTGACGTGCGCCACAGTTGGCGGAGTGGTCGCCTATGGGATTCGCGGTGGAGCAGGTAACCGAGGCCGAGCTCGAGCGAGGCAGAGGTGGTCCCCGAGGGCGAGCCCAGCGTCAGGCGAGACAGAGTTTTGCGCCCGAGGGCCGGTCTGCTCTTCTATCGTATTAGGTGTCCCATCCGGGGTTGGCAGGCGGCGTGCGCTCACAGTGGCGCATGCGTAATCATGGTGTGGTGCCCAGACGCGACTGATGTTTTGTTGCCACTATGCTCCTGTGCCTCTGCATGGGGTAGGTTTGCGCATTGAATGCGAGTGTCCCCCACTGGCCTTTGGTTGTGCATTGTCCTCTTCGCCTGGGACGGGCTCAGGTGAGACGGTTAGGGCAATTATAGAATGAGGTGATCTCGGGCGAGGCGGAAAATGGGAGGCATGAGCTGTGAGGGGCTCCGACGAGACGGATGTTTGTCTGAGGTGGAGGACCTTCGGGGAGGGGTTTCGGTCATGACGGCGTTTATGGGGAAGACCCCTACGGTGGGACTCGGGTGAGGAGCTGACCTGGCCTCTTACCTTCAATGATTATGCTTGGTCAATTAACCTTTCTTGATCGCGTTTTTAGAGGTGTAATCCGAGCATCCCTAATTATCACACCCGATAGAGTGCATGGTCACCATCAGCTTCCTTTGTCCCAGGACCACCTCCCTATCATCAAGTGCCTTCTTGATCGCTCTAGTTACTTTGCTCCCAAACATGTCCGCAGAACGAAAAAAAAGAATTGTTGAGGACAACACTTGTGAGGTCTGCAGCTCGAGCTCTGAGACGGCTTCATGCATCGTCTTTGGATGTCAATTCGCGATGACTTTCTGGTCTGCACTGCATCTTCACAAGCTAGAGCGTCCAGATCGTGTTGCATCGGGACACTTCAGTTGTGTTTAGGAGTGAACACCTCAGAATTTGCCAGGTGGTGTTGTGCAAAGAGGAGGACCGACTCTAAAGCTGCCTTCTTCCGAGGGTGTACAATCATCAATTATGTGTAGTACGCAAGTTTTTTCGCAGGAAATGTGGCCAAGAATCGTGTATACAAACTTTGAAATCTTAGGTGCCATGTTGGGGGCCACTAAGGAAACCAGAAATGCCCAACATTGTTGAGAAAATGGACACTACAGGAAAAGGTGCTCAGAAGGTTCATCATCATCTCTTGATGGCGTAGAACACATGAGTAACTTGGCAAAACCCCCATTTTTTCTTCTCTGAAGCTCCATGGTGTTTACTCTGTGCTTGAGGAACAACCAAAAAATGATTATGTGCTTGAGTTTACAGTAACAATCCAGATCCAAGAGTAAACCTTTGGAATATCTCTATGCCTCTTCAAGATTCTAAAGGTTTTGATCGAGTTATAAACTGCATCACCCGAAGTATAGATCCAGAGATCATCATCTTCGTTAAAAAATACATTGCGTCAGGTGATCTGCTATGATCTGAAACTGCAAGAAAGCTTCAGAGGATAGAGGCAAATAGGAGTGAAACCGAAGGTTCACCTTCTGCAGAGATGTGTTTAGAATGTATGTTATTGGTGGTTTTGAGTGGCATCTTGAATATGAGATTCTTTATTATTTTAAAGCGTACTAGAAATCATCTCATTCTTCTTTCTTTATTTTCATATTTCCTTTATAATGGCTATTTGTTAGCTTCCACCGGTAGAACACGAATAACTGAAACCGGTGAACCCTCCCCAACACAAGCAACAAGTACTGAAAAACAGATACAATGAGAGATGGAGTTTTGGAAGGAAGCAAGCAAGGAAAATTAGACGCCTTTCTTGTTGGTTCTACAAGTGCCTTTGTATGCCTGACTCATTCAATTACACTGGTTGGGTCCATGTCGTATGGCCCATTAGGCCTAGTAAGCCCTTGTTCCGTTATTACCAACCCATGTGGATTACATAGGATTAAAATAATTACAAACAATTTTGATTTTTTTGGGATTTAATCCAATCCACATGGATGGGGTGCAAAACGAACTAGCCCTAATAATTGGTCACTAAACCCTAAACTCTAAACTCACTTTCTGATGGCTGCTCATGAATCTCATAGCTGCAACAGAAGTGAGCGTATGAATCTCATGGCTGCTGCCTGGTGACATTTTCACTACAAGAGAAACCACTAAAGTTGCCCATAACTGAACATAATCGTGTTGGTGTTGGAGCGACATGAAGAAAGAATGATGTCCAGTTACATGTCCTCTAAGAAATACCACTCGCCAACTTGTCCATATGCCATAAGACTGATTGCCCAATCCTCTATCTTAAAATGTTTAGTACGATATACCGACAACGAGCATTGTGCAATTAGACCTTATGTGCAAGTGTGCAAACATATACCTTAGTCTATTAGATCATGATCTAACTATAAATATAACTATGATTTGTTAGAGAGTTTTTTTATAAATCTATGTGAGCTGGTGGTGCAAGCGTATACCTTCAATGTTTCATATTTTTCAGTTGCTTCGTCAATCTTTTTCTGAAGTTCAGAAAGACGAAGCACATTCTCCTTGCGCTTCTCCAATTGCTGGTGTATTGCTTCGAGGTTGTTGATCTCCTCATTGAGCTCCTAGTCTTGTGGTTCTGGATTGATAGCCTTTCTCTTTTGGTTTCTTTCCTCCCTGAGGAGAGCTTCGCCCCTTGGTTAGTGTCCAAGGTCCTGAGGATGGAGACGATTGTTGTTGCCTTCTTTGGCGGCATGGTGTGAGTTATTGTTGTGGTTGTGAGATCATCGGAGGTGGACGCCAATGTTGGTACTTGATTTCAATTCCCTAGAGGCATAGAAAATCAAGGCAAACACAAGTTAAATATTAAAACCTTCATCATTGATTTAACAAGTGTTAATACAAAGGACAAAAGTTTTCAAAGAGAAGCGCAAACGAAATGATATGAAAAAGACAATGTGAAGCTCTATATGGAACTCATCTCACATGGCTTCACATTTTTATTTCATCTTCCTTTATATTAAACGAGTTTACGAGCATACCTTTGGCTCCTTAACGGTGGCACGAAGGTTCTTCGGAGGCTAAGCAACACAAAGTTATGGCCCTAAAAAGATACTTTATGCAGGGCACTGTTCACCTATTTATAGAGAAGATGAACCACCTTCATACAAAATTACAATCATGCCCCTCAAGATTTTACACACATTATTTACAAATGACACTAGGGCAGCATTGTACTTTCTCATTCCTTGGTTGCGCAGGTCTTGTCCTTCGTCACATGAGAGCTTCTCTGCTGGCTTGCGTTCGAATCCTCTCTTCTTTGTCGAAGTTGTCGACTTCGGCTCGCACCTTCGCTACTTGCACGTGCAGGCGAAGCTTTTTTATACGTTGCTTCGACTGAAGATCAACTTCGTCCATCAATAATAGTGTAGCTAAAACACACTTGTTTGTGCCGAGTAGAAGTTTAATTGAGGACCTTCGGCATAATAGGCCCCGAACAAATAGAATCTATGCTTTCTATTAATTCTCCATTGTATAAGGGGCTTAATGCACATTTACCTGTATGTACCTATGTATATATACTGGCCTTAGGGCCTCATATTGAATACAAGTGTATTCATAACATGATACCAGAGTACATGGGCCTCATATTGAATATCGTTTAATCAGACTACACAGGTGTTTAAATGGACTAAAAATGGATTATATGGGATTAAATATATTAAACAGCATAAACGACCAATATAGCTAGCTACTGAGTAGCGTTAAAACGACGTGTAAATGGTCTAACGGCCGTTTAGGATAACACTGATTTATACTAGTTCGAACAGAACGTCCCTGCTTACAGTCATCGGTGGCTTGCGCTACTAGCACTATTGATGATCAAAGCTCGTAGCAGGGGTTACAAGCGAGCGAGAGAGGGAGGAGAGGCTCCCAAGTCTCTTATTTATGGTGGATGTGGTTACATAGTGGAGTCCTAACTAAGACTTGGCTTGGCAGCGGGCCTCCGGCCTCCTGGTCTTCCTCCTGTTCGTTAGTCTTTCTGGGCGTCGTCTCCTAGTCTAGGACCGTCCTTGTGTCCACCATGTCTCCGAGAGAAAGGAACCTCCCATGTCCGGGGGCTAGCCTCCTCCTTTTATAAGCCAAGGAGGGGGTCGGCCAGCGGTGGCTTCCTTAGGAAGGAGCCACCGAGTGATGGTAAAACTGAGCATTCTACTAAGGGGTAAAGCCACGCGTGCTCGTGGTCGTCTGGCTGTCTTGTATTCTTTATTGCGGACAGAGCGGGTGGCGCGGGTCCTGAGCGCCAATTAAAGAAAATCTAAAAGTTAAACGGCCAACCAAACTTAATACATCCTTTTTCTACTAATCTCGAGGACGAGATTATTTTTAAGGGGTAGAATTTGTAACACCCTAAAATCATATTTTAGGTAATGTAGGAAAGTTTATATCAATAATTGAATACTTATGTTTTGAAACAAGGAAATAAATGAAAAGAGTCCCCATTCTCCAAGGAGTTAAATTACCCCTTCCATCGAATCCTATATGTTGAAATACTCTATGAAGAATAGCACAAAAGTATTGCCTAAGAAAGGTTTCAGGGTTAATTATGAAGAGGTGATAAAAAATTTAACTTTAAATAAAGTTATTACTAAAATTATTACAGGATAAGTACTATGAATTGAGGTCCTTAATTACTTACTTATGTGATCTATTCTTTATCAAGTTTATATGATCTAAAGCATTTACTTAGAGAAATAAAACAATGACAATGAATATATATATATACTTCGCATTCATGCTGGGATTTTTATTGTGCATTTACTTTGGAATTTGGATAGCTTGATTTGAGTTTAAAACTCGAAACCAAAATAGAAATAGAAAAAAATAAAAAGAAAAGAAAACAATGGAGACTTACTTGTCGGCCTAGCAAATCGGCCCATGGCCAGTCCACCCACAGCCCAACTACATTTCCCTAGCCAGCCCATCCAGTCTTTTCACGCCCGCGGCCCGCCTGACTGCGTGCACCGCGTGCCCGCGCCTCGCCCTTACACCGACGGGGTCCCACAGGACAGCCACACCGTGCGCCCGCATTCGCTTCCACGTGGGACCAGTGCGTCGGATGGTCATCCACCTCGAGTCGGTACGGACGGAAGACAGTTAGCGCAATTCCGGCCGTCCGGGTGAGCTCTCCACCGATTGTGGCCCGGCCGGACTCTTCCCTGGGGAGTATAAAATCTCGGCTCCCGAGATCCTATGACCAGCACGCGCGTTCGCAAAATCCACCGAGAGCACCATCGTTCACCACCAAGCTGAGAGAAGAGAAGGCGGAGGGAGATCGAAAACAGGCCGTCGCCAATTCGCCATGGGAAGCTCGGCTGCATGGTCGTTCAGGTCACGTGTGGTGGTCGGATATCTTCTTCGGAGCACGCTGGAGAAAAGGGTGTCCCCGGCGGTCACGATTGATGGACTACGGGAAAGGAATTCCTTACCGGAGCTACTCTGCATGGTCCGGGTAAGTAATCCTTTGCGTGTTAAGACAACTGTTTTTTTTCTATAATTACAATAAAACACACCTGTTTTTTTGTTGTCACCATGTTAAGACAATTTGGGACAATGATTACATATATACTTGTTAAATCCACCTAGAGCCAATACTCACGTCCTAAAATATAGTGTCTTTTATATTTGTTGTATGGTAATCTATTTTAAACTTAACTAAATTTATTAAAATAAACATGGTGTATGCTCCATTAGAGACATTATAGAATAACTATTTTATAACTGTGGTAAAAATTAATATCTTTTCTTATAACTTTAGTATCGGAGTGAGTGCATGAATAAAACCATTTCCAAGTATGACAACATCAAACAGATCCAACGATTACCTGATAATGCCTTTTGGAAACTTAACCTAACCCGTAATGCCTCAGAATAGGAAGAAAGATATGTAGGGAGAACCTGTCGATCAGCGTGCATGCTGATCGGTGAAAGCGCCATGTCACTGCACCTGGGAGAGCAGGGTTGTAATCTGTCACTTGTGACCAAATGAGCCCCACGAAGCCTTTTTTTTAGAAAAGGAAGATATATTAATTTCAAGTGCATTACAACAAGGTGAAGCAAAGTCTTGAAACAAGTATCTTTCGAACTCAGTTCAATACAGAACACACAGCCCAACAACACAAGATATCTTGAAGTCAATCTTACTCTAGTAACTATCAATCTTTAGACTAGATCGCCACCCATAAACCCGAAAAAAAAAACTCCGTGACTAAATACATCAAGTGGAGTGAAGCCTCCATAACAAGGTCATATGCATCCTTACGTTGCAGGGGCACCTATGAGCACATCCAGTGCAAGCCCCACGAAGCTATCTTGTGGCAGAGCCAAACAAAAAGATAGAGCGGGTCATGTGTTGCCTGTCAGTTTTCACTGTGGCTAGCTATAGTACGTTAGTAACCAGCAGCCAACTCTGGTGGAGAATTGCAGAGCCATTGTTGAGAAGGATAAAAAAACAAAAAGATAAAGCGGGTCATGGAGTTGTCTGTCAGTTTTCACTGGCTGTGACTGTGATTGTCTAGCCTGTAGAAGCATTATATCCCCCTCTATCCTAAACAATATTCTAGATAGTTTTAATTTTTAATATATTTATGATATATTTAAATATATGATATGTATGTATGTATAATAAAATATGTCTATAGGAGTCGATCTATAAATTAAAACATAAAGAATACTCTTTAATTAGATGACTGAAGATGTTGTTATTGGACAGAGGAGAACAGGTGAGTGTAAACTCATGAATGTCTGGTCAGGTAATCACTATTCACTCACAATCCTACATGTTCTTTACTATGATTGTTTCATAACTTCTTTATGGAAAAAATTTAAATCATCAAAATACATAGGTGACCGTATTTCCACACAAAAGAAACAAAGTGCAGCTTTGACAGGCGTTCCGTTCACCCAGCAGCCGAAGCGGCTCCCAGCGACGGGGCGCGTGAGCAGCGCCTCTTCTTTTCGTCGCCGCTGCGACAGGATCGGCCAGCGCCTTCAATTCAATTCAAGGAGTGCGACAAGAGCAGAGGCGTCGTCCGCTTGACCCCAGACCGGACCCCCACTGCGCTGCCTGTGGGCTGTAGCCGACTGCCCAACAAAAAGCGCAGGACATTTCACAATCGGATTCAGCAGAGGCCAGCTTATCGTCGTATTGTTGCTCATGCCTCGTCAATTCTTGTCAGGATGAGGTTCAGCGTTGCCAAATGTCAACAGCCATGTCTTGTGCCCTAGCCCTATGAATAATTAGACTCTCTCTGTATTTTTTTTAACCGATATAAATTAGATTTTTTAAAACAAATACCCTCCAACAAATTAGTTAAATGGTTATCTAAATATAATCATCTTCTATTCCGGGTTTCTCGCTAGCTAAAACAGAAAACATGAACGAATCTCTAGAGTGTGGAAACAAAATATAGACAACTGTTGGAGATTAAAAAGATATCGAAAAATGGTTTTTATATAAATAACTCTCGGAATAATAATTTAGAGGGTAAATTTTAGAAACACTCTTGGAGATGCTTATAGTTACGTATAATAGGGTTTATAGAAATATTTGAACACTAGACTGGTAAATTCGTGGGACCAGCACAGATGTTTTGCCGTCGATGGAAAAATAGCACCTTCGACTATCACTGAAAGGACAGCCAATTAACTCACGAAACATTTGGACCTTCTGAGAAGTACGTATGGATAATTAGTTTAGCTGTGCATAGTAAAAAAAATAGCACACTGTACAGTGCCCCCACTGCATGTGCGAGGAGCAATGGGTTCCCGATGTGTATGAGCACAGGTTCGGGCTAGCATTGATACTGTAGCTACTGTTCAGACTAGTGCACCAACCCGTATTTATTCTGTTGCGTACTTCCCTGCATCGTTGTTGCTGTACTACAAATTCAAACTAGCAGCTTGCCATTTGCCCATCAATTTCTCCTACATGCTGTTGGCAGTTCCGACAAAACAATTTACTCTTGTTTAGATATGGCAATAAGTAAATATACATTGGATATTATTATATTATACACATAATCACGTGGAAAAATAACACTATCGGGTCCGTCATATCCTCTCTTAGATATAGATTTATCTCCATATCCATACCCACTCATCAGGTCACTCATCTATAAAGATTAATCATCTACATTATACAAATATCAATAAATTCCATTACAAAATTTCTAGCATTATATCATCATCTATTCAAGAACACCATAGATGATTGGATAAAGTAGCAACACTAGGATAATATCATATATAACACATTACATGTTTTATTATATGGTCATCAAATAGTTGTTAAGTCTTTTATGATATTATCGTCTAAAAGGTTGTTAAATAGTCAAAAGAGATAGATGACTGCCTGACTGGAGCTCAAGTTCATGCTTTTAGGCTAATTTTATACCGGATATTTTATACCTATAGGTTAACAGATCTGAGTGAGGGCCGAACGTTTTAATACTCGTTTATCTATTAAATGAAGGTTTTTACCTAATAAGCAACTTATGGGTAGAACATTTAATTCATATACATACCGTAATAGAGTAAATATCTATCGGTTGTCGACTGTCTGAGTCGTGAGTACCCTGCCATGTCTACCGCTAGAAAGGAAACCATCAAAATAGTCCAGAGCATTTACGCAGTTGTTTGAGTCGATCAAAGTTATAGATGTCCAAACGGACCGGGCTTGCCAGGTGGCCCGAAACCCGGCACGGGTTTGGCCCGTCACGAACCCGGCATGGCACGTAGTGAACCGGGCCCGGGCCGGCCCGGTCACCAGGCCGTACCTGGACCGAAGGCGTGGCACGACGGACTAGGCCCAGCACGGCTCGATTTTATTTTTTTCTATTTTTTCATATAAATACATATATTATAGTTAAATATAGAGTATAAAACACAAGAAACATGTATTTTTGTTGGTTATGTGGGTGTAAATAAATGTTTAGAGCTAATAAATATTGTTTAAACTCTAAAAAATACATACTTTTAGAATATTTTTATCATTTAAACGTCATATATTGTTATGGATCCGTTAGATCCATCGGGCCGTGGGCCAGCCCGATACGATTATTAACCTAGCGGGTCGTGCTTGGACCTCGTTTGGGGCCCGTGGGCCGGCACGACACGACCCACTAGTTAATCCGGGCTGGGCCGGCACAGTCCTAATCCGTGCCGAACCTAGCCGTGCTCGGTCCAGACCGGTACGGCTCGCTCATTTGGACATCTATAATCAAAGCTAGTTGTTTAGACTATTACAGCTATAATTTATCTAGACAAAAATAATATAAAAATAGTAAAAGTAAAAGTCGATATGTATTAAAGCCAAACCAACAGTAGACAGATGGCATTTTTATATGGAACAACATGATATCCTAGACGAAGACAAAGCACAACGGATCCACCCGGTCATTATCCAAGTACAGTTCAGGAACAAATTGCTACACTAACAGTCTACTAGTACCATAAGCGCTAATCCTGAATCATTACATCATCAGATCCCAAAACCCCACGATTTTTTAAGATCCTTCTTTGGGCTCCACCATTAACAAAGACCAGCAGCAGCCTTCTCACTAGCGCTTCCATATTCGATAGTCCCATGCATCCCACCATTGCTCGCTCCATTAGGGTTGGTTAATTAGACACGAAGCTCTACAAATAACCATGGCTGATTAGCACTAACTTGACTAGGACGACTGCGGCGAGCCGCCACTCGCCGTGGAAGGTTGGACACGGAAGTAGTCGGCAGCGTTGCCGTTGATGTTGGAGTCAGCGAGGACAGGCGTGGCCGGGGAGGCGGCTGGCGCTGGGGCGGAAAGGTGCACAGCGGCGGCTGGTGCTGGGGCGGCGTGGGAGGAAGGGCAGACGGGGGCAGCGTCGATGAACGGATGGTGGATGGCCGTGGCAGCAGACGCTGAGGCGCTGCGGCGCGCGCTGTGGCCACCGACGAAGTTGTGCTTGTTGTTGTGCATCCAAACCTTGAAGACGCCCTTGGTGACGCCGATCTCCTGGCAGCACTCGTCGACCACGGCCTCGTCGCGCTTCTGCAGCCGCCAACCCAACCGCTCCGACAGAGCCTGCATCCTCTGCTTCTGTTCCGGGCTGAACTTGGTGCGGAACCGCTTCCTCGCCGCCGCCGCCGCCGCAGCAGCAGCAGCAGCACCGGGCGCCGGCATCGGGACCAGGGAGGCGGGCGGCCTGGGCCCCGCCGCGGGAGTTTGGGCGCCCGGCGCGCTGGTGCTCAGCGCGAGGAGCATGTGTGGCGCGACCTGGCGGTAGCCGGGCGGCAGCGGCACCATGCCCGGCGCCGGCAGCGGCGTTAGGGGACGGTCCTCTTCGAAATCTGAGCCCTCGTCCGACTCCTCGGTGTCGTCGTCGAAGGCGGCTGGCAGGCGGTCGTCTGGCGCCTCCTCGCCGCGCATCGTGCGGCTGTCACGCATGGCATGCGACGCGACAGCCGGCGCCGGCGCCGGCGCCAGTGGCGGTGGAGGCGGCGGCAAAGCGAGGAGAGGCGGCGGCGGGGACAGCTCGGGTAGCCGGCGGTGGAAGTTGCGGTGGCATCCGCACGCGGCGCACCTGAGCGAACTCGGGTCCGCCGGGTCGGCCTCCGGCGACGGCATGAACTCGCCGCACCCGTCCAGCGCGTGGCCACCCAGGCTCGCCGCGTGGTTCTTGAGGCATTCCCTGTAGTACACCCCCGTCTGGCCGCCGGCAACCGCAGCGGCCCCGAGCCTCGTCTTCTTCTTGGCCGCGGCCACGCCGCCGTTCGGGAAAACCGGCAGGTACTTGAGGTCCACCACCGCCTCCATCCTTTCCCGCCCGCCCGCCCTCCCTCCAAGCGGCGTCACCACTGCTTGCAGCAGAGCACGCCCCCACCACGGAAGATTACCGCTTGCGCCGCCTTGGTTGTTTTTGTCCCCGAAGGACAGGGACAAAGGACGAGGACGAGTGGAGAAAACTACAGGTAGGGAGGTGAAGAGAAGCGAGGAGATAAGAATGAACCGAGCCCACGAGAGTGATGAGTAGTGAAATAAACACACGAATAATTAGTGTGGATGCCTAAGAATTTAAAGAAAAAGGAAGACCAGACGAAAAGGCTATGTCATTGCTGTGATGGACGAGGGCAAGGTGAGAGGGTACAAGTGTACAGTGGCACAAGCCACGTTTTGAGCTGTGAGGCATCGACCATGGCGTAGTGGCAGGGCTATCCATGCTTTCCCTGATGAACTAGGGATCAGACTACGAGTACCAAACTCGTAGCGTAGGCCTGGGAATCACAGCATCACATGAGACGAGTCAGGCCCCAGGATAGCACGCGTGAGGTGGGAGGGCTGGGGGGAAAGGAGCGCTGATGATGGGCCATACGGCCGGTTGGACTTTGGACGACGACGAATCGTGCTGCCTCAGTGCGTGTGTTCTCTTTCTCAGTATTTATAAAACTAGTGTATCATGCGCGCGTGGCGAACAGTAAATCAGTTTATCGGTAGAACTGTAGTACGATTGTATTTAAAGTGACGATGCTGGTTGTCAACCCGATAAACATTATAGTATACGACATAGTACATACTTAAGATGAGTTCATATTCTTTATCTACTTGGATCTTAGCATGGATAGGTGTACCCTATTGGTACAACAGGATCATATGAGTAGAAAAAGAAGACATCGTAGAAAAAATGATATGGTATTTAGATTCATTGACAGCCCATGTTGCATGACTGTACTTTGTAAAAAATTTAGTAATAAACATATTAGTTTAAAAGAGTAAAGGTACAATCTGGAAGAGGTGACTAAGCAATGTGTAAGTTAGAACATGGTGCTGAGTAGAAGTACATCAGAGGATATAAGTAATCGGAACCATGTGTACAACTGACATCAGTATTAACAGGTGATAAAAAAGCACATTAGGTACAACATCTTGCTACCATAAATGTATATGAGTGGATATAGATCACCAGAGTACTTGTTCATCAGATATGATCATGTTGACATGACGGAGAGGACCATCATTTGCTGCGCCATGGAATTCTCATTCTCTAGTGACGCTTATTCTTATCACACCATGTACATTTCAAGGATCGAACGCCATCACTGGTGATGCCACCTGCATATAGAGGTATAAAACCATTTAGTATATTGTTTTTAAGCCACAATGAACAATACAAAGTTGCACTAGAAAAAAAGGAACAATGAGGCTGATGTTGTACACGTTGAGGGATATACCTAGCACAATTGTGATAGTCTACATGTACATATATACATGTATGGGGCTCGTGTACACACATGCATATATACATCTGTATATGGAATGCAGCAAGACTGAAGGAAGAAGAACAAGAGGGAGTAAAGAGGAAAACAAAATCTGCACATTGTAAATTAGAGACCAGGGAGGTACAGAATGCAGAATCTATTGTCCGAAGAGAATGCAGTGAGGTTTTCTATTTTTGCTTTTCCTTGGCAGACATCAGACAGATCACACATGCCTGCATTTCAGTCCCTAGAATCACAGATCAAAGAAGAACCATCTTTGTAGATTTTATCTAGCCCAGAAACTCATCATCGTCCAGCTAAAAAACCAAGGCAAACTCAGTTGAAGAATTGGTATTCTGCTCCAACAAAGGAAACTAGGAAAGTTGTGTTTCGTTTGCTGTTCAGCTGTGTTTCCTTGATCACTTAGGAGCCTTCAGTAGCTGCTCAAACAAAATCTACAAAATCCTAGGACACTATAGAAGTATTCTAAACATACTTCCACTTAAAAATAGTGCATATCTAATTTGATCCCAAAAAGGTAGCACACCAGACATTAAAACCCAGTTCGCACGATGGGCCGATGCCAAGAAAGCACAAACTGCAATTGATAGGAAGTCATCAAACAAATCCTTTCATGCAACATAGCTAAATGGAGAAATTTGGAACAGGAACGTACCTAACTTTTCCGTCGCCTCGAATTTTCAAGGTGATTACAGTTTGAGATGACGCATCGATGGCTGAAAGAGTGATAAAGTGATAATACAAACAAATCATGAAGCACATAGGAAACCTATGTGTATGCGCACATATTTATATGTTGCCTAGATGATCTATAAAGTGATCTCTCATTATATATACATAGTTATATAAACAAATCATAAAGTACATGAAAAGAATTATATACACACATATTTATATCTATACCCAAATCAGATATGAAGTGATATGTCTCTGTATATGCAAAGCTATATAAACAATTCTTGAAGCACATGGAAAACATAAAGCCAATTTTACAAAAGGAGGTCCATGGACGAATTAGAAATTTAATCAATGCATACCATGCAACAGACTAATCACGAAATAAACACATGTTAATGTAAGTGATAATTACCTCGCTACTGAAGTCTTTAAGGCCCAGGGGAATTATTCGACGTATTTGAAGAGAAGGATACAACCACAAAGTATTCAAAAGACAATTTTATTCCTTTTACATACCAATGATGCAGTATTCTTGAAAAGTACGTTGGAGCTTAGGCTCTAACAAAACATACATTTGTATCAAGCAATTGGTTGCACGCTGCTTTCCATATGCTTTGTCTGCATGAAGTGATCTAAAGGAACTATAAAAGAAGAAGGGAAAATGGGAGAAAATATGGGAAAACAAAAAACAGAAACCGTCCTCTAACCAGATCAACTAGAGACGAAATGGGGTAATAAGATTTTTTTTGGCAAAATTCCGAATACAACACAAACTCACCAAATCGGATGTTTGGAGCTGTCGTGATCCACAAAGGGATTCCAGAGAGGCTGAGGAAACAAGAAGAGAAGAGAGAAAAGTGCAGAACCGTAAATGAACAAAGCAAATGGGAGAAGGTAAATGTAAGCAAATGGGCACACTGCAAATTGGAGAAGACAAAGGTAGGCGTCACGACATCTATCTGGTAAAGAAGACACGAACATGCTACGAGAAAAAAAAACGATGAAGCACATTAAAATACGAAACAAACATAGGAAGGATACAAGCAGAACGTTGTGGCTGCGGGCGAAGAACAGATCTTGTAATCGCGAGCTCATTCCCCTTTCTTACCAAATTTTACTGCATCCTGGATAAAAGACAACCACACTAAAAAAGCAGAGAGCAAATAATAATGATGAAAAACCAATATACTATTTGTACGAGAGGTCTGTAGTCTGTACCAGCACCGCCTTGGCCTTGCAACCAAACTATGAGAAGAAGATGTAGCCGCCGCGACAGTCACCTCTCCCTGCGCGAACACCCAGAGCCCCGAGACAACACTGGCTACTACATTTAGCGCGTGGGGGAGTGCATGCCGGTGAGTGCTGAGCCCGCACGTCGTCCTGCACGTACACCAGGCAACTCGGAACCTAAGTGCCCGTCAACCCGTGCGGATCCGCTTCTTGGGCGACAGGGCATGGAACACGGTGGAGGTCCCTCACGACGGGGAAGAAGGCGCGGCACGCCGACACACAGCGGGAGATGGGAGCCTGCGCTTGCCGGGTGTTGTCTTCGTCGGCGACTGCAGAGGCGCCCACATCGGCTTCCGCGGCACCAGCGGGCACTCGACCGACGCCGGGAGGAAAACGCATATGCATCAGAGCGGAAGAGGAGGAAGCATGGCAAGAAGGAATCGCGATTGTAGGAAATGATGTATAAATTAAAAAAAATCAAAAGACGACTCCTAAGTGAAACAAACCTCTTTCCGAGCAACAATCAGAGCGGGCGATGAAAGCGACGATACAGGAGGCGGCGGAGCCGATGACAAGGGACGGAAGGAAAAAGTGCTCGGAAAAGGATGTCACAGAGAAGATGAATGAAAGTGATGGAAAACGAAGAGAATGAGAGCACGACGACTCAAAGCGATGACGCGGATGGAGTGAGAAGGAAGAAAGACATGGCCGAAGGAGCGAGGATAGTGTCCACCTGCCAAGCATATCAAACGGAAGTATCCAGAGACGAAGGGAAGTATCTAGAGACGGAGTGAGCTGAGGAACGATATGAGCCGTCCAACGAGGATCTGACGGTCTGAATTTTTTTGAGCGACATGGATAGCCTGGTCACGGCCGTTTTGGACCTGCTTTAATATATAGGAAATTACTAATACGCGTATCTTGCAACAACTCACAATCGCACGGAAATAGGGTCTGTTTGTTTCAGTTTATAGATTATATAATCCAGATTATAATCTAAATTATATAATTCAGATTATAATTTAGATATATTATAATTTATATATAGTTGTTTGGTAGTTTAGATTATACAAATGTAGATTATTCACAAAGACAACAATACTCTTATTTGTTTATTTAAGGTGAGAAAAGAAGGATGATATATATTGTAATTTCTATTTACATAACCATGAGTAGTGGGTCTTTTGCCAAAATAATCTCAAATAAGCTACTATTGAGAAGATTATGAGATCATCATAATCTAGTGTTTAGATTATATAATCTGAACCCATAATTTAGGTGTTTGTTTATCTACTGCATTATTTACGCTAGATTATATAATCTGGAGAGATTATAATTTGAAACAAACTGGGCCATAGTCGTTACTGAATCGTGCAGCTATGCCAAAAACACCGCTCGCTATTTTCCTACGCGAGCGAGCACAGGCTCATGAATAGGGAGGCAGCGCCTTGGCCGTCGCTGACTTTTTATTCAGTACCTACATTTATGCAAATTTTGTTAATAACATACTTCTTGCTAACATAGTTAGGTCGATATGAATGCCTAAATACTCCATATATATAATGATGTTTGTTGCATGCTTAACCAATATGCACTTCTCTCTAGAAAGGATAATGTTACCAATTACAAATGGTACATTCACAAAACGAGTGAATGACTTTGCACTAACATAAGTCCAACCCACCAAAATAAAAAATATTGCTAAGTGTTGTTTCTTTTTACAGACATTTTCAGTTGATCCAATATACTAGTCAGAGCTGACATAAGTCCAACTTTAAATGGTTGCATATGCCTTACCAGAGCTATAGGTCCCATTAACAACACATGAATCTGCTCCAGACGTACTTGTTTAGCTTATATACCGCAAAATTCATCACTGAAAGATATTTATAATTCTATGGTTCTACGTTGCTTAAACGCAACTTCTTATCTTCATTAAGTCTATCTACTGTCTTGTCAAGTTTTGACAATGTATCATTACTAATGCTCTTAAAAGTTGTTGCCAACATAGTCATCTAGATGAACTTCAGTCAGTGTGCTAAGAAAATCCATCCCCAAAATGGTACAAGGATCATGTACCATGATTACATGCTCAAGACCCTTCTTCAACCTATTACTATGCAAACCAAATTATTTTCATGAATAAAAAACCGTGGCCAAGTATGAAGCGTCGTAGCATCATAATAAACAAAAAGGCAAAAGATAGAAAAGTGCCTTCTCTTTCTCAAGCTCCTGGAGCTGAGACCAAGAGTCTTTAGGCCTCTCAAGTGTTAAATCATCTCATTGACTTGTTGTGTCGTCACATGCTCACCTACCTCTATGGTGCCAACGATTTCACCATATATTTGATCAATTTGTGATTGTACACTAACAAACTCTCTTTTCTTTCATTTCTCTGTTTAGTCAACTGCTCAGGTGCTTGCTCTATAGCAGCTAGCTGCTGCTTGATTATTTATGTTGTCTTCTCGACTGCATGGATTGAATATTCTCAATTGTATGCACAACAATAAAGCAAATATATCCAAATCTAAACACCTAGAGTAAAGCTTCATATGACCTCTGAGCTAGACCATTAAATTTGTTGCGCAAGGCATTCGATGGCAAAGAATGTAATGTAGCTAATTTCGTAAGTAGACACCAGACGCCAAAAAGAAGCTTACAATGTGATGACAAAGTTGTGGAACGTCAAATTCCAAGGCAAATAGCCTTGTCCGCTAAGTACATTCCAATTTATTCAAAATGAAAGGATAAATCAGTCCCTAAGTAAAATAGACTACAAAAGGGCATCTAGTTCCACTAAGAGCATCTCTGAGAGACTAGCTAAATGGCTTGTCAAGCTAAATTTTAGCTATTTAATAGCAAAATAGCTATCCAACAGACTAGTCATTTAACTTGATAAGTTATCCGGCTCTTTAAACTGACTCTCTCGCTAGCCAAATTTGGCTAGCAACTCTAGCTAGTCAAACTAACTTGCATGTTGGAGAGTCTGTTGGAATGAGATGTTATATATAGAGTTTAATCTTTATGGAGAGACAAATAAAGAGTAAAAAATAAAGAGTCTCTTGTAGATGCTCTAAGTAGGTATAACATGCCATGAATAACACACTAAATCGTGCATATAGAATTATTGTCGGCTCTTGCAAAGCATGTTTTTGGGGTCAAAGTTACCGAAGACATAATCAAGCTATTAATTTTCCTACCATGGGCATATAATAACTTATGGTTCTTGCAATAGCTTTTTTCTAAGGGTAGAAAGAAGCCTAGCAAGTTCTATCTTTGAGTCATCCAACGCCTAGATCAGAGATCCCTAGGGTTAGTTGCTTGGTCAACTTTCCTCTTGTAAAACATCAAGGCATTTCTAATCCAGCTGACAAAGGACCAAGTCATCATCCTGCTCACTCTCGCCAACTTCATCCCATATCAAGCCATCATCAGCCACATTGTATCAAGCAAGAAAGCATAGAATTGTTGCTATGTGTGGACAACAAAATTCCAACATACCAGTATTTTTTGCAGCAAGGATCCACATGTAATGTCACTGGCCATCACTGACTAGAGCAACCAATAAGGAAGAAACATTACTTTTGAAAATTATAACTTATCAATTAGTACCACTAGAACATGAAAGTATTTATTTCACCTTCTTGGCTCTGTCCTACCCAATCACATACTTATCGAGTTCCTTACAAAAATCTCCTTGGGCATGGGCAAATCCCTGCCAAGGTTGGAACCACCCCAGCCCTCCTTCATCGTGCCCTCAACGCTGGCGCCACCGCCGCTGCCAGACGCATACAACGTTAAGGTTGGGGAGGAACGTCGGGCTAGGTGGGACGCGCACGTGAAACATGTGAGGCCATTTGGTGATTCTTGGCTAGTTGTCCAGCAAATTTTAGAGGAATTTAATGTTTAGATGGCACTTTGAATAGTTATCTTGAAAAATATTGGGACATAATGCGTTCTTTTGACGAATTCGATATTCGGCATATATCCAGAGCTGAGAATTGCAAAGCTAATAATTTGGTGTAAGTAGCATGAGATTATCAAATAAAGCGAGGGAGATTTCACATTGTTGAAAGTTTGATAAATGATATTGCGCCAAATCCACATGTCACGGATTGTCCACACTACATAGCTGGACCGCCCGCGGTGGGTTCAGACCATCCGAGCAAGGAGTCTGGACCGTCTGACGGTACAAGAGACGTCTTCTTAATTAATTCTACTGACAACACAACCGATGCAACTGATTGGAGGGCACCTATAATTAATTACTTGTGTGATCCTAGTGTTAGGACAGACAAGAATGTTTGGCGTACAACTTTTAAATATGTTTTAATTGATGATGAACTCTACCGCCGAGTTGTCGACGATGCCCTACTTAGATGCTTGGGCCCAGATGATGCTATATTAGCTATGGCTAAATGTAACACTCTAAAATTCTATTGTGTGACTTAGGGGATTTCTTCCAAAAGTTGGGGATTAAAATACATTGTTATAAAGTTGTCCCCTAAAATAGATAACTGATGATTTTGAACCTTGAACTATATTTTAGGTTAAAAGATAGAAACGTAGCAAGATTATCAAATACTTAAGTGAAACTAATCATTATAGGTTATGTGACCAATACCCTTTGCCTTAATAGAAAACCAATCAGAAATCCTTATCCAAATAAAATTATTTAGAAATATTTATTGGAATATGGGAAATGATTTTCTTAGTATATATATCTTTTACGTATATGAACTCCATATTGAAAGAATATTCTTTAATGGATAAACCCAGATAATAAATAATTAGTGGATAAATCTTGCATCATACTGGGATTTTATTACTTGTGCATTTATACCATGCAAACTATACTTGAATTTAAATTGAAAACGGAAAAAGAAAAGGAAAATGAAAAGGGAACAAAAAATAAATAAGAAAAAGGAAACCTGCGCCATGGGCCAAAATTTACTCGGCCGGCCCATTTCCCTCCATCGCACGCGCACGGGCCCTAGCGCACTTCGCGCGGGATGCCGCGCCGACAGCTGGGCCCCGCGGGACAGCTCCTCTCCGCATCTCTGCTTGCTCAGTGACATGTGGGACCCACGAGGCAGCGGCCAGTCTCGCGTGCCTCACTTACGTGTGGGCCCTTGTTGTCAGGTGTTCTTCTCTGAGTCATTAGGATCCTGGCTAATTCCTCCGTGGCAGCCGCTGTGTATCATGGGCTCAGCGTGGACCCTGGGTCGGCCTATGCCCCGTCCTCATCCGCGTGGCCGTAGGGCATAAATAGCCGGTTTCCCTGCATCCAGTCGTCGCGTCGTCGCCAAACTGAGAGTAGGGATCTGTCGCAGAAGTTCGTCATCTGCGCTGTCGTTCGGGTCGAGAAAAGCAATGTAGAAGCTTCGTGATTGCGTGTGGGAGCTTGGGAGGGCATTGTCTGGCGAGGGCTCGGTCGACTTTAGCCAGAATTGCTCATCGGCGTTCCAAACTCGCTGTCGATCGCTCTCCGGCATGGCCAGCATCCTCCACTACGATCGCTCGGGTAAGAACACCTCCCTACCATTCTATCTGTCCTTAGCTTCACGTAGAACTAGTCAGGGTTTGTTTTAGAGCACAGTAGGAGCAGGGGCGTGTATCTTCGGCGATCTGTCACCGTGAGGGGCACGGGCGCCACCGGTCTTACCGTCGAGGATGGGGAGACAGCCTTGGTCGTTGGATCCTGTATCAACGGGTGGGATTAGAAGCTTGTGCCCCACCTTCGTGTTTTTGATCTGACCCATTGGATCAGAGTCGGACGAAGGGGGTTAATCGATGGCGTGGCTGAACCTCGACCACAGATCCAGGATCCAATGGCGGAGAGCTCGTACCGGTTCAGGTTTTATGAAGATCCCGGGCCATCGGAGTGTGATCGGGCGGTCCATAATGAAACGTACCCCTTCACCGTGAACGAATTGCAAAAGAGTCCTCACGTTTGTTTTAAATCAATCTGCCATCCCCCGCGGTGGGAAGACCTTACTTTTAGGTCCCTGGGTTTTCACAAAACCATCCCTGGAGTATATTTCAGGCATAAAAATTAATATGAAAATGCACAAAAACTTAGATAATTCATATTTTGCTCATTTTAGCTCCGATCTGATTCATTCTAGTGGTGTTAGGTTCGTATTAATATTACCTACGCTTCTGTAACATTATTTTATCGGATAACATGTTTTCAAAAATAGATAATTATTTAACCTATGCTTAGTAGATTAATCCTTCTAATCAAAGTTAATATATTTATAACTATAATTTGACTAAAATATAACCTCTAATCAAGTTATAACCTAGATTAAAGATAAATTAATTAATTATTTTTCATATTCGTACTGACTTATATTAATCAATAAAAAATAAAGTTTTACTGTTTAATCACCTAAAATGTAGAATACCATATATTTTAACCGTGACTCCGAATTTAGTGGTTCTCGAACCTGCGACCTCGTAGCGACGCGTAGAATATTCTTACGATGTTTGTTCTCATACTTGGTGTACTGTTATTTTTATGTACTTCTTGTGTATTTGTATGTATTGCTACGAGTAACAGCGAGGTTACGAGTTACTCGAAGACCAATTTGGTGAAGTATCTGAGATCTCAAGTCTAAGGCAAGTTGTGCCCTTGATCACTTTTCTTGCCTAATAATGTTCCTATTAATCACTGCGACATGCTCAGATTAATTTGATGGGACCTAATAGGTTTCTCTAGTATTGTTTATCCCACACCTTGCAAACAAATGAACTATTGGGTAGTATTGCTATTGCTCTACCTGGTTTTGGGATTAATGATATATTGAATTATGATCATGTTCCAATATTGCTGTGGATTTAATGAAAAGACTTGTCGGCGTTTCGAGACCGGGGGGTCCCTAAGCCGACGAGTGAAATGTCGCCGCGTGCCCCAGCCCAGATGGGTCGACGCGAGGCCGAGCGCGAAGGGGGGAAAGTGAGGTGGCCGGAGATGGGCGAGAGAGAGGTGGAAATCCCGCGGCCTTCGTGTTCGTTCCGCGCCCAGGTCGGGTGCGCTTGCAGTAGGGGGTTACAAGCGTCCACACGGGGGAGGGAGCGAGCGGCCTCACGCGAGCGCCTGTCTCGTCCTCGTCCCCGCGTGGCCAACCTTCTCTAAGAGGGCCCTGGTCCTTCCTTTTATAGGCGTAAGGAGAGGATCCAGGTGTACAATGGGGGGTGTAGCAGAGTGCTTCTAGCGGAGGAGAGCTAGCGCCCTAAGTACACGCCATCGTGGCGGCCGGAGAGATTTTGGCGCCCGGTTTGTGTAATGTCGTGACCGTCGGAGGAGCGCTGGAGCCTGGCGGAGGGACAGCTGTCGGGGCCGTCGAGTCCTTGCTGACGTCCTCTTGCTTCCGTAAGGGGGCCGAGAGCTGGCGGAGGGACAGCTGTCGGGGCCGTCGAGTCCTTGCTGACGTCCTCTTGCTTCCGTAAGGGGGCCGAGAGCCGCCATCGTCAGGGAGCGTGCGGGGCGCCATCATTGCCTATCTGGCGGAGCGAGCCAGATGGGACGCCGGTCTTGTTCCCCGTAGCCTGAGTCAGCTCGGAGTAGGGTAATGATGGCGCCTCCTGTTGACGTGGCCGGCCTGCACCCTAGGTTGGGGCGATGTGGAGGCTCCTCCGAGGTCGAGGTCGAGTCCGTCTTCCGTGGCCGAGGTCGAGTCCGAGCCCCTAGGTCGGGCGAGGCGGAGGCCGTTGGCTGAGGCCAGGGCGGAATTTGAGTCCTGGGGTCGGGCGAAGCGGAGTTCGTCGTCTTCTAGGGCTGAGCCCAAGTCCGAGCCCTGGGTCGGGCGGAGTGGAGTTCGCCGTCTTCCGGGGCTTAGCCCGAGTCCGAGCCCTGGGTCGGGCGGAGCGGAGTTCGCCGTCTTCCGGGGCTTAGCCCGAGTCCGAGCCCTGGGTCGGGCGGAGCGGAGTTCGCCGTCTTCCGAAGCTTAGCCCGAGTCCGAGCCCTGGGTCGGGCGGAGCGGAGTTCGCCGTCTTCCGGGGCTTAGCCCGAGTCCGAGCCCTGGGTCGGGCGGAGCGGAGTTCGCCGTCTTCCGGGGCTTAGCCCGAGTCCGAGCCCTGGGTCGGGCGGAGCGGAGTTCGCCGTCTTCCGGGGCTTAGCCCGAGTCCGAGCCCTGGGTCGGGCAGAGCGGAGTTCGCCGTCTTCCGGGGCTTAGCCCGAGTCCGAGCCCTGGGTCGGGTGGAGCGGAGCTTCCTATGGTGCGTGCGGCCGGGCCTGACTGCCTGTCAGCCTCACTCTGCCAAGTGGCACCGCAGTCGGAGCGGCGCAGGCGGCGCTATCTTTCTGTCAGACCGGTCAGTGGAGCGGCGAAGTGACGGCGGTCACTTCGGCTCTGTCGGCTGAGGGGCGCGCGTCAGGGTAAAGGTGTCAGGCCACCTTTGCATTAAATGCTCCTGCGATTTGGTCGGTCGGTGCGGCGATTTGGTCAGGGTTGCTTCTTGGCGAAGACAGAGCCTCGGGCGAGCCGGAAATATGTTCGCCGCTGGAGGGGGGCCTCGGGCGAGGCGGAGATCCTCCGGGGTCGGCTGCCTTTGTCCGAGGCTAGGCTCGGGCGAGGCATGATCGGGTCCCTCGAATGGACTGATCCCTGACTTATTCGCATCCATCAGGCCTTTGTAGCTTTATGCTGATGGGGGTTACCAGCTGAGAATTAGGAGCCTTGAGAGTACTCCTAATTATGGTCCCCGACAGTAGCCCCCGAGCCTCGAAGGGAGTGTTAGCACTCGCTTGGAGGCTTTCGTCGCACTTTTTTGCAAGGGGACCAGCCTTTCTCGGTTGCGTTTTGTTCCGGCGGGTGCGCGCGAGCGCAATTACCGGGTGTAGCCCCCGAGGCCTCGGAGGAGTGGTTTGACTCCTCCGAGGTCTTAATGCCTCGCGCAATGCTTCGGCTGGTCTGGTCGTTCCCTCATGCGAGCTGACCGTAGCCCGGGTGTACGGTCGGGTCCCAAGCTCTCAGGCTGGTATGTTGACGCTGTCAACGGTTTGGCCGGAGCCGGGTTTGCGAGAGCAGCCCCCGAGCCTCTGCACAGGGCGAGAGGGCGATCAAGGACAGACTCGACTTTTTTACATACGCCCCTGCGTCGCCTTTCCACAAGGAGGAGGGGGGAGAGCGCCATGTTGCCCTCGGTGGGCGCCGAACATGGTGTCTCCGGTGAGCTGCAGGCGGGTGATCCGAGCGGACGTTCGTGCCCCATTCGTTAGGGGTCGGCTAGAGGCCCAGAGGCGCGCCCAAAAGTACCTACAGGTGATCTGCCGGACCCGGTCCCCTGGCGACGGGGTCCGAGGGCTCGATGCCTCCCTCTGATGGGATTCCGTTACAAGATCGTTCCCGCTGGTCTCGGAAATGTCCTAGGGTACCTCGGGAGCGCAGCCCGAGCCTTGGTTATGTATCGAACGTACCCATGGTCATCCCTCGCTCTGTGTCTGAGGCGGCTGTGAACCCTTCGGGGGCCAGCCTTCGAACCCCTGATCAGTAGTGGGCGCGGAGCCCGAGTAGCCTGAGGCGGCCGTTGAACCCTTCCGAGGGGCCGGCCTTTGAACCTCTGACCAGTAGTGGGTGTGGAGCCCACGTGCTCTGAGGCGGCTGTTGAACCCTTCCGAGGGGCCAGCCTTCGAACCTCTGATCAGTAGGGAGGCTCGGAGCCTGGTTCCTTCATGGGGAAGGGTTCTTTTCGGGGTATCCCCCTTTCCCGGTCCCTGTTGCGAGAGAGAGAAAGAGGAAAAAAGGAAAAGGATACGAAATCGAACGACGCAGCGTACCTTTTTTGACGTGGTCATTATGGCGAAGGCGAAGCGTCGCTCGCTTCTCCTGCCAGAGGCGCCGCCTGTCCCGCCGCGGAGTTAATGCGACGGGGCGAGTGGTTCGCGGGGCAGCCGTTGCGCGTGCGCGAGCCGTTCGAGGAACGGAACACGGGCGCATTGTCTTCACGTCGTGGGAGAGGGTTCTCTCGCTGCCCCCGGATGGGACGTAAGCTTGGCTGTCGACGTGACCGCTGCTCCTGCCCGCCTGCCACTACCATTACTGCTGGCCCATTTTTGGCTGCATTGACCGTCGCGCCAGGCTGGCGCCGCTGGGTCGTGCGCTGGGTCGCCTCGAGTCGCGGTATTGGTTCCGCAGTCGAGGTGGCGCAGTGGTGGCGCAAGTGGCGGTGCAGTTGCATACACGAAGCATTCGGCGCGCCGGTCGCATGACGCGTGGGCCCGGGCCTCCATGCTGGGCGCGTTGGGAGTCGGAGAAGTGCGCCCACTTGGCGCGGTTGCATGCCGCCTGCATGGCTGCCCGCCCTTTCGCCCGCTGGTCTGGGCAAAAGTGGAGAGCCGCTTGTAACTGCTGGGCGGTTGCACGCACCGCGCACGGCGGTTTGGCTTCTTCTGCTCTGGGCCGGCTTGCATGACGTGTGGGACCCAGCCCTCGCGCCGTAGGGGAGGACCTTGGAGCGTGTTGGATAAGACTCAGCCCACGACGGCTGGGGACGCAAGTAGGGAGAGTCGCCTTTAAAAGGAGGGTGACCCTCCTGGAGGGCGACCGTGTCTTCGCGCTCCCTTATGCATCGTGTCTTTCCACCTTACAAGCCCCCGGATGGGGGATATCCGCCGTCTTTCCGCTTCGTCGTTGGAGGAACGCAACTCCGCGGGAGTTGGTACCTTTCAGCCGTCGTTCGGCTTCAAGGATTTTCATCATGCAGCCCGGCTGCACCCCTCCGCCGGCGGTCACCCAAGACGGTGACCTCCAGCCCCTAGATGGGGAGAGGCAAGCCGAGCTACGATCTTGGTCCCACCCTCAGCTTCAAGGATGTTCATCATCCTTGCTGGGGTGGAGAGCGAGGCGAGCCGGGGCTCTACCTCCCGCGCGGGCCAGCTGGCCACCTCTTCTTCCAGCTTCTGGTGGTGGCAACCATCCTCCAGCTCTGCGGAGGAGGCGTCCTCCAGCCATGCCGGGGAAGGCGAACTGTTGCTGCCCAGCTAGGATGCAACATTCCGCCTTCTTCCTCGCTTTCGTGGCGAGGACGGGAACGAGGACCTGCCGGTGCGCTTTGGAGCGGCCCGCTCTTTGGCTTTGATGGCTGGTTTGCGTCCCTTGAGCGGGAACGCGAACAAGAGCCTTCCGGCGGCCACGCCCGTTCTGGGACCATGGCTGCTGCTACAGAGGTTGCTGGTGGGTCACCCGGAGCTCGTCGCCCCGCAGGCTCCCCGGTGTGGAGGTTGTTCATACCCGTGGGGACGGAACCAGAGTTCCATTTGCCATGGCACTTTGAATGCAGTGTTTTTGTTCATTGTGGCTGTCGAGGCCTGAACGTGTATGTAATTTCGGCATGGAGCCGTGCTGTTTCCTCACTTTCGAGCACTAAGACTCGCCTGTTGGTTGTCTGAACCGCTTCACCAAGCGTGAGTCGCCCCGTGTAAAGGTGACGAGTGAGGTATCCGTATCCCGGAGGCGTAGGAGTCCCTCGGCTCGGTCAGCCTTGTTGTCCGAGGCTTCCCTTGCTTAGTTAGAGGAACCCCTCGGCCGCTCTTCGATGAGCCGAGGCTAGGGGTAACGGTGTCAGCGCGAACAGAGGCAGAGTTGGCTCAAAAAAGAAAACCTGATCGGCCGGAGCCTGGCCGGGTCGTCCGTTAGCGGGACCGGCGCCGGAATTGATCTGCCGAGGCCTCGGGCCGGGCTGATGTCCTTGGGGGACAGCTAGCCGAGGCCCCGGGGTGACCGGCCAAGCCGCCTGCTCGGGCCGGATTCTTGGATAAGACCCCGACGGTGATGGCCCGGGCTTGGTGATGACGTTGTCCTTCAGAGCGAAGACCCTTGGACCGCGTCGCCGTCCGAGGCTAGGTCGGACCTCGCCGAAGGTGTTATCGACGCCGAGGGTGCTGCTGCTCCCTTTTAGCCGTCAAGATCCGAGCCTGCAAGATCGGATTATCTTGTAGCGTGTGTTTTCTGCGGCGGCCGAGGCCGAAACACACCCTCGCCGTATTGTAAAGCCGCGTCTCCTTTCCTCTTGTTTCGAGTATCTGGACTTTTTTGTCGGTAACAGAACTATTTGTGCGAGCGAGAGTTGCTTCTCACGGAAGGTGATGAGTGAGGTATCCGTATCCTGGAGGCGTAGGAGTCCCTCGGCTCGATCGGCCTTGCCGCTTACGCGCACTCTTACCCGTCCATGGGGTTCTGTCACCGACGCAGTCGAGAAGGCTCGAAGAATCGCTCCGGCAGAAGAGCTTCTGAACGTGAAGACTTGTTCGGTCCGCGGAATCACTTATCCGAACGTGAGTTACTTATGGCAGAAGGTGATGAGTGAGGTATCCGTATCCCGGAGGTGTAGGAGTCCCTCGGCTCGGTCAGCCTTGGCTGCTTTCGTGTACTCCGTCGTTTTCAGGATGCACTTTTGAAGTAGTCGAAAAGCACGAAAGACATTCTGGCAGGAAAGATCTTTTTTCGAGGAAAATTTCGACGTAGAGGGGGTTCCCCCCTTTTAGCCCCCGAGGGAGGGTCGGGCTTTGCCGAGGCAAGGCTGACCCTTCCTTGGTGACTAAATTTTGCGTGGGAGCGAGGTATATGAACAACTTGAAAACACCTTAAGGGTAGAAGCGACATAGCTGTTGGATGTTCCAAGCGTTGCTGTAGACCTCGCCTTGACTGTTGGCCAGCTTGTATGTTCCGGGCTTCAGAACTTTGGCGATGACGAACGGCCCCTCCCAGGGGGGCGTGAGCTTGTGTCGACCTCGGGCGTCTTGTCGCAGCCAAAGCACCAGGTCGCCCACCTAGAGGTCTCGGGACCGGACCCCTCGGGCGTGGTAGCGTCGCATGGACTGCTGGTACCACGCCGAGTGTAGTAAGGCCTTGTCCCGAGCCTCTTCTAGTTGGTCCAGCGAGTCTTCTCAACTAGCTTGGTTGCTTTGGTCGGCATAGGCCCTCGTCCTCGGGGAACCGTATTCTAGGTCTGTGGGCAGGATGGCCTCGGCCCCATAGACTAGAAAGAACGGTGTGAAGCCCGTGGCTCGGCTCGGTGTCGTCCTCAGGCTCCAGACCACCGAGGGGAGTTCCTTCATCCATCGCTTGCCGAACTTGTTGAGGTCGTTGTAAATCCGAGGCTTGAGTCCTTGTAGAATCATGCCGTTGGCACGCTCTACTTGCCCATTCGTCATGGGATGAGCCACGGCGGCCCAGTCCACCCGGATGTGGTGATCCTCGCAGAAGTCCAGGAACTTTCTGTCGGTGAACTGGGTGCCGTTGTCGGTGATGATGGAGTTCAAGACCCCGAAACGATGGATGATGTTGGTGAAGAACGCCACCGCCTGCTCGGACCCGATGCTGTTTAGGGGTCGGACCTCGATCCACTTGGAAAATTTGTCGATGGCGACCAACAGGTGCGTGTAGCCCCCGGGTGCCTTCTGCAAGGGGCCGACGAGGTCCAGACCCCACACAGCAAAAGGCCATGTGATGGGTATCATCTGCAGAGCTTGAGCGGGCAGGTGGGTCTGCCTTGCGTAGAACTGACACCCTTCGCAGGCGCGGACAATTCTAGTGGCGTCGGCTACCGCCGTTGGCCAGTAGAAACCTTGTCGGAAAGCATTTCCGACAAGGGCTCGAGGTGCTGCGTGGTGGCCGCAAGCCCCCGAGTGTATTTCTCGGAGGAGTTCCTGACCTTCGGTGGTGGAGATGCATCGCTGGAGGATGCCTGAAGGGCTGCGGTGGTAGAGCTCCTTCCCTTCTCCCAGCAAGACGAACGACTTGGCGCGCCGCGCCAACCGCCGAGCTTCGGCTCGGTCGAGGGGTAGCTCTCCTCGGTGGAGATATTGCAGGTA
Organism: Zea mays; assembly: GCF_902167145.1. Classification (NCBI taxonomy): domain Eukaryota; kingdom Viridiplantae; phylum Streptophyta; class Magnoliopsida; order Poales; family Poaceae; genus Zea; species Zea mays. Next base: position 217,350,907 of record NC_050096.1, on the reverse strand, counting down.
CGGGGTCTGCCAGTTTTGATCAGGCGTGACCCCGCTTTGCTCCCCCTCGACGTGCAGCATCTCGCCCTCGGGGGCCGAGGGTACCTCAGACCGAACCGAGGGTGCCTCGGGCCGAGCCGAGGGTGCCTCGGACTATGCCGAGGGTACCTCGGGCTGGGCCGAGGGTGCCTCAGGCTCGGGCGTGTCATCGATCTTGACGGAGGGTTGATGCAGATCTCGGGAGAAGACATCCGGGGGAACCGTTGTTCGCCCCGAGGCTATTTTAGCCAGCTCGTCCGCAGTCTCGTTGTAGCGCCGAGCAATGTGGTTGAGCTCGAGCCCGTAGAACTTGTCTTCCAGGCGCCGAACCTCATCGCAGTAGGCCTCCATCTTCGGGTCGCGGCAGTGGGAGTTCTTCATGACTTGGTCGATGACGAGCTGCGAGTCACCGCGAGCGTCGAGGCGTCGGACCCCTAGCTCGACGGCAATCCGCAACCCGTTGACCAGAGCCTCGTACTCAGCTACATTGTTGGATGCCGGGAAGTGGAGGCGTAGCACGTAGCGTAGGTGCTTCCCGAGGGGCGAGATGAAGAGTAAGCCTGTGCCGGCTCCTGTCTTCATCAGCGACCCGTCGAAGAACATGGTCCAGAGCTCCGGTTGGATCAGAGCTGTTGGTAGCTGGGTGTCGACCCATTCAGCCATGAAGTCCGCCAAGACCTGGGATTTGATGGCCTTCCGAGGGGCGAACGAGATTGTTTCGCCCATGATTTCCACCGCCCACTTTGCAATCCTACCCGAGGCCTCTCGGCAATGGATGATCTCCCCAAGGGGAAGGATGACACCATAGTTACCGGATGAGACTCGAAGTAGTGTCGCAACTTCCGCCGTGTCAGGATTACCGCGTATAGCAGCTTCTGAACTTGTGGGTAGCGGATCTTGGTTTCGGACAGTACCTCGCTGACGAAGTAGTCTGGCCTCTGGACGGGCAATGCATGCCCCTCTTCTTGCCTCTCGACCACAATCGCGGCGCTAACCACCTGAGTGGTCGCGGCGACGTAGATCAAGAGGGCTTCTCCGGCAGGTGGGGGCACCAAGATAGGCGCCTTCGTGAGGAGCGCCTTTAGGTTCTCGAGGGCTTCCTCGGCCTCAGGGGTCCAAGTGAAGCACTCGGCCTTCCTTAAGAGGCGGTACAGAGGTAGACCACTTTTGCTGAGGCGTGAGATGAAGTGGCTCAGAGCCGCGAGACATCCCATGACCCTCTGTACGCCTTTCAAGTCCTTGATGGGCCCCATGCTGGTGATGGCTGCGATCTTCTCCGGGTTGGCTTCGATGCCCCGCTCGGAGATGATGAACCCCAAGAGCATGCCTCGGGGCACCCCGAAGACACACTTTTCGGGATTGAGCTTGACGCCTTTCGCCTTGAGACATCAGAATGTCACTTCAAGGTCGGAAAGGAGGTCGGAGGCTTTCCTCGTCTTGACTACGATGTCATCGACGTAGGCCTCGACCGTGCGGCCAATGTGTTCGCCGAACACATGGTTCATGCACCGCTGGTACGTCGCGCCTGCATTCCTCAAGCCGAACGACATGGTGACATAGCAGTACATGCCGAAGGGTGTGATGAAAGAGGTCGCGAGCTGGTCGGACTCTTTCATCCTGATTTGGTGATACCCTGAGTAGGCATCGAGGAAAGACAGGGTTTCGTACCCAGCAGTGGAATCCACGATTTGATCGATGCGAGGCAGAGGGTAGGGAACCTTCGGACATGCTTTGTTCAGACCAGTGTAGTCTACACACATCCGCCATTTCCCCCCTCTCTTTCTCACAAGCACAGGGTTGGCAAGCCATTCGGGGTGGAATACCTCTTTGATGAACCCTGCCGCCATTAGCTTGTGGATCTCCTCGCCTATGGCTCTGCGCTTCTCCTCGTCGAATCGGCGCAGAGGCTGCTTGACGGGTCGGGCTCCGGCTCGGATGTCCAGCGAGTGCTCGACGACATCCCTCGGTATGCCGGGCATGTCCGAGGGACTCCACGCGAAGACGTCGGCGTTCGCGCGGAGGAAGTCGACGAGCACTGCTTCCTATTTGGGATCGAGCCCGGAGCCGATCCGGACTTGCTTGGAGGCGTCGCTGCTGGGGTCGAGGGGGACGGACTTAACCGTCTCCGCTGGCTCGAAGTTGCCGGCATGACGCTTCACGTCTGGCACCTCCTTAGAGAGGCTCTCCAGGTCGGCGATGAGGGCCTCGGACTCGGCGAGGGCCTCGGCGTACTCCACGCACTCAACGTCGCATTCGAACGCGTGTTTGTACGTGGGGCCAACGGTGATGACCCCGTTGGGGCCCGACATCTTGAGCTTGAGGTAAGTGTAGTTGGGGACAGCCATGAACTTCGCGTAGCATGGCCTCCCCAATACCGTGTGGTAGGTTCCTCGGAACCCGACCACCTCGAACGTCAGGGTCTCCCTTCGGAATTTGGAGGGTGTTCCGAAGCAGACGGGAAGATCGAGTTGTCCGAGGGGCTGGACGCGCTTCCCGGGGATAATCCCATGGAAAGGCGCAGCGCCCACCCGGACCGAGGACAGATCGATACGCAGAAGCCCGAGGGTCTCGACGTAGATGATGTTGAGGCTGCTGCCTCCGTCCATGAGGACCTTGGTGAGCCTGACGTCGCCGATGACGGGGTCGACGACGAGCGGGTATTTCCTCGGGCTCGGCACATGGTCGGGGTGGTCGACTTGGTCGAAGGTGATGGGCTTGTCGGACCAGTCCAGGTAGACTGGCGCCGCCACCTTCACCGTACAGACCTCCCGACGCTCTTGCTTGCGGTGTCGAGCTGAGGCGTTCGCCGCTTGCCCGCCGTAGATCATGAAGCAGTCGCGGACCTCGGGGAACTCTCCTGCCTGGTGATCTTCCTTCTTGTCGTCATCGCGGGCCCTGCCACCCTCCGCGGGTGGCCCGGCCCTGTGGAAGTGGCGCCGAAGCATGACGCACTCCTCAAGGGTGTGCTTGACGGGCCCCTGGTGATAGGGGCACGACTCCTTGAGCATCTTGTCGAAGAGGTTGGGACCTCCGGGGGGTTTCCGAGGGTTCTTGTACTCGGCGGCGGCGACAAGGTCTGCGTCGGCGGCGTCGCGTTTCGCTTGCGACTTCTTCTTGCCCTTCTTCCTGGCGCCGCGTTGAGTTGACGCCTCGGGGGCATCTTCCGATGGGCGGCCCTGGGGCTGCTTGTCCTTCCGGAAGATAGCCTCGACCGCCTCCTGGCCGGAGGCAAACTTGGTGGCGATGTCCATCAGCTCGCTCGCCTTGGTGGGGGTCTTGCGACCCAGCTTGCTCACCAGGTCACGGCAGGTGGTGCCGGCGAGGAACGCGCCGATGACATCCGAGTCGGTGATGTTGGGCAGCTCGGTGCGCTGCTTCGAAAATCGTCGGATGTAGTCCCGGAGAGACTCTCCCGGCTGTTGTCGGCAGCTTCGGAGGTCCCAGGAATTCCCGGGGCGCACGTACGTGCCCTGGAAATTGCCGGCGAAAGCTTGGACTAGGTCGTCCCAGTTGGAGATCTGCCCCGGAGGCAGGTGCTCCAACCAGGCGCGAGCGGTGTCGGAGAGGAACAGGGGGAGGTTGTGGATGACGAGGTTGTCATCGTCCGTTCCACCCAGTTGGCAGGCCAGACGGTAGTCCGCGAGCCACAGTTCCGGTCTTGTCTCCCCCGAGTACTTTGTGATAGTTGTCGGGGGTCGGAACCGGGTCGGGAACGACGCCCGTCGTATGGCCCGGCAGAAGGCCTGCGGACCGGGTGGTCCGGGCGAGGGACTCCGATCCTCCCCGCTGTCGTAGCGTCCCCCACGCCTGGGGTGGTAGCCTCGGCGCACCCTCTCGTCGAGGTGGGCCCGACGGTCGCGGTGATGGTGCTCGTTGCCGAGGCGACCCGGGGCCACAGGCGCTGTGTTGCGCGTGCGCCCGGTGTAGACCGAGGCTTCCCGCATGCATTGGGAAGTCGCGACATGATGTTCCGAGGGGTACCCCTGCCTTCGGGAGGCAGAGCTCTCGGCCCACCGGATCGCGGTGCCCTCCAGGAGATCCTTGAGCTCTCCCTGGATTCGCCGCCCCTCGGTGGTTGATGGCTCCGGCATCGCGCGGAGGAGCATTGCTGCTGCTGCCAGGTTCTGGCCGACCCCACTGGATGCGGGTGGCGGCTTGACCCTGACATCGTCGGCGATGCGGTGCTGGAAGCCCTGGGGTAGATGACGCATTTCTCCGGCCGGAGGTTGGCCCGCCCATGCCTGCCCGACGTCCCGGCGGATTGGCTCAAGCGCTCCTGCTCCCTCGTCGAGCCTGGCCTGCACCCCGCGGATTTGCTCGAGTTGTGGGTCGTGACCCCCTGCCGGAACGGGGACCACAGCTAGCTCCCGCGGGATGTCAGCGCGAGGCACCGGCCTAGGGAGATCACCGTCCTCCGGCATGCCGAGATGGTTGCCTTCGAAGGGACCCCCTAGATCGACGTGGAAACATTCGCGGCTCGGGCCGCAGTCCTCGTCACCGAGGCTACGGCTACCGTCAGAACAGTCAGAAAGGCAGTAGTCGCATGCGGTCATGAAGTCCCACATGGCACTGGGGTTGCCAAGTCCGGAGAAATCCCGACAGAAGCTGGGCTCGTCGTCTTCCTCGGACCCAGAGGGCCCGTAGGTCGAGACGTCCGTCAGCCGGTCCCAAGGTGACCGCATACGAAACCCCAGAGGGTTCGGATTCGCCTCTGCGAGAGCGTCCGCCAAAGCGAAGCCGCTAGGCGGGTCGAGGCTGAATCCGAAAAGCGTGGGATGGGAATCGGTCGGTACCTCTTGGTCGACGGGCGTTGATGAAGTCACGTCGGGGACTGACTGCACCGTCGTCTCAGGTACGAGGGCGACACCCAGCAAGCCTTTCGCGAGCGTGCTGGCGTCGTCCGTTTGCTCGGGATTGGCGTGTCGCGGGGAGACAGCGCTCGTCTTCGTCTCAAGCGCGAGGTCGATGCCCGGCGCGCCCTCCGTTGGAGTGCTGGCGCTGTCGACTCGCTCGACGGCCGACGAGGCGCTGCCTCTTGCTTGGCCTTGGTTGCCCTGCCTCCTCCTCCGTCGGTGGGGAAGAGGACGGGGCGAGCTCGAAGGTTGTTCTTCCACCACGCGGGGAAGACGTCGTCGATCTCGCCGCCGGCGGGCGGACTGTCGGCCGCCATTATCGTTGTCGCCCGGCGGTGGAAAGAGTATCATGTCGTAGCTGCCGTCGAGGGACATGAACTCAAGGCTCTCGAAACGGAGCACCGTCCTGGGCCGGAGAGGTTGCTGGAGACTACCCATCTGGAGCTTGACGGGAAGCTGTTCGTCAACACGCAACAGGCCCCTACCTGGCGCGCCAACTGTCGGCGTTTCGAGACCGGGGGGTCCCTAAGCCGACGAGTGAAATGTCGCCGCATGCCCCAGCCCAGATGGGTCGACGCGAGGCCGAGCGTGAAGGGGGAAAGTGAGGTGGCCGGAGATGGGCGAGAGAGAGGTGGAAATCCCGCGGCCTTCGTGTTCGTCCCACGCCCAGGTCGAGTGCGCTTGCAGTAGGGGGTTACAAGCGTCCACACGAGGGAGGGAGCGAGTGGCCTCACGCGAGCGCCTGTCTCGTCCTCGTCCCCGCGCGGCCAACCTTCTCTAAGAGGGCCCTGGTCCTTCCTTTTATAGGCGTAAGGAGAGGATCCAGGTGTACAATGGGGGGTGTAGCAGAGTGCTACGTGTCTAGCGGAGGAGAGCTAGCGCCCTAAGTACACGCCATCATGGCGGCCGGAGAGATTTTGGCGCCCTCTTTGTGTGATGTCGTGGCCGTCGGAGGAGCGCTGGAGCCTGGCGGAGGGACAGCTGTCAGGGCCGTCGAGTCCTTGCTGACGTTCTCTTGCTTCCGTAAGGGGGCCGAGAGCCGCCATCGTCAGGGAGCGTGCGGGGCACCATCATTGCCTATCTGGCGGAGCGAGCCAGATGGGACGCCGGTCTTGTTCCCCGTAGCCTGAGTCAGCTCGGAGTAGGGTAATGATGGCGCCTCCTGTTGACGTGGCCGGCCTGCGCCCTAGGTTGGGGCGATGTGGAGGCTCCTCCGAGGTCGAGGTCGAGTCCGTCTTCCGTGGCCGAGGTCGAGTCCGAGCCCCTAGGTCAGGCGAGGCGGAGGCCGTTGGCTAAGGCCAGGGCGGAATTTGAGTCCTGGGGTCGGGCGAAGCAGAGTTCGTCGTCTTCTGGGGCTGAGCCCAAGTCCGAGCCCTGGGTCGGGCAGAGCGGAGTTCGCCGTCTTCCGGGGCTTAGCCCGAGTCCGAGACCTGGGTCGGGCGGAGCAGAGTTCGCCGTCTTTCGGGGCTTAGCCCGAGTCCGAGCCCTGGGTCGGGCGGAGCGGAGTTCGCCGTCTTCCGGAGCTTAGCCCGAGTCCGAGCCCTGGGTCGGGCAGAGTGGAGTTCACCGTCTTCCGGGGCTTAGCCCGAGTCTGAGCCCTGGGTCCGGCGGAGCGGAGTTCGCCGTCTTCCGGGGCTTAGCCCGAGTCCGAGCCCTGGGTCGGGCGGAGCGGAGTTCGCCGTCTTCCGGGGCTTAGCTCGAGTCCGAGCCCTGGGTCGGGCGGACCGGAGCTTCCTATGGTGCGTGCGGCCGGGCCTGACTGCCTGTCAGCCTCACTCTGCCAAGTGGCACCGCAGTCGGAGCGGCGCAGGCGGCGCTGTCTTTCTGTCAGACCGGTCAGTGGAGCGGCGAAGTGACGGCGGTCACTTCGGCTCTGTCGGCTGAGGGGCGTGCGTCAGGGTAAAGGTGTCAGGCTACCTTTGCATTAAATGCTCTTGCGATTTGGTCGGTCGGTGCGGCGATTTGGTCAGGGTTGCTTCTTGGCGAAGACAGGGCCTCGGGCGAGCCGGAAATATGTTCGCCGCTGGAGGGGGCCTCGGGCGAGGCGGAGATCCTCCTGGGTCGGCTGCCTTTGTCCGAGGCTAGGCTCGGGCGAGGCGTGATCGGGTCCCTCGAATGGACTGATCCCTGACTTATTCGCACCCATCAGGCCTTTGCAGCTTTATGCTGATGGGGGTTACCAGCTGAGAATTAGGAGCCTTGAGGGTACCCCTAATTATGGTCCCCGACAAGACTATTGTGTTAATTGGAACATGGAGTTAACTTGAGATAACAGTGCTACCACAAGGGTGGGATGGGACGCCCTTGGCCAAGTAATTAGGAAAACTAGTGAGAGATTACCTTACCCAAAAGGGGCAAGCGGGGAGGCCTCGCTGCAGAGTATAGGGAAGTCCTCGGGTCGAACTGCTACGATGGCTTTTCAGACGAGGGATTCCTATGCTTCCTTCTTCCTGAATCCATAGTGGGTTTTCTCAAACTAGTGGAACTTTGGAAGGCCTCGTAGTGCTACCCTGCCTCGCCTCCTCGGTAGAGGTGTATGAGATTCATGACCCCATGGCAGATGGGTAACACGACTTGTGGGTAAAGATGTGCAACCTCTGCAGAGTGTAAAACTGGTATATCAGCCATGCTCACGGTCAAGAGGACTCTCACATAATTAATTTATAGAATTAAACTTAATTTGTCATTTGCATTGCATTGTGGGTGTTATTATTAATTGTGATATCTTATTATTTAGGGTGGTATCTACTTATACTTAGTAACTGCTAATAAAACTTTGACCAACTTTAAAAGCAATACTCAGCTTCAACCATCTTCTTTGGTAAGCCTTACACTTCACATGAGCCCCAATGTAAGTGAGCTCATGCACATTATTCCCCACAAACTTGTTGAGCGATGAACATATGTGAGCTCACCCTTGTTGTACTTACATCCCCAGGTCAAGAACAGGTACCACAAGATAAGGAGCATGAAGGATGCCATGATGAGTTCGTGAGAGGTCTAGGCCATCGCCTCCTAGTCAACTATGGTTGTTGGATCGTTGTCTTTGTATGATATAATTATTAAACTATTTTATACAGACCTCCATTATATATTAAAGATGTGACATTCGTTTCTGTACCATGAGTCATCATATGTGTGAGACTTGATCCTAGCAAACATTTGATTCGCGCCCGGGTTTGGCCCCTAAATCCGGGTGTGACACCAAAGTACATGAAGGGATTTGTGGTACTCATCAATTGGCTCCAAAGATGAAGTGACTATTGAGAAGATCCGGCTTCTATTGGCCCAACATGATAGCTGATTTAAATACTACAGAGGGTGTCAAGTATGTCAGAAGTTTGGTGGTCTGCAACTAGTCCTGGCAGTTGAAATACATCCTATTATCAAGTCGTGGCCCTTTAGGGGTGGGGCTTGGACTTTGTAGGAGAAATTCATTCTTCGTCATCAAAGTGACATCAGTTTGTGTTGGTGGCCACAGACTACTTTACCAAATGGACTAAAGTTGTTACTCTGAAGAACAAGACACATAAAGAGATAATTGAGTTTACAACTAAGCATATCATTCATAGATTCGACATTCCCCAAACTTTGACTATGGATCAGGGGACTTCTTTTATGTCAAAGGAGTTACGTGTGTTTGCTGAATTATATAAGATCAAATTGCTTAATTCTTCTCTGTATTATGCTCAGGCCAATAGACAGGCCAAGTCTAGTAACAAGACATTGATTAGCCTTATAAAAAAGAAGATATTTGATTATCCTAGGCATTGGCATAAGGTTTTGTCTGAGGCTTTGTGGGCTCATAGAATATCTAAACACTGTGTTATTAAAGTCTCCTTTTGAGCTTGTTTATGGAAAGGAGGTTGTCTTGCGTGTGGAGATAAGCTTAAATGCTTCTAGGTTTGCCAGACAGAACGGTCTAATTGTCGAAGATTATTATAATTTGATGATGGACAATATTGATAAAGTATGAAGTAACTGATAAAAGACTGGTGGCTCTAGAGAGATCGAGAAAGACAAGGTCATGGTTGCCAAAGCTTACAACAAGAAGGTCAAGGCTAAGTTATTTCAAGTTGAAGATCTGGTGTGGAAGACCGTCTTGTCACTAAGAAGTAGAGACTAGAAATTTGACAAATGGTCAACAAGCTAGGAAGGCCCTTACAGAATCACACAGGTGATAGTGGGTAATGCCTACATGCTGCAAACTTTGCAAGGTGGGGACCTACCCAAGGCGCTGAATGGTCGTTTCTTAAAGCAATATCATCCTAGTATGTGGCAAGATGCTTAGAAAAAACGATGTTATCACATCGAGTTATTTCTAGTTTGCACCAGTGCTTTTGGTTCGCTCAGCTTCCCAAAAAGGCAGGGGACATGTGTTGAGCACTGTTTCTAGCACTGGGCGCGGTCGGACGGTTCGGCCCTAAAGCCCACATGGGCCGGCCTACGAACGGTCCGCCCTCAGGCTCAGAGAGTCCACGATTAGATCAGATCATGCGGATTAACTCCTATCTCCACTTGTGTTTATCCCTCTAAACTTGTGGGAGTTATTGGAGGACGTGTAGGAATGGGTCCATGCCTCCCCTTATGTATTTGAAGGGGTACGATCGATTGAACAACCAACAATGAAACCAAATCAATATATCTTATGTTCTTTTACTTTTGTCCTATGTGTAGACAGTAATGTAGACTTCTTCTGTCGATTCCAAGACAAAACCTAGGATATCTCCTCCCTGACGGGGTCCCTCCTGGGCGGTTAGATCCATGTGATGTTGGCAAATGCCGCCACCTTTGCGTACACGTGGGCCGTTTGGTAATCAGATGCAAAACGTCTTGCTCGGAACAGAGAAGACTTAGCTCCTGCCGCATATCACAGACCGTCCGACCCTAGGTCGCGAACGGTCCGTGATGCCATAAAGAGCATCAACATCGATATACCTTGTAGTGATTGGTGACCAGATCAGCACCAATGCATACCGGAGCTTTCAATCTCACCCTCATTGACCATCGACAAATCGGTGGGCCTCCGCGCTTATTTTTTGGGCGAAAACATGCAATTGAAATGTTCAATGGGCACCCATCCTTCTAGGATCAGCATGCACATATCCAACGCAAAGGCAAAGGTCGATATCCTTTTTTTTTGCGACTTGCTTGTCTTTCATTAATCTCATGGTGTGGTCCGGTGTTGTTTGAGATCCATGGAAATTACGAACCCGAGGAGGCGTCCTTTGATATTGAATCACCAGCTACCGCTCCGTTCTTGTACGATGGTTCCTGAGGATGCAAAATGGTGAGTTGAATTTGATTCACCTGCGTGCTGTTTTGCTGCATGGTGGTGGTGGAGAGGAAGATGCAGCCATTGCCGCCGCCTGAGCGCCGGAGGGTCGTTCGTTTCGTGGTCTTCATGGCCGTCTCCCTCCTGGCCCTGTTCTGCTGGGCTCTCGTCAATTCCAGGATCAACGTCGCCATGCCTTACTCTGCTTTCGTGATGCGCGATGTCGACAAGACGCCCGCATTCACAGGCCTAGAAGACAGGCAGAGGCACCCCGCCGGCGACCCAGCGTGGACCTCGGCGGCGCCGCAGGCCGTGCCGGTGACCAGTAACGTCACGGCGGGCTCGGTGAAATTGGGTGATCCGGTGCTCCGGGAGCCGCTGGCAGGAGAAGCGGAACGGGAACGGAGCGAGAGGTGCGACGCGGACAGCGCGGCGCTCAGGGTGTATATGTACGACCTGCCGGCGGAGTTCCATTTCGGCATGCTCGGGTGGGAACGGAAGGGGAAGCTGGCGTGGCCCGACGTCCGCGACGCCCACGCCGCGCCGCACTACCCCGGCGGGCTCAACCTGCAGCACAGCGTGGCGTACTGGCTCACGCTGGACATCCTGTCCTCCGCCCTGCCGCCCGGCAGCGACGTGGTCAGAGACAGGCCCTGTGTCGCCGTCAGGGTGACGAACGCGAGCCTCGCCAACGTCTTCTTCGTGCCGTTCTTCGCGTCACTGAGCTACAACCGCCACTCGAAGCTCCGCCGCGGGGAGAGGGTGAGCAGGAACAGGGTCCTGCAGGCCGAGCTGGTCAAGTACCTGATGCGGAAGGAGGAGTGGAGGAGGTGGGGCGGCAAGAACCACCTCATCGTGCCGCACCACCCCAACAGCTTGATGGAGGCACGGAAGAAGCTCAGCGCCGCCATGTTCGTGTTGTCTGACTTCGGGAGGTACTCGCCGGACGTTGCCAACCTCAAGAAGGACGTCATCGCACCGTACAAGCACGTCCTCCGCTCCTTAGGCGATGGCGACTCGCCATCGTTCGAGCAACGTCCCATCCTCGCATACTTCCAAGGGGCCATCCATCGGAAAGCTGTAAGTCCTTTGTTCTGTTCTCGTGATTCCCTTCCCGGAAGCTTTTTTGAGGTATGAGCAGGCCGGCCGGCGTTTCAGGGCGGGAAGGTTCGCCAGAAGCTGTACCATCTGCTCAAGGACGAGCGCGACGTGCACTTCACCTACGGCAGCGTCCGGCAGAACGGCATCCGGCGCGCCACCGCCGGGATGTCCACGTCGAAGTTCTGCCTCAACATCGCCGGCGACACGCCGTCCTCGAACCGGCTCTTCGACGCCATCGTCAGCCACTGTGTCCCGGTCATCATCAGCGACGACATCGAGTTGCCATTTGAGGACATGCTCGACTACTCGGAGTTCTGCGTGTTCGTGCGCTCCGCCGACGCCGCCAAGAAGGGATTCCTACTACGGCTGCTACGGGGCATATCGCGCGAGGAGTGGACCAAGATGTGGATGAGATTGAAGAAGGTGACTCACCATTTCGAGTACCAGTACCCTTCACGGTCAGGTGATGCTGTCCAGATGACATGGAGCGCAGTGGCGCGGAAGATGCATTCGGTGCAGCTGCAGCTTCACAAGCGCGCTAGATTCCACAGGACGGTTTCTGTATGAATATGATCAAGGCCACCGAGCGCGGAAGTCTGGATGTGGCAAGATTCGTCAGTTGCACTGTGCAGATGATTTTTTTAGACTTAACTGACATAAAGGTAATAACGGGTGAATAGGTGTCATTTTTGTAATGTTTACTTCCCTAAAAGAAATAGAGATGTGAGACTTGAAAGCATAAAATGCACTATCTTAATCTAGTATTACTTATTGTTATTAATTAGTGGTCTCCGACAGTTTTTCGCGTTAATTCTCAAGGGACACACGTTAGGGAAAATTAATAAATAATAGGTAAGATGTTCGCTTCGTATTAAAGACAGCTGTTCGGACTGCTGCAGCTGCAATTCATAAAGACAAAACATTGTAGAAACAGTAGAAAATGTTTCAGATTAAAGCGAAAACAATAAGAAATTCTCAAAAGAATATGTAATATTTAATATTTTTAGTTTGAGGAATCAAACCATTCTAGTTGAGATAGCCTCGTGATTTCATTTTTTAATACGGTGGAGTAAAAGGAAAACGAACCAAGGCACATTTAATTATTGAGTTTTGGTGTTTGATAATCAATATAACCATTTGAACTAATATTATTTGCTAGTGTTTGTGGACATAGTTCAAAGGATGCCACATGGCTTTGAACGAAGATAAAATGGCGATTGAGAAGATCAACACCTCAAGCAAGACATTAGCAGAATCATTGAGGATCTACAAAGATCATGCAAGAGGCTAAGACATAAGAAGAAAGAAGCCCGAAGAAAAAGACATGAAGAAACAAAGAAAAACAAGCTGCTCAACAACATGGGATGTGTCCCATGAGCATAAGATAAAACACTGGATAAGAGTTGCAATGTACTAAAGAAAGGGCTACAGAAACAAAGTACACTAGACACATATATGTGCACCATACATCGTACCGGACAGGGCACTAGATATGGCACTTGGAGAGGTCTACAACATGTTTAGGGAGATCCATAACACACTAGATGTGTCTGGTGTACCACTAGATATCTACCGGATAGGATACTCTGATAGGTTCCACAACAACCCGAGAAGGGCTATAATGAACGGAACTTGTTCGATGTAACACCGGTCAAAACATCATATGCCCTTACTCAAATGATCGACAACAGCTTGATATGGACACGCACTAGCATGTACAGTGCCTGCACCAGAGTGTCCGGTGAGTACACAGAAATTCTGTATTACTTTCAATGACTAGTTTTTGACTTATGGGCTATATATACCACCCTAACCAGCCATTTGAGATGTGTGAGAGCTAAGAACATTGCTAGAGAGTTGAGACTTTAATCATATAGCTCTAGACACCTAATTGCTCAAAGATCACTTAGTGATTAGCGTAGGTGCTTTGTGAAGTGCTTAAGTTAGTTAGATTGTTGTATTAATGATTGCTTTAGGATTTTCCTAGTCAATAGAAGTGAGGTTAGATACCCTTAAACCTAAGGTGCTTGTGCGTGCCATTATAATTGACCAAGTGGAGCTTGTAAGTCTTGCGTGATCACACCAACTACATTTGTGACGTGGCCACCACCGTGGACTAGAGAGAATAAGGCCCAACTCGATAGTGGAGATGGTGGGGACCATCTAGGAGAGACTAAAGCTAGACCAACAGTTGCGCGTGGGCGAATACCTAGGGATATCCATGGAGTTACCTGATTGGGAGCTTACCTCTTGGTGGGTATTCCCTTGTGTAGGGCTCCAACAAGGAATAGGAGGAAGCTCGTGCGCTTCATGATACCTTAGTAAACATACCAATGTATCACCATGGGCTTATATATCTATCACGTTTAAACTTCCACATTTCTATTGCATTACTTTGGTTATGTGCTTTTTCTAGCTTAGATTTAGGTTGGTGGATAGGATTGGAACCTAGGTTGCATAACTCTTGTGGTAGATATAGCAACATTTAGTCAAAACCGTAGTTGCACATATCAATTTTTAGTTTTTCACATAGGTTTTATTAAGGGAAAATAGAAACCACAAATTACAAAGAAATTAGATTGCCTAATTCAACCCCTACCTCTTAGGTGTCACCATTCCCTACACCTCACGAGCATAGGTTCCCAACCTACATCAATCTCTAGGACATCCTTCCACCATGACATGTCCACGTCTAGCTCCCCACCAGTAGCTCTAGGAGATTGCTCTAGCACATCATTTCGTAGATATAGGATGCCCTCTAGTGCTCCCACTTTCTAGAGAAATATGTGGAGATGTAGTGGTAGTGACTCTAGGGTCTAGTGCACAACTGAAAGTATACCTTACCAAAGATGTTCTCGTTGCACCCAACAAAAGCTCCACAAAAATAGTGAATATGGAGTAGGCACCAATGACATTGGGTGTAAGATGCCCAAGCTGGAGGTCGTAGAAGTCAAGCATGCTACGAAAGAAATTAAAAACAGGATATTGGACCCAAACAATAAGATGTTCATAAAGAATCACATACTTGCTATCTTCCTGCCATAGGAGCTCCATCTCATAGACTGCTGAGTGGATATAAGTCCAAGAGCGGTAGGTAAACTCAGTGAAGAATCTCTCACGTATTATCTAGGCCCTCCTCGTTCAAGACCCATGCCTTTGAAGGTGTTGAGCATCGAAGAATCATCCATAGCAAAGAGCAAAATTAGCAAGGGTGGATCTAACAAATCGTGAAAGAAAAAAGATGACTAGTAAAGGCATGGGTCAAGAAGGCAACAAAATTGCATACAATAGTAAGATCACATGTGGTCTCTTATTAAAAGGCCTTATCATATTTACCCCCCCCCCCTCTCTCTTCCTCTCTCTTGTCTCACTAGGCACGATGACTAAAACATCACTAGGTTCACATAAAAATGTGTTTGGTGGCTTTGTTAGGAGATTATAGTTGTTAATCTTGTCATGATGGCTTTGTCAGCCAGTTACAAGACTTGAGTGTAAGAAAAATGGACCTTGGTCCAATTAAGGTTTTGGTGTTTGATGATCAAAATAACCATTTTGACTAATATATTTTGCTAGTATTTATGTTTATAGTTCAAAAGGCGATGCAGCATGGACTTGGACAAAGACAATGAGGTGATCAAGCATATCAACACCAAGGAAAGACATCAGAAGACTCATTGAAAGACTTATGAAGATCATGCAAGAGTCCAAGACACATGACAAGAGAAGCCCGAGTGAAGAAACATGAAGACGTAAGGAAAACATGCTACACATAGTGCATTGGATGTGTCCAGTGGTACACTGGATGTCGCACAAGATAGATGTGTTGCCTAGGCTGAAGACAGGGCTAAAATACTGAGTGCAATGGATACCATAGTGCACTAGATATGAGTCACTATGGGCATGCAGAGAGCACTACACGATGACCCTAGGAGTTAAAGGGCACCGGACTTGTCCAGTGCAACATCGGACTTCGCACTAGATGTGACACTTAGAGAGGATGCAAAATGCAACTGAGCCGGGTATAAGGCACTATACATGTCCAGTGTATCACCGATGGCACATCGGATACCTAGACGCTCAACGGTTGGCAATGGCTAGTCGACGTGGGAGGCATCAGACATGTATTGTGGTGCACCAGACATGTCTAGTGCCACACAGAAAAGTTCACCACCTTACCAACGCCTCTTTTTGAGTATGGGATTATAAATACCATCCTAACCAGCCATACACAAGTGTGGGAGCTCAGATACATTGCCAAGAAGTTGATACTTCATTCAGTAGCTCTTAGACACCTAAGTGCTTAATAGAATCACTTGATGATAAGTGTAGGTACTTTGTAAAGTGCTTAAGTTAGTTAGACCACTGCTATAGCACTTGCTCGAGGTTATGCTAAGTTGATTAGAGCGAATTAGATGCCCTCAAATCCCTTGATGCTTGTGTGTGTCGTCATTGTAATTACACCAAGTGGGATGAGAATCTTGCGAGATCACACCTACCGCGTTTGGGGTGTGGTTGCCACCTTGTATCAGAGGGAACTAGGCCTGCGGCGTTTTAGTCGGACGCTCAATAGTGGAAACGGCGGGGAGCATCCGAGTGAGGCCGAAAGCATAGCACCACTTGTGAGTAGATAAGGCTTGCGACTAACTACAGAATTACCTGATTGGGTGCTTGGCCGGGCACCAACAAGGATTAGTAAGAACATTGTGTGGTTCTTGATGCCTTGGTAAAATTACCGGTACAACTATGGGATTTTGTATACCTGTCGCATTTAAGCTTTTGCATGTATATTGTTGTTTTTGGTTGTGTGCATTATCATATTATCTTAGTTAATAGGCTAGTTGATAGGACTGGAACCTAGGATGTTAAACTCATATTTTTGGTAGAGGTAGAAACACTTAGACAAAACCTTAGTTGCACTAGCTTGCTTGGTTATCCACATAGGTTTTGTTTAAGAGATAAAATTTAGAGGCCTAGATTATAATGAAATATACATGTCCTGATTCAACCCCCTCTTATGCATCATATTTTTCTACAAGTGGTATTAGAGCCAGTGGACATTAGAAATCTTTTGGCTTTACCGTCATTAAGCCGACACTATTAAGAGTGGGACGTATGGATACACATAGGCCACTTCACTTAGACGACACTAATTTTCCCTATTATAGTGCTAGAATGGCTTGCTACCTATAGGTCATTGATCTAGGTATTTGGAAAGTCACTCGTGACGGGTTGAACCCCCTAGAAATCCCGAGAAGTCCACCGCGAGTGAAGAAAATGAAATTTATTTTAATGCTCGAGCTAAAAATTGCTTGTATGAATCTCTTAATATTGACATTTTTAATCAAATATTTACATAAAAAACTACTGATGAGATTTAGCTAACTACACAAGCAATGTTCTTGAGCAAAAAGCATTGCCTAGCTTTAAATGAATATAATTCTTTTACAATAAAAGATGATGAGCTTGTTAAATATATGTGTTCACGATTAAATTTAAATATTAAAGCTTAATTCTATTGGTATTAATAAGCTAGGTGATGTAGACATTATATGAAAGATCATCTCCATATTACCACAACAAAAATATTAGAGCACCATTACCATCCTTCATAATATGGAGGACTAGAGCCAAATGACCCCTACATTCTTAATTGGTAAGATTGTAGCATTTGAAATGTCACGACGGATGTGTCAAGAAGAACTCGCTACATCAAAAGGAATTCCCTTCACATGTGAAGAGCACAAAAGGATGAAGGGCAAGAAAATGGTTGAAAGTTTAAGTTCCTTAAGTAAAGAAGATGAATATGATTAACGATCCACCTCATCCTCTAAGGACGAAAATACAATTCGACAGGTAAAAAAGGTAACGAGGATGATTTGCAAGATTAGTCTCATGGGTGTACCCTATGATAGAGGATATCCTCTTTAACGTCAACAAAGAAGAACAAAGAAAAAGAGATGCTACATTTGTGGGGAGAAGAATCACTTTAGGGACAATTGCCCAGACAAGATTGCACCTAAGAAAAGGAGAAGCAAAGACCAAGCTCTCACAACAATCAAGACATGGGATGATTCATCAAGTGAAGATGAAACCCCACCAAGGAGCTGCTACCATCATCCCTCTTCATCACACTCATCTCACAAATTTCTTATGTCACAAGGTAACACTAATGATCTATCCTCTAGTGAGTATGATAGTAATAGTAGTAGTGAGGATGAAAAACCCTCTACAAAACAACTTGCACATATCGTCCATTTTTTAGGGGGAGGTTTACACAAAACAAAAAGGTTCAATTAAAATGCTTAAATCTAAATAGATTAGCTCACAAATGACTATAAAATTTTGCCCAAAAAATTTGAAACCTTTGCAAATTGAAATGTTGAACTAGCAACTAGAATTGGGCAAATAGAATCAAGTGCGCCATCCTCAACTACCGATGAGAGATTAATTAAAAAGAATGAAAAACTAAAGGCTAAGTTAGTTAGCTCGGAAAATTATACTGATAGCTTCCTAAGAAAAATATAAATTCTTAGCATACACAATAATGAGCTAAGTACCAAGCTAGAAAACATCGGTAGCACCCCCGAGGCACCTAAAATTGAAACTACTAAAACTATTAAAAAGGATGCCTCTACTTGCCTAGATTTAATTGATATTAACTCTAACCCTTGCAAACAAGTTTTGGTTAAGTAAGTTTGAGGTTTTCCATACACATTTTCATAGTAGTGGCCAACTCAAAGACACATGACACAATAAAACAAAATTTTCTTCATGTTGTTATGTGCATCTAACAGTGTGTGGGCGCCTGCATACATACATATACATTATAGAGGTGAATACTAATGTGGTTTTTTTCTAAAAAGAACAAGTGTAGTTATAGGATCCATCCATGTATGTATTTTGTGACTACATTACATAATCATGTGGAAAATAAAGTGAATTAAGGATTCATCAATGCATATAATCACAAGATTCATCTATGCATCAAGACCTTGCATCACGACATCCGTACATACATATGCATTACAGAGGTGAAGAGGTGAACCACCATCTAGTACCTTGATTAGTGGCAGAGCAGTGACATAGGTGGTGGTCGAGCAATGGCAGAGCAGGAGCACATGGTGGATGAGGGACAAGCAGTGGCGTCGGTGGAGCAAGGAAGGTGGCAGACCAGGAGATGAATAGAGTGAAGTTACAAATGTGTTTCACTGTGCATGGAAGGTCATATTTAAAGGGGGAGGAATTAGTACCGATTCTTCAAAAGAACCGGTACTAAAAGGTCTTTAGTACTGGTTATTAAAACAAACTGGTACTAAAAATACTTTTTCAGTTCCTGCCTAGAGAGCTTTAGTATCGGTTTTAATACTGGCTGTTAATAAGAACCGGTACTAAAGCTCTCTAGATGAGAACTAAAAAGATCCTTTGGTACTGGTTGTTAATAAGAACCGGTACTAAATATACCTTTTTAGTATTTGTTCTTTTATCAACCGGTACTAAAAGTCCAAGGGTATTTTATTATATATACATTAATTAATACCTATACCTTAATATAAAAATGAATACTGATAATTGTATGTGTAAATTAATTTGAAAAGTAATGTATAGAAATGTATAATTAATATGTGAAGTTTACTTACTACTAAATATTTTTTTCATTTCTTTAGGGTTTAGGGTGTTGATATGAAGGCCAAAAAGACCTCGAGCCAATCATCGGGGGACTTCGAATGGAACCAAACTGACCCCATATGTGAGTGTAGAACCCAGACGCGATCTGAGACCTCGGGTCCTTCAACGCTCGGCCTGTGCGAGCTGTGGCATCAGGGAGTCCTCGTATTCCCCCTAGTGCAACTCTGAAGGCATGAAGATAGTCTGACTTGGGGGTTCGCCGCCTTGAGGATGAAGACCACTAAGGCTAGGCACGCAAGAATCAAAATCGTCCCCTCTCCTTCGATTCGGCCACACCCATCAAAATATGTGAAGACCTCGGTGTCAAAGGCGAGCAGAAGACGAAGGTGACCAAACCTCAACTCCTAGGTCAAAGACTTCGCGGGATGAGGAGGGCCCACTCACCAGGCCCGCATGTCAGGGTCCCGGGCGGGTAGGAATCTCAATATAATTAGGAGTAGCCTGATATTGTACGGTAATTGCCCCGTTGCGTAGTATATTTCGAGAATATAGTTGGTAACCAGGGGCATAAATGTACTTAGATCCATGCCCTCCTGGTTAACCTATAAATACCCTCGTCTTGTAGTTGAATGGGACACGCAAGGCAAGACGTTTTTTGAGCCATGTGCCATTTGTTTTGTCATGTCTTTGTCCTACCCTCTCTCGAGTGCTTGGGTCCACATGTCGAGACCCAAGGGCCCATGTGTCAGAACCCAAAATAGGGTTTAATACAGTAATATATGCAATAGTTGTTTTTGAATTACTTCGATCTTTTTCAAAGGGAGTAGTTCTTTCCTTCATCTTCATAAATTGTGAATCTTTGATTTGTTAATGAAAGATCGCTTCTACGAGGAAGATGAGTCGTACTTCTAGTTTTAGGATTTTAGGTACAATGTCAACGTATAAAAAGTATTGAATGAAATTCATACTTTGACAAAGTGTCCCCTCATTACAACTTATTGCTTCTTAGAATTACACTTCTTCTTTACAAGCCTTCCTTCATTATGATTAGATCACTAGTAGGGAGCATCTTCATTGTCTAGCAAGATACTTGTGTCAACATGTACTGCAAATGGAGTTGCACCTTCAAGATAATTATAGTCTTCTTCATCATTGACCTCCTCAATTCTCATGATCTTCCTTTTCCCTAGAACTATGTGGTGCCTAGGTAGTGTATCGGATGGAACATTTTTTGCTGTTGTTAGCTTTCACTTTGGTTTCATAGACATACTAATTACATAAAAAACTTGAGTCGCATCCTTGGCCAAGGCGAATGTTTCATTTCTATAGCAAGTCATATTGAGGTCAATATTAGCCATTCTGTACTTTGGGTCAACTATTATGCCACCTCCATTCAACATCACCCATTGACAATAAAATATAGGGATCTTCAAATAAGGTCCATACTCAAGTTCTTAGATCTCCTCAATGTAACCACAATATTAGTTCTTTTTTCCATCATTGTCTGTGGCAAAATATTTTAGTCGATGTAACCACTATTTTAGTTAGTGCCCATGTTGTCTTGTGATACTGTGTAAAATATGTACTCATTTATTTCATATCCTTAGAATGTCGAGATCAAGGAAGATGGGTCCCTAGCCAACCATGCCAATTGATTATCTATACCCTCGTTGACTATCTGATATTGTTGCAATCAATCTATAGAAGTATCAATATGTTGATGCAATCTAGGGCTCAGAGTTCCCCAGGTTTTTATAATGTAGCAAGTTCTTTTGCTCCAGATATATGGAGCCACTAAAGAACATTGTTGTAATACTATGTGATGTGCTTTATCAAATGAAATTTATCAGTAGTCTATATTGTTTTCCTTCCAAGTGATTCTTTTCCCACTAATCTCTCCTCATGATATGATAATGGAACACTAATTGGCTTAAGTTCATCGATATAGTCAACACAGAACTTTACCTCTTTTGTCCCATAACCCTTAGCAATGCATCCTTTAGGGCTAGAATGTTTATGGACAAACTTCTTTAGAATTGCCATGTACCTCTCAAATGGCAACATATTATGTAAAATACAGGTCCAAGAATACCGATCTTTTTGATAATGTGAACTATAATATGTGTCATAATATTAAAGAATGCAGGAGGAAAAATTAGTTCACAATTGACCAAACATTACATAGCATTATTCTGTAACCTATCCAGGTTGCATGGATCGATTACCTTCTATGACACTACATTCAAGAAAGTGTATAACTTTATTATTGTTTTTCTAACATTATTTAGAGTGACACCCCTCAACACAATATGAAGCAGTTGTGCCATCAACACATGATAGTCATGAGACTTTATGTGCACAAATGTCTTGTCCTTCATATTTATCAGCCTTTTCACATTAGAGAAGTAGCCAACTAAAACTTTGATATTGTTCAAGCATTTAAACATGATGTCCTTCTCTTTCTTGTTGAGAGTGTATCTAGTGGGACATAAATAATCTTGTCTTCCATCCCTCTCTTCTAGGTGCAGGCCTTCACATTGTTTCATGTCTTTCAAGTCCTCCCGTGATTCTAGTGTATCTTTTTCCTTCTCATATGTGCTTAAGAAATCAAGTATGTTAACACAAATATTATTTGTGAGGTGCATCACATCGATTGCACGATGGGCATCTAATACTTTCCAGTGAGGTAGATGCCAAATTATTGACTTCGTCTTTCACATTGGTTCCTTTCCATCTTTACTCGGAGCAGGCTGGCCACTAGATCCCTTCCACCAAGACTATGCTTAATTTCTCTACCATTTAGAATATAAGATTGCCATTTCGGTGAATTAGCTTGGCACGATGGTATGCTTGCCCATTCCAATGTTTTTACCCTTTTTCCTCAATGGGTGTTTGGCCACAAGAAATCAACAATGGCACATTTAAATAACTTTTCTACATCAATGTAGATATATGTTGTTAATCTCATCTAAATAATGGATGCAAGCCATGAATCCCTTGTTAGACTGTCCTGGTAAGTTTGAAAGTGTAGGACAGTCGTTGATGGTTACGTACAACAAAGCATGTAGGTGAAAAGCCTCTTTTTGTGCTCGTCCCACATACATACACCTTCAGGCCATAATTGCAAAAGTTCATCCACTAATTGTTTTAGGTACACATTAATGTTGTTGCCAGGTTGCTTTGGGTCTTGAATAAGCGTTGGCATCATAACAAACTTTTTGTTGTAAACATAGCCAGGGAGATAGGATCTACATACATAGAGTTACATGCAAAGTGCTATGACCACTGCTCTACTCACCGAAAGGGATCATACCATTAGTGCTTAAACCAAGCCTTACATTTCTCACATCCTCTGCAAACTCTAGGAACGTTCTGTTAATGTTCCATCTTTGTAAACCATCAACAGTGTGCCTCAACATAGCATCTGCCTTACGCTCTTCTTTATGCCACAACATTATTTTGGTGTGGTCTTCGTTACAAAACAAACACTTCAAATATGGTTTTATAGGAAAGTACCACATAACCTTAGCATGTATTCTTTTCTTAGGGGATTCGCCCTCGACATCACTAGGATCGTCTTGCCTTATCTTAGATTGTGACGACTTGCACATCGAGCAAACTTCTAATTCCTCATCGTTCTCACCACAATATAGGATACATTCATTATGACATGCATGTATCTTTTGCACTTCTAAACCAACATGACAAACAACCTCTTGGACTTCATATGTTGGTGCTAGAAATTTGTTTCCCTCTGAAAGAACTTTATGAGTTTTAATATCCCATTAAAACCCTTATCAACGATACCATTTGTTGCCTTCCACTATAACAATTTCAATAAGCTACACAACTTCTTGTGACCCTCCTTATAATCTGGGTACAACTAAGTTTTATGGTCTGCTAACATACGCTATGATTTTTTCTAACATTCTTGTTATCGGAGTCTTTCTGTTCATCATACAACATGTGTGCCACTGTCGTTTTCTTCAAGAACTTTAGCCTCACCCAACACAACATCCGCAAAGAAACTATACTGAACATAGTTCGAAATTGTGTTGTTGTCCTTCTCTTCTTCATCCTCTATAACCCGTGTTTCTCCATGGTTGGTCCAACAAGATAGTAGATAGTTAGACATGAAACCTCTTTGTAGCAAGTGAAGGTGAATTGGTATTGATGAAGAGTATTATTTCTCATTCTTACGGCCTCTATATGAACAACACATGAAACCCATTTGTGTGTGTCCCTCAGTCATATTGAGAAAATAATTTACACCTTAAATATATTATTTCAAGCGTTGCTCCATGTTGTACATCCATTAACGATCCACCTATATTATTTATGTGAAACATCATTTTACACGATCTTTTATAAATGTAATTTTTAAAAACATACTTTCATCATATTTTTTCACTATTATGATTTTTCCCTAAATTATATTACCTTCATACATATTACAACACATATGAGAGGATGAACTCACTAATTTTCTCTAAATTATACAATCAACCTTACAATTCAAGAAATCTAAATAAAGTACTATTATAACTATATTATATAAGAGGATGATTTTATTAACCATTTCTTACACTTAAATGGGTGAAATATTCAATAAATTTCAAAGATAAAATTAGATAGCACATCTCCTCTTTAAAGCTTATGGTGCCATGAACAAAGCTCCTCTCTAATTTTTCTCTAAATTCTAATTGTATAATCAAACACACAATTCAAGAAATCTAAATAAAACAAGTAACTATTTTAACTATACTATATGAGAGGATAAAGTTCCTAACCTTTTGTCACACTTAACTTATGAAAGTTTTAGCAAATTCTTGGAAAAAAAATGGACAACACCTCCCCTTCTTGAAGCTTATGGCGCTATAAACAAAGTCCTCTCTATTCTTTACGCTAGTTCAAGTAGAGAGAGGGTTAGAAACATTAGTATCATTTGATGTTTCCAACCAGTATTATTGTTAAATAATTAGTATCAGTTGAAGACATCAACTAGTACTAATAAGATTAATATCGGTTAATATCTTCAACGGGTACTTATTGGTTAATATCAGTAAAAATTAGAAACACCAATCGATACTATGATGGTGTAGTAGTTAAAAGCGTTGCTGGAGTTTGATTCAGTACCAATTCTAAATATGTCTTGGGACAGCAGCCCTGTTCTTCGGTAATGATAAGATTAATATCTCCTATAACAAGTTAGGGGCTAGAACACTTATGTGCCCAAGCCCTGCAGAAAGTGGGGCTTCTCATCTTTTGGGGGTGTCCATAAACGCTAGTGAACCACTAACCAAACTGTACTCTCCTTTGAAATGCAGGATTTTTAGAGGAATTATATATGTATTTCACAGGAATCAGTTCATTTTCACAGAAAAACGTAAAAAACAGGGGGGGGGGGGGGGGGGAATCCTGCAATCCAAAGGAGGTCTGACAAGGGGTGGGCCACTACAACGCCATGGGAAGCGCTTCCAAACGGACAGAAAATAAAAGGAGCAGGAAATAAGGAAAAGAAGAAATGGAATGTAATCAACATGACAATGAAACAGGTGGCAATTTTGCGTAGCCCATCTTGAAAATGGCAAATCTGTGGAGTCACATCTTTATAGTGTTAAATATGCAAATTTCTCAAATACCAGAGCTTCGGAACAATGGACAACACCACCTTCGTGAACAAACCAGACAAGTCCACTCAGTTTAGCATTATTAACTAATCTTGGAACCTCACGATGTGAATGGAGCACATCAGCGAAAGAATTGTAAATCATCTAGTACCTCAAACTATGCGAATTTGGTTATGCAGTGACGATGGCAGATCAGTGGAAGTCAGGCTGACCAGTGGACGTGAGACACCGATGCCACATCCTGCTGTTCGGGTTCACGCGCTTCGGTGCTGTGATGACCTCCGTGATGGGAAGGTACACGTAGTGCGTGTTGCAGATGCAAGAAGTGATGCCGCTGAAACCAGCAAATGCCCCATGGACCTGTGGGCATCTCATACAAATTCCATGTGAGAAACTATATGTTGCAGGCGTAATCTACTTGTAAACTTGAAAAGGTATACACCCAAGGTGTGTTAGGACAAGGGGCAACTTACAGCATTTTGTCCGAGCACGGTACACAAAATTGCATCAGATGCGTTGGCACGGCATGCACGAACCATGTAAGTTGGATCGATGTATTTCACGTCAGCTGGAACACCAATGTCCTTGAAATGCATCTTAATCTGAAAAGTGCAGGCAATTCCATTATATGATTGATAACTTCTGAAAAGGACAATGGTAACAGAAGGAAACTGGAAAATCATTGGTTTAGCAGCTGCAAATGAGCAGATAGTAGTAAAGTGTGATGTAAACTGCAATCATTATCATCTGAAACTCTACTCGACAAGTCTACCAATAAATCATAAAATCCACCCAACAAAAAATCTTGGCTAATATTTCTATAAAAAAACTTAGCTAACAGAAACCTTCTGTTGCATGTGAACACCAATGTCACTCAATATCACATTTCCTGATGCATCAGTCGCACCTGATTCTTGGAGTAGATCCTGTAACAAAAGGTAAAAGAAAACGAGTCAAACTATAGGTTTTTTGCATCTTATCGGTATTGCCACTATATACATGGAACAGAAGTAGATAGAGACCAGACAGCTGTGAATTTTAGCATACTTGTCCAGCAGCTTCTGCAACACAAACCACACAAAATCCCTTACTCTTTAGCAAATGCTCAAGTTGCCGCAAAACACCAAATTCTCCATCTAGAGTGAACGGGACCTTCATTCATATTGTAACTTGTAAGCTTCTGTTAGTGCTTACATGTGAGAGGAAAACATATGGCAGTTTTAAACATAGTAAAAGCTACATTTATATTACCTCAGGTATTAAGCAGACATCGACCTGCCCACTTGAAAGGGAAGCGTGCATTGCAATAAACCCGCTGCTTCTTCCCATTAATTTGACCAAGCCAATACCATGGTAAGCACTACGTGCCTAAAAAGAGTGTCATCATAAATAAAACAAAGATCATCTCCATGCAGCATCTTTCTGTAAACCTTTGTATCTCTAAACAATGTCAACTACAGAACAGCCTGCATAGCAAGTATGATCAGCCTACCTCTATATATGCGGAATTAATGGCTCGTTGGGCTTCTTCAACAGCTGTATCAAAACCAAATGTTTTATCCATCAAAAGTATATCATTGTCGATTGTTTTTGGAACTGCTACAACTGAAACCTTCAGCTTTCTCTTACGGCACTGTAATTGTGGGGAATATAAATTGATGTAACCTTCGATATGATATATCAAGAAGACAAAGTAAACTAAGAGTAAAACATGTTTTTTATGCACACACGTGTCTGCACCTATTTTGGCTTCCAATGAGAAAGGCTCAAAAGGATTCCAAAAAAAATCCAAGGATAATTCATTTACAAACACTTAACTTCTTAACACGTCAAATATAGGCAGGAAAACATAATACTGAGTGATAAATGAAAACAATAATAGAAACATATTCCTTAACCTCTTCATGGATAGCATTTGCTCCTGCATGGGTACCATTTCCACCAAGTACAAAAAGCATGTCAATCCTTCTGGCCTACAAATCATATTCATATCATTACAAAAGAGAAATAACTATTATAAAAATCTCTGATTCCGTACCTGTATACTATCAACAATCTCACTAGTTTTAGCTCCACCGCGAGAAACACCAAGAAAACTTCCACCATTAAGATTTATATTCTCCACTAGACCACGTGAAAGCTGAGTGATTTGTTAAAATGAAACTTGAGAAAACCATGAGCAATAAGTTTATGCAAATGATGTATAATGAGAAGCATTCTTACCGGCATTTCTTTGAGGCCCTTTTCGAAAAATCCACGATAACCAAATGGAATTCCAACAATATTCTTAACACCATAGGTCTCTAGGGTGAATACTATCTGCATGTACAAATACATGTGTTAAATCATAGGGAAACACCTCTGCTACTAGCCTACTAGATATATCTGGATGTTTTCAAAGCATTGAGTAAAGATCATCCATTGAAACATACACTAACAAAACACAGAACATTTCTGCTGATAGCACCATAGTCGTTTCAACATTACTATGCTTGCATTTCTGGTTCAGAATAATGGGGCAAAAGGAATCAATAAATTAGATATCGGTCTTATGCGGCCATGAATACTGATCCACATCATCTTTGGAACTCACATCAGAGATTTGCATGAATTCAACTAAAAATAATCCATATTTTGATTTGTCACTAGCCAAGTGTAGCAACTAGATGATAAAGCACACTTCCATAGTCCTAATGTCAAAATGGTAATAGCTGATTTAACCTTATTCATGTTGATGTTCGACATGAATGTCAAGAATTTTGGGTTTGAAATGCAGAAATGTCTGGACACTTCTTAAGATAAGGACCTGTCTGATGACATCATTCAAACCAGGACATAGACCTCCACAGGTAACTATAGCAGCTTTTACTTCCTCTGGCTCATAGTATATCTCCTTGCGTGGTCCTGCTCGATGCACCCTACAGAAAGCTATCCATCACTGATCCGCCCTTCTAGCATTTTAATGATATATTTAAATTAAATAAACTACTAATAAGTGCTCTCTTGATGAAAACAAAAAATGAAAACTGATATAAGAGTTCCACAGAAGCAGGTGTCAAAGAAAACATACCATTGCTCCACCCAGCTACAGTCAAGATCAACACACTCTGCTCCAGCAGAAGTAGGCGATGAATACTTTATCACCTAGTGAAGAGTGCAATGTCAAGTTCACTGTATATCCTATAAGAACATATCTATTTTGTTTCCTGAACTGTATGATCCTGAAATGCTAAATGCAGTGATGATAAGTGTATCAGATGCTTTGAAACGCTTCAATTGCATTATTTATAGCTTCCTCTGCGCATACCAATATAAAGCTAAATTCAAATTGGCCATTGCAGACTGCTGATGTTTAAAGAAACATCTGTTTTTTAATAGTGGTGAACTATCATCACAGTTTTGATATGGTTATTAGCTGTGAATTATTAAAAATTGATTAGTCATTTTAAAGTTATTCTCTACATCATGCTAATTATCCTCAGGAAACACTAACCTTCAAAAGTGCCCGATCATCATTGTTAACATAACCATTCCACATATCCACATTTTCATCACCTGTAAGAGTTCTGCTAGGGCAACAGCAGATGGTGCTGCATGAGAATATGTTGTGCTGTTCTACATAATTCAAGCAATGCCAAATAAAGGAGTGTGGGACCTGTTTTTCTTGAGTGAGAATGTAGTTGGCCTTGGTTTCAGATCATATATATCAGTAATACTTGGCAAATCAAACCGGCTTTCCCAGTCTTCCTGAAACTTCTGCTTCCAATATGGATCCTTAACATCTAGTTCCACTTTCGAGGAAGTCACTCTAGCACACAGTGGAGCAGGCTTTATTATCTTCTTGCTTTTGCAATGTTTGAAATTTGAATAAGAACCATGCAAAAACTGATCCCTTCTTGATTGCTGAAAATGCTGCTGTTGTGTACTACAAAAACTGCCACTTGTTTTTAAAACAGCAGCCATCATTAGACACTTTAATGAGTTCAAAGTAGTGATCCTCTAGTAACCTGCACAAGAAATTAAGATAAGACTTTGCAGTTAACAGTCTTAAATCATGGAATGACAAGAAGAAATTTAAAAATTAACTGATTAAACAATTTTGGTCTAGCAAGAGAAATTAGGAAGTGATACTAGATCTACATGATTGACAAGGAATCTGTTTGCTACGCGACAAATCATGGAGGAAGACAAATTTCATGAAACAAGTAAAGCAACATTGGCAGATTGGCTGCATTTAGGGTAGAGGGGCGAAATTAAGTTCCGTCCCCTTGTACTTAATATTGACATACAAGAGAAGATTCTATGACCAGTGGAAGAGGTGAAAAACTACTAGTAGCAGCTAGATAGGAGGAGGATCCAGTATTGAGACCGCTATAATTCAAAGTCAAAACCACCAAACACGAATCAATGTTCCATCAAACCTCCAGCAATGAATGGCCTATGAAGCTCTCTCCTCGTCCAAAGTGCAAGTACTTAGGTAAACCACAGGCACGACCTTACGGCAGTTGAAACCGGAGAGAATCCGGGGGAAATGCAGCGGCAGGGGAATCACTGGAAGGCGGAGACGAGCGCGAACCTACCTGCCACTGCCAGTTCTTCGGGGTTCGAGCGAATGGCGAGAGCACGAGTGGGGAAAGCAGGTAGAGCTAGAATACTACTAGATGATCCTCTCCTTTTTGCAAGCCTTTTTTTTTCAATTTGGCTTGGACTAATCGACTCCAACACACTAGCTAAATTGTTTTGCAAAAGATAAATTTAGGTATTATCTATATCACTATATAGGGGTGCTTGGTTTAAAAATTCTAGTCCTACCATTTTAGTTTCTTTGAGTCCCTAAATTGACAAACACAAGAATTAATATAGAGATAATTACTCTTTTAGTCTCGGTGTGTTAATTTAGAAACTAAAATGGACTAAAAATACTTCCTAGAAATCAAACACCTTCATAATCTACCAGTTTAAACATTGTAAAACTCACCAAACCAAATCACCCTACACTCATAACCTCCACTAAATCCACCAAACAAATTACACACATACTTAACACATTATTTAAATCAACAGTTCAAATACCTGAATAAACCTCTCTTAGAACATCTCCAACAATAAACTCTAAAATATAGTCATAAAATTTGAAATAGATTTATATTTAGTGTTTGGGGCCTAATTTTTTTTACTCCAATAGTTAGGCTTTAAATAATGTTATTGAGGATAAATGATGTTATTAGGAAATAAATGGTTGGAGATTAAGAGGAAACGAGAATCGAGCTCCAGTATATGGGTACTATATTTAGGATCCGAGAGATCGAGTCTTATAATGTTTGATGAAATTTTATAAAATAGATCCACCGTTGGAATGGTGTTTATGCTCTTACCCACTCAAATTCAATGGACAATATTATTATGCTAACGACCTCCCACAGTCAGCTGTCTGTGATGGGTTTGTTTACATTGGCTATATTTCCATCTGTGTAGTTTGATTTATATTATGTAAATGACTCTAGTCTTTAATATTATTACTTACTCTTTATTGTTATTCGAAGCATTGTGCTATGATGAGTCATTTATGTAATCGCTGTGTACGTGAATTTCTGATCCTAGCACGTACATGGTTCACATTCGTTTTACCTTCAAAACCGGGTGTGACATAAGTGGCATCAAAGCCTTGCTGACTGTAGGACCAATATCCTAGAGTAGCATTGGCTGTTTTAAGGACTTATTGACTATTACTTCACCTCATCCTTGATGTTGTTTCAAAATATTAGTCACCTCGACTAATTCTACGTTATGCTTTGTATATATATCACCTTGCTAAATGTATTTTATTCTTATTTTCTATGCTTTACTTATTCATTCTATTAGATCTGATCTTACTCTTGTGCTCGCGACATCTTTGTAGATGCCCTTGACCATAACTTTTTAGTCTTCTGGGATTCTTTCCTCTTCTATCATTAAATTTCTACCATTTGTCAATCCATATTCCCTTGTTATTGACATGCTTGTATCCCTAAATTTTTCAATACTCTTGTTTCAAATACTTACCTCTGAAAACTCGGTTGTCTATTTAAACATTCCAGTTTATATGTCCATAACCTTCTTGTCTTCTGAGATCCATTTCTATTCTGTTGTTAAGTCGTTATCCTTTGGCTTTTTTCTATTCCCTTGTCTTGGTATGCTCGTATCCTTGGAGTCTTGCATACTCTTATATTTTCATGTATGCTTATCTTCATACCCCAATGCCGATTTAAGACATTTCAGTTAACATGCCCTTGACCACCCTTGTTTCTTAATGATCCACGAGCGGTTATTTTATTTTGCACATCCTTGATGATCTTGTTGCTTCCTTATAACTTCCCTCGGTAAGGAATCTTTACTTCAACCCTTCTGTTGGAACCTTGCCTGTCTTACCCTTGAGTGTTTTCTCCACTTCATTACTTTGTGAGTCTTGCCTTAACTCTATCCTTTGTTATGCTTTTTATTATTATCATATTTACCCTTGACACCTCTATATCCTACATTGATGTTTGTCTCATACCTACCCTTTTAAATCTCCCCTCTTCCACCTCAACCTGAAAGTTGTATTTTACCTATTTTCCCTTGGTTGTATTATCTTCATTGTCGTTTGTGAGTTTTTAACTCCATCATTTGCCTACTTTTGTTTGTTATTGCCTTTACCTCTCTCATCCCTCGATCTTACCTTGGTGATTGCATTATGTCTGTTATCTAAAATCTCCAATCTCCTACAACAATTTGAGGGCGGTGTTTTACTTACCTCACCCTTAGGTATATCCTCTTCTTTATAGCGTGTAAGCTTGGACGTGACTCCATTATGTGTTGTACTCATACCACTGGCTCTTCAATGCCTTCATCTTTTCTCTCATACCCTTGTCTGTTATCGCCTCTGACCCTTGCGATATTTATGTCTTCTACCTAAAATATCACCTTAAACTTATCCTTTAAAAGCCTCCCCTTTCTTTCCACCCAGTGTGAGAGTTGCGAGGTATCTACCTCTCCCTTGATTTCTTTTCACTTCTTGTCGCCTTACAAGTTTTGTGTTAATTACATCCCTTGTTGTGTTTTTATTTGCTATCACCCTCATATTGTCGTCCATCTATATTGCCTTGATACTTATCTTTATTCCTACTCTTTAAAAATCCCCTCTCTTCCACCTCAATTTGAGAGTGGCAATTTAACTATCTGGCCCTTGGACGTACCCTATCCTTTTCCATTTGCGGGTCCTGTCTTAACTCCATCATCTGTGGTACTTATATCATTTGTTCTTATGCCCATTTACCTCCTCTCTTACATTCTTGTCTGTTATCACCTTTAACACTTGTAATATATATACCCTTACCTTCATGCTTACTTTGAACCTACCCTTTAAAGCCTCCTCTTTTCCGTCCCCGTTCAAGAGTAATGCCTTACCCACTCCACCATTGATTGCTCTCCCTTCTTCGACGCCTTGCAAGTTTTGTCTAAAATACATCCTTTGTTGCGTGTTTTTCCGTTATCACCTTAACCCTTGTCATCCCTTAATCTTTACCTTGATGGTTATCATGTATCTGCATTATAAAGCCTCACCTCTTCCATTTCAGTTCGAGAGTATTGTTTTACCTATCCCACTCTTGGTCGTTTCCTTTTCCTTTGTCGCATTGCAAGTCTTATCTTATCTTAACTCCATACTTTGTTGAGCTTTTGGTTGATGTCATCCTTACCTTTGTAATCTGTAGATCTTGCATTGATGCTTATCTTAGGTATGCCTTTGGAAATTTCCTCTTTTCTATCTCAACTCGAGAGTGGTGCTCTACCCATTATGCCCTTAGTCGTATCCTTTTCCTGCTCGCTTACAATGCTTGCTTTAATTCCATCCTTTATTGTGCTCATGCTCATATCCTGTGTGTCTTCCTCGTCCTTCTACAACCTTAGAGAGTAGTTATTCCCTTTTCAAGAAAGACCAACATCTAGTTAGCATTAACGTATAGCAACGAGATGTTTGTTGTTGTATGCTTGTGTCGTTTGTCTTTGTGTGATGACTGATTTGCTTCTTTGTGATGAGTGTTGATATGTTGTGGCCCTTGGTCCGCAATGACATCAGTTTACTAGCTGAGTGCCATAGAGTTAGGTAGTTGGGTGCTCTCCCTTTTCTCTCTTTAATCCATCTATGCTTACGTTTTCTATCTAAACCCTTCCCTCTTGCACATGTCCGGTTGGCATCCTACAACCTCTCTTAATCAGTCAAGATCAGAGTCGACATCAACTTCACCAAGTGTGTATCAATGCTTCTTGTCGGCGTTTCGACCCCGGGGGGTCCCTGGACCGACGAGTAAATTGTTGCCGCGTGTCCCAGCCCAGATGGGTCGGCGTGAGATGGAGCACGAAGGGGGAAACAAGGAGACATGCGTAAAGGGAAAACCCACGGCCTTCGTGTTTGTCCTGCGCCCAGGTCGGGTGCGCTTGCAGTAGGGGGTTACAAGCGTCCGCGTGGGAGGGGGCGAGAGGCCTGCACGCGGCGTCCCGTCCTCCCGCGTGGCCAACCCCCTCGTACGAGTGCCCTGGACCTTCCTTTTATAGGCGTAAGGAGAGGGCCCAGGTGTACAATAGGAGATGTAGCAGTGTGCTAACGTGTCTAGCAGAGAGGAGCTAGTGCCCTAAGTACATGCCGTCGTGGCAGCCGAAGAGGTCTTGGCACCCTGTTCATGTGATGTCGTGGCCGTCGGAGGAGCGCTGGAGCCTTGCGGAAGGACAGCTGTCGGGGCTGTCGAGTCCTTGCTGACGTCTCCTTGCTTCTGTAAGAGGCTGAGAGCCGCCGTCGTCATGGAGCACGCGGGGCGCCATCATTATTTGTTTACCGGGGCGAGCCAGATGGGACGCCGGTCTTGTTCCCCGTAGCCTGAGCTAGCTAGGGGTAGGATAATGATGGCCCCCCTGTGACGTGGTCGGTCCGAGCCCTGGGTCGGGCGAGGCGGAGGCTCCTCCGAGGTCGAGGTCGAGTCTGTCTTCCGAGGTCGAGGTCGAGTCCGAGCCCCGGGTCGGGCGAGGCGGAGACCATCGTCTGAGGCCAGGGCTGAGTTCGAGCCCTGGGGTCGGGCGAGGCAGAGTTTGTCGTCTTCCGGGGCCGAGGCCGAGCCCTGGGGTCGGGCGAGGCGGAGCTTCCTATGGCGCCCGAGGCCGGACTTGGCTGCTGTCAGCCTCTCTCTGTCGAGTGGCACAGCAGTCGGAGTGGCGCAGGCGGCGCTGTTTTCTTGTCAGGCCGGTCAGTGGAGCGGCGAAGTGACTGCGGTCACTTCGGCTCTGTCGACTGAAGGGCGCGTATTAGGATAAGGTGTCAGACCATCCTTGCATTAAATGCTCCTGCGATACGGTCGGTCGGTGTGGCGATCCAGCCAAGGTTGCTTCTCGGCGAAGACTGGGCCTCGGGCGAGCCGAAGGTGTGTCCATTGCTTGAGGGGACCCTCAGGCGAGACGTGAATCCTCCGGGGTCGGCTGCTCTTGCCCGAGGCTGGGCTCGGGCGAGGCGAGGTCGTGTCCCTTGAGTGGACCGAGCCTTGACTTAATCGCACCCATCAGGCCTTCGCAGCTTTGTGCTGATGGGGGTTACCAGCTGAGATTAGGAGTCTTGGGGGTACCCCTAATTATGGTCCCCGATAGCAGCCCCCGAGCCTCGAAGGGAGTGTTAATACTCGCTTGGAGGCTTTTGTCGCACTTTTTTGCAAGGGGACCGACCTTTCTCGGTTGCGTTTCGTTCCGGTGGGTGCGCGCGAGCGCACCCGCCGGGTGTAGCCCCCGAGGCCTCGGAGGAGTGGTTTGACTCCTTCGAGGTCTTAATGCGTTTCGTGATGCTTCGGCCGGTCTGGTTGTTCCCTCATGCGAACTGGCCGTAGCCCGGGTGCACAGTCGAGTCCCAAGTTCTCGGGCTGGTATGTTGACGTTGTCAACGGTTTGGCCGGAGCCAGGTTTGCGAGAGCAGCCCCCAAGCCTCTGCACAGAGCGAGAGGACGGTCAAGGATAGACTCAACTTTTTACATACGCCCCTACGTCGCCTTTCTGCAAGAAGGAGGGGGGGAAAGCGCCATGTTTCCCTCGGAGGGCGCCGAACATGGTGTCTCCAGTGAGTTGCTAACGGGTAATCCGAGTGGACGCCCGTGCCCCATTCGTTAGGGGTCGGCTAGTGGCCCGGAGGCGCGCTCCAAAAGTACCTGCGGGTGATTTGCCGGACCCGGTCCCCTTTTGACGGGGTCCGAGGGCTCGATGCCTCCCTCTAGTGTGATTCCGTTACAAGATCGTTCCCGTTGGTCTCGGAAATGTCCTAGGGTACCTCGGGAGCGCAGCCCGAGCCTTGGTTATGTATCGAACGTACCCAGGGTCATCCCTCGCTCTGCGTCTGAGGCGGCTGTCGAACCCTTCGGGGGCCAGCCTACGAACCCCTGATCAGTAGTGGGCGCGGAGCCCGAGTGGCCTGAGGCGGCCGTTGAACCCTTTCGAGGGGCCGGTCTTCGAACCTCTGACCAGTAGTGGGCGCGGAGCCCGAGTGCTCTGAGGCGGCTGTTGAACCCTTCCGAGGGGCCAGCCTTCGAACCTCTGATCAGTAGGGGGGCTCGGGGCCCGCTTCCTTCACGGAGAAGGATCCCTTTCGGAGTATCCCCTTTCCCGGTCCCTGTTGTAAGAGAGAGAAAGAGGAAAAGGAAAAGGATACGAAATCGAATGACGTAGCGCACCTTTTTTGACGCGGTCATTATGGCGGAAGCGAAGCGTCACCTGCTTCGCTTGCCA
The DNA here is from genome assembly GCF_902167145.1 of Zea mays. Taxonomy (NCBI): domain Eukaryota; kingdom Viridiplantae; phylum Streptophyta; class Magnoliopsida; order Poales; family Poaceae; genus Zea; species Zea mays. The sequence goes on along the minus strand of NC_050096.1, from coordinate 217,315,634 downwards.
AAGGCGCCGCCTGTCCTGCCGCAGAGTTAATGCGACGGGACGAGTGGTTCGCGGGGTAGCCGTTGCGCGTGCGCGAGCCGTTCGAGGAACGGGCATCTCGCTCTGAGTTTTGAATCTCGCGGCGGGTTCGGGCGAAGTGTTGAACGGGTCTTGCCTGGGCCTTCATATATTCGAGAGAGGGACCGGTGGCGGTTTTCTACTCTGCTGCTCGCCTCCCACTTAGGTTTTCGCAACCCGAGGGAGTTGCCAGAGAAAGGAAATCGTGCACCTTGTCCTCTCCGCCGCCACCTCTTCTGCTTAGTGATGGCTGACCGGGTGACCATTGTTTCGCTGCGCGACCCGTGGCCTTTCTCCACCGTCACGGCGGATGACCTAGAGGCCCTTGTTGCTGATGGTTTACTTCGCCCTCTCTCCGGTGACTCGCAGCCGGAGTGGATGGCCCCCTCGAGCGGAGCCGCCCCGTCCCCGCCGCCGGGGTATGTGTTGAGCTTCGTCTCCTTTCACGAGCGGGGGTTCGGAGTGCCGGCGAGCCATTTTATGCGGGTGATTCTGCACGTCTACAGGGTGGAGCTGCACAACCTTAGTCCCAACTCCATCTCGCAGGCCGCCATCTTCGCGGCGGTTTGCGAAGGATACTTGGGGATTGCCCCCCACTGGGACCTGTGGACCCATGTTTTCTCCGTGGAGCTTTTTGCCTTGCCGACGGGGGAAAGAAGGGTTCGCATGGCGGTGCGGGCCGGTGGCTGCATCCTCCAGCTGAGGCAGGCGCGGGCGCTGCAGTACATCCCTGCCATCCTCGCGTCTTCGAACAAAGGGTGGCAGCGCCGGTGGTTTTATCTCCGGAATGACGACGGGAGGCTCCCGTCGTTTTCTCAACGAGTGGTGACCGCTGCCGTCGAGAACTGGCGCTACGGGATCCCGCGCGACAGACAGAAGAATCTCCAGCCCCTTTTGAAGGCCTTGGAGGAGTTGCGAGGAAAAGGGCTCACCGCCGCGGGGGTGGTTGCTGCCATTCATCGCCGGAGGGTGCTCCCTTTGACAGAGCGGCGGCTGCCGCTTTGGGAGATGACGCCGGAGGTCGACTTGGAGGGTTTGCGGATGTCCTTGGATCCCCTTCCCGTCGATGACCTCCACAGGCGGGTAGCCGGCACGTTGGGGAAGCCGGACGCCGGCGCCCTCTCCCAGCTCTTGATGCGTCCTGACCGCGGGTGTGCGTCCCTGGTGAGTGTCCGCTCCTTCTTTCTTCTTGCGTCGGATTGCCCTTGGTTCTCATAGCCGAGACTTTTCGTCTGTCTCCAGGAGGTAGGGCATCACAAGCCTTCCCTGCCACCGGTCCCAGAGGACGCGGTGGACCGAGCTGCACGGAGGGTTGCCGCGGAGAAGAGGAAGGAGAAGAAGGACGCGAAGAAGGCTCGGGCCCGCGAGCGGACGCGGGCTCGGGACGCCTTGGAAAGGCTCCGTCGTCGGCAGGAGAGGGATGGGCTCCCGAGGGAGCCGTCGCTGGAGACGCCTGACGACGACGACGACGATGAAGACGATGATGAAGACGACGATATGGCTGCCTGCCTCGGGCCTCGGCCTCAGCCCGGATCTGAGGCTGGGCCAGGGGTCATCAAGCCAGCCCCCGAGCGGGCTGGTGCCGTCGGTATCCGGGGCCGGGACGTAGGGGTCCCGGTTAGAAGAGCGGGGGCAGACCGAGGGGGTACTTGACCCCTCGGCCGAGGTAGTTGAGGTGACCCCGGGGAGTCAGGCCGAGCTGCCTGTTCCCCGAGAACCGTCGCCCGTGCCGACCGCGTAGGAGGGCGATCCTCGGATCGTCGTGGTTGCTTCTGGGCAGTCCGTCCCTAGGGCGCCTCGGGCGCCCAAGGCGAGGACGGTACCGAAGCCGGCAGTGGGGCAGACCTCGGTGGTACCCTCGGGGATCGAGGTTCGAGAGACCTCCCCACAGGTACGATTGATCATGGTTCAGAGTGGGTAAGTATCTTAGGATATCTTCGTCCTGGCTCCTCCTTCGTATGTCCCGATCCTGATTTTCCTTTTCTCCTTAGCAAGCGGAGGCACGGTTCGACCGGTCTGGCTCCCCGGAAGGTCCTCAAGATGGCGTCGGCTTCTGCAGCTAGTGTCGCGCTGGGCCTCGCCGACCAGCTGACCTCCTCGCAAGACGCCCCACAGCGGGGGGCTCAGGCGGCACCAGTTGCCATGGGGCGAGCTCCCGAGGCTGACTCTTCTGTCGAGGCGGCCGTCACGCTGGGGGAGGCTGCCGGCGCGGCTGTGGCCTTGGGCCCACCAGACATGCTGCCGGCGGTGGCGCCGGCTGCTGCCGAGGCCGTTGCCGTTCTGGCCGTGGAGCCACCCGTCGCCGCCGATGCTGAGATGGCCGAGGCGTCGCTACTTGGTGCCTCGGAGGAGGGGGGCACGGAACCGCGACCCGTCCCGTCGAGCGGTAGCCTTGTCCCTGTGCGGCGCAGTTCCGACGGGCGGCGCCAGTTGCTTCGGTTCCGGACCCGTGGGGCCTCGGATCCCCTCTTCGTTCTTGACGACGAGCGGGAGGAGCAGTCTTGGGACGGGCTTCGTGAGTGTGCCGAGGCAACGGTGGGGTCGCTCCGGTCGACCTTGGAGGTCCTTTGCAGGGACGTTCCCAAGATCCTCCAGGTAATGATTTCAGACATACCTTTCACGTGATTAAGGCGCTCTTTGTGACGCCCCGCTTCCTTCCCTCAGGATCTGACGGATCTGAGCGCCGCCAAGTCGTCGTTCATCCGCCGCGAGGTCGATGTCTGGGGTTCACTGCGGTCCCTGAGGACCACGCTTGCCAGCGCTACCGCGCGCCTCTCCCAACAGAGCGCCGAGGTGGCGGACCTTCGGTTGCTCTATGCCGATCTGGGAGCAGAGGCAGCAGCGACACGCGCAGAGGCGCAGCGGCAGCAGTCGGAGCTTGACCAGGTCACCGGCGAGCGGGACCAATCTCGGGGCCGGGCCGCCGAGGCCGAAAGCCGGGCTGAGGCTCTTGGAGTCCAGTTAGCCGAGGCGTCTGCTCGGGCCGGAGCCCTTGCAGCAGACCTAGCCGTGGCCCAAGTCGCATCCTCGGAGCAGCGTGCCCGAGCCAAAGGTATGTCTTGGCTGTTTTAAGATTTCGATTCGGCTTCGTTCCTAAACTCGTGTTTGAAGTCTTCCGCTTTGGCTGTTCGCAGAGCTCGAGTCTGCCCTTGATAAGTCCGCCAAGGCGCTTGCTCAGGCGGCCGAGCAGAGGGAGGCCGACCACGCGACCATGTCCGAGGCCATCTCGGCCTTCTGCCGGGTCTTTGGCTTTGACGACGTCCCCTCGGGAAGTTCCCCTCAAAGTCGCCTGCAGGCCTTGGGTGACCATGCGCGTGGTAGACTCCGCGAGGCGCTGCATCACGGCGTCAGGCAGGCCTTCGCCGTGCTCGCTTCCCACTATGACGTGGATCTGGAGCGGGTCAGTGAGGGGTATTGCCTCCCCGACAAAGATGAAGCCGCCCTGGCCGAAGTCCAGAGGCTCGACGCGGCCGCCGCGGGCCCAAGCGCGGTGCTGGCAACCACCTTCGAGGCAGAGATCCTCCCGCTTGCCCCGTCGTCCGAGGCCGGGGCGGATCTGGCCGAGGGTGGGGACGAAGCCGAGGGCGCGGCTCCTTCTCCGGGCGACGCCTGATTCTGTTGAAGCAGTTTTCTTTGAATGCATATGTGTATTTTGCGGCCGCCGAGGCCCGAACACCTTATTATCGTAATATAAGGTTGTGTTTCTTTTCCTTCCGTTTTGCGTATCCAGACCCGTTCGTCAGTAGCAGGGTAGCTTGCCCAAGTAAGAGTCATTTTTCGTGGTAGGTGACGAGTGAGGTATCCATATCCTAGAGGCGTAGGAGTCCCTCGGCTCGGTCGGCCTTGCCACTTACATGCACCTTAATTCGTTTCTTGGGGTCCTGTTACTGATATAGCCGGGAGACGCGAAAGTCTTTTTGATGGAAGACTTTTTTCGAGGAAAATTTTGACGCAGAGGGGGTTCCCCCCTTCTAGCCCCCGAGGGAGGGTCGGGCTTTGCCGAGGCAAGGCTGACCCTTCCTTGATGGTTAGACTTTGTACGCGGACGAGATGTACGAACAACTTGAAAGCATCTTAAGGGTAGAAGCGATGTAGCTGTCGGATGTTCCAAGCGTTGCTGGAGACCTCGCCTTGACTGTTGGCCAGCTTGTATGTCCCGGGCTTCAGAACCTTGGCGATGACGAACGGCCCTTCGCATGGAGGCGTGAGCTTGTGCCGCCCTCGGGCGTCTTGTCGCAGCCGAAGCACCAAGTCGCCCACCTGGAGGTCTCGAGACCGAACCCCTCGGGCGTGGTAGCGTCGCAGGGACTGCTGATACCGCGCCGAGTGTAGTAAGGCCATGTCCCGAGCCTCTTCCAGCTGGTCCAGTGAATCTTCTTGGTTTGTTTGATTGCTTTGGTCGTCGTAGGCCCTTGCCCTCGGGGAACCGTATTCTAAGTCTGTGGGCAAGATGGCCTCGACCCCATAGACTAGAAAGAACGATGTGAAGCCCGTGGCTCGGCTCGGCGTTGTCCTCAGACTCTAGACCACCGAGGGGAGTTCCTTCATCCATCATCTGCTGAACTTGTTGAGGTCGTTGTAGATCCTCGGCTTGAGTCCTTGCAGAATCATGCCGTTGGCACGTTCTACTTGCCCGTTCGTCATGGGGTGAGCCACGGTGGCCCAGTCCACCCGGATGTGGTGATCCTCGTAGAAGTCCAGGAACTTCCTGCCGGTGAACTGGGTGCCGTTGTCGGTGATGATGGAGTTCGGGACCCCAAAGCGATGGATGATGTTGGTGAAGAACGCCACCGCCTGTTCGGACCTGATGCTGTTTAGGGGTCGGACCTCGATCCACTTGGAGAACTTATCGATGGCGACCAGCAGGTGCGTGTAGCCCCCGGGTGCCTTCTGCAAGGGACCGACGAGGTCCAGGCCCCACACAGCAAACGACCAGGTGATGGGTATCGTTTGCAGAGCCTGAGCGGGCAGGTGGGTCTGCCTTGCGTAGAATTGACACCCTTGGCAGGTGC